>NC_143049.1:20015000-20620833 GCF_057628025.1 Oncorhynchus mykiss
CACCTCTTCACAAGCCTTATTGAGTCCTTCACAAACTGCCGGCTGGGCTCCACAAATTGCATTACTTGGTCCATATTGGAAAGGTTTTGATCCTAATGGGGGAACAATACATACAATTTATAAGTTCATGTATAGGCCTACTCAGCAGCATATATACATCTAATACAGTGTAAGCTTTTAGGTTAGTGTCATTTTGCTGTAGCTCAGTAGCCTATACACCAGTGTAAGCCTCTAGTACCATAAACTTCAGGCTTGGGTAGCCTTAATATTTCAACAAACTGGTTTGTGACAATGTTTAACACCGTGAAGACATTGAAATAGTTAGTTACACTGTAACCGATACTGCAGCTCAGCCAATGTAAGATAGCTACATTGTAACGACTGTTCTTCTGAAAACAATATATTGTTAAAGCTCTTACACTGCGTGTCTTGATGAAAATTCTAAACTATTAACAACACAAAAATAGATCTGTAAATTAGTGTGATAGGGTAATTCTAGTAGACTTACCGGAGTTCTCTTCTGAAGACCTATTTATGTGACTGCTCTATGTAAAGGCCACGTATGTTCTAAAAGTCGACGTCGACATCGGGTAAATACGCATGCGCTCAAGGGTAACTCGGATGTGAAGGATGACGCCAACTCTGACGCACGCGAAATAGGAAAAGTATCGACATTCTTCGGGGGTGTAAACCGAGCTTTCGTGTCCTGAGTAAATCTAGTAAATGCACTTACTTATGAATCAAATAATGCCTAATGGAATAGCTAAGCTACATGCTCTCCAGAGAACCTTTATATGGATGTTGTAAACCACCGTGCCCGTGATAATTCCGAAACCAATGTACTTCTGTGAACATAATGACATAATGCTAAGAAATAAATGGAGTGCCTGTTAACCTTAAAATACATGCTATTGGTATAGGCAGCTTGTATGAATCCAATTAAATCCCCTCCTGCCCAGATAGGAATATTTTTTACTAACATGTACATGGCTAAAAAGGACTGTCCTCATGCCCACACCCTTAAATCAAACGTAAATCCACCTATTCCTCTACAATGTATGGAAACCATTTCTAGAAGCAGTCATTCAGGCATGGACTTTGAAGCTGTGCAAGATTGAATGCAGTCACTCACTCACTAGATGGTAGTAAGGTGCCATGTACTGCATATGGCTGTCTTTCAGAAAACAGTGGTAGCAGTTTCAGCAAACGCCTTGTTCAAGATCTTGAGTCATTGTTCCTGCCCTTAAAAATTGACCTTGGTACTACTATGGTACTTTCATTCATACCATGGTATAGTTTGAATCATGGAAATGTACTGTGGTTTTAACTTTGAAGTATGATGTTACTGCCATGCATTTTTACCATGGTATAGATGTGGATCATGGAAATACCATGGTAATGCACAATAATGATAAATGGTAGCAAAAATGATCATATGGTACAATCTTTATTAATTGTGCGTTACCATAGTACAATGGCAGTATAATGCATTAAATAAATAAACTCCCCAAGGTCAAAAGAGTTTGGTTGGTATTATATTGGTGAATTTATTTACCAGTATGGGCAAGTTTCTGATAAAGTCAGAGACAGGCTACTATTGTTGGTCCTAGTTTGACTGTAACATTAAATATAAAGGGAAATAGTTGCTGTGAAAAAGGGGAAATACTTTCTGTATAGTGTTGTTTTTTGCTCATGTTTGGGTTCCCTGTGTTGCCAACCTGAAATGTGGGAAAATGTGAGATATATGGCAGCCTAATCTTTGGCATTTTGTAATCATTTACAGTATTTATAGTCAAGTTTTTTTTTTGTGCCGCTCTAGTGGTTGCTTCACGTGCTCTTACTCTACATTGGCCCTGCCTAGTCAGTTGAATGAGGGAGCCGAGTTAATTAAAAACTGAAGAGGGAAGTACCAGATAAAATAGATATTTTAAACGTTATCATCACGGTGAGCGAGTTATAGAGCGCATGATATGAAACACAAAGTTAAGCAGAGTGTGATGATATACTTGTTGTTATTTCTTGATGATGTTTTGATAGTTTAGTTAATTTATAAAAGTCTGTTAGCATAGAAGCTGACGTCGGCTAAAGTTAGCTTTAGTCAAGCTAATGACAGGGTCAACGAACGTTGTTAACAAAGAGAAACATTGTAACTTGCTGTTTTTAGGTATAGGTTGAGAGTTACATGATTAAAATGTATCTATGCGATAAGATGATAATAACTTTTTTGAATTGTTGTTTTATGTTGGCTATTTAGAATTGTATAAGAGTCAGTTGAATGACTGAGAGCCAACGGAAAACTGTATTGAAGAGAGAATCAAATCAAAATCAAATGTATTTATATAGCCCTTCTTACATCAGCTGATATCTCAAAGTGCTGTACAGAAACCCAGCCTAAAACCCCAAACAGCAAGCAATGCAGGTGTAGAAGCACAGTGGCTAGGAAAAACTCCCTAGAAAGGCCAACACCTAGGAAGAAACCTAGAGAGGAACCAGGCTATGAGGGGTGGCCAGTCCTCTTCTGGCTGTGCCGGGTGGAGATTATATCAGAACATGGCCAAGATGTTCAAATGTTGATAAATGACCAGCACGGTCACATAAAAATAATCACAGTAGTTGTCGAGGGTGCAACAAGTCAGCACCTCAGGAAGACCCAGAAGCACTGGATAAACTATTTTAAATCTTCAAGGTTTCAGACTCCCTTCATTCTTCTCACCATACCCTATTCAGGTCCCAAGGTTTAAGAGGGTACACTACACTACCATGTGTGTTGTGGGTTTTCACTATGAGCTAAAGGGGTAATGTTACTAAGCCCATGCTTTGCATTCCAGAGCTAGTAGTGAATGTTGCATTATTTGAGTACCATATATTACTACGTTTTGGTGACTTTACCTGAAAAATGGTGGGACACAGACAATCATAATACATTGTAAACAACTTCCATGCTTTCATGTTTTACTACATGCTGCTAGTACAAAAACATTATTTTTTTCATTGTACTACCTTGATGCATGTTTTTTGGTCACTACCATGGCAGGAAAAAACAATGGTATTTCCACCAGTACCATGGTATTTTCCTGCCATGGTAGTGACTAAAAATGCATGATAGTACCATGGTAGTTTTTTCATTGTACTACCATGGTATATTTCTGTAAGGTTATACATGTCCAGTACAAAAGTTCTGTATTATGGCTTGCACAATTACCATATAACTGAGTAACCAACAGTTATGGATGAGAACGGTCATGAAAATGAAATAACCTTCATAAACATGGAAATCACTTTTTGTTGTTTTTGAAAGAACAGTTGACTGAAGACGGACACAGGCCTTCATGGGGTTGGATCCGTTTCTGTGGTAACATGGACTCTTAATAATGTGCTGAAACAAGCAAGGTGTTGTAGCAAATGAGCACACATAGAAAGGTGCCAGCAAAGTGCAGCAGCAGCACACATAAATATAATCTATGGAAGCACATGCAGTCAGGAGCAGAGGAGAGAAAAAAAAAATATATATATATACAGAACCAGTCAAAAGTTTGGAGACACCTACTCATTCAAAGGTTTTTCTTTATTTTTACTATTTTCTACATTGTAGAATAATAGAGAAGACATCACAACTATGAAATAACACATATGGAATCATGTAGTAACCAAAAAATTGTTAAACAAATCAAAATATATTTTAGATTCTTCAAAGTAGCCATGATGACAGCTTTGCACACTCTTGGCATTCTCTCAACCAGCTTCATGAGATAGTCACCTGGAATTAATTTAAATTAACAGATGTGCCTTGTAAAAAGTAAATTAATGGAATTTATTTCCTTAATGTGTTTGAGCCAATCAATTGTGTTGTGATTAGGTAGGGTTGGTATACAGAAGAAACCCCTATTTGGTAAAAGACCAAGGCAATATTATGGCAAGAACAGCTCAAATAAGCAAAGAGAAACAACAATCCATCAAGACATGAAGGTCAGTCAAGCCGGAAAATGTCTAGTACAGTCGCAAAAACCATCAAGCGCTATGATGAAACTGTCTCTCATGAGGACTGCTACAGGAAAGGAAGACCTAGAGATACTTCTGCTGCAGAGGATAAGTTCATTAGAATTTCCAGTCTCAGAAATTTCAGCTCAAATAAATGCTTCACAGAGTTCAAGTAACAGACTGTAACAGATCTCAACATCAACTGTTCAGAGGAGCCTGAGTGAATCAGGTCTTCATGGTCAAATTTCTGCAAAGAAACCACTACTAAAGGACACCAATAAGAAGAAGAGACTTGCTTGGGCCAAGAAACACAAGCAATGGACATTAGACTGGTGGAAATCTGTCTTTGGTCTGATGAGTCCAAATTTGAGATTTTTGGTTCCAATTGCTGTGTCTTTGTGAGACGCAGAGTAGGGGAATGAATGATCTCTGCATGTCTGGTTCCCACCGTGATGCATGGAGGAGGAGGTGTGATGGCACTTTGCTGGTGACACTGTCAGTGATTTATTTAGAATTCAAGGCACACTTAACCAGCATGGCTACCACAGCATTCTGTATTGATACGCCATCGCATCTGGTTTGCGCTTATTGGGACTATCATTTGTTTTTCAACAGGACAATGACCCAAAACACACCTCCAGACTGTGTAAGGGCTATTTGACCAAGAAGGGGAGTGCTGCATCAGATGACTTGGCCTCCACAATCACCCGACCTCAACCATATGAGATGAGTTGGACCACAGAGTGAAGGAAAAGCAGCCAACAAGTGCTCAGAATCCAGGTGTGTCCAAACTTTTGGCTGGTACTGTATATATTTGTTTGCTATTTGAACGGTTTGTACGGAGACGGTTATTACGGTCATTTGGCTGCCCAATTATCGCAATCCAAAAATACCATGACTGTCACAGCCCTATTCTGTATACAGCATTCATACGCATAGCAGGCCTTATAGGCTACTGCACAATATGCATGTGTAAGCATTCAAGACAATCTCTTGACATTTTTTTCAGACAATTGACATATCATATTTATATGAATATTCCAAGGATAATGTTCAGTCCTATGTTTTCCCAAGCATTTGGCACCTGAGTTCCCATAGTTTCTGAGCCATCTTGTCATCCCTGGCAGCCCTTGTACAGCTGGAGGATTTACAGTCCCTGTTTGAACAATACAAATTAAAGCCAGTAAGTAAACTTGGAGTCACCCAATTATATGGTGTGTAGTCCTCCCACTATGACTCGGGAAACCATGCAGTTTATTAGGCTACAGATTAAAGTTATAATGAACTTCACTGGGTGGTGAAGATCTTGATGCTCCTTTCAAGAAATGATGAGGGTCTTATTCTGGTGACATGATGATTGATTCTTGACCGCCATTTAACAATAATAATAATTTAATTATATAGACTAGCCTACCCACACTGTATCTGTGAGCAGTTGGCGAAGATGAGAAGAAGGAACTGAGGTCAACGTTGATAGCTTGCTACTTTTTTGCAGTATTACTTTAGTGCCTTATTGCAAACAGGATGCATGTTTTGGCATATTTTTATTCTGTATAGGCTTCCTTCTTTTCACTCTGTCATTTATGTTAGTATTGTGGATAACTATAATGTTGTTGATCCATCCTCAGTTATCACCTATCACAGCCATTCAACTCGGTTTTAAAATCATCAGGCCAAAATCACAATTTGCCTCATCAGGCTAATTTCTACCAGCATGTTAAATGTGCAAGCAGAGGGAGAAAAAAACTCTAGACCACCTTTACTCCACACACAGAGACACGTACAAAGCTCTCTCTCGCCCTCCATTTGGCAAATCTGACCATAATTCTATCCTGATTCCAACTTACAAGCAAAAATTAAAGCAGGAATTACCAGTGACTCGGTCAATAAAAAAGTGGTCAGATGAAGCATATGCTAAACTACAGGACTGTTTTGCTAGCACAGACTGGAATATGTTCCAGGATTCTTCCGATGGCATTGAGGAGTACACCACATCAGTCACTGGCTTCATAAATAAGTGCATGGATGACATCGTCCCCACAGTGACTATACGTACATACCCCAACAAGCCATGGATTATAGGCAATATCCGCACTGAGCTAATGGATAGAGATGCCACTTCAAGGAGCGGGACTCTAACCCGGAACCTTTTAAGAAATCCTGCTATGCCCTCCGACGAACCATCGAACAGGCAAAGCGGCAGTACAGGACTAAGATCGAATCGTACACCGGCTTCGACGCTCGTCGAATGTGGCAGGGCTTGCAAACTATAATAGACTACAAAGGGAAGCACAGCCGAGAACTGCCCAGTGACATGAGCCTACCAGATGAGCTAAATTACTTCTATGCTCGCTTCGAGGCAAGTAACACTTGGACTCCCGAGTGGTGCAGCGGTCTAAGGCACTGCATCTCAGTGCAAGAGGTGTCACTATAGTACCTGGTTTGAATCCAGGCTATATCACATCCGGCCGTGACTGAGAGTCGCAGAGGGCGGCGCACAATTGGCCCAGCGTCATCCGGACACCGTGCACCTGGCGACCTTGGTTAGCGCGCCAATTGTGCGTCACCCCACTGACCTCTCGGTCGCGGCCGGCTGCTACAGAGCCTGGGCGCGAACCCAGAGTCTCTGGTGGCACAGCTAGCGCTGCAATGCAGTGCCCTAGACCACTGCGCCACCCAACATGTTTCAAGCAGACCACCATAATCCCTTTGCCCAAGACCACTAAAGTAACCTGCCTGAATGACTACCGACCCGTTGCACTCACGTCTGTAGCCATGACGTGCTTTGAACGGCTGGTCATGGATCACATGAACACCATTATCCCAGAAACCCTAGACCCATTGAAATTTGCATACCGCACTAACACTTCACATTGCCCTTTCCCACCTAGACAAAAGGAACACCTATGTGAGAATGCTATTCAGAGCTCATCACTAAGCTAAAGATCCTGGGACTAAACAACTCCCTCTGCAACTGGATCCTGGACTTCCTGACGTGCCTCCCTCGGAATAAGGGTAGGTAACAACACAGAGGATCCTCAACACGGGCCCCTCAGGGGTGCGTGCTCAGTCCCCTCCTGTACTCCCTGTTCACTCATGACTGCACGGCCAGGCACGACTCCAACACCATCATTAAGTTTGCCGATGTCACAACAGTGGTAGGCCTGATCATTGACAACAACAAGATAGCCTATAGGGAGGAGGTCAGACATCTGGCCGCGTGGTGCCAGGACAACAATGGAGATGATTGTGGACTACAGGAAAAGGAGGAAAAGGAGCACGCCCCCATTCTCATCGAGGGGCTGTAGTGGAGCAGGTTGAGCGCTTCAAGTTCCTTGGTGTCCACATCACCAACAAACTAACATGGTCCAAGCACACCAAGACAGTTGTGAAGAGGGCACAACAAAAACTATTCCCCCTCAGCAGACTGAAAAGGTTTGGCCTGGGTCCTCAGATCCTCAAAAGGTTTTACAGCTGAACCATCGAGAGCATCCTGACTGGTTGCATCACTGCCTAGTATGGCTACTGCTTGGCCTCCGACCGCAAGGCACTCCAGAGGGTAGTGCGAACGGCCCAATACATCACTGGGGCCAAGCTTCCTGCCAAGACTCCACCCACCCTAGTCATAGACTGTTCTCTCTGCTACCGCATGGTAAGCGGTACCAGAGCGCCAAGTCTAGGTCCAAGAGGCTTCTAAACAGCTTCTACCCTCAAGCCGCACAACTCCTGAACATCTAATCAAATGGCTACCCAGACTATTTGCATTGCCCCGCCCACCCCCTTTTACACTGCTGCTACTCTGTTATTATCTATGCATAGTGACTTTAATAACTCTACCTTCATGTACATATTACCTCAATTACCTAGACTAACCGGTGCCCCCGCACATTGACTCTTTACCGGTACCCCCTGTATATAGCCTCACTATTGTTATTTTACTGCTACTCTTTAATTATTTGTTACTTTTTTTTCTTATTCTTATTTTTTTGTAGGTATTTTTTTAAACTGCATTTTTGGTTAAGGTCTTGTAAGTAAGCATTTCACTGTAAGGTGTTGTATTCGGCGCATGTGACAAAAAACATTTGATTTGATCGTGGTGAAATCCCTGAGCTGTTTCCTTCCTCTCCGGCAACTGAGTCAGGAAGGGCGTCTGTATCTTTGTATTGATACACAATACAAAGTGTAATTAATAACTGCACCATGCTCAAAGGGATATTCAATGTGTTCTTTATTTTTACCCATCAACTAATAGGTGCCCTTTGTGAACCATTGGAAAACCTCCCTGGTCTTTGTGCTTGAAATTCACTGTAACAACTGAGGGACTTTACATATAATTTGTATGTGTGGGGTACAGAGATGGGGCAGTCGTTTAAAAGTAATGTTAAACACTATTATTGCACACAGAGTCAGTCCATGCATCTTATTATGTGATGTGTTAAGTACATCTTTACTTCTGAATTCATTTAGGCTTGCCATACAAAAGGTTTTAATACTTAATTAATTTGTAAACATTTCTAAAAACATAATTCCACTTTGACATAATTGGGTATTGTATGTAGATCATTGACACAAAATGTAAATTTAATACATTTTAAATTCAGGCCGTAATACAGCAGAATGTGGAAAACGTCAAGGGCTGTGAATACTTTCTGAAGGCACTGTACATAGCTACTTCAATTACCTCGTTCCCCGCACATCGACTCGGTACTGGTTCTCACTGTATATAACCATGTTCTTTTTTCTCGTTATTGTTATTCATTATTCATTGTGTATTTATTCCTCATGTCACTTTTTATATTGTATTTTTGTATCTTTAACTCTGTATTGTTTGTCTACCTATGTTTACAGCGCATGTGACAAGAAAATGTGATTTAATTTTAATCTAGGGTTAGGGTTGTGGTTAAAGCTAGGGTTAGCGTGAACTGGAATGTGGTCATAAAGCTAGGATTAGAGTTGTGGTTGAATTGTGAAAATAATGATTCCTCTCAGATTATTGGTGATACAAAGGAATCAGGAAGTGTTTGGTGCTTCCCCAAGCCTGACAATGTAGAAAGGTGACTTCCTTGTGTTAGTAATCTATTTCACATCAATAAAGGGTTGTGACATACGTCTCCTATAATTCAGACGGTTTATCAGTGTCATGAGCTACAAGGCAGGTTGAGCACCTTCTCAGAAGATGTTCTACATTCAGATTCTGCGTCCTCCACCTCTCAATTACAGGTACATTACTGAAGCATTGACATTATATATACTAAAAAGGAATGACTGTAAACCCTATCTTTGGTATTCAGACAATATTTACTTTGATGTCTCACCTGTCAATAATAGGACATATTTGGTTATAATTCTGTAGATAATGATGTACTTCACTAGAAATTTGATATCAAACAAAGATATGGGATCTCCACACATACTGTAGTATTGGCCACAAACAGAAAAACCATTCTGAGTTAATAATTATCCAACTGTTCCACCTACAGGTCGTATCTGCATACCAATGGCTCTGCTGGAGAGGTCAGTTCTAAGGTGTGTGTGCAGCCAGTGAATACTCTGAAACGGACAACCTTATGTTAGGTCAACGGTATGCCTATGTTTTTCTCTCATTTCTTGCTTCAGAAGAGGGTCAGGTGAATTTGTGGTTTTATTTAATCAGGTATTTTCTGTTTCATTCATTTCCCATGTATTCCCGTAGCCAGTTTATTTTAGTGAGCTTTTCAGATGACTGAGATCATGACTATTAATCACGTTTGTCAGTGCTGTTTAGCTATGTACATATTCTATGAGTATTGTATATATATAGTCAATTTTCCATACAGTTGCCTACTATTTCCATACTGTACTATTGACACACTTTTACTCCCACAGCCCCATATCTTCTATATTTAATTTAGGTCATTTAGCTGACACTCTTATCCAGAGGGACATACAGTTGGTGCATTAAACTAAGGTAAGACGACATGGCCCCTTAACCTAACATTACATTTATAAGAATACTGTATGTATCTAAATAATGTTACATGTCTTACTTCAAATTCTCCTTATTTCACAATTCATGACACCAAGAGGAGAGGATGGGGAATGGGACAAATGTCGACAATGCCATACCTAAATCATACAGAGATGCATTGCTGTCAATATACACTATTGTGCTCGTTGGAGGGACCATCAGCATGTCCCTCATGATCAACATCATCAAGTCCAACGTCCGCTCGGTGACCACTACAGCCGTTCTGAACCTGATCGTGGTCCACTTCGTCTTCCTCCTGACTGTGCCCTTCCGCCTTTATTTCTATGCGGCCGGCGAGTGGCATCTTGGTCCTAACTTCTGCAAGGTGGTCAGTGCCATGATCCACGCCCACATGTACTTAGCCTTCGTCTTCTATGTGATCATTCTGGTGATCCGCTACCTGAGTTTCTTCAGGAGGTTCAATCAGGTGGAGTTCTACAGGAGGCTGCACGCCCTGGGGGCCAGTGCTGCTGTCTGGGGCCTCATGCTCATTGTGGTGGTCCCTTTGACTGCTGTGAAGTATGGATCATCTACAGATAATAATAATACAACAACCAATGACAACCAGTGCTTCAATTTCGGAAGGATCTTTGACGAGAAACATACTGTGGCTGTGCTGAATTACATCATCTGTGCTCTCATCATCGTGGTTACATTGGCCCTGGCCTGTTGCCAAGTGTGGATTTTGGGCTGTGTGTACAGAACTCACAGGGCGATGATCTTCTCTCAACAGGAGTTTTGGGCTCAGATCAAAAGTCTTTGCTTTATGCTGGTCATTATAGTATGCTTTGTTCCATACAATGTATTCAGGATTTACTATGTGAGTAATTATAATGTCAGTCTCCAAATGAAGAATGAGTTTGCCCTTGCTGTCACGACGTTCAGCTGCTTTGACATGTTGACTTTTATAGGGAGGGGGTCGTTCAGACCCTGTGATACAACATGTTGTGTATCATAAGAATAACATGAGAATGTACTTTTTCTTATGATATGTGATGTAAAGAATGTAACATGAGAATAGGACTCTATTTGCACCTTAATTAATACCAAATTATAAAACTGTACAGACTCTTTGATATACTTACTTCACAGCAAACAATATCAGAAGTAACAGTTACTTCAGTATATACCTCTTTCTAGCAGTTCCCTAAGTGGGATACGTCCTTCAGGTTAAATCAGAAAAGACATGAAAACAAATAGTGGAGCTGTGTTTATTGTTCTTGTTGTACAGTTCTGGAACATGATACAAAGTATTTACATACTCCCACCACATGGATGGGTTTCTACAAATTAGCTAAAATGATTCTGATTTAACAGTCACCTACAATTTGGCATACTGTAACACATTAGCATAACAAACATACAGTGAATGATCAAATTTTGATATACCATGCATTCTTTATCATCTTTTTTTACAACTACATTTTCAAGTGAATTATATGTTTCATTAAAATTTACTCTGTTTGTTCAGTGTTTCACATTTGCCTTCCTTTTGGGAAAACATTTCCATATTAATTAGGAAGGAATAATATAGTAACAATTGATCTACATAAACTCAGCAAAAAAAAGAACTGTCCTCTCGCTGTCAACAGCGTTTATTTTCAGCAAACTTAACATGTGTAAATATTTATATGAACATAAGAAGATTCAACAACTGATACATAAACTGAACAAGTTCCACAGACATGTGACTAACAGAAATGTAATAATGTGTCACTGAACAAGGGGGGGGGGGGGGTCAAAATCAAAAGTAACAGTATCTGGTGTGGCCACCAGCTGCATTAAGTACTGCAGTGCAATATCCTCCTCATGAACTGCACCAGATTTGCCAGTTCTTGCTGTGAGATGCCCCCCTCTTCCACCAAGGCACCTGCAAGTTCCTGGGCATTTCTGGGGGTGAATGGCCCTAGCCCTCACCCTCCGATTCAACAGGTCCCAGACGTGCTCAATGGGATTGAGATCCGAGCTCTTCGTTGGCCATGGCAGAACACTGACATTCCTGTCTTGCAGGAAATCACGCACAGAACAAGCAGTATGGCTGGTGGCATTGTCATGTTGGAGGGTCATGTCAGGATGAGCCAGCAGGAAGGGTACCACATGAGGGACGCACGGCTCTCGACCTTCGCCTCTGCCGAGTCCGTACGGGTGTTGCAGCGATGAGACAATTGGATACCACGAAATTAGGGAGAATAAAAACAAAAAACGATTGGAATTTGATTTACTGTCTGAATAGATTGAAATGGAATTGACCCCAACCCTGGTGCATAATGCCATCATATAATTTGGTAAGCATTTATTACACATACACACCCACTTTAGTGGTGATTGGCTTCAACAACAGCACTGCAAAATGTTAAACTAACTTGGAATTAAAAAAGTATCTTAAAGTACTGGTTGCTACATCTGTGGTCGGCATCAATAGTGATACAGTCTCAGGTGTAAACTACAACTCCAAACAAAGCATACAAAAAGTATAAAATAGTGTACGTGCATTTTTAAAGAAACACTGCGCAAATTAAGATGTTGACAGACCTAGTGTAATCTATTCTGTAAATAATGCCGATATCCAAGGTAGTGGTGTTGTTTAATAAAAACCTGTGATCAATGACGTATACTGTATATACAATTTTAAAAAATGGGGCGGTGTCTGGATGATGTTTCTGAAGGAAGTATGAGATCAAAATGCTCAAATCCTTTCAGTCACCACAGCAACCACAAACTGTAGTCCACCTGTAGTTTCTACTACCTGGAAACCCACTGTCAACCAGCACCATTATAACCGATCTTTATATGCTCTTTGCAGTTCCGTGCATCCTCTAGTAAGTTAGATGGATCCTGAAATATTACTTAAATCACTATTTGCCAACCTCAGTCTGGCTTTAGCCCTAATCCATTGTTAAATACGGGGATGTTTGGCCCAATCTCCATATTAAAAACAGGTGTCTCACCCAGCCAAGGGCGTGGAATTCTACATAGTTTAATGATTTCCCGTTGACTACAGTTTTTCTTTCAAAACAAACTACATCGTTTGTGTGACTTTGGGAGACTGTGGTGGTGAGTGCAGGCCCAACTCAGTGTTTAGGCCTGAAAGTTTCCCCGATTCTTCTGCCCTGACTGTGGCAGAGCGTTTGTGGACGATTCCTGACTTTCTTCCATGTCAGCTCCTGCTCCAATATAAAGAATATGGAAAATGTAAAGAATATGTTATCTTCATGCTGCAACACAGTGACAGCTACAGTAAATACAATAATGATAGCTCTTAGTATTGAAACATCATGGCTACGTCTCAAATGGCATCCCATTCCCTATATAGTGCACTATGTTTGACCAAGGGCCATACTGCATCTGGGTCAGAAGTAGTGCACTATATGGAATCAGGTAGGCCCTGGTCAAAACAAAAACACTAATAACGCAGCCCATGAAACAGGTTCATTTGAATGAAGATCTCACCGGTTGGATTGATGTTGAGTTGAGATAGGCTCAGGGGGAGATCTCTGGCGTTTGGGTCAGTGGGGCTTTGGAGGATATCATGCAGGGCATTCCTTCGTCCAGTTCTACCGGAGGCTATGAAGTCTGCATACGTCACTTCAACTTCGGTCATCGCTGACACATGTTCACATAGCCACTCCTGAAACAAGTGTCATTCACAACACTGAAGAAATAGTAGTCAACATATGTACTATACATTGAGCTGAATATCATTACAATCAACAATATATATTTCATTACAATAGCTTCAAAGATGTATATGTTGCTAGGCCTTCACCAATCATAGCTGGATCATTGGTATGGAGTTCAGAAAGTTTGCATGGGTTTTATTGATTGGACTGAAAACCTTTGCTGTGGAAATAAAGGTGTCACTCATTTTGTGATGATCTGTGGGTGAATTTTACAATTAAATCCAATTAAAAATAGACAATTAAATCGAAATTAGATCACTATAATACTTTTCAGTCAACCATATAGGATGCACTCAATGCACACATTCTTCGGCCTGTTTGGCAGATCATACACATCTTTTGTCCATCATTGTTCCTCAAAGGATGGCTCCAAACAGCAGACCTGAACCTGGTTTCCCAAAAGCATCTTAAGGCCAATTTCACCATTAGATTGGCTAAATTCATTGTTAGACCCATAGGATCCTAAGGTTCTAAGATGTTTTTTATAGCGATTTTGGAATGTAAATCTTGGTTGGGCAAACTCCCCCCAATTTGTTTTGATACTTGCCAGCAAAGCAGCTACATAACACAACACTAAATACATTAATTGCACTATAACGGTGACAAACGTTGCCCACAAACTGTTAGGGCCTACATAAAGCCATCCTAACAGCAGAGCTTTTATCCTAACCACTACGCTCTGTATTTTCCGCTGGCTGCCCCACCACCAAAGAAAGAACTGAGCTAGTCTGAAACACTTGCATTTTGGTGATTCCTTAAGAAAAGCAAAAAAGAGACCATGCGGCTTTATTAACTCCATTTTTTTTTTTACATTGTTGCAAACTGTTATGTGACACGTCGATGCCTAAATAAATAAATAAAAATTAGGGGCTCTGCCCCACCTGCCCTGAATGACGGGTCGCCACTGAAATATGCTTTTGGGAAACCGGGCCCTGATCAGCATATCTAATGCCCATAATTTCCTTGAAAAACAGTGCAATACATGCGGTGACATGCTCGTTGTTAGTCCGATATCAGGATCTTACCTTGAGTAATCTGTCATCCTACGACTGTAAAATCCGTGCCACATTTTTGAGCGAGTGACAAAGGGAATCTAGTCTAGTGGGCCTACAAAGGAATCAAATTGACCGTACGCGACGCGGATCAACTACAAAACCCCACAGGATTATTTACGCTCTAGGTAAATATCTGGATTTAGATAGCCTACTCACATCGGTTTATAGCCTATTGCCTTTACATACGATGTACGGTTATTGTACGCGCATCAATACTATACATGTAAAACCCCAGTCGTTGCATTACATTCCTTGATTGACAGGTTTTCTGCTGCTCTGACCAATAAACACCATCCTAACGCACATCCACAAGATCATTGGATAGGGCGAACAAAAGGGATGAGATTTTGGAGCATCACAGCCGAATCAAAAACAAACGAATGTTCTGCCTCCTATATTCAATTCAAAGGGCTCTATTGGCATGGGAAACATATGTTAACAATGCCAAAGCAAGTGAAGTAGATAATATAAAAAAGTTAAATAATCAAAAAGTAACAGTAAAAATTACACTCACAGAAGTTCCAGTTGAATAAAGACATTACAAATGTAACGATGTGCAAACGGTTAAAGTACAAAATTGAAAATAAATCAACATAAATATGGGTTGTATTTACAATGGTGCTTGTTCTTCACTGGTTACCCTTTTCTTGTGGCAACAGGTCACAAATATTGCTGCTGTAATGGCACACTGGTATTTCACCCAGTAGATATGGGAGTTTATCAAAATTGGGTTTGTTTTCGAATTATTTGTGGATCTGTGTAATCTGAGGGAAATATAGGTCTCTAATATGGTCATACAGTTGAAGTCAGAAGTTTACATACACTTAGGTTGGAGTCATTAAAACTCGTTTTTCAACCACTCCACAAATTTATTGTTAACAAACTATAGTTTGTGCATGACACAAGTAACTTTTCCAACAATTGTTTACAGACAGATTATTTCACTTATAATTCACTGCATCACAATTCCAGTGGGTCAGAAGTTTACATACACTAAATTGACTGTGCCTTTAAACAGCTTGGAAAATTCCAGAAAAGGATGTCATTGCGTTAGAAGCTTCTGATAGGCTAATTGACATAATTTGAGTCAATTGGAGGTGTACCTGTGGATGTATTTCAAGGCCTACCTTCAATCTCAGTGCCTCTTTGCTTGACATCATTGGAAAATCAAAAGAAATCAGCCAAGACCTCAGAAAAATAAATGTAGACCTCCACAAGTCTGGTTCATCCTTGGGAGCAATTTCCAAACATCTGAAGGTACCATGTTCATCTGTACAAACAATAGTACACAAGTATAAACACTATGGGACCACGCAGCCGTCATACCGCTCAGGAAGGAGACGCGTTCTGTCTTCTAGAGATTAACGTACTTTGGTGCAAAAAGTGCAAATCAATCCCGGAACAACAGCAAAGGACCTTGTGAAGATGCTGGAGGAAACAGGTACAAAAGTATCTATATCCACAGTCGAACGAGTCCTATATCAACATAACTTGAAAGGCCAATCAGCAAGGAAGAAGCCACTCCTCCAAAACTGCCATGAAAAAAGCCAGACTATGGTTTGCAACTGCAGATGGGGACAAAGATCGTACTTTTTGGAGAAATGTAATCTGGTCTGATGAAACAAAAATAGAACTGTTTGGCTATAATGATTGTTATGTTTGGAGGAAAAAGGCGAAGGCTTGCAAGCTGAAGAACACCATCCCAACCGTGAAGCACGGGGGTGGCAGCATCATGTTGTGGGTGTGCTTTGCTGCAGGAGGGACTGGTGCACTTCACAAAATAGATGGCATCTTGAGGAAAACAAAGTATGTGGATATATTGAAGCAACATCTCAAGACATCAGTTGGGAAGTTAAAGCTTGGTCGCAAATGTGTCTTCCAAATGGACAATGACCCCAAGCATACTTCCAAAGTTGGGGGAAAATGGACTCAATCCCACTGAAAAAGCATGTGTGAGCAAGGAGGCCTACAAACCTGACTCAGTTACACCAGCTCTGTCAGGAGGAATGGGCCAAAATTCACATTCTTTAAATAAAGTGGTGATCCTAACGGACCTAAGACAGGGAATTATTACTAGGATTAAATGTCAGGAATGGTGAAAAACTGAGTTTAAATGCATTTGGAAAAGGTACATGTAAACTCCCGACTTCAACTGTACATTTGGCAGGAGGTTAGGAAGTGCAGCTCGGTTTCCACCTCATTTTTTTGGGCAGTGTGCCTGTCTTCTCTTGAGAGCCAGGTCTGCCTACAGCAGCCTTTCTCAATAGCAAGGCTATGCTCACTGAGTCTGTACATAGTCAAAGCTTTCCTTAAGTTTGGGTCAGTCACAGTGGTCAGGTATTCTATCAGTGTACTCTCCTGTTTATGGCCAAATAGCATTCTAGTTTGCTCTGTTTTTTTTGTTAATTACTTGACAGATTGGAAATAAATATATTTTTGTTTTCTCATGGTTGGGTCTAAATCGTGTTGCTGTCCTGGGGCTCTGTGGGGTCTGTTTGTGAACAGAGCCCCAGAACCAGATTGCTTAGGGGACTCTTCCCCAGGTTAATCTCTCTGTAGGTGATGGCTTTGTTATGGAAGGTTTGTGAATCGCTTCCTTTTAGGTGGTTGTAGAATTTAATGGCTCTTTTCTGGATTTGGATAATTAGCGGGTGTCGGCCTAAATAGGCTCCTCATGCATTATTTAGTGTTTTACGTTGTACACTGAGGATATATTTTTGCAGAATTCTGCATGCAGAGTCTCAATTTGGTGTTTGTCCCATTTTGTGAATCCAGACCTCACAACCATAAAGGGAATGGGTTCGATAACTGATTCAAGTATTTTTAGCCAGATCCGAATTGGTATGTCGAATTTGATGTTCCTTTTGAGGGCATAGAATGCCCTTCTTGCCTGGTCTCTCAGATCGTTATCAGGATCCGCTGGACTTACAGAAAACGTTTGACCTCTGTCATTGCCAACAAAGGGTATATAACAAAGTATTGAGAAACTTTGTTATTGACAAAATACTTATTTTCCACCATAATTTGCAAATACATTCATAAAAAATCCTACAATGTGATTATCTGGATTTTTTTCTAATTTTGTCTGTCATAGTTGAAGTGTACCTATGATGAAAATTACAGGCCTCATCTTTTTAAGTGGGAGAACTTGCACAATTGGTGGCTGACTAAATATTTTTTTGCCCCACTGTATGTATGTATGTATGTATGTATGTATGTATGTATGTATACATACGTGTACACACACACACACACACACACACACACACACACACACACACATACATACATGGTGAGATAATGTCATCCCTGCAGTAATCAATGAGCCCACTAGATGGTGGCATATTGTCCATGCAGCTTTTCAGTACAGCACATTATGACCAAGGTAGGGTTTTATTATAGCTTTTCATCACATTACTGCCAAGCTGGGCACTGGGGAAACCCAGAGATGGGAAACTTAAGTTTAGCACTCTATACAATAGCAGCACTCCACTGTAAAATACCAATAACCACCTCTGGTGTCCATCTTATTTACAGCACACCTTTTTGAGGCTATACATTAACATTTGTCAGAATGTTTGAAAACATGCTTTTGTTTTTATTTCTCTGACTGTGACTCAAGCTGCCTATGTAAAAGGATGAGCTACAATGCAATAGAGCAGTGGTGCCTCTCTCTCTCGTTCATAGATTTAGTAAGATTGTGTTTGGGTTGGGGGGGGGGGGGGAATGTGCATTGGGGGCTAAATCCCTGGCATTTCATCCTATAATCTTCTCTTCAAGGTCACGTGTGAATGAGTTTTCTATATCCACCAGAAAGTGGACATTGATCCAAAACGGAAGCACTTGGGCTCAGACTTTGCTATCCTCTTGGTGGGAAGGCCTCCGAGCCGGGGAGACTGGCTCAGCTGGGGATTACAGCCTGGTTTCATCTACCAGGTCTGCGTCAAAAATGGCACCCTATTACCTATGTAGTGTATGACTTTTTCTATCAGAACCCTATAGTCCCTGGTCAAAGTAGTGCACTAGGGAATAGCGTGCCATGTGGAACGCACCCCAGGCTAGCGCAGGGGGGAGCAAGGCTCACATGACATCACCACCCCATGCATGGTCTACTGGGCTGTTCTGTTGCTAAGGTTCACCAAGGAACGCAATTATCACACAATGCTCATTTGTGTGCAATTGGATTGTTTGACGTGTTGTGTACTATGGGAAATGGATGGTGGAATATTTAGCCTTTATATTCGGGTGTGCATGCGTGCGTGTGTGTGCGTGCATGCATGTGTGCGTGCATGCATGTGTGCATGCGTGCGTGCAATAGTTTTTCCTCTTACTGTGTATTGTTCTCCTGAGTCCACTGACTGTGTCTCTCTATTGTTTCTCTGTCAAGTTTTATCAGAGGCTACTCCTCTGACACTGTCTGAACCCTCCCCATGCATCCTAAGTGACTGATGATGCTACTGCAACCTCAAGTGAGATACAAATCAAAAGGTAGAGCCTATCTTTGCTGCCAGATCTCCTTTCAACTCAACAGCATTTTTTCCATACCAGAACAACATACAGTACAACGTTATTTGGGTATTTCTTTAATCACAACCGGCAATTACAGTGGGGCAAAAAAGTATTTAGTCAGCCACCAATTGTGCAAGTTCTCCCACTTAAAAAGATGAGGCCTGTAATTTTCATCATAGGTACACTTCAACAATGACAGACAAAATGAGAAGAAAAAAATCCAGAAAATCACATTGTAGGATTTTTTATGAATGTATTTGCAAATTATGGTGGAAAATAAGTATTTGGTCACCTACAAACAAGCAAGATTTCTGGCTCTCACAGACCTGTAACTTCTTCTTTAAGAGGCTCCTCTGTCCTCTACTCGTTACCTGTATTAATGGCACCTGTTTGAACTTGTTATCAGTATAAAAGTCACCTGTCCACAACCTCAAACAGTCACACTCCAAACTCCACTATGGCCAAGACCAAAGAGCTGTCAAAGGACACCAGAAACAAAATTGTAGACCTGCACCAGGCTGGGAAGACTGAATCTGCAATAGGTAAGGTTTGAAGAAATCAACTGTGGGAGCAATTATTAGGAAATGGAAGACATACAAGACCACTGATAATCTCCCTCAATTTGGGGCTCCATGCAAGATCTCACCCTGTGGGGTCAAAATGATCACAAGAACGGTGAGCAAAAATCCCAGAATCACACGGGGGGACCTAGTGAATGACCTGCAGAGAGCTGGGACCAAAGTAACAAAGCCTACCAACAGTAACACACTACGCCGCCAGGGACTCAAATCCTACAGTGCCAGACGTGTCCCCCTGCTTAAGCCAGTACATGTCCAGGCCCGTCTGAAGATTGCTAGAGAGCATTTGGATGATCCAGAAGAAGATTGGGAGAATGTCATATGGTCAGATGAAACCAAAATAGAACTTTTTGGTAAAAACTCAACTCGTCGTGTTTGGAGGACAAAGAATGCTGAGTTGCATCCAAAGAACACCATACCTACTGTGAAGCATCGGGGTGGAAACATCATGCTTTGGGGCTGTTTTTCTGCAAAGGAACCAGGACGACTGATCCGTGTAAAGGAACGAATGAATGGGGCCATGTATCGTGAGATTTTGAGTGAAAACCTCCTTCCATCAGCAAGGGCATTGAAGATGAAATGTGGCTGGGTCTTTCAGCATGACAATGGTCCCAAACACACCGCACGGGCAACGAAGGTGTGGCTTCGTAAGAAGCATTTCAAGGTCCTGGAGTGGCCTAGCCAGTCTCCAGATCTCAACCCCATAGAAAATCTTTGGAGGGAGTTGAAAGTCCGTGTTGCCCAGCAACAGCCCCAAAACATCACTGCTCTAGAGGAGATCTGCATGGAGGAATGGGCCAAAATACCAGCAACAGTGTGTGAAAACCTTGTGAAGACTTACAGAAAATGTTTGACCTCTGTCATTGCCAACAAAGGGTATATAACAAAGTATTGAGAAACTTTTGTTATTGACCAAATACTTATTTTCCACCATAATTTGCAAATAAATTCATAAAAAATCCTACAATGTGATTTTCTGGATTTTTTTTCTCATTTTGTCTGTCATAGTTGAAGTGTACCTATGATAAATTACATCCCTCATCTTTTTAAGTGGGAGAACTTGCACAATTGGTGGCTGACTAAATACTTTTTTGCCCCACTGTATGTCGGGCTATAAGAGCGGTGCATGGTGTGTGATACCTGAGAGAAGAGAGTGAGCTCAGGTGTGCTTATTCACCCCTAGGGACAGGATGACACACTACTGATAACAACAATGAGCAGCAGCCAGAGAATGACTGCCTTCTTCCTCCATGTTGAATTATTATATCTTGATAGGTACCTTCAACAATACTGATGAACATTGTTTGCTGTAGAACGTGCTTTGGTATTTATGTTGCACGTTTAGAGGTGACAGAAAATGCTAAAATATGATATTGTTTTCACCAAGCGTCCCCTGCATGCCATGTGTACCTTTGTTTGAATTTAATGTGACCTTTTGTTTGACCTTTTTTTATGACCTTTTATATTAATGAATTTTCTTAGGAAAACAGGTGCAACATGTGCGCTCTCAGGCTACTGTATGTGAATTGTGTCTTGGGGCCATTCAGTGGTTTCACCTTGACAGTGTGTGCTGAAGGAATAGCAAACCTCTACATAATGCACATTTATATCAAAGGGGGTTACATTGTGAGTGGGTGGTACGAATTTTGATCAACCTCCAAAACCTCCACATCCACTCCCCCAGACCCAAATAGTTTAACATTACTGATCTTGCAATCTGCCTCTGTGGTGTGCCCTTTTGCCTCAGAGGA
Organism: Oncorhynchus mykiss; assembly: GCF_057628025.1. Taxonomy (NCBI): domain Eukaryota; kingdom Metazoa; phylum Chordata; class Actinopteri; order Salmoniformes; family Salmonidae; genus Oncorhynchus; species Oncorhynchus mykiss. The sequence goes on from NC_143049.1 coordinate 20,036,559, forward strand.
AGTGATGTGGCGACTGGCCCACGTTTGTACAGTAGTCATGTTGCTGCTCTATGCCAAAAGGGCCCCAGGACAGATGATGTCACCTAAACTAGGTTGAGAAAATGGAGGGATGACTACTAGAGTGGAGAAGAAAATAGATGCTTAGACATTTGTTTTACTTATAGAACATTTTTAAAAAAGTAAGAAATATATTTGTCAACCCCATTGTATGTATGGACACATAGCCCCATATAGTTTCAATAGATGTCTTCCATATGGGGCTAAATTGACCCCCAATTTATAATTTCAATTAAAAGTAGCAGTATATACAGAAATATTTATTTCAAAAAGTAAAAACTAGTAGGCCTGAGAAGAGAAGACTAAACTCATGTCAGATTATACCTATTCACTTGATGGCTGTGTAGCGTAGGCTACAGATGGCTTGAAATGTGGGGAGAGAAGAGATGCTCATCCTTGCATCACCAGGAGATGTCGTTGCCTGTACCCGTACCTAAACAGCACAACGTTGTCTGACAGCAAGGGGAATGTTAAAGACAAGGGAGCATTGGAGAGAGCAAGCGCCGCTGCCTTCTCTGCTACACAGTGCACAACCCAGTGAACGGGTCTCCCTAGACTGCCCGAACCTATAACGGTCTCTCTTGGCCATTCGGTGGATGCTGTCTTTTCGGGCAACACCAACGTCGGGCGTAAAGTGTGTTTTCGGACAATTCGTAAGGAATGCTTTACATATTTTACATGGTTTGAATTTTGGTTACCAATCGAGGGGAGTCGAGAACAACGCGGTTCCCCGGCATATTTTACAGTAAGCGCAATGTCATTCCAGTTGCTTTTCCAGCTGTCATACACTCCAAACAATTACAAAATAGGATGCATTTGTCAGTCGTCTCGGGAAGGGAGGAACAATCGCCAGCTCTGGCTTGCCTTTGCATACATTTTTCACCCCTTTGTTACTCTGCCAGATGTTTTTCCAGGGTCCGAAAGTAATATTTCAGATTTATTGTGGGCTATAGCATGCATTGATTGTGGACTGAAAATGGAATCCATTTGAGGACGATTCGCTAGCTAAAGCGGGGATGCTCTGAGAAAACACCCTATTACTTTCCGATTGACCTAAATTTGAACGATATATTTATAAGATTATACTGGTCGACATCAGATCGCATTAGATGACCGTCATTCTTTTGTCTGTAATGCAATGCTGTAGAAAAGGTGGAAAGGTGAGATTAAATGTCTCATTTTCATAGCTGATGATGACTGCCAATGAATAAGATTCATTCATTCTTAAATTTCTAGGCTATGCATTATTAGGTATTCTATGACTAGCAGGTCTTTCATCACCAAATGTAGCCTAGCTGCATAATTTCTGTCTATTTGAATAGGGTGCCTTGCCTCAGTTAGATCAACTCCATATAAAATTGCCCTCCTTTTTTTTATTTGCATGTGATGCTTGGCGTTTGATCGTGTTTTGACTGCAATGCCTGGCATGAATATTTAAAGAATAGACAAATATAGACTTGTTTCCAAAACACGTTTTTTTCTATCAGGAATAATAACATTGATGATGTTAAGTTGAAGGTATAAGCCATGTTGAAACCATATACATCATTGAATGAATGAGTTAATGGTTGCCCAGGCCTATAGGTAAGGCTAGGCATTTATAGTTCAATATTCTACATCAGGCCTGTTTGTGTGTAAAGGGATGAGAAGCTCACATGGTCAAAATTCTATAGATTTTATGGACAAATCAACCTCATAAGCCCTGATAAATTGTTTCTATTTAGATACAATAGGACACATCCTGCGGTCAGATGTATATGATGTTTGTCTCCCCAGGGCCACACAATGACTATTGGCCCTCACTGGGTCATCAACAACAATGATAGTGTAGTAGTTCCTATCTGGATCACAGAAGCCTTGGCCCATTCTATGACTTTCCAATGGGTTCGGCACATAGGCCCACTAAGAGAGGAATCCTTAATTATGGACAGGATGATTTGATACATTTTGAGAAATATAATTAAAATGGTTAAGTGATTGAGAAAAAAGGGTCAAAGGTCAAAAGATCTGCCTTCCAATTGCCCCACCTCCGGTTGTGTTATGATTTTGACAGTGGTTGGAGATATAAGCCACAAGGGTAGGGGTTGTGGTGGTCATATGGTAAGTTTCCCATTCATCTGTGGGCAAACGTGTCCTCGATACAAGGAAAACACTCCACTTATAGCTGACTGGGAGATAGGGTTCTGAAAGCAGTGTCACCCAATTTGTTATCAATTTGAATCATCCATTGTTTGACCTGATAAGCTTGCATGATAAGCGTTGTTTTTCTTCAAGGGAAATGTGTTGAATGGGTTGTCGTCTGAGTGCAGGTTGCTGTATTCCAATCTTCAAAGCTGCAGATTGATATCATAGCCTGTCTGTCTCAGCCCCTGCCCCCAGCCCCCACCTCAGTTCCTTGTGTTGATGGAAGATAATGGACATAGGCCTAGGTCATCAATTCCATGAAAGGCTGTAGTAGTACAACAAAAAAAAATCTAACATTTCAAACTAGCAGAATGCTGTTATTATCATTACATATTTAAGTGCTGCACGAAATGGAGCACATTAGCATTGGTAATAAAAAAGATATTTTGTGTTATTAGTAACCAGTGGTTTTCAGTCATTTAGCCTATATGTTCATAGGCAGCAGGTAGCCTAGTGGTCAGAGTGTTGGGCCAGTAACCGAAAGGTGCTAGATCGAATCCCCGATGTTCTGCCCCTGAACAAGGCAGCCAACCCACTGTTCCTAGGTCGTCATTGTAAGTAAGAATTTGTTCTTAACTGACTTGCCTAGTAAAATAACAAAAACATTTTTTGGAATAATCTGTCTTACTGCTGATTAGTGGTGTTGCTGGCTGGCCCTATCTGTAAAGGCTAATTGAAACTCCAAAGAAAATCTTGCACTGACTAGAGGAACCAATGCATCATAGGTGCTGGAGGAGTTTTGATTTAAGTAGATTTTTCTGAAATACCATTTGTCACCTACTACAAATTTGTCAGTTATGAGAGACAGACAGTGACACATTTTTGATCAATGTAAGTATTTTGGTTCTGCAGCGTTCTCAATTTAAATGTCAGACTGGGATGTATCGCAGAGATTGTGACACACATACACCCCCCTACGTATTTATTTGGACAGTGAAGCTAAAACTATTAATTTGGCTCTATACTCCAACATTTTGGATTTAAGATACAATGTTTCACTGAGGCGACAGTACAGAATGTCACCTTTTATTTGAGGTTATTTTCATACATATCTATATTACTATTTAGAAATGAAAGCACTATGTATCTAGTAGTCCTCTTATTTAACTGTGTCATAAGTATTTGGACAAATTCACTTATGTGTATTAAAGTAGTCAAAAGTGTAGTACATGGCCCCATATTCCTAGCACACAATGATTACACCAAGCTTGTGACTACAAACGTGTTGATCTTTGTGCCTCTGTAACTTTCTCACTCATCATTATTCACAATTCATTCATGATTATCCATAATCCATTATTCATAATCCACATTAATGTAGATGTTTCTTATTTACAATAAAAGTGATTCCAAAATGACACAATACATCATTTACCATTCATTCCTATTGGGCACAAAATAATCGGAAACACAACCAAAACAAACTTCAAATTCATCCAACAAGTTTGTTTGAGTCATTGTGTGCTAGGAATATCGGACCATATGTTAACCTTTTCACTACTTCAATACAAATAAGTGAATTTGTCGAAATACTAACAACATCTTCAAATAGGTGGACTAGATACATAAAGTGCTTTAATTTCTAAACGATAAAACAGATACGTATGAAAATACCCTCAAATAAAAAGTTTCATTATGTGCTGTTGCCTCATATGAAACATTTGATCTCAAATCCAAAATGCTGGAGTATAGAGACAAATTAAAAGTTTCAGCTTCACTGTCCAAATAAATACGTAGGGGAGTGTAGATTTTTCTGTTAGCCCACTGGGCGTAGGCCTATGCCTCAAAGGCTGTGTCTACACAGGCAGCCCAATTCAGATTTTTTTCAGAGCTGATTTGATTGGTCAGCAGACCAATTAGTGGGGAAAAGATCAGAATTGGGCTGACTGTGTAAATACAGCCAAAGCCACACTTTATCGCTTTCCAAATCAATCAATACCTTTTAATGGTTGCCAAGTTGTTGCCATGATGGCTTTTGGCTGTTTGTGTCAGTTGTAGTAGATTTAGCCTAATGAACCGGCTATTATGGATTGAAAGAGACTGTGATTACTATTGCCCTGTATATAAGGTCAGGGCCACCCTTTAGCCACGCTTCCCTTTAGCTCACTGTTGTAATGTGCTTTGCCATAATGCTGTCCTTAAGTCACTTGAGTTGTGAAGTGGAAAATTACAACCACGGTTCGACTCAGTTATTTATTACTGATCACCCTTTAGAACACTTCCTTTTTCACTCTGTGCCCGTCTTGTTTCCTCTCCTTTTTTAATTCTACATTTCTCTGAGTTTGGATTGTTGGAGGAACAGAGTGTTTTAGGGGAAGGGAGGGGAGGTAGGGCTGGGGGGGTCTCTTATTGCCTCCCCGTTTCTCTTCTCTCTCCCTCCCCGTTTCTCTTCTCTCTCCCTCCCTCCCCGTTTCTCCTCTCTCTCCCTCCCCGTTTCTCCTCTCTCTCCCTCCCCGTTTCTCCTCTCTCTCCCTCCCCGTTTCTCCTCTCTCTCCCTCCCCGTTTCTCCTCTCTCTCCCTCCCCGTTTCTCCTCTCTCTCCCTCCCCGTTTCTCCTCTCTCTCCCTCCCCGTTTCTCCTCTCTCTCCCTCCCCGTCTCCTCTCTCTCCCTCCCCGTTTCTCCTCTCTCTCCCTCCCCGTTTCTCCTCTCTCTCCCTCCCCGTTTCTCCTCTCTCTCCCTCCCCGTTTCTCTTCTCAGTGTGTCTCTGTCTGTCTCTGTCTCCCAGTACGAAGTGCAGTCAGGTCTGTGGATATCAAAGAGGACTTCAGCAATTGTTTGGACTTAAAACCTCTCTTTTCATTAGCCTCCCTCTCCAAAGGCTGCTCTGACACGGACTAATCACCACATTTGTACACAAGGCTGAACATTATAGCATTAGAAACCCAGAATATAGTGCTTATAATTAGTGGAGTACAGTGGAAGGATTCTTTAAATACGCAATAGAGAAATTAAGTTGTACTTCTATTCTAACATATGTTTTTTTAATCTCATTAATATTTGTATTGTTATTGTGGAGAATAATCTTTTAAAAACAAGTGTTGTCAATCCTACAGGGATTTACACATTTCAGTTTAAATCAGCTTTGATCTTTACTAAGATGCTGAAAAAGAAAAAAAATCAGAAAACATTCATCACACTAGGGACATACCAGGGTAAAGTGATGTTTGTGTTTTATATCGCTGTTGAGATACATAATGAAGGCTAGCTAGGGATAAGGTATGTATAGTAAAGACAAAGTAACTGCAGACATATACAGCTCAAGTCGAAAGTTTACATAAACTAGTTTTAATGACTCCAACCTAAGTGTTTCAACAACTCCACACATTTCTTGTTAACAAACTATAGTTTTGGCAAGTCGGTTAGGACATCTACTTTGTGCATGACACAAGTCATTTTTCCAACAATTGTTTACAGACCAATTATTTCACTTATCATTCACTGTATCACAATTCCAGTGGGTCAGAAGTTTACATACACTAAGTAGACTGTGACTTTAAACAGCTTGGAAAATTCCAGAAAATGATGTCATGGCTTTAGAAGCTTCTGATAGGCTAATTGACATAATTTGAGTCAATTGGAGGTGTACCTGTGGATGTATTTCAAGGCCTACCTTCAAACTCAGTGCCTCTTTGCTTGACATTATGGGAAAATCAAAATAAATCAGCCAGAACCTCTTTTTTGTACACTTCCACAAGCCTGGTTCATCCTTGGGAGTAATTTCCAAACGCCTGAAGGTACCACGTTCAATCTGTACAAAGAATAGTACGCAAGTATAAACACCATGGGACCACGCAGCCGTCATACCGCTCAGGAAGGAGACGCGTTCTGTCTCCTAGAGATGAACGTACTTTGGTGCGAAAAGTGCAAATCAATCCCCGAACAGCAGCAAAGGACCTTGTGAAGATGCTGAAGGAAACAGGTACAAAAGTATCTATATCCACAGTAAAACGAGTCCTATATCGACCTAACTTGAAAGGCTGCTCAGCAAGGAAGAAGCCCCTGCTCCAAAACCGCCATAAAAAAGCCAGACTACGGTTTGCAACTGCATATGGGGACAAAGATTGTACTTTTGGAGAAATGTCCTCTGGTCTGATGAAACAAAAATAGAACTGTTTGGCCATAATGACCATTGTTATGTTTGGAGGAAAAAGGGGGAGGATTGCAAGCCAAAGAACACCATCCCAACCGTGAAGCACGGAGGTGGCAGCATCATGTTGTGGGGGTGCTTTGCTGCAGGAGGGACTGGTGCACTTCACAAACTAGATGGCATCATGGGGAGGGATAATTATGTGGATGTATTGAAGGAACATCAAGACATCAGTCAGGAAGTTAAAGCATGGTCACATATGGGTCTTCCAAATGGACAATGACCCCAAGCATATTTCCAAAGTTATGTCAAAATGGTTTAAGGACAACAAAGTCAAGGTATTGGAGTGGCCATCACAAAGCCCTGACCTCAATCCTATAGAAAATGTGTAGACAGAACTGAAAAAGCGTGTGTGAGCAAGGAGGCCTACAAACCTGACTCAGTTACACCAGCTCTGTCAGGAGGAATGGGCCAAAATTCACCCAACTTATTGTGGGAAGCTTATGGAAGGCTACCCAAAATGTTTGACCCAAGTTAAACAATTTAAAGGCAATGCTACCAAATACTAATTGAGTGCATGTAAACTTCTGACCCACTGGGAATGTGATGAAATAAATAAAAGCTGAAATAAATCATTCTTGCTACTATTATTCTGACATTTCACATACTTCAAAATAAAGTGGTGATTTTTTTTACAAGGATTAAATCAGGAATTGGGAAAAACTGAGTTTAAATGTATTTGGTTAAGGTGTATGTAAACTTCCGACTTCAACTGTAGCTGGTATACTGAGATATCCTCTCTTATGCTACTTACCTCATGTACGTAGAGGAGTTGGTTTGCCAAACTATACTCGTGTCATAAGTAACCTTGCCTGAGACCTGAAGACTCGTATTAGCTCCCAGACCTAATGCCTTGGCTTTGGCTCAGCTGGATAAGGAGGTCTTGAGTTGTGCAGATATAACTCAGTATCCTATATCTGGCCGGTTTACATGTGCATGAGGATAAGCAAGTCATCTTTTCACATATCATCATTTCACCAATTCAGCTACCCGTGGATGGGCAGGGACGGATATAGCTTAGCGCTCCAAATGTTCTGGATTTTCAGATTCAAGTCAGGAGAGACATGCTGTGCTCAGTGAACATTTTCACTTGTGATGATAAAATCCTCTGACACATGAAATGTGAGCGACAGCAGTGCTCCTACGCTCTATTTTTAGACTTATGGACCACACCTACTCCAGGGCATGTTTGTCATCATTTGACATCATTTTTTTCATTTGTTAAGTAAAAAAAAAAACTAAGAACAGGAGAATACCCAACTAACTGCATCTTCCATTAGGCCTACTACCATAAGTACTATTAGAACTAGCTACTGTTATTTCACGCAGAGTAAGCTACTTTTTCCCCTCTGTAGTTGTTTGAAAGGAAGCATGACTTTTTCAGATCTTTCTGATGTGCGATTTCTCTTTATACTGATCTCCATCCATCTCATGTCATCACCACTTCTTTTGTTGTTCATGAGGAAAATCCAGTATATGGTACATAGATGTGAGAACAGTACCATAGTGTAGTTTGATACTTTGATGCTAACACAGATAATTATTTGGTTGTGTCATCTCTACTGCAGGCCTTCAAAAGTAAATCTGATGTATTATGGATGTACTGTCCTGGCAAGCAAAGTTGTGCTCCTGAGAATATCAGTGAAAAACACAGGTTTGTTGTTGATTCAGCTTTCTTTCAATTCCATTCTACATCTGAAGTCTTGAAATGTAATGTTTTACCAGTCAAGGAGTAGTATGTTAGCAGCACAACGTCAGGGGGTCTCAATCCTGATGTTCCACCTGGAACAGCCAAGCCATGTACTGTAACATCAATAGCTGGGTGGCAGTTACACCCGTTTAACCCAGGTCTTTACTCTGTGATCACTACCTTTTGAATCATTTGTGTGTTGAAGTCACTCAGCAAAACTCGTGCTTGCTCAGTAGATCTAAATGCATAATGTTGATGATATTTTTTAGATCTTATTTAGATCAACAGTAGCAGATGGTCCTGAGACAAGGTTAGACCGATTATTATAATAAAGACTCACTTTAGTGGGTTTAAAGCTCATTTTTAGTTGGACAGTGTCTAAAAGTGGGACGGTGTCTTTGGGTCTAGATGTCTTCCCAGCTCCACAAATACAGATGTTGCTGTCCTTTTACTTTATGACACCCAGCCCACAAATAGCACATCAACATTGGTTGGCTGTGGTATTGCTTTGAGAGAAGGGGGTGTTTTATGCTGCATGTCAAAGGAAATATTCATAGGCATCATGTTACACAGATGTAACAGTGTCATGCCCGTAGCACAGAACCGATCAGCAGATTGACTTTGGTATTGAGCTGCATATCCATCAATAACAAACAGGGTGTATTTGGAATGTGTCCCTGCTTCAAGGTCAATTTATTCACTGTATAGTGCAGTGCATGGATGGACTGTGCGTGTGCGGATGTGGCAATGCTGTGGATGATGCCACAGGGACGTGAGAAGCTTTGTACTTCCTCCCCTCCTCCCCCACGCCGAGGTCCTCTCCTTTATTCCCTGCTGTCGTGTCATCAGATGACCAGCAGGGGTCACCTCTGGTAACATTCGCTACAACCAATTATGCAGATGGCGCAACCATGTCAATGATCACATTATCTTAACATGCAGATAGATAGGCATGGTGGTGTAATGTCGTCTAATAATGTCCTATAAAATTATGTTTACGCAAGAGGGTTGATATGGGTTACAATGTATATCCTCTTTAGTAAGACATCCAACCAATGTAATGGACGCTGATTGGGTATTCTTCTGTTATCGTGCCGTGGTGCAGATATCAGTGGCTGTGTGTGAGGTAGGTTTACTCACTAGGCTAATAGGGACTCTGCTGCCACCACAGTCACATGTAAAGTCAACATTCACCAGTGAGACTGATGCCTTGGGAAGGAAAAACAACCAGGCCATGCAGCTCCTATAGCTATACTACTGGACGATTAAGCACTTGACTGCCACAATCTCAACATAGCCAAGGGTTGGTTTGGTTCATAGTAGTAGTAGTAGTAGTAGTACAGTAGGTCATGAGGTTAAAAGCCTTTGAGCACTAGCTAACCCTCCGGCCTCATCATCACTGGAGAACACAGTATTTACAGGAACTCACATTAAAATGCATGACATCAGGTGCAAACCACCCATGATGCACTAGAACACACTATCATAATGGAGCTGTCATAGCAGCTTGAATGCCTAACTGATTGAAGTCATTTTTGGGGTCATACAGAATACACAATACATATTGGGCACATTAATGCTACATTACATAACATCAAATTGTTATTAGATTGTTGTATCTGTGTGTCTAATTTTTATTGTGTAATTGCTGCTGTGGTCAAAAAGAGACCTTGGTCTCAATGGGACTCCCTGCCCAAATAAAGATTAAATAATGATCAAGGTAGTAAATTAAAGAAACAGGAATAATTTTGATTTAAGTAATTGTTTGGCAATGCCAGCTAGCTTATCTATTACAGATGTTGGATCTTAATTTGATCACCCTGTTGCTAGGGCTGGGAATTGCAATACGATATTATTAAAATACTTAGGTGCCGATATGATATGTATTGTGATTCTCACAATTCTTAATGTATTGGGATTCTATGTTCCAAACAAATCGCTCACCATGTCGGTTGCAGAGGGACAAGAAATAGCCATGAGAAAATGTGTTTTGTTCAGTCAGTGCTGAAAACATGTTAGCTCACCATTTTAAAAAAAGAAGATGGAGAACAAGCTTGAGAAGGAGAAATACAAGAGTTTTTGGTGCAGGTACATCTAACTACCGCTAGTTAACGCTACCTAGCAAAACATTTAAAGTATATATATATATTTTACAAATCAATACTTGGGAGTAAAAATATCAATATAATATCGTAAAAAATTATGCAGAAGAATTGAAAATGTAAAATGTGTAGCTTATTGTGGTTCAAAAAGGCTTCTGAAGTTTGTCAATACCAATTTGAAATTTCAGACTTGATTTTCCCTTGCGAAAAAATGATCAAACCCTACAAAAAAATGTAATTAATTATAATCCACATTTCCTGTTGCTGCAGGATTATTTTCCTGCTGTAGCAAACTGGCTCAAATTAAGATTCTACATCTGTACGAGTGAAAATGTGGTGTTTGTTTAATGAAATTAGCCTGTCAATAAAACATAGACACTGGCATTCTATTGAGGGTAAACAAAATTCACTCCAACCTAATCAGCACAGAGTTTGTAAGAGAAAATGTTAATAATGCACTGGGGCTTGTTTTATCACAGCAAGCCCCACATAATTACACTTTATCATTTGTGTCACGCTCAGCCATCCTTTGAGAACATTATTCCAGGAGGTCTTTAATTGCCTCAGCTTGTGCTCAGGGCCAGCTCCAGGCATAAGCAACGTAAGCAGTCGCCTAGGGCCTCGGCCGGTAGGGGGCACCCGACCCAAAAACATATTGTTGTTGTTGTTTTTTAGGAACTCATTCGGGGGGTCTCTACTTACTGTTGATAGTTGGAATAGTAGAATACACAATGTGCAAGTTCGAAAGTTTGTTGTGCATCAGCAGTCACTGACTCAATTAGCCATGTCAGACAATTTTTAGATTGGTAAGTTAGTCTAGCCAGTTATCATGGCTGAATACTGACCAGGCACGCAGGGCACGTGCCCAGGGACCCTGACCTCGAGGGGATCTCCATTGATTTTGACCCCATTGAGTCACTCTCACACAGATATTATTAACATTGTATAAGTCATGACAAAATAAGTAGAATTGCAGGAAATTTGCTTAAAAAAAAAACAAAGAATAATCTCCACCCCATGGCAAAAGGGGGAGAATTACAGGAAATCAGCTTTAAAACTGCAAAAATCTCTCTGCCCCATGGAAAAATGTGTAGAATTGCATGAAATGTGTTATTAAATTGCAAAACTTTATTTCCACCCCACGGCAAAATGTATAGAACTGCAGAAAAATGGCTGTAAAAAACTTATCTGGGCCCCATAGCAGAATGTGTAGAATTGCAGGAAATGTACTTTAAAACTTCCAATCAAATCTCACGTAGGGCCCCCAAAAGGCTAGAGTCGGCCCTTCTTGTGCTGATGTCTTCTCTGGGTTGTTGACATTAAATGGAGGCCTATCATGTTAGTAAGTTTGCCTTAATCTTTATAAACCTAACCTATCAATATGTAGACCCCGGAACTATTGTGGCAGCTTGTTATCATTGAACCTCCTCATGAAAAAAATTTGGTTGATATTTTCCGTAAGAAGCCAAACGACAAGACTATGATCATAAAAGGACTTATACCTGGTACGTCACAGGAACATGATACTAATGTCAGTGGGTCTCATTAGTATCCTGGTCGTCAGTCGTGAATTTGTATTTTTCTGTTCCCTATAGTGCTAATTGAGATACAATATGCTTCAAGTTCTCATTTCACACCGCAACAACCCTACATCAATTCTATATTCATGTTCCCGCCCAATTAATTAGTGTCAGAGGGCATCACTACACAGCAGGCCATACTCTCCATCTGAAGTGGACGCTTACAGACAATACATTGCAAAAAACCATCCCCCTTTTTGTTTATTCGAACACTGAGATCCCAACGGTCTAACAAAATGTGCTGAGGTGAGTCTTTGGTTAGCGGAAAAACACATTTGTGTTAACTCCGGAGGGAACAGTCTGTCTTAATGGGATGTAATTGGACTGCAATTCTCACTGTTGACAGATGTCCCAAACCAGAGATTGGGGTAAAAAAAAGTTGAAGGGGTTGTTGAATGTGTCATGTCTAGCTATTTTTTTCTGCCGGAATATCTGCAGTTTTTTCCCCCTCTCTCGTCTGTACAGACTTGAGGCGTGTAGGAAAAGTCTCCCGACCAACTTCCTGAGAAGTATAGCGGCTCCCCCAATGTCATTACTGCTAGCCAGGGCCAGTTTAACTCCATACTTTAGAAATGCTGCTATCCTGCTTCCTGCCTGCATTTCTCAAGGTGATCACAGATCTCATATTGTTTGTTGTGTGTGTGAATTAATATGGTGGGAAACCGTGTCTTGCTCTCAGCTACCACCCAATTCTGTCAAGTCAGTGTTGGAGAGTAGAAAGGATTTGTAGGCTGACAGCTAGGCCCTACAGACTGGTGTACTACAGTAGAGATGTCAAAATGTACTGTCTCTCCAGCTTATCACTGGGGAGAAGCCCCATGGCCACTACTTACCGTAGGTTTAGAATTGATGTTACCATGGACATCTCTGCATGTCCAACAGTGGTTTCATAAATGTATTAGAATATAAAAGCTGTGAAGGTTAGAACATAAAAATTCAGAGGTAGAATTTTATTTTATTTTTTAAAGAAGGCCTTCTTACCTGCTGTCTACCTCTATCCACTGGTGTGTCTAAATCTGCAGATGGCTTCAAAGCCATCATAATGGCATGATACTGCCCAGAGAGCTTTAATCAATAGCCTCAAATGGCTTCCCTCTCAGATATTTTTGCCAACCTGATAACATTATACTCTATTGCACCCAGAGGTCTTTATCACAACATTGCATAATAGGGAATTGCTATTCCGCAAGAATTGTATCTCCTCAAATGTCATGCAGGGAAAGTTTGACTATTTCAGAGGTCTTTATTGTTCAAGGCGTTATGGGATTATAAAAAATAATGCCGCATTTTGCACTCTGCACCTGAAGACTGATAACCTGTCAGTGGTTTCTGCATTCCCCAGCATCTCCCGCCTGCAGCCTCTGCAGTTACTGACTATACTGTAGGATTCTCTCAGGCAATTTGATTTCCTCTCTCATCGAGGGCATGCATCATACATATTGTGCTGGGCAGAAAAAGTAGAACGCCAGCACCAATACTCTCTGGCACTTTTTGCGAGTGTATTCCTTGGCTATTACCATGAATAATGCATATTTGTCATGGTTAAAAGCCCAGAGTGTATTCTTATAGTTGCCAAAACCATCCTCAAGTAACATTGAGAATACGAAATGTGAATCAATATTGCGTGCCTGGTGTAAGGTTAAGCAGCCCATTACTAAACAGACATTTTTTTAAAAACTTAAATGGGTCTCCTTTGACATCTTGACAGGAGCCTTTTGATGGTAATGAACTCGTGATAGACTCTTTATGTCGGAAGTCTGTATTTAAAATATTAAGTGAAGGGAAAGTGTCTAGACAGATCTACGGATGACTACCAATGCAAAATAAATGTTGCACAAAGTTTTAATGAGACAACAGGGGACACTTCATCAAATACACTCCATAAACATCATTCCTTTGTGGTCACGTACAGAGTTGGTTAAGTTTGGATTTTTTTCAGTCGGAAGCAGTGGGAATAGGAATTAATCTTTGTTCGCTTTGTATTAACGGAGATACATTGTCAATTGTACGTCGTCTGGCTTGGACTGATATCTTTGGAACTTACAATCAATGCTGCTTTACTTTGTGCAGAAAGAAGTCTGTGAACAGTAAAATAAATGGAATGAGTCGGACAACAGTATTGTGAGGACTATACATTGTGTACAGATATGCCGATGCCTTTAAACAAAGCATTGTTTGTCTTGGACTGTGATAAGAGGGTAAAGCGATTATGTTTATTCTCAATGTTTAATTACGGATAGTATCATAGGCAGATGGATATCAAAATATAGGCCTAATTCATCCATACCCTCACTTCCTGTCTCTATGTACTGGCACAGATTTTGCTGGACTGCTACTGGTAAAGCTGATTTGTACTGGTCAATACTTAGGACTGGTCACAGGCTGGAAGTTTGACCTAGAAATGGCTGCAGCATCCTAATTTAATTTTCGATGCTTAGAGGGGCTATTAGTGATGTGGAACAAAATCGATACAGTTACATATCGGGATATTATTTTTGAAGATATTATATATTGACAATATCACAATATTATTTTTGCGCTAGTTGTCTGTACCTGCACCAAAACTCCATCTTGTTTTCCAAATTATTTTTAAATAGGGAGCCAATTTGTTTTCCGCACATTTTTTATTTCCATGACTGATCAAAACTAGTTCTCTCATGGCTCTCTCTTGTCCTTCTGCAGCAGACATATGGTGTGCAATATGTTTGGACCATGGAATCGCATATAAAAATCACAGTATCAAATCGCAATACGTGTAGAATCATGACAATCGCAATACATATCGTATTGGCACGTAAGTATTTTGATAATATCATATTGTGAAGTCCCTGGCAATTCCCAGCCCTGGGGGGGGGGGGGGGGGTATGTTGACATATTAACTTCCAGTATAATCCATTTTCATGTTTCCTTTACAACCCACTCTGTCTGCACAGATGGTAAAATAGAGCGTCTGGTGGGGACAGAATTTATTTTGTTTTCACTATTTATGACAAATAAGTCAATTTGGATAATCCTACTTTAATTCTAAAAGCCCTTGCTATGAATATCCTTGTGTAGCACTGAATGCAAATTCATTTATCATGCTAGTATTTAACGGAGGCAGAGGTCCACGCTAATGAAAGATGAGGATGACGTTAGGTGTGGTGACCCAGGAGGGAGAAAACAGTGGCAAGAGAAGACATTCTGTCAGATAAGCGGCCAGTGTTTAGAACTCACAGACTGGAAGAGAGATGAGGAAGCACTGAACTAGGTCAAGGGAGAGAGAGAGAGAGAGAAAGGGGGTGGGAGTGAGACCGAGCAGGAGAGAGAGAGGAACACTAAAATGGATGACAAGGGAAGGATTCCGGTCAGCCATGTTAGCAGTGTCCAGCAGGGCTTGTTGCTTGGCAGCATCTCAGAATAGTCTAGCTCTTGTCTGCTTCCAGGCTGCGGTCGACTTTCCCTTACCTTCAACACGACTGACTGGGTGATCTAGTGACTGCCACGCACAGAGACAGGGATGGGAAGGATCAATTTTGACAAGCTTTCATCAGCTTTTAGAAGCTGTCATCTGTGTTGTTGTCATGGCCATTATTTGCTCTCTCACTACATTAGGATTACCTGGAGATTTAGGTCCCTTCTCCTTAAGTGACGGTAGAGTCATTGTTACACACATACACACGCACACTCGAGTCATTAGTACATGCTCTCATCCAGATGATTACTTGGCGGATTCTGATATATGACTGATGTAGTTTACTAGTGTTAGCTATATCCACAATCTTATTAAATCAGATTAGTATATTTGAATCCAGATTGTCTACCTTGCAAACGACCCTTGAATACAGAAAGTTCTCATTATACTAGGGTTAGAAATTGAGAGGCATAAGCGAAACTATAGTGTACAGAAATGGATTTTGTTGTGACAAACCAACAAGAGAAATGTCAATGGATTCAAACAGTTTCATGAAAGTTAAGTGATGGATATCATAACTGAACCATTTCTGCATTCTCTCCCATAGTGGATGATGTCGCCCTTCTAATGCTGACTGTTAATCCTTTCCCTTTCAGAAGTTATGCCAGTTCCCGACGCAACCTCTGACTCTTAGAACTTCACCATGCTGAGCCCAGTACTAAACGCCTCCAATGGAGACGGCGCCGAGACAGAGACCACGTCGGCCATACTGGCCTCTGTCAAGGAACAGGTAAGGCCTTCCATGTTAATTCTGTGTGTACCGTACATGGGAGACTTTCAGAGCGAGACCAAGGCCCTCCATGCAAAACATATCATGTGATCAGCGTTTTTGCTCTTGCTTGATCTTAGGCATCAGGGGATTGAAAGTTATACATTGTGAAAACTTGAATGAAATTTGAATGCGCAATTTTGTGGGACTGTATCAAAAGGGGACAAATGAAGAATGTGTGGGGGGAAAAAATGGTTTTCAAGTTAAATGTCCCTTTAACTGATGGCAACCTAACATGAAGTATGTTATTGGTTCAGCTATATTGCCATAGCCACCAGCTTCTTTATTACATTTCTCATCATAAGATCCTATTCAGTGCCTGAAATCCACCCTATTTGATGTTGAAGTAAATGTGTCAGTGTTCTGCAGGGGTGCAGTGAGGTATAGAGACATAAGTAATTGGTTCCATTTGTATTCTGTGTGTGTCTGGTGCAGAGGACAGACTAACATTCACACTGATTAGCAGGTGACACTATAAGGAGACTCTATAGACTTTGGGTAGGCTCGTTTAATCTTATGCCTTTCATTTGAAATGTCGCTATCGCTCACAATAATATATCTGTATAATATAGTAACTAAGTCATTGTTATTGAGTAGAATGTGCAAAACTAGGTTCAGTTTTATAAGAGATAATGCTCTATAGAATATAATTGGCTTGCAGTTACATTATGGAAGCATGCTACTGATATTCCTCACCAGCAGTAGGATATAGCCTATTAGCTCACAGCAGGCAGCCATTTTGGAGTAGAACCAAGAGCATGTGTGTAGATGGGAATGAGCCAATCCCCTGCATCATGACAGTGGTTACACTGACACTCCTCTTTCTTTTAAGCAAGAGAGAAAAGGACAAGCTGTGGAATGGTAAAGTGGGCCACTGCCACACATCACACAGACCCATGGGGCTGCTCTGGGACATACTAATGGCCCTATCAGGAGGTTAAAAAATAAAAGCCTAAAGGCCTGCATACAGAGAGGCACGAGTGTGTGTGTCCCTGTGTGTGCAGACCTCCACAAGCTTGCGTTTATTTAAGCCGGTGCACCTCAGTCACAGCTCTTTGTTTATTTTTCTGTTGACAGCATTAGGATGGTTGTGTGAATACAAATAAAAAGGCAGACATTTTCATTGTTGATGCTATTCAATGGTGGAAACAATTAGGATTTGTCTACTTCCTGTGCATTGTGGAGCAGTGAGAGCAGTGAGAGAAGGGAGGTCAAGCGTGAACAACCACTGGTTAAACATTATGACTGGGTTCAAGACTAGGAAAAGCTCTACGATTAGGAATACATTCATTTCCACGTTTAATGTTTGGTTAAGATGTCGTCACTCTGACGACAACCTCGTAACTCCAATTTTGCAAATGTTTCTTCTTTTTTTACATTTATTGAAAGCAGAAACTCCCCTCAATGTACTCTGAACATTTCAATATCACACTTTTTATACATCACAGAACACTGAAATATACAAAACCATTTGACATAGAAACACCAAGGCCCCCCAACATGTTTTATTAATTATGAAAATGATGAAAATGTTAATAACATTCCACCCAAGAGGCCAATAGAGGACGATTTGGTCATTTGACTGCAGGAAAATGTGCATTTTCTTCCCCAATTCCTGAAAAGTTTCTGTTTTGGAGATGAGGTTGTCATCAGACAGCGACGATATGTTTGTTTATCTTACAATATACTGTACCTCCAATTGTGTAATAGTGAAAGGCAGTGTTAAACTATTGACCATAATACGTTATTATGACCCCACCACTAGATGGCAAACAGCATCAGTCAGCAAAAGGTTTAACGTGTGAAGTGTGATGATACATGCTGTGTATTTAGCCCTACAATGGATTTACCAGTACAGGTACCACTACATTTTTCAGTAATAGGGTCAGTTGGCTTTTGAAAACAGTAAGGAGGCTTGGGGAGTGTGTTGGGGTTTAGGACATTGGGTTGACTTTACTTTTTTTGGAGGGGTGGCCTGACTTTAACCTGTAGCCTGGGGATGGTTCTAGTACTGTATGGTGTGACATTGTTTTTTGGTCCCCAATGATATTTAGATTAACGTTCCACCATGCTTGCTTATGATTGGGCCTCATTTGGATCTGCTAGTGACCATGGTTTGAAGTAGTGATGTACAAGCCAACGTGTGATGCCTCATTTTGTCCTCTCACAATGGTCAGCAGCAGGCCACAGGGACAGCAAATGAAACCAGCCAAAGCCATTAGATGTATAGTAGCCTATACGTGAGGGCAAGACGAGAATGCAAATCGGTGTCATCTTATTCAGAGTGCTGGCATATCAAACATCTGGCAATCATTTGTACAGCAGTATGAGGAATGCATTTAGCTAGAATATTCAGACGTTATTTGAATTGGGGAAAGAGAGAGAATGCTAATCTGCTCTCTTAATCGTGGTCACCTCTTAAGACTTAATGGATGTTTAAACAAATGCAGTGAAGTCATTTCAGCAGCCTTTGGTCATGAAATAATGAATGGAAATGATTAAGTCTTGTGAAACAGTCACTCTAATTTGTAACATTCTAGAATGTGGGCTGCTTTGGGCTTAGCGGAAAGGAGACTATTATAATGAATAGGACGTTCTCAAATAAAGTTATAGAGACTGAATTGCCATCAACTAGGCCACAGCTTATAAATAAAAGCAGTTATAATAACCCAATTTGACTTTGAGATGTTGCATTCAGGGTATTACAGTACTGCTCTTTTAACATATACCAGTCATCTTGAACCAAAGGTTCAATATGGAGACTCATGACTTGGCTGTGAGTGAATGTTGAGCTCAGATAGTAAAGATCTATATGAGGTTCATGGATGACTGGGTTGTTATTGTTAGTGGGCTGACATATGGCTAGCTAATCAGTCATGCAGGGACTTAACTCAACCAATTGTATGTCAGATACTGCGTGTACAGGGTTTATCATTTCATAGTACTGTATTATAAGAAGGGATTTTAAAACGGATCAAAAATGTATTCAGTTTGAGTGTTTTGGGGAATAAGACAGGGATATGGAGTGCTCACATATTTCCATTTCCTGTGTTTCAGACTGCAAAGTGTTTAAGACAGTATTTTTTTGTCAGTTGACTCGAGGGGGATGAACGGTGAAAATTGAACTTGTGTGAATGTCTTGGCTCTGCACCTGGCTTGAATGAGTAAGTCAGACAACCATGACAGAGGTAGAAGGGCAGTTTGAGTGGCGTGGAGGCGTACAGTTGCTCTAGCAAATCAGAATGAAGCATTAGACAGATCTGAAATATGAAAGCCAGCACTGCATTACTCAGCTGAGGAGTGGGTATACAGCAGTAGTGAAATGTTGTCTCAACAGGAGTATTTAAGCCAAGGATTTTAAAGCCTATAGGTTCCTAGTTCATAATTCCTGCTTCAATAATTATCCTTTAATAGGGTACCTTATTTCACTATATTTCATGTTTTGAGTTAGTTAAATATTGTTTGGTAGGACACCCTAGCTTCATACAAGTGTGGTATAGTTTGTGTAGGCCTACAGTAAGTGTTTTGAATATTTTATTTTTTTATTTTTATTTTACCAGGCAAGTCAGTTAAGAACAAATTCTTATTTTCAATGACGGCCTGGGAACAGTGTTCAGGGGCAGAACGACAGACCTTGTCAGCTCGGGGGTTTGAACTCACAACCTTCCGGTTACTAGTCCAACGCTCTAACCACTAGGCTACCCTGCCGCCCCAAATAGATGAACTTCCAGAATCTTCTCCAGACAACCAATCCTGCACTCGGCTTATTCTGTTACAGGGTGTTCCTTGGTCTTGTACTCCTTAAGTTAACCTCTGGCTTTTTAGAAATGGGATTAAAAAAAAACAAAATAACTTGAGGCATACCCAGGATGACATTTTGTAATCAAATTGTCTCCTCTGAAAAAGTTAAAATGTCAGTCTTGGTACCACAGGGCACAATTAGGCAATTATACTTGAGGACCACAGTTTCCTGAAGCTGCAAAATTCCCATCTTCTGTCCCCTAGTCATTTATTCTACCAACTAATAGGTTTAATGGTGTTTTCAGGGGTGTACTGTTTGCAAGCTATTGGGCATACATCTCCCTCTCCTTCTCCCTCTTGTCCTTGGTAATGGGCTGGAAGTATACTTGATTTTCTTGTAATGCAATTATCAGGCAAGGTTTTAATTGAACAGTCTGCCCATTTAAATTAGTTAATTATAGTATTTAGAGGGTATTTCTTCAGTTCTACCACACACACACACACACACACATTTGAAAATCTGAGTATTCTACACTGTTCCACAGTATGTAACTAAGAATTTGTTCTTAACTGACTTGCCTAGTTAAATTAAGGTTAAATTTAAAATAACAATTATACGGAAATGTCCTGCTAACCAATTTAGCCATGTCTTAAAGTTCCAGAATACTTTCTATTTCAGTATCTGATTAAAGGGATAGTCCAAATTACAAAATTATATTGGTTTCCTTACCCTGTAAGCAGACTATGGACAAGGTATGACAGCAATCCATGCTTCGGTTTAGTTTCCCTGTCACTGTTTCCAAATGCTAATGTTTTAAGATTTGTGGGACAAATCCCATTCGTCATGGGACCGATATCATAATGTTTCGCGCATCAGGTTCAAATAATCTATAAGTGACTTTGTTGAGCTTCACAATCAATTTTAGATACTTTCGGATGATTTGGACATGATGCGGAAAAATGCTAATATCGGTCCCATGACTTGAATGGGATTTCTGCCACAAATGCTAAAATATTAGCAATTGGATACAGTGACAGGGAAGCTAAACCAAAGCATGGATTTCTGTAATACCTTGTCCATAGACTGCTTACAGGGTAAGGTAATCAATATGTAATTTTGTCATTTGGGTGAACTATCCCTTTAAGTGTGGCTATTCAAATTTTGAACATGGTTTAGAATTGGTATACTGACCCAATGACTATTTACATAAAGAAATTAGTTTAGGAGGAGATAACAAAGCTTCTCATATGCAAACCTAAGTTATTCACTCTATTCTCTCTCAACTGCCTTGAGCTCTATCAGTTTTCATTTGAACAAAAGTACTTTCATTCAATACTTTTCTCAATCATATACCCAAATGTATTTTTCATACAGATTAGAAATAAACAGTGTTTAAAGTGGTGAGTAACAGGAAGCAAATTGTGACTGTCATCCCAAGCCTCTGTGGCCCTCTCTTCTCTCCCATGGCAGATCCTTGTGTGTCTTTTTTACCAAGCTATATTTAAACCGTGGCTGGCTCTGACATGTATTGTGTACTACCTTCTAAGCAAGGCAGCCCAGCCCAAAGAGTGGCACTGAGGCAGAACAGTCACTGTCTCTCCCTGGAGAGCACAACTCAGAGCTATGGTCAGAAGAGAGGAGAACAGGAAATGAGGGACAGAGGAAAGGAAAGAGAGGAGGCATTTTTGCTGCCTCAACCCCACAACACTTCCATATACATTCACAATCCTGCGAGTCTTTGGAGCTTTCCAATTAGCACCCCACTCTGTCCCCCCTCCCTCCCCATCCCTCCGTTCACCCTGCACCTCCCCACCTCCGCCCGCTACCCTCTCTCTGCTTTTTCAACGGGGGGCACAGATGGTGTTGAGGAGAGGAGCAGTCAAAAGAGTGATTGGAGAGCAGCAGGATTTGGCAGGCAGACTGGTGGGAGGGTCCTTTTGTGATGCAATGTTGCATAAATAATGCCAAAGAGGTTCTAAATTCTCTGTTGCCATGGAGACCTTTGTGCCTGGCTGAACTCCTATTCTTCACTGCTTGGAGGCAGTCACTACTGGGCTTGCCATTTTCTCTAATGGAGTTTTCTCAATAAGGACAGAAGAACTTCTAGACATGTTGAGGATGGAGAAAAAAAGTGGGATATTATGTGTGGTTGGTGTTTTCTCTGAAGTATGGTCCATGTGAAGGTATGGCTTTGTGAACTTAAATTCCAATAGTCTTTTGGCAGTAACAGGTGTTTGGTTGTTATGCTACATTTGGAGGGAATAGTAAGGTCAGTGATTTTGTTGTTTGGAAATCTGATGGATTTCTGTCATTTTGCTACCAGATATAACTAAAAAAAGGACTTAAACTTTGCTGGCTCATTTAAACTTTTTGTTACTTCTATCCAAATATATAGCCTACTGCATCTTATCAGCACAAATTTAGTTGTTTATAAAGTTAAGATAACTAGGCCAGACAATAGCAACAGTTTACAGTTGCTTGCATGTACACAGTTATGTAAATTAAACTATTATACCAAGAGAAGTACATTGAAATGCACATCTACTGACACTTGTAGCTCTTTGATGCTATAGCTCAGTCGGTTTAAAAAGAGTTGGATGGATCCTTTTTCATCCAGTTCAATGGGATGTTTCTGTGGACCTTATATTCTGGTCTCTTGCCCGAAATAGCAGGTGATACATTTTGTAGCAGACTTTGAAGAAACTGCTCTAGGGAGAGTGTTTGACCTTGTGGGCACTGGACTCATTTCAGCATTGTCACAAAAAAAAAGTGGACAGTTTGTATTGACTGGAGTTGCCTGAGACTAAGGGCGTTCTCACATATGAAATTCGGTACCCTGGTTCGGTTTCCTGGAGCTTTTGTGAGAATTTGACAGAATACATTTTTGCTTTCGCAAGACCTGAAAATATCAATTTCAGGGTGCGATAAGCAAGACGCACATTCTACGTGTTGTTAGCGAGCTAGCTTGTTTGCAATGGGCAAAAAAAGTTCCACGCGACTCGCGCTGCCGTGTCACAAAAACTAGTACTCTGGTACTTGACAGTCTTGACAGTCTATGACTTGGGTGACTGGAGTCTCTGACAATTTTGGGGGGCTTTCCTCTGCCACCATGCGGTGTCAAAGGAAAAGGGTTCTACATGGCACTGAGCCTTTTTCTAAAATGTTTTATGAGATTGGGGAACACATTGGGAGGGATCTTAGATCATTCCTCCATACATAATCTTTCCAGATCCTTGATATCCTTCGTCTGAGCTTATGGACTGCCCTGTTCAATTCAAACCACAGGTTTTCAATGGGTTTCAAGTCAGGAGACTGAGATGGTCATTGCAAATGTGAACGTCTGGAGTTTGCTAAACGGCATTGACACTTGGATTGGAACCGGTGCTTTGGTCAGATGGCATGAAACGCCGGTGGTGAGTTTGGCGTCAAAATGAGAATGCATAAGCAGAAAATAACTCCATACCTTCTGTAAAATATGGTGGTGAATCTAATGTTATGGGGCTATTTTGTTTCCACTGGTCCTGTGGCCCTTGTTAAGGTCAATGGCATCACAAACTTTACCCAGTACCAGGACATTTTAGACAAAAACCTGGTTGGAGTGGATCTTACAGCAAGACAATAACCCCAAGCACATATCAAAATCCACAAAGAAATGGTTCATTGGCCACAAAATCTATATTTTGCAATGGCCATCTCAGTCTCTGGATTCGAAACTCATTGAAAACCTGTAGTTTGAATTGAATAGGGCAGTCTATAAGCGCAGACAAAGAATATCAAGGATCTGCAAAGATTTTGTATGGAGGAATGGTCTAAGATCCTCCTAATGTGTTCTCCAATCTCATAAAACATTTTAGAGAAAGGCTCAGTGCCGTTATCCTCACAAGGTAAGGTATTGAAAACACAGGTGGCAATTATTATTTTGACACCTACCTTTTAGAGAAAAAAAGTACATTACTTGTTCAACAAAATCTCTTTCTTTGAGCAATTGTATTAATATAAAATAATAATTTTTTTAACAAACAATATAGCTAATTATTTGAATTATTTATGCTATACAGTAATTTTAGCTCATCTTCCTCAAGGGTGTCAATAATTTCGGACCCCACTGTATATGATTTAGACTTATACTCACTGGATGTTTCGAAACATTTGAATTGTCAATCTTCTTAAGCATAATTGCATGAATACATACAGTAAGCTAGATCTTATGTAGCACAATACAGGTATGCTTACTGACAATCACATTTTCTTTCGACAGGAGCTGCAATTTGAACGGCTGACTCGAGAGCTGGAAGCTGAACGGCAGATTGTCGCCACCCAACTGGAGCGATGCAAGCTAGGATCTGAGACCGGCAGCATGAGTAGCATCAGGTGTGTTCAGTAGAGTGGCGCCACATGCTCTCTCTTTCCCTCCCTTCCTCTCTCTGCTTTCTTTTACTCCTCTGTGATGCCATCCTGTTTCCCCATCCTCCCCAGCCCCTCCCCTACCTGTTTTCATCAGGTGTGTTCAGTGGAGTGGTGCTACCTCCCAGACCCCCTACCTGTCTCTTTCATTAGGTGTGCTCAGTGGGATGAATAAACTATTTTGTAGCTTTTCCATCAGAGACAGACAGTCCTTGGAACAATATGGGGGTCAGTCAGCAAGGTTGCTGAAAACCTGGGTGGAGATATAGAATTAACAGCCAGGTTTTGTGGTTTTAGTGCGGTTCACGTTGGAGAAAAGATAACACGTTCATGTTCTTTTACCCCTACATCCCCCAATATCACATCTTTCCAATCTCAAAACAGAACAGACACATTAAGAAACACGCCTGGCTGTCTGGCACATAATAGCAATAATAGCCTAGTATGGCATCAAGGGGCCAACACAACAGAATATTCTGTGTCTCTTTTGTATACATACTTTAACCCAGAAGGGATTTCATCCACAAACTAATTAGTCATCCTTTTATTGTAATTCTCAATTCAATTTACGACAAACAATGAGCTAGAAGCTCGTTCTGATTTTCAATTAACCATTTGACCTCTTAAGCACTAAACTCTGTCTCTCTCGCCGTGGAATCCTTTTGAATAGAATCTGCAGAGGAAAATGTTGTGTGGGATTTATGAAAGTCTGTCTAATCAGACAACCAATGGAATGCTCTAACTTGATTGCATGTTCAGTAATAATCGTGTTGTGTGTGTGTGTATTGTGCAACATTTTTCTGGTGGAGACTCATCTTTGTGGGGTCACTATGAACCATTTAGGCTGATTATACCAAAGTATTCCCAATCAAAAACGATTAAACTGCTCCGGTTTATGGTAAAACTCTGTCATAACATTAAATGGACCACTTCTTAGCAAACATGTTGATTCACCATTGTAGTAACCCAGCATTTCCATAACAACACTTATCCCCAAACTAGTAATAGTGACGTCAGTGTGTTCTGGGGTTGAAAGACCTTAAGAGTTGCTAATGACTCGCCTACTCCCCCCTTAATACGTCAGGTCAAATGTCTGGGGTGGCATATGTTACCTTATCCGTTAACTCAAACTAAGAGGATCATCCACCTGCAGAGCAAAAGAAACAGATTCTCATCCACAGTATTATTACACCAAACTTCTTGCTGTTGCTGGATCTGAAGACTTCTCAGTGAGATTCACAGGACTCACATTGTTAGTTGACCAACTTGGGTTGAGTAAGGCACATGACATTGTATTCTGTCAAAACAGGACCCTAATTTGTCCCAATAGTGTCTCAATGTGTGGTTAGTGTCCATTTACTGAGGAGCCAGTGTGTTTGCGTCTTTGTTTGCGTGTGCAGTGGGCCTATTTCCTTATTTCCCATGATGCTTGGTCCAGACACATCACTTTTATCACTGTTTTCCATCCGCAGTCAATCCATTATAGGCTAGCTCCTACCCACAGATAATCTTTAATCAAGACTTCCAAAAACATCAGATTCCTTAACCCCTAGTTTCCCAGTCAGGCATTGATTACAGTTGACTGAAATATTGGTTGATTGACTGACCTTGAAACAAGACCCATTTGAAAGGGGGAAGTTTTTAAAGGGCCCGTGTCAAGATTCCATCATGACAGCTCATCCTCCTCTCAGACTTTTAAAGGGAACATTACATAATTAGGTTGCTGTTAAACATTCTGATTGGTTTCATCCATCCAAGTAAAAGTCCCAATACGACATATCACTTCATATTTTGGGAGAAATGTAGATATTTTATATTTGACCGAAGTCAAGAGAAGAACTAGAATAGCACCGGAGGGGATGGCTGACTGCAAACCAATTGTGCTATTTTGTTTTTTCGCATTGTTTGTAACTTAGTTTGTACACAATGTTTCTGCTACCGTCTCTTATGACCGTAAAGAGCTTCTGGATATCAGAACAGCAATTTACCACCTCATACTGGACAAAGATTTTTTCTTAATGAGTCTGACGCCAAGGATATACTGTTACTCCCGGCCAGGCCCAAATCCCCATGATTCGCATGAAGAAAAGACGGAGATACAGGGGGCGCAGATCCAAGTGCCTTCTGAGAATTCGTCAGCGTGTGGGTAACCCGCCTCTACCATCCGTTCCATTGGCCAACGTGCAATCACTGGAGAATAAACTGGATGAGCTCAGTTCGAGACTATCCTACCAACAGGACATTAAAAACTGTAATATCGTATGTTTCACAGATTCGTGGCTGAACGATGACACAGCTACTATACAGTTGGCTAGGTATTCCGTGCATCGGCAAGACAGAACAGCTACCTCTGGTAAGACGAGGGGTGGTGATGTGTATCTACTTATCAATAACAGCTGGTGCATGATGTCTAATGTTATGAAAGTCTCGAGGTATTACCCCCCCGTGAGTTAGAGTAGCTGTAGACCACACCGTCTACAAGAAAGCTTTTATCTGTATTTTTTGTAGCTGTCTATTTACCACCACAAACCGATACTGGCACTAAGATCGCACTCAATGAGCTGTATAAGGCCATTATCAAACAAGAACTTGCTCATCCAGAAGTGGTGCTCCTAGTGGCCGGGGACTTTAATGCATAACTAGAGGGAAGAAAAAATAAATTTTTAAAAATAATTAAAAAATTAAACTCTTGACCACCTTTATTTACTCCACACACAGAGAGGCGTTCAAAGCTCTCCCTCGCCCTGCATTAGGCAAATCTGATCATAATTATGTCCTCCTGATTCCAGCTTACAAGCAAAAAACGAAAGTAGGAAGTACCATGATGTGCTTTGAAAGGCTGGTCATGGCTCACATCAACACCATCATCCTGGAAATCCTAGACCCATTCCAATTTGCACACCGCCCCAACAGATCCACAGATGACTCAATTGCAATTGCACTCCACACTGCCCTTTCCCACCTGGACAAAAGGAACACATATGTGAGAATACTGTTCATTGACTACAGCTCAATGTTCAACACCATAATGCCCACAAAGCTCATCACCCTGGGAATAAACACCTCCCTCTGCAAATGGATCCTGGACGGGTAAGGGTAGGCAACAACACATCTGCCACGCTGATTCTCAACACGAGGGCCCCTCAGTGGTGTGTGCTTAGTCCCCTCCTGTACGCCATGTTCACCCACAACCATCATATTTCAGTTTTCTATTTTAAAAACATTTGCAAATGTTTCTGAAAACCAGTTTTTGCTTTGTAATTATGGGCTATTGTGTGCAGATTGAGGGTGGGGAGGGGGGGACTATTTAGTAAATTTTAGAATAAGACTAACGTAACAAAATGTGGAAAAAATAAAGGGGTCTGAATACTTTTCGAATGCACTGTATCTAACCACTAGCAGTCTTGAAACACATCACTTATTAGCAGTACAGCATTTCTTGTATTGTTAAACAAAATCACGATAAACCTTTACCATTGTAGTAGACATTGAACATCTATAACCAAACAAGCTAAAACTGTGTTGTTGGCCAATGGTAGCCATAGCTAGCCACATGCTAACCTGAGTGCTAACGTTACTAGCAGCAGTAACAGTAAATCCAGGTATGGTTAACAAACATTGGCTACCATGATATCCTGCAAGTTATTGGCCAATAAAGATCAGGCAGTTAAGCAAAAACATACTTTGAAATAAACAATGACATTAATCCGATTGGGATTTGACCATTAATTTCTGCAAATGTGCATGGTTGCAGGAGTTTTTTTCTAGCTTGCTTGCTTATTTCACCCCCAAACACCATGCTTGATCCGAGTTGGCCGGTTTGTTTTGCATGGCCCGGGGAACTTAGATAGTTGGCTATCATCTACTAGCAAAACAACATGACAAAACACTTTGGGCACTTTACTACCTACTTACCCGATTCACCTCCATCACCAGCAGAATGTTGCTTTATTCACGTCAAAGCCGCAATATATTGGTATGATTTTTTGATTAATGTAATTCAAATTGCAAAAATAGAAGTTCATATTTTATAAACTTTTGCATACTGTTTAGATGAAATATAATCAATCTAAGTTGTTAGAGTTGTGGAATATATATTGTGCAACCTTTCTTTTAAGACAGTTTGTTTTCAAGTCTTTGAAATGGATAGTTGAGGGCAGAAAGGTTTGATGTGAAAGGCATAGGATGGAAATGTATTTTCTTGCTTACTCAGTGTTGTATGAAGCTTGAAGGACATTCCCTGCTCCTCCTCCGCCGCTATCTGAACCTGAGTGTGGTGCCCCTGGGGTAACTGAATGTCACAGTGAAGGTCGGGGTGGGGGTGATGATTAGGCCAATAATGGAGGAGCCGTTCTCTCCTCTGACAGACAGGAGATCTCATCCCACTGATCAGTTACTCATAGAAGACTACACCACACCAGACCAGACGGGTTAGCAAATAGAGAATCCAATATTGGATTCTACTGGTCAATATCTATGTCTTCTGTTTTACAGGACCTGAGGTGGTGTCTGTGAGCGACCAATCATGCATGTGATCTGATGATTGGTTTCTTATTCAACATTTATGAATCCGATGTTGCACCAGTTTTTTTGTAATTGAAAAAAAATCTAAATGCCAGAGGAACTCTGTCACTGAACCTGAAAGCACAGTGAAACAATTGCCTGTGGTCATCTTCTGTATGCTTAATATATGCACACTACAGATTGCTATAGTGATGGGAGGGGACCATCGATACAGTTATTAGATCTATATTTGACTCCAAGTATTAATTAGTAAAAATATATACAGTGCATTCGGAAAGTATTCAGATCCTTTCCCTTTTTGTTATGTTACAGCCTTATTCTAAAATGGATTAAATAAATAAAAAGTCCTCAATCTACACACAATGCCCCATAATGACAAAGTGAAAACAGGTTTTTAGAAATGTATGCAAATGTATTAAAAAAACAGAAATACTTTACTTACATAAGTATTCAGACCTTTTGCTATGAGACTCGAAATTGAGCTCAAGTGCATCCTGTTTCCATTGAGCATCCTTGACATGTTTATACAACTTGATTGGAGTCCACCTGTGGTACATTCAATTGATTGGACATGATTTGGAAAGGCACACACCGGTCTATATAAGGTCCCACAGTTGATAGTGCATGTCAGAGCAAAAACCAAGCCATGAGCTCGAAGGAATTGTCTGTAGAGCTCCGAGACAGGATTGTGTCGAGGCACAGATCTGTGGAAGGGTACCAAAACATTTCTTCAGCATTGAAGTTCCCCAAGAACACAGTGGACTCAATCATTCTTAAATGGAAGAAGTTTGGAACCACCAAGACTCTTCCTAGAGCTGGCCACTCGGCCAAACTGAGTAATCGGGGGAGAAGGGAGGTGA
The DNA here is from genome assembly GCF_057628025.1 of Oncorhynchus mykiss. Classification (NCBI taxonomy): domain Eukaryota; kingdom Metazoa; phylum Chordata; class Actinopteri; order Salmoniformes; family Salmonidae; genus Oncorhynchus; species Oncorhynchus mykiss. The sequence goes on from NC_143049.1 coordinate 20,066,072, forward strand.
CCAAGAACCCGAGGCTCACTGGCAGTGCTCTAAGGTTTCTCTGTGGAGATTGGAGAACATTCCAGACGGACAACCATCTCTGCAGCACTCTACCAATCAGGCCTTTATGGTAGAGTGGACAGACGGAAGCCACTCCTCAGTAAAAGGCACGAGAAAGCCTGCTTGGAGTTTGCCAAAAGGCACCTAAAGGACTCTCAGACCATGAGAAATAAGATTCTCTGATCTGATGAAACCAAGATTGAACTCTTTGGACTGAATGCCAAGCGTCACGTCTGGAGGAAACCTGGCACCATCCCTACGGTGAAGCATGGTGGTGGCAGCATCGTGCTGTTGAGATTTTTCAGCGGCACGGAATGGGAGACTAGTCAGGATCGAGGGAAAGATGAACAGAGCAAAGTACAGAGAGATCCTTAATGAAAACCTGCTTCAGAGCGCTCAGGACCTCAGACTGGGGCGAATGTTCACCTTCCAACAGGACAATGACTAAGCACACAGCCAAGACAATGCAGGAGTGACTTCGGGACAAGTCTCTGAATGTCCTTGAGTAGACCAGCCAGAGCCTGGACTTAAACCCGATCAAACATCTCTGGAGAATCCTGAAAATAGTTGTACAGTGACGCTCCCCATCCAACCTGACAGAGCTTGAGAGGATCTGCAGAGAAGAAGGGGAGAAACCCCCCAAATACAGGTGTGCCAAGCTTGTAGCGTCATACACAAGAAGATTCTAGGCTGTAATCGCTTTCAAAAGGTGATTCAACAAAGTACTGAGTAAAGGGTCTGAATACTTATGTAAATGTTATATATATACAGTGCCTTGCGAAAGTATTCGGCCCCCTTGAACTTTGCGACCTTTTGCCACATTTCAGGCTTCAAACATAAAGATATAAAACTGTATTTTTTTGTGAAGAATCAACAACAAGTGGGACACAATCATGAAGTGGAACGACATTTATTGGATATTTCAAACTTTTTTAACAAATCAAAAACAGAAAAATTGGGCGTGCAAAATTATTCAGCCCCTTTACTTTCAGTGCAGCAAACTCTCTCCAGAAGTTCAGTGAGTATCTCTGAATGATCCAATGTTGACCTAAATGACTAATGATGATAAATACAATCCACCTGTGTGTAATCAAGTCTCCGTATAAATGCACCTGCACTGTGAAAGTCTCAGAGGTCCGTTAAAAGCGCAGAGAGCATCATGAAGAACAAGGAACACACCAGGCAGGTCCGAGATACTGTTGTGAAGAAATTTAAAGCCGGATTTGGATACAAAAAGATTTCCCAAGCTTTAAACATCCCAAGGAGCACTGTGCAAGCGATAATATTGAAATGGAAGGAGTATCAGACCACTGCAAATCTACCAAGACCTGGCCGTCCCTCTAAACTTTCAGCTCATACAAGGAGAAGACTGATCAGAGATGCAGCCAAGAGGCCCATGATCACTCTGGATGAACTGCAGAGATCTACAGCTGAGGTGGGAGACTCTGTCCATAGGACAACAATCAGTCGTATATTGCACAAATCTGGCCTTTATGGAAGAGTGGCAAGAAGAAAGCCATTTCTTAAAAGATATCCATAAAAAGTGTTGTTTAAAGTTTGCCACAAGCCACCTGGGAGACACACCAAACATGTGGAAGAAGGTGCTCTGGTCAGATGAAACCAAAATTGAACTTTTTGGCAACAATGCAAAACGTTATGTTTGGCGTAAAAGCAACACAGCTGAACACACCATCCCCACTGTCAAACATGGTGGTGGCAGCATCATGGTTTGGGCCTGCTTTTCTTCAGCAGGGACAGGGAAGATGGTTAAAATTGATGGGAAGATGGATGGAGCCAAATACAGGACCATTCTGGAAGAAAACCTGATGGAGTCTGCAAAAGACCCGAGACTGGGACGGAGATTTGTCTTCCAACAAGACAATGATCCAAAACATAAAGCAAAATCTACAATGGAATGGTTCAAAAATAAACATATCCAGGTGTTAGAATGGCCAAGTCAAAGTCCAGACCTGAATCCAATCGAGAATCTGTGGAAAGAACTGAAAACTGCTGTTCACAAATGCTCTCCATCCAACCTCACTGAGCTCGAGCTGTTTTGCAAGGAGGAATGGGAAAAAATGTCAGTCTCTCGATGTGCAAAACTGATAGAGACATACCCCAAGCGACTTACAGCTGTAATCGCAGCAAAAGGTGGCGCTACAAAGTATTAACTTAAGGGGGCTGAATAATTTTGCACGCCCAATTTTTCAGTTTTTGATTTGTTAAAAAAGTTTGAAATATCCAATAAATGTTGTTCCACTTCATGATTGTGTCCCACTTGTTGTTGATTCTTCACAAAAAAATACAGTTTTATATCTTTAAGCCTGAAATGTGGCAAAAGGTCGCAAAGTTCAAGGGGGCCGAATACTTTCACAAGGCACTGTGTGTATATATATATATATATTTTTTAAAAATTATATTCTAAAAACCTGCTTTTGCTTTGTCATTATGGGGTATTGTGTATAGATTGATGAGGGGAATTTTAAAAAAAATACATTTTAGAATAAGGCTGTAACGTGACAAAATGTGGAAAAAGTAAACCGGTCTGAATGCACTGTATGTATGTATATATATATATATATATATATATATATATATATACACACATATACACACATATGTATATATATACTGTAGGTAGCGTTAGCTAGCACTTATCGGCTATACCTGAGCCAAACCTCCGGTCTTTTTAATCCTATAGCTTGTTCTCCATCTTCTTTTTAAATAGTGAGCCAACATGTTTTCAGCACTTTTCACCTTGACTGATGAAAAACTTGTTTTCTCATGCTCTCCTCTCTGCAGCTGACATTTAAAAAATTTAAATTTGTTTACCTTTATTTAACTAGGCAAGTCAATTAAGAACAAATTCTTATTTTCAATGACAGCCTAGGAACAGTGGGTTAACTGCCTTGTTCAGGGGCAGAACGACAGATTTGTACCTTGTCAGCTCGGGGATTCGATCTTGCAACCTTTCGGTTACTAGTCTAATGCTCTAACCAATGCCCCAATAGTGAGCAATATCCTTGGAACATCAAATCGCAATACATATCGTTTCGGCACCTAAGTATCGTGATAATATTGAGGTACCAGTCCTAGAGTGCTAAATTTAATCATGTGTCCTACATATTTTGCATCGCATCCACTTCAATGAGTAAAATAGACAATTCCTGAGATACTTTTTGAAAAACAGCTCTGCCATTCTATCACACACACACCTATTTTCCCCCGTAATTTGCCTCAGCATAAATTAGACATGGTTAGACTGTTCCCTGGGGCTAAGTCTGGTCTAGTTTATTGCCGTGGCTGTGTTTGTTCTGATCTTCAGATCTTCAAGTAGTCATTGTTTTGGCAGTCTGAATCCTTGTTGATAGGGCTGCAGCCTGCTTATCTAATAGTCTAACAGGGGCTCCTGTAGGCAGAGCCCAGGTGGTTCTGTGCTCCATTCAGGCCAGAGCGAGCCACTTCCCAGGGCGTGGGTTTGTCTACCTCCTAAACGCTGTTTGTTGGGCACAGCGAGGGCGTATTAAGCGGAAGCTGCCAGCTTAGTCTCTCCTAGTCTCCTGTGGCTTTAGCAAATACTGTAGTATGAAATGCAAATGGCACCATATTCACTTTATAGTGCACTACTTTGGACCAGAGGCCTATGGTAGTGCACTATAGGGAATAGGGTGCCATTTGAGACTATACCACTGAGGAAAGGGTGAGAGACATTATGGTGCATGTGTGGTATTGTGCTCTTTGTTGCTTTCAATGTCATCATGGTGGAATTTCGATAACTGACACGGTTTGATAGACATTTTTTTTTTTAAACTGGGATTGAGATCATGAAATGCAGCATGTTTGACAGCAGTTTCAGAATCGACATAACAGTAAGAAAAGGCAAGTTATATTGCCACAATATATCTATTGTTCTGCATCAGATTGCAGATTGATTGTGCACTTGGTATATTGGTATATTCAAAATCCTGTATGAAATACTGGGTATTGTCTTACATTTAAAAGTAAAAATATGTAAGGACATTTGAAGGTCCCCCCTCCTGTTAAATAGCATCAAATGAAATTGCATTATGTGTCTTCTAAATGCCATGCTCACAATGTACTGGCATCTTTCTGCTCTGATGAAACATTGCTCGATTTTATTAAAGGGCATCCAAAAGGCAATGGCTTTGAATTGTGAATACAGTTCAGGTGAATGGACTGTATTATATTTTCATTCAAACATGAAGAAAAAACAAGTTCACATGACATTACATCAAAGGACTGCACTGTGTCAACAATCACACTGTGATAAATTTCACTTCATATCCTCATATTTCCACATTACATTATAAGGGAATAGTCTCGACAATGGATGCTACTACTACCTCAATATCTCTCTTTCTGTCACTTTCTCTCTCTCAAACTTCCCTACTCTCTCTCCATCCATTGACTCTGTTTATTTTCCTAACAAAGCCGTCACCTGCATTCTAAATGACAGCATCCGGTACCATCCGTAAGGTCTTCCTTATTGATCTAAACAAGTGACAAGGTTAAAGACTTCTTGCACTTGAAGGCAATGGAATGGACGCCTGGTGTAATAAGCCTTTTAAACCTCCCTTCTTTCTCCCCCTCTTCCCTCCCCTGTCTGCTGTGTACCCTGGAGTGCCTCAGACAGACCCTGTCTGATTGTAAAGAATATTAAGCTTATTAAGGGTGTCTGGGCAAATGAATGACTCATACTAACTGCCTTCCCTGTACAGTATAGGAAGACAGGGCACAATGATTCGCCGGCCAATCCGTTGTGCCTAAGCAGTGATAAAAGCTTCCAAGCTGATGGTCAAGGCTCTGGCTTAATAAATCTGTCTTAACTCTGTAGACTTGAGCCTGGCCTTACCGACTGAAATACTCTAGATCCAGCTTCCAGCAGAACATTACACTTAACCCTGAGACTAGAACAGTCAGTTTGACAGGCCAGCTGGATCTGACAAACATAAGACAGAAAGAGAAGGTGTTGGATTTGGTGATTGTTTTTCCCATATGAACTTACAATTCCACATGAAAGGGAGATTATCACGTGAAAGTTATTAATAATGTAAAACCTCACATTTCACATGTGAAACTGTAATTCACGAGGTGATTTAAAAAAAAAAATATCCTCACATGTGGAAAGATGGTGTTTACATGTGAACTCTAAATGTAATACATGTGAAAATATGGTTACACGTGAAATTTAAATTCATGTGAAAACAGCTATTTCACATTTGAAACTGCAAATTTGATATGTTTTTTTGTTGTTGTTTGGGTGCACTGAATTAGAATGGAAAGTGTGGTCGAGACACTGCCATCTTGGATCTGATTCTCTCACTGAGCCATCCTAAATATATCTCTGGATATCTGCCACTCAATAATATAGCCTGGCCTGCGCTCATCACAACTGATAACGAATATGGCAGAGATCTCTTAATGAAGTAAAGAGCTCCAGTTCAAAACCATTTCACAGCTTAGCCTCCATCTGTGTGTCTGCCAGAGACTGTTCCTCTCTGCCCGGGTACCAGTGGTCTGTCTCTATCACACCCAGAGCCAGCCAAGTGGAAGGGTGGTGACTCAGTAGGATGAGCCTGCAGCAGAGCTAATCTCATGGTGAGAACCAACATGGCTCCTCTCGTCTGATTCAGTCTCATTTCTTTTTGGACCATTATAACAAAGTGGGTCCAATTTGGCAGGATATGAATTCAATTTCCCCAATTTAAAAGGTTCACCAGAGACAATTTGGTCAGACCTCCTAGTATTTGTCATACAGGGCCTCTAATCAGCATAATCATTGAGAATTATAAATGGCAGTGCCTGGTGTATGTAATATAGACACATAGGCAGAGTTCTCAGGTCTCAAAACTAATTGGCCAGAGGGACCTGGGCGTGCTGACAGTTACAGTAGGTGTCTTCAGTGCTAACATTCGGATAATAGAAACCTCCTCAACCTGACAGTGAAATCAAACAGCAGGAACCCAGATAGGTCCCTAACAAAGGGAAATGTGACTTATTCAAACTAATTAAGGAAGACCAATTGCAGAAATCCAATTTTAGTGGAGTGTGGAGAAGAAAGAAAATAGTCAAACTTCCACAGAGGAAGCTTAGGTTTTGCACACCAATATGCTATATCCAAAAACGTCTAATGCCTAAGATAGACCTGCGTGTTTTTGAGCCATGGCCGAGGTTACTGAAGCATCTAGGTTGTTACCATCAACATGGTAAATCCTGGACTATGAGCTTCATAAAACCTATTATAGACCCAGTCGGTATTAGATAGAACGTCACGACCCTGTGGGGAAAACAACCTGTGGTTACCTAGGTTACCCCATTGGCTCACAGCAAAATGTGACCTTTTTTCAAACACAATTTTCTTGTTGTCTGCTTGTTTTAGTGAATTACAAAACAACGACATTTAAGAAAAGTACAACATGTCTAAAGATTAGTTTTCAACATTGCCTGCTCCCTAGCGTTCTCACTACTTAGAAACAATTGTAGGGCTTACCTCATGCCCCTTTTCATGACGATGCTAGCAGCCACTTGAGTGCTAGCTAGTTACCGACCAGAACATTAAGCTAGCCAAGACCAAAAACACAAAGAAACAGACCGTACAGCTAAGTAGTGAGTGGAGTTACAAACGGAATGTCTTACCTGTGATGAAATGTTTCCCACACACGTAGCTACGTGTAGCCTACTTGGACACTGCATCCCCACATTTCCCACACCGAATAGCCTGAAGCCACAGGGCTTTTCTCCCAGGCCCGTGGGAGATTTGAGAACCGTAGGACGGATTTCTGATCTGGCTACATGTACATTGAACAACACAGCAGCTTTTCGACATGTTTAGTTATTTCTGTATGATTAAAAAATATATATGAAGACGTTCCATTTGGGATCAATATGGGAAAGAATGTTTGTTTTCTCCCATTTGTGGGCGTGGTCGAGTGGAGTTCCTTCGGCAAGGAGACCCACAGCTCCGCTAAAACCATTGACAACTGCTGTTTTCAAAGGATTGTTAAATACATTGCAACCATTTAGTTGTAATATCGTCACCTTGAAGTGCAGTCAGACCTACACATTTTCGATTATTCCATGCAAAACAATTGTGCACATTTAGCTCTATCAACAGTTATGCAGCAAGTAAATGCATGCTTTTGATGATGTCATTTCAGATAGGTAGGGTAGCCTCACGATATCTCTCAATATTGGCCACCATTAATTGGATATTTGAGTGATATAAAAGTGAACTATACCTGACAAGTATGAATGGTTTAGGTTCATTTCCCATCTTTTGTGGGCTCTGCCTGTCAAGCAGGAGAAGGGCACATTTGCCGTTGTACTGTTAGCTGATAATGTTTACTTTCCAAGCAACCGGTAAAAACTTGGCTAAACATAGTGGTAGGTAGTCCTAATGTATGTTTTTCTCCAACCAATGTGGGTCTACTTAGTGAAGTTATAGCTAACATGATCACCCTTTCAACATTGTTTTTAAGAGTGTTTAATTACGATTGCTGCTGATAGACATGATATAGGCTACATTGGTTGATGGACCACTTCAAATTGTCTAGCTAGTTCATAACAGATCACGTCAATATGGCTAGTTAACAAGCAAACTTTCAAGGGATAAACTAGATGACTATATAAAAATATTGTTTGATTTTCTTGCCATCTATAGTGGTGATGACAGTAGTCTGGCTGACAACTTTACCAGGAGGAGGATTTACCGATGTCAAGCTCTTTCCAAAAACCTAATCTCTGATGAAGTAAGCTAAATCATGTTGTTTTCTTAGCTAGTCACATGCCAAATGGATAGGCTACCTTTACGTATTTGAAATGACATGATCAGTTGATGTTTACTTCTCAAGAAAACCATGCAGTTACTTGCTGTACAACTACAATGAGTTAAATGTGGAATAATCGGTAATGTGTAGTTCTGACTAACCTCAAACGGTGATTTTATTAAAACAAAATAGTTAACATTTATTTAGCAACCCCTTGAAAACGGCACGTAGTTGTCAATTGTTTTAGCGGAGTTGGGGTCTCCTTGTCCCCCCAGCTGTCAAATCGAACGTATTTTGACGTTTTATTGAAAACTACCTATATCCGAAGCCTGTGGGAAAGACTGTTTTGTTGGTTCCAGATTGTGTTGAAATACAGCATTGAGCACCTATTCGGAGAGAGTGTTTGCATCCTAAATGGCACATTGTTCCTTATATAGTGCACTACCCTGTCAAAAGTAGTGCATTACTTAGGGAATAGGGTGCTATTTGGGATGAAGTAAGCGTGTTCTATCTGCGCAGGTAACAAGTAATTAAGAGTCACCATGGCGATTCAAGGACATGCCTGGCTTCTTTCTTTCCTTCCTTCCTCACAGGAACTGCCTGGCGAACCTTCACCATAAGGAAGCTTCCCACTTCCTTGACTCAGCAGACTTCCCCCAGTTGATCTGTTTCTCCTGGGATTTAAATGAGGGAGAATTCATTTCCATCAGGGCTGTTTACCTCTTCTCACAGTCACAGACCCCAGCTTCTCACTCTAGTGTTTTTCAATCTATTATTTCAATGCACTAGTGCACACTAGGGATAAAGTCCCCATTGTGCCCAGTCCTGATAAAATATATTATCCAAGATGAGGGAAAAAAAGAAACACATTATAATTGGATTCCAAATGTGTTTATTGACCAGATAAAATTACCGGATTTCTATCCACTATCTCTGGCTTTATTCACTGTGGCTAAGCCATTCTCTGTTTCTTTCTCTTCTCTCTCTTCTCTCTCTCATCTTTCTCTCTTCTCTCTCTCTCTTCTTTCTCTCCTCTCTCTCTCTCTCTCTCTTGTAATGGATTCTGGGGGTGTCTCAGCTATTTTAGTGAATGACTGCCTTTGGGATGTACTCATTTGTACCATCTCATGGAATCCCTCTCATCATACCACTGACACCACCAGTGCAGTGCAGCGCCCACTGAGTGGATACTACACTGAGTGGGAAGGATGTAAGTGATGAGGTAAAACCATACCCCTCTCTCAAGTATCTTAAAAACCCTCTTTTAGTCTCACTCTCACTGTTGGCAACATACTCTCTGTTCAAATGAGAGGGGCGGCCAACCTGCAGAAATAGATATCCTAACAATTTAGTTAAACACAAAAGGTGTTTAGCTACTCTGCTATTTATATCTAATCACATCATGTTGAACTCCATGCCCACTGCCACCATTAGATGTTACTATGACAAAGTAGTCTCCCACTCTATCCTACAGTCTAACAAGGTCGTCAGACAGGTGCTATGCCTTTTTATAGAATAGAGTGGGGTCTACTTTCTACTAGATTTGTCATCTCTCCACTCTCCAGTCAGTGAGCAGCTCCTCTATTGCATATTAGGGCGTCCTCCTCTGGCCTCTGTGTAGGCCTGCCACTGTGAACCCTAGCAGTGTTTGGCCTGCTCAGGCCGTGATCTCTTCTGGTCTCCTCTGGTTTCTCCTTTCACATTCATCTGTAGAGAACAATGGATTGCTCCGTGCATATTCTCTACACTGTCACAGCCTCTCACACATCATAAGGGAGCAGGGGTCGGGAATGGGAATACTACTCCTTCCTCAGACCCATTTGAATGAATGATTGATCAAGATCTGCGTTGGAGGAGTGTAAGTTGCGGTATCCAAATGTCACACGAGGCACATTGAAATATTGATGCTTTCATCTGTACAGTATTTGCACAGAAAAAAATAGGAAAGCTTTGGATGAGCTCTCATGCCATGCATGATGTGAATGCAATGCATTCCTCCACATGCATGTTGTGGGAGAGAGGGTTTGTACTGGGGAAATGTTGTTCAACGTTCCTTCACTGTACTGTATATTCAATGAGGGGGTGGGAGGGAGTTATAGAGAAGGCAGGCTATTTGGAGTAGAGGAGTGCAGTAGCAGGGCTCCGTTTGCGCTTCCTTGCAAAAGAGACCTTTGTCTCAATGGTGACTCCCTGTTCAAATAAAAGTCAAATACCTGGGCCTACAGAGCAGGGATGTTGAAACAGGAGACTGTTCGACTGCCCTGCTGCCACGCTGCATAACCTCCTCCGGATTTACAAGCCGTTCGTTACAGTTCTATCTTTAACTGCTCTAACACTGAACTCAACCTTCCTCTTCCTGTCCTCAGTTTACAGTGCTTCTCTCAGCACTAACATTCCAATTCACACACACACACACACACACTTTGCTCTACACTTTGATACTATAATAATAGCTTATTTACAGTATGTATATTTTCTTAATTACCACCAACATAATTATATGAGAGAGGGTTGATATTAACGATCTCATCATGGGAATGTAACCGGGCCCTTGATTCTCTCTCAATATCCAGCACATCTCCATAAAAGTAGTGTGATTAACGGTGAGAAACTGTTAGAATATAGACAGTGACCTGCAGCTGCAGCACCAGTTAATCACACTATCAATTACGCTCTCTTTTATAGTTAATTATCCAGCCAGACTGGATTGATTGTGTAGTAGTAAATCAATATGAGAAACAGTTCTGAGCTAAAGTTCAATTAGCTATTTAAAGGTAGGCTTTAACCTGCCGTTTGCACGCAGAGCTTAGAAAGATTGTGGAATAAAGAATGTTAGATGCAACATATTGGGGATGAAAGTGGGTTGTTACAGTTTCTATTTCTGTCGAGTCATGTCTCTATAGCCTAGTAGTTTTAGAGCTTGCAGACGGGGATGTAGGCCTGCAGGTATGCCATGGTAACCAACATGAAGTTCCAACATTTGTGGGAAACACAGGAGTGAGATGGGAGGTACTGGTTATTGTCATCCATCCTTTCAGACAAGCAGAGTGTCTCTGTGAAAGGCCACTCAAGTTCCTCTCTTCCTCCCCTGCCCTGTTTCGGTGCGGTTCTGTGTGTGTGTGTATAGTTCAATAAAGTGCCGGTGATGAATGAGCACTCACGGCCGATGCAGAGCCCCTATTAACATATGGCATTTGTGTTCTCCGGCAATTCGTCACCTCAATGTAAACAGAGACAGCCTCACAATATGAATCCTCTCACACTCTGCAGAGGAGAAATCAATGGGATGATATAGCAGCTTCTACTTGGCCAAAGGGCCGGTGAATGACCATTTAGCCTGGTGATAACAGTGGCGTCTGAGCTCTGAGGCAGCAAGCGCCGGGCTGGCCATCGCTCTGATATTCTCACATTGATTAAGGGACGGAGCAGCAGAGCTCGATACCCATCTCAAGCTCCCATTTCCAGTGAATCCATAGTTATTATGATTTTTGTTTGTGTGCTCCAGATCAGAGATAATCTCCCATCGATCCCAGTGTGGTTATCTGACATAATAGTCCATATGTGAGCAGGTTGACATTTATTGGGATGGCTCTTGTTCTGGAGGCAGAACCGAGCAATTTCCACTAGATGGGCCAGTGGCAAAGTCAAAATTGTCTATCTATGCATGAAAACAAAAATGTGCTTTTTGGTCTTAATTTAAGGTTAGGATTAGGCATAAGGTTAGTAGTGTGGTTAGTGTTACGGTTAGGTTTAAAATCTGATTTTGTGGCTGTGCTAGTTAGTGACTACCCTGCAGAGCTGCCTCCTGTACATGAGTCATTGTCAGGAGAATTTTCAATCACAATGATAATAACTAACAATCAATAGCTTTGACCAATCCCTGAGGTTTGTAAGACCATGGGTTTAATAATAATTAGGCAAAGACTTAACTTATGCAAAAGGTTAGTACAGTTAATTTACGAGAACGTTCTAAAATAAAAAATGCAAACACAGTCTTTATAACACACACAAACAAGTTCAAATCTTAAGCTACGCCTTGCTCAGACAGTCTGTGTTTTTCCACTACACAGATACATTGTTTCTTTAATCTGCAACATGTTTCATAATTTTCAGCAAGCCTAAAGGTTTCTCCCCTCCACGCGTGGAGACAGAATGTTCTGTAAGGAACACAGTAGTACAACTTGTCTGTCGATAGCTCCTCTTATCATTTGTTTCACATTTGCACCCTGCTTACACACTAAAAAGGAACAAAAGGTCCTTGTTCTAATTCTGACTAAAACTACACAAATCATCAGATTATAGTTTTCTGATTCTAATAAATTTCATGCAATTATATGGTTTCAGGGTGGAATATTTTAATCATTACCTTTACGCATATTATCAGCCATCCCAATAAATGCCAACCTGCTCCATATGACGGCCCCGGTTTAGCGACTACATCAACATACTGGCCTATGTAAATGATTAAGGCTGCTGGCTGGAAGCCCAACCGGCCGCAGGGTGGCACTATTATTCCTTTTATGTTATTTGTCATCTTACGTCCTACTTTAATGTATTCAGACAGTAATACACTCGTTTCACCCACAGACCGGCTCATACATAAAACATACTAAATTCTGTCTGCAAAGGTGCCATTTTCCTCCTTAACCTCTACGGGATCGGTGTCCTCCCCCTCTTCGGGACAGTTGAGCTAACGTGTAATGTGATTATTATGACGTTGTAAGAAACAACATTTCGAGGACATAGACATGTCTTATATGGGAAGATAGTTGAAATTCTTGTTAATCTAACTGCACTGTCAAATTCTCAGGAGCTATTACAGTGGAAAAATACCATGCTATTGTTTGACGAGAATGCACAACAACAAAAAACTTTTATCATGGTAACTGGTTTGATACGTTCTCCTCTGAAGGTAAATAATGTACTTACATGCAGTAATCTTGCTCTGATTTGTCATCCTGTGGGTCCCAGAGTTAAAATGTAGCATAGTTTTGTTTGATAAAAACAATTTTTATATACAAATGTAGGAACTGGGTTCTACAGTTTGAACCCCTGCTGTCTGCCCCCTGGAATTATTATTAGGAGGCCGTGGCTCGGGTGGTTGATGTCCTTGATGATCTTTTTGACCTTCCTGTGACATCGTGTGCTGTATATGTCCTGGAGAGCAGGCAGTTTGCCCTCGGTGATGCGTTGGGCAGACCGCACCACCTTCTGGAGAGCCCTGCGGTTGCAGGCGGTGCAGTTGCCGTACCAGGCGTCGATACAGCCCGACAGGATGCTTTGAATTGTGCATCTGTAAAAGTTTGTGAGGGCCTTAGGGGCCAAGCCGAATGTCTTCAGCCTCCTGAGGTTGAAGAAGTGCTGTTGTGCCTTCTTCACCACACTGTCTGTGTGGGTTGACCCTTTCAGATTGTCAATGATGTGCACGCCGAAGAACTTGAAGCTTTCCACCTTCTCCACACTGCGGTCTCGTCAATGTGGATAGGGGCGTGCTCCCTCTGCTGTTTCCTGAAGTTCACAATCAGCTCCTTCGTTTTTCCAACATTGAGGAAGAGGTTATCTTCCTGGCACCACTCCGCCAGGGCCCTTACATCCTCCCTGTAGGCTTTCTCGTCACTGTTGGTAATCAGGCGTACTACTGTTGTGTCGTCTGCAAACTTGATGATTGAGTGGGAGAAGTGCGTGGCCACGCAGTCATGGGTGAACAGTGAGTACAGGATGTGGCTAAGCACGCACCCTTGTGGGGCCCCTGTTTTGAGGATCAGCGAAGTTTAGGTGTTGTTTCCTACCTTCACCACCTGGGGACAGCCCTACAGGAAGTCTAGGACCCAGTTGCACAGGGCAAGGTTCAGACCCAGGGCCCCCTAGCTTAATGATGAGCTTGGAGGGTACTATGGTGTTGAATGCTGAGCTATAGTCAATGAACAGCATTCTTACATACAGTGGGGAGAACAAGTATTTGATGCACTGCCGATTTTGCAGGTTTTCCTACTTACAAAGCATGTAGAGGTCTGTCATTTTTATCATAGGTACACTTCAACTGCGAGAGACGGAATCTAAAACTAAAATCCAGAAATTCACATTGTATGATTTTTAAGTAATTAATTTGCATTTTATTGCATGACATAAGTATTTGATCACCCACCAACCAGTAAGAATTCCGGCTCTCACAGACCTGTTAGTTTTTCTTTAAGAAGTCCTCCTGTTCTCCATTCATTACCTGTACCAACTGCACCTGTTTGAACTCGTTACCTGTATAAAATACACCTGTCCACACACTCAATCAAACAGACTCCAACCTCTCCACAATGGCCAAGACCAGAGAGCTCTGTAAGGACATCAGGGTTAAATTGTAGACCTGCACAAGGCTGGGATGGGCTACAGGACGATAGGCAAGCAGCAATTATTAGAAAATGGAAGAAGTTCAAGATGACGGTCAATCACCCTCGGTCTGGGGCTCCATGCAAGATCTCACCTCGTGGGGCATCAATGATCATGAGGAAGGTGAGGGATCAGCCCAGAACTATACGGCAGGACCTGGTCAATGACCAGAAGAGAGCTGGGACCACAGTCTCAAAGAAAACCATTAGTAACACACTACGCCGTCATGGATTAAAATCCTGAAGCGCACGCAAGGTCCCCCTGCTCAAGCCAGCGCATGTCCAGGCCCGTCTGAAGTTTGCCAATGACCATCTGGATGATCCAGAGGAGGAATGGGAGAAGGTCATGTGGTCTGATGAGACAAAAATAGAGCTTTTTGGTCTAAACTCCACTTGCTGTGTTTGGAGGAAGAAGAAGGATGAGTTCAACTCCAAGAATGGATGGGGCCATGTATCGCGAGATCTTGGCCAACAACCTCCTTCCCTCAGTAAGAGCATTGAAGATAGGTCGTGGCTGGGCCTTCCAGCATGACAACGACCCGAAACACACAGCCAGGGCAACTAAGTAGCGGCTCCGTAAGAAGCATCTCAAGGTCCTGGAGTGGCATCGCCAGTCTCCAGACATAAACCCAATAGAAAATCTTTGGAGGGAGCTGAAAGTACGTATTGCCCAGCGACAGCCCCGAAACCTGAAGGATCTGGAGAAGGTCTGATGGAGGAGTGGACCAAAATCTCTGCTGCAGTGTGTGCAAACCTGGTCAAGAACTACAGGAAACGTATGATCTCTGTAATTGCAAACAAAGATTTCTGTACCAAATATTAAGTTCTGCTTTTCTGATGTGTCAAATAGTTATGTCATGCAATAAAATGCAAATTAATTACTTAAAAATCATACAATGTGATTTTCGGGATTTTTGTTTTAGATTCCGTCTCTCACAGTTGAAGTGTACCTATGATAAAAATGACAGACCTCTACATGCTTTGTAAGTAGGAAAACCTGCAAAATCAGCAGTGTATCAAATACTTGTTCTCCCCACTGTAGGTATTCCTCTTGTCCAGATGGGATAGGGCAGTGTGCAGTGCGATGGCGATTACATCATCTGTGGCTCTGTTGGGGCGGTAAGTAAATTGAAGTGGGTCTAGGGTGTCGGGTAAGGTGGAGGTGATATCATCCTTAACTAGCCTCTCAAAGCACTTCATGATGACAGAAGTGAGTGCTACATCTCTGCTCTGATAAGAGGGAAGCCAGTTGATTTCTCAGTGTGGAGCCATTTTACAAATCAGATAAGGCATCCACTCATGTAGAATTAGAAATGTAGCCTACATAAAATGAAACACCCCTGTCTGTAACCTCAAAATGCTGGCAGAATCATTACAGACAATACTGAAGGTCTCCATAAACAGCAGTGAGTTGTATTTCATTATTGTTATGTGTTAATTTAGTCTTGCGTGACCTTGCCTTGCTCTTGTAGGTGGTGTTTTCATGGTTACATTGTTAATATGTGTCACCCATCCCATGGCCCATGGGAAGAGGGGCAGTAGAGGCACACAGTACCTTGTGATGAAGTGCCGGGATGATTTTTTTCTACGGTGTGTCGGGGAGGGGTGGGTGGCGTCTCTGTGGGGAAACAGGAATAGGAAGGGGTGGTCGGCAATGGGGGAGAGGAGCGAGGGTGGCAGTGGCGGCTTTGAAAGCTTCTCCTCCCAAGACCACGTGTTGTGTAACCCACTCCCCTCCCCCCTGGAGGGAGACCCCGTTCACACTTAGTGCTGCACTGGCTGGCTGGGCTACTCTGACAGAATACACCATGTTGACCATTCTAAAGGAGGAAAGGATCCCTACAGTCAGCCCCACTCCCAGTAATCTCTGCTCTACGACACTGTAACCTAGTGATGCCACACGGATATACAGACTGGGGACAGAGCCAAGTGTTACTGTAGCGGCATCTCACCCAAACCTTATCCTCCCTCTCTGTCTCTAACAGGGAATTCTCATTGCGATGTACACATATATTACAGTTACTGTGAGTTCATGTGGATGTGTACTGAATTCATGGAGATTTTTTTTTTTATGAAAATGTCCCAGTCACCAGGTAATGCTCAAGGCTGGGCCATTAAGATGCTACGGCAGAGGAAGATGGTTTGCTGTTTTTCTATTCTGACCATGCTCTGTTTCCTTCTTTCTTTCAGTTCAGCGGATGATAAGTTTCGCTGGAATAACCAAGGTAGGTACATTTTACATTCCATGCATGTAGTTCTGTGTTATGTCACAGAGCACGCGACAACCTCAGTTGAGTTGCATACTTTGAAATGATAGGTGTATCTTGTGAGTAGAGTGGAGTGGACCATGCCTAGCTCCTAGGTGTGGACAGCTGTCATCATTTGTCAGATAGACACAGCTTTGTTGCTGTTCTGTCTTGTCAGTCCGGTGTAAAAATTTGCACATCTAGTTGAGACTATATTGATGGGCTTAGAGCAAAGTATGAATGACAGAACACACCTTTGTCTTCTAAAGTATCAAACACAGGTAGTCTAGGATTTGATCATTGAAGCGGCGGTGGTCAAAGATTTATGTCATGTTCAGAATTCTACTGCTCCTGCTTCTCCTTAGTCACCGACTCAGGGGAAGTTCCACTGATGTTTTGGATGAGATTATAAAAATGTTGCACAAACAGAATTATCCCTGAGTTAAAACACCAGTAATCATCATCATGACTCTAATAGGGTAGAGGACTAAGTGTCTGCTGCCAGTAGCCTCAGCCTTAGATGAGAGATTAATCCTGATCTTAAACCTCTTGTGTAAGGCTTTAACCCCTTGGCACTGTTTGCCGTACTGATGACACTAGACAGAGGACAAGTATGTCAGTTACTGTAGGTAAGGACGAACAGATAGTCAAGGAGAAGGTACGGCACGGCAGAGACACATTTCAGTGTTTAGTCAAGAGCTTTTTGCTTATCTAGCATGGTCACCACCACCTGGCCGTCAGAGTGTGTCTGTAGTAAAGTCTTGCCTCTTTTTAAGGTAACTGAACACTAATCCTGCTTCTCTATTCATTTCTGTGTCTCCACAGACGGACAGAAGGACATTGAGGAAGAACTGACGACCGGCTTGGAGCTGGTGGACTCCTGCATTAGGTCACTCCAGGAATCTGGGATACTTGACTCCCAGGAATTCTCCGCAGGCGACAGTAAGGACCTTATGCAGTGCAGATTCTTTTTTCTTTTTTTTAACTTACTTTTAGGTATATTGTTTAGTACCTTTTAAAGCAGCAGAAACATTGTGAATAAAGTGATTTGATTTCATTGTTGAATTACATCGTATCCTTACTATAGTTAAGATATTTTCAAATTCACTAGAAATAGACAAATAGCTTGACATGTGCCAAATGAAAGCTAAGTTGACTGCAACACTCTTTTTTTTTAAAACTTAGACATGTTTAGAACTGATTATGCTTATCAATATTCAAAATAAATGTCAAGAAAAATGCCAAGAATTATCTGTATGGAATCGCCTAGATACAGAAATGCTAGGTGATAGGTCTCTTTTGTAGAGCCCAGAGTGATATCAATGACTGTTTCAATCAGGAACTATATACCGCAGGTGTTTGTCTCTTATCACCCCTGCCTTCTGCATTCGAAACAGTTGTTTTCCTTTCTCTTTTGAACCCAAATGCCCTCACTTCATTTGATCCAAGCAATGATCTTCATCTTTCCACTAAGAGCCACTGAGAGAGTATTATCTGTCAGGATAGATTCAGTATATGTCAAGGGTTTGATATGGAAATGATGTCTCGCCGAGGTGTCAGCGGCTTCCTTCGGGCATAACAGAGAACACATGTGTACGAGGAACACGCTTTCAAATCAGCCACCGCAAAATAAATTGCGTTCATATTCAATCTGTTGAAAAGTGCAGGGAGTTTTGGGGCTAGGAAGGGAGAACATTTTCAGATAATACTAGTTTATGCCCAGTGTGTGTGTTTTGGCACGTTTGTGTGTGTACGTACGTGCATGTGCACGTCTCATAGACTGTGTTTGCACACATATGTGCACAGCACACCCATCTTACTCCCCTCTCGAGTAGTGAGGCTAAAAATAGCATCTTGATGAAATATTGAAATGTTTTGATACAGAATGCAGGTCGTAGACTAGATGAATAAAGGAGCCCCTCCCTGTATATTTCAGGCACCCAGAGCGATCACCACCCCAGGGATATTCCTCTGGTCTGCTAGACTACTTGACTCTACCACACACACCACAAATGAACTCTTCTATGAAAGCTCCTGCAATATTCACTTTCCTTCCTGAAATCCTCTCCCAAAGATTCACTACCATTGACATGATTATGTATTTAGGAAATACCCAATAACTTAACAGCCCGAAGTGGTCGCAGAAACATTTCCGTGGTCATTTTCATACTGTGTGTGTGTGTGTGTGTGTGTGTGTGTGCCAGAGGCAGTTATTGGGCACAAGTTGCCAGTGACTCCACGCTAATGTGAAAATGAGGTCGGTGTTGCCAGAACAACATGGATGTGAGACTAAAAGCAGAGGAAGGTGTGAAGGCAGTCAAGGGAGGAAGTCTTACAGACCTGTGAGCAGTGTAGAGCACTGAAACGGATCACACTGAAACAGGTTCACAGCATTTTACTTAGTGACTCACAGCTAAATCGCGGAAAATAGTATACTACTATACTGTACATTTGATTTGCTTTTGTGTGTGCAGTAATTCTATTTTGATTTAGAACTGTGTCTTTTATACAAAATATAATATACTGAATCCTATTGCTGATGTAATAAAAATATAGGTCTATGAAAATAAAATGCTGACGTTAGTGTTACTAATTGAAGGCTAACCTTTATTTTTGGCCTCATTCTGCACCACTTGTGCTCAGTAACTCCCAGTTCCTCCTGATCCATTATGCATGCCCTTACTCTCTCCATTTCTGGGTCTGAGAGAGAGAGAGAGAGAGAGGTATTTCGGTAGAAAGGTAGGTGGAGAGAAAGTATTTGAATTTGAAAGACCCTACAGTACATCAACATTCAACCCTCAGACGTCATATAAGAGACTGGGAGAGAGACTGGTAAAAGAGAGTGTGGGGGATATAGAGACAGAGGGTAAGAGGTTGTCGCAATATTTCAGCTCCACTATTCTCTCTGCCCTAAACAGGACAAGGCCTGCTATCCCAGAGTGCACTACAGCTCAACAATCAGGATGGTTCACTCTCTTACCCAGCCGGTTACCTCAGCAACCAGGCACTAGAGGCCCTGCCCCGCAGTGGCCAGGTGGGAGGGGCAGTCCACAGTTACAACCAGGTGGGTGAGACTTAGAGCCCTGGTCAAAAGTAGTGGACTAAGGAATAGAGTGCCATTTGTAACGGGCTCCTATATTGCGTCTGTCAATGATAATAGCCTCTTTGCTGTATAGTCTGGATTTCAATATGGCATGTGATGTAGGTGTAAGATCTAAGGTTCTTTCTGTGGTTCTCCAGGTGACGTCTAGCCGTGCGGCCCAGCTAGCTGCCAGTGTAGACTCCTCCCAGTCCAGAGAGTCGTTTGCCCAGGGCCATGGCAGCGCCTTTCACATGCCTGACGCCCCGCCAACTCCTTCCATGTACTACTCTTGCTCCACCCTGCCTGCCCAACGTGTGAGCTCCCCCCACTCCATGCAGGCTGTGGGCTCTCCCACCAAGCTTCAGCGCCTGGGCTCTGCCTCTGACATGCCCAGCTACGCCACCCTGCAGCGGGTCTCCTCGCCCAAGCAGTCCCCCAGCCGGCTGGCCAAGTCCTACAGCACCAGCTCCCCCATAAACATGGTAGTTGGGTCTGCTGGGCTGTCCTCCACTTCCCCGCTGCACATGGCTTCTTCAGGCAACGCCTCGGGCTCATCCCCACTCCATCAATTCAGCTCTACCGTGGGTAACTACGCTACCCTGTCCCCCACCAAGCGCATGCAGCACTCCTCGGACCAGTACAAGATCTCCCACGAGCTGTATGCAAACGCCACCCTCGGGAGGCCTGGCAGCCTGGCAGGTGGGTGCACAGGCTCAGACAGAGATAAACTGTCTTTATATACAAAACATTAAAAACACTTTCCTAATACTGAGTTTAACAAGTGACATCAATAAGGGATCATAGCTTTCACCTGGATTCACGTGACCAGTCTATGTCATGGAAAGAGCAGGTGTTCATAGTGTTTTGTACACTCGGTGTATATATCATGTCTAAAAATGTGTGTTTTTTCTATGGGCTCAGCAGTCTTTTATTTATATATGTTTTCTCAAATGACTCTAAATGCTGTAGTTAATGGACTTGATAATACTAGATATTATTAACCATGTTTGGAACACAGGAGGCTGCTGGTTTTATGTGTTCAATACCATTCTATTTATTCTGTTCCAGCCATTACTATGAGCCCGTCTTCCCCAATTAAGGTGCCACTAGCCTCCTGTGGTTTGGAACCACTTAGTGATGTTTCCTATGTTTTTGTTGTGGTGTTCAGGATCCAGGGGCTCTTATAGCAGCCAGCACAGTCACCTGGGCTCCGAGCTGCGACCTCTCCAGTCTCCTGAGCACCACATTGACCCCATCTATGAGGACAGGGTCTACCAGAAGCCTTCTATCAGGAGTCTCAATCAGAACCAGGGTGAGTCAGATGGTCCAGAACCCCTGCCCTACTGCGCTGGGCATCCCCTTATATTTGACTAGGCTTTTGTCAGGCTCACCTACTTCTTTTAGCCAACTAAATGTTAATATCCCACTGTTGGTTTCAGAGGGTTATCATTCAATGAGAGGTTCAAGAGCCAAATGCGTTCTCAGTAGATACTTCTATTTTATTGGTTCTTTGAAGTTCTGTGTCAGCACTTGATTAGTCCTTGATAGGGAGAATTTACTTAAAGCAACGATACATTGTATAATGTCAGAATTAGATGGGAATTAAGCGAACACAGCAAGCCCAAAAGGTAAGGAAGCAGGTATATCAACAGTCAATGCCCCACATTTAGCTTATTATTCAGGTGGAACTTAGGTGGGCCTTTAAACTGTGGTTTTCCTGCAAATAACGCTAATAATGATCAAAAACAACATTAGCGTTTTTATCACTCCATCAGATCGTTTATCTCAATTTTTCAGTTCAGTTATGCAAATCCGATTAGTATCTTGATAGCAATCACAATCACATAACATTAGATAATTAGATATTAGACAGAAATAAATCTAAATTATTCCCGCAGAATTTAAACTCAAGCGTTGAAAACTGAGTTGGAGGCACCCACCATGGTCAAATGCATTCCACAGTATTTAGCCTAATGCTTTCTTTAATGAGCATGTGTATCCCCTCCACAGAAATTCCGCCTCACGTCACTGCATATGATGAAATCCTACTATACGATCTGAAAAGCTTTGTAGTTTCCTAACGGCTAGGGAATTGGAGTTACAATCTTGCTTCCTGTTTGTAAAGACTGCAGGCTAGTAAATTATGAAAGACCTGAGGGAATACTGTGATTCTTACTGGTGTTTCATTGAGCATGGGTTGAGATGGTACAGATTGTGCATGAAGGCTGTTGGCTCATATCCTCACAGCCTTCTGTACAGTACTGTATCCATCCTCTGCTCATACTCAACCTAATCTTTTATTTTATTTTTTATCTTTATTTAACTAGGCAAGTCAGTTAAGAACAAATTCTTATTTTACAATGACAGCCTACCGGGGAACAGGGTTAACTGCTTTGTTCAGGGGCAGAACGACTGGCCCAACGCTCTAACCTCTAGGCTACCTGTCACCCCCTTCAGGCAACCATCTGGGCAAAATGTTGCATCTAGTGGTTTAATGTTGTTTTTTGCTAATTTGGTTGTCCAAAAAACGTTGCATCAACATCAAATACATAACTAACATAAAATATCACATAACAAATTGAGATGAGACACCATTTGTTTCTGTGATTATATAAATTTCCAACCCTCATACAACATTCATCCAATGTGAATTGGTCTGATATTCCATTTGTCCGACTATAGTACAACTACGAGCTGCTCATGTGGAAAGTTTCAATGTGTGGAGCCGAGGTCATGGCTCTTAGGGTGGAGGGAGTCATGTACAAGCTGCTACACTGTAACTCTATTCACCTCTCACACTGTCTGCAGGCAGGCAGGCAGGCAGGCAGGCAGGCAGGCAGGCAGGCAGGCAGGCAGGCAGGCAGGCAGGCAGGCAGGCAGTGCTCCTCAGAGATAGAGGCCTTCTACCTACATGGTCAGGATTATCAGTAGAAGCATCTCTGCCAATGCGTGCAGCGCAGCACGGTAGTGCATGCTTTCAGACTGGACTCACAGTTCAAGTGCTTTAGAGATACATCAAGGTGCATGGCAATACGTGAGAGAATAGTGTTTCAACCCAAGGCTTTGCTCAAGCTATTTTTCCCAAATATGTATATGTTCAAAATAGCATTGAATTACATTTATGTAAGAGGAGTGTCTTATGTAGGCCCTTATAGATTATTTTCAGCTAGTACCTGTCATTGATTTTCTTAAAAAGCAAAGTCTTCACAGACAAACTTAGTTATCAGAGGCCATCCTTGGACTTTGATATTAATCACTGTCCCCAATGAATCCTTCTGACATTGATTTTTAACAACATAATACTGTCTGGAAATTAAAGTGTTCTGTGTTCAAGGTCATGTTCATGGCACTCAGGTAGATTATGAAAACACACACACACAAAAAAAACTTTTCACAGTGAACTGCTGACCAAAGCCTTTTCAATATTCTGAGAGAGATCAATCAGTTGGGTTGTGTTAGAGTGAATAGTCATCTATCTACAGAATGCCCACTTCTTGTCATGGCCATTTTGTCAATTATGGGTTAATTTGACAAAGCACTAACTTTAATTTGACAAAGTGACATTTGGTGCATTCCTTCGTCATAATTCATATAAGATAACTGTCCTGAAAGTTAGCATTTTTTCCAGACACATACATTTGCGTTTTTCCAGACACTTTTTTATTTTTCTGGTTTTCTGTCTATATTATAGTTTCTTAGTAGAGGCTGCTGGGAAGTATTGAAATTAATTAAATTAAATTATCCTTTTTGGCCTTCTTTTGACTTTGCTTTTGCCTTCTTGTTCCCCTCCTCTTCTTTGTCTGGTGGTTGGCTGTTCTGTTTCTCTTCTCACTGTGTGTTCTTACTCATTCCTCTGCCTAGACCCCGTAAACCAGTTTTGTGAACAGGTCCTGAACTTTCTGCTCTGTCCCTACTTCCCTCCTACCATAGCCCCGTCTTCCCCTGGTGTTGACTCCACCCCCTTGCAGCGTACAGGCAGCCAGAACGCCTCAGGCACTTTGCCATACCAGAGAAGCAGCTTTGCCACTGCCTCTGCTGCGGACTACTCCAACCCGTACCGCACTCTCCAGTTCTGCCCGTCTACCGAGTCTCCCTACAGCAAGTCTGGCCCCGCCCTTCCCCCGGAGGCCGCACTGGCCCGCTCACCTTCTGTGGACAGTATCCAGAAGGATCCCAGGTAAGTGCCGCTATAGTACTGCCGTTTTAAAACACACTTCTCTTTCAGTCAGGCCACTGAGTATGGAACACACGTCCACAACACATCACTGCCTCCCAATATCTCCTCAGTTTGATTTGAAGTCCTGTCGGTACCACTATGCCTTGAATGACACCACCACTGTTATTTGGAGGGCACATGAAGCTTGTGTTAAACCTTACCTTCTCCCTTCACATTGTGTCGTTGAAACGTTTATGTGTGTGTGAGTGAGTGTGTGAGTGCGTGTGTGTGTGTGTCATAAAGTGTTTCACTGGGAGTGCCTTGATTCATAAGCTGTATGGCTGTATTGCTGTACTATCAGAGTTGCTTTTGTTTGGGTCTGATCAAGGAGTGTATTCCTTTAGAGCAAACACAAAAACCGTACTGTCAATGCCAGTAACAACAACATGTTTAATCACTAGGAATACACACCAATTAAAGAGTTATCCTAGAAAACAGGAACACAAGAATCTGTGTTTGCATTCTCTACAATTTCATTACTGATTTATCCTGTTTAGTTTTCTTCATTCACCATCCCTGTACTGTTTGTTTATTTTAGTTTCTTTCCTTTTCCACCTTTCTGCCGTAGCTCTGCCATTATGTTGGCGTTTGCACACTCTTTCAGTGGATTTACTTGTGATGATGCATTGCATAGACTGGCTGCAACCAACTTTACAACATGCACAGTCAATTACAGTAATCTCCAAATGTGAAGGTCTTCTCTTTTATTTGGTTACTTCATATTCATTATTGTTAAAGGGTGGGTCTCACCAAAACAGTTCTCCAATCTTTCCTCATTTCAGTTCATTGTGGAAAAACTAGGCCAGTATTGTGCATAGCGAAGCAATGAAATTACAGAAATTGATTGTGTTTTAATGAATAATGTTCAAAATCGGCAAGCGAAACAACATTTTACTCAACAAATACTTAACCACAATTAAGGATGTTATATTTGGTTGACTATGTACAGGTAACTGCCAAAATAAAGGAAACACATATATAGGGTCTTAATAGGGCGTTGGGCCACCACAAACCGCCAGAAGAGCTACAATGAGCCATGGCATACATTCTACAAGTGGCTAGAACTCTATTGGAGGGATGTGGCACCATTATTCAATGAGAAATTCCATAATTTGGTGTTTTGTTGATGTTGGTGGGAAACATTGTCTCAGGCGCTGCTCCAGTATCTCCCATAAGTGTTCAACTGAGTTGAGATCTGGTGACTGAGACACACACATACATGCGCACACACACACACATACATGCACACACACACACACACACACACTCTTTAAACCCCCTATGGTCCTTTGAGACCCCTCTTTCATGGTAGCCAAAATAATGGGTGTGTGTATAATGGCCACTGGGCATTTTTATACAAGACCCTAAGCATGATGGGATGTTAATTGCTTAATTAACTCAGGAACCACACTTGTGTGGAAGTACCTGTTTTCAATATACAGTACATTGTATCCCTCATTTACTCCTTTATTTTGGCAGTTGCATGTATCTGTAAGTTAAAACCTTTTACTGCAGTGGGCTAAATCAGGGTCACACAGAGTGTTTTTTGGTAGTCTTAAACAAATATACTTGGAAACAATAGTATGCACCTCACACACATGGTTATGGGCTTAAAAAAATAAGACGCCTGTACCATGTCAGAAATACACTGACTATACCAAACATTAGGAACACCTTCCTTGATCTTGAGGGCAGGGACTCTACAAGGTGTCGAAAGCGTTCAACAGGGATGCTGGCCCATGTTGACTCCAATGCTTCCCACAGTTGTGTCAAGTTGGCTGGATGTCCTTTGGGAGGTGGACCATTCTTGATACACACTGGAAACTGTTGAGCATGAAAAACCCAGCAGCGTTGCAGTTCTTGACACAAACCGGTGTGCCTGGCAAACCGGTGCGCCTTTACCTCGTTCAAAGGCACTTCGATCTTTTGTCTTGCCCATTCACCCTCTGAATGGCACGCATACACAATCCATGTCTCAATTGTCTCATCGCTTAAAAATCCCTACACTGATTGAAGTGGATTTAACAAGTGACATCAATAAGGGATCATGGCTTTCACCTGGTCAGTCTACGTCATGGAAAGAGCAGGTATCCTTAAAGTTTTGTATACTCAGTGTAGTGTTGAAATTTATTCAATTTTGAGTTTGCATCCCAATATTACACTTTATATACATCACAAAAGACTGAAATATAACAAAACCGTTTTACATAGAAACACCGGATAAAAAAATCATGATACAAAAATGATAGTTTATTAATTATAAAATTATGAAAAATATGAGTAACATTCCACCCATGAGTCCATGAGAGGGTGATTTGGTCATTTGACTGCAGGAAAGGGCTACAACTTTCCGAATGGTCAATGGTTGTTTGCAGGGTATAATCAATGTCACTATTTAGCAGAGAATCCTAAACCATAGGAAAGCTTATTCGTAAAACATCTATCCAGATGTAAGTAAGACGATAATACGATTGCTAGAACGGGTCTCTCCACAAACCATGATAATGGTTCTGATGACTGAACAACCCTTAATTGGTCTAGCTGATAGACAATGGTGAATGTGCAGGAAGATGTCAAAATTAAGAAATTACGTCATTATTTTAGCATCATCCTCCTAGTTTTTAAACTACAGCGTGTGACATCATTCAATGTGCCAATAAATCAGCACAATCTACTTTTTAGTTTTTTCAAATTGCCGGCAGCTTAAAGCTAACATTGGGATCATGTACGCTGTGCTAATGACTATACACAAAAAAGAGTAACAGGGGGAAATGTACAATACGGTGAATTTAGCAATACAAGGAATGTGTGGTAAGTGCATGGGGCTGCCATCTTTATGCACCTCTGCTATTGATCCTCACATTTCTTGATTTTTGTAAGACCCCCTCCTTAATGGACTCCCATCGACCACAATCAAATCATCATAGTGCATGTTCTGAATCCAGTGCAAGTGTGTAATATGAAAAGTGTTGAGAAAGAAAGACAGTCAAATGAGTATTATTTTATTCTTGTCAAGCTCCTTTGTGCGAGACACCCACCTACCTTTTTTTTCTTTCTGCCTGTCTCCTGATAGGTACGACCCTGAATTCCTTGTCTGGAATCAAAATCAAGCCGAGCAAAGAATGACAAAGTAATCCAGCATTTATTTACGTATTTCTATCTCTTATTCACTGAATCTGTCTTTCATGTCTACTACACAAAATGCCAGGCACATCTCCTTACCAATGAAAGAGCATGAATGAGAATAGTTCAATTCTATTTTCCATTGCATTGTCTTCTCAACTACTTAAAGTAGCTACTTCACTGAGAGATTAAGAGATGTGTTATTCGCTTTACTTCCAATTGAGCTCAGGCAAAGGTTGCGCTAGGGGTCCATGTCCAACATATTATATTTCCTTCTCACAAATGCACAGTATACATTAGGCTTATGTATCTATTGGCTTCAGGTTTCTCGAGTTAACTTTTCAGGCTTATCTAGTATTTGATGGTAAAGATGTGACATTGTGATGTCCGTTACTCTTTAGTGAATTAAGCTATAAGGGGTTTCTGACAGCAGTTAGAAGCTTTTTGGGTAGGCTACGGGGACTTGCTGATTGTGTTAGTAGGACAGTATTGTCCAACGATCATCCATTTTCTTCTTCGTTTTACATCCTTCATCATCATTTTTCACTCATTGTTTTTGAAATGTGCTTCATCATCCCAAGATTTACTGAGACTTGGTCGGTAATTGAGGGCAGAATCCAGGAATTTAGACTGTTATCATTCTCCCTTTATGCAATCTTTCTCAACTAATACTCATTTTAGTACATATATGATATATCGTGTAGTGTGACTGACCGACATCTATGGCCCACATAGGCTAGTAGAAACAATATGCGATTCCCATTCACTGACTAGTAATCCATACAGATTAGCACATGATATGTTTTATGGCCTATTTTTTGGGGCAGGTTGGCATTTATTGGGATGAGTTTTGTCCTGGAGGCAGAGCTGAGCGATTTCCACTAGATGGGCCAGCTGCTAAGTCAAAATTGGCTACATAGCCTATCGTAAAAATTGGTTTTAATTTAAGGTTAAGGCATAAGGTTAGCAGTATGGTTAATGTTAGGGTTAGGTTTAAAATCTGATTTTAAGACTTTGTGGATGTGCCAGCTAGTCACTAGCCTGCAGAGCTGCTTCCAGTATGAGTCATCCCAATAAATGCCAACCTGCGATGTCTTATCCCCAAGACTACAGTGATGTGTGGGATTCAAAGTACAGTGCATTCGAAAAGTATTTAGACCACTTCACCTTTTCCCCATTTTGTTACATTACAGCCTTATTCTAAAACAGGTTTTTAGAAATGTTTGCAAATGTATATACAAAAAAAGTATATATATGTATATCACAATTACAGAAGTATTCAGACCCTTTACTTAGTACTTTGTTTATGTACCTTTGGCAGCGATCAAATTACAGTCTCGAGTCTTCTTGGGTATGACGAACAAGCTTGGCACACCTGTATTTGGGGAGTTTATCCCATTCTTCTATGCAGATCCTCTCAAGCTCTGTCAGGTTGAATGGGGAGCATCGCTGAACAGCTATTTTCAGGTCTCTCCAGAGATTCTCGATCAGGTTCAAGTTCGGGCTCTGGCTGGGCCGCTCAAGGACATTCAGAGACTTGTTCGAAAGCTACTCCTGCGTTGCCTTGGCTGTGTGCTTAGGGTCATTGTCCTGTTGGAAGGTGAACTTTCACCCCAGGCTGAGGTCCTGTGCTTCCTGGAGCAGGTTTTCAAGGATCTTTCCTTTTACTGAGGAGTGTCTTCCGCCAGGCCACTCTACCGTAAAGGCCTGATTGGTGGAGTGCTGCAGAGATGGTTGTCTTTCTGGAAGTGTCACGGCTTTCTTCTGTTGAAGTAGAGGCGGACCAAAACGCAGCGAGGTTACTTTGATACATCTTTAATAAAGATGAAAATAGAACAATATACAAAAACAAGAAACGTGAAAAACTGAAAACAGCCCTCTCTGGTGTAACAAACACAAAGACAGGAACAATCACCCACAAAACCCAACACAAAACAGGCTACCTAAATATGGCCCCCAATCAGAGACGATGACTAACACCTGCCTCTGATTGAGAACCATATCAGGCCCAAACACAGAAACAGACAAACAAGACATCCAACATAGAATGCCCACTCAGATCACACGCTGACCAAACAAAACATAGAACATACAAAGCAAACTATGGTCAGGGTGTGACAGGAAGGTTCTCCCATCTCCAGAGAGGAACTCTGGAGCTCTGTCAGAGTGAACACCGGGTTCTTGGTCACCTCCCTAACCACGGTTCTTCTCTCCTCGTTGCTCAGTTTGTCCGGGTGGTCAGCTCTAGGAAGAGTCTTGGTGGTTCCAAGCTTCTTCCATTTAAGAATGATGGAGGCCACTGTGTTCTTGGGGACATTCAATGCTGCAGATGCACTGTCAACTGTGGGATCTTATATAGACAGGTGTATGCCTTTCCAAATCA
Organism: Oncorhynchus mykiss; assembly: GCF_057628025.1. NCBI lineage: Eukaryota > Metazoa > Chordata > Actinopteri > Salmoniformes > Salmonidae > Oncorhynchus > Oncorhynchus mykiss. The sequence goes on from NC_143049.1 coordinate 20,095,328, forward strand.
TGTCCAATCAATTGAATTTACCACAGGTGGACTCCAACCATTCTCAAGGATGAGCAATAGAAACAGGATGTACCTGAGCTCACTAAAGGTCTTATAGCAAAGGGTCTGAATACTTATGTAAATAAGGTATTTCTGTTTTTTTTAAATGATACACTTCCAAACATGTCTAAACCTGTTTATTCACTTTGTCATTATGTGGTATTGTGTGTAGATGTATTTAATCCATTTTAGAATAAGGCTGTAATGCAACAAAGTGTGGAAAAAGTCAAGGGGTCTGAATACTTTCCCAAATGCACTGTATGCTAAGTAGTTGTAATGTAAGTGCTGTCTTCTATCATGCAAAGTATACTGTATGATGGTACTGTCTTGTATGGTATGCATGATAGAAAAATATGGCTCATAAATAAACCCAGGAACCATTACTGGCAGTGTGTGTGTGCATTCTTACCAAAGCTATGGCACAGAGACAATGCTCACGTTGTGGAGGTGAACACATTTTAACATCCATACATTCATTTGACATCTGTCACACATGTACAGCATTTAACCCTTTAGCACTTTGTCGTTCTTTGAAAAGCTTAGTCTATGGAGCTCATTGATAGCCTCTATCCAATACTGTTTAGACAGGAGGACTGTGGATGGATTAAAGCAACAAAGGAAGCAGAGAAGCAAGTTACTCATGAAAGTGTTTGTTTAAACGCCGTCCACACTTGACTGGCACAACTAAACTAGAACATTGAACGAGGGCAATTACATGGACTATTGCACTTCAACAGTGTTCCCTTGTACAATGTTTATACCGTTAGCTGCTCTTCAGTCTTGTCTATCAATTCTGCACAACCAGTCATCATCTGATATTGTGGCCAAGTTAACACATGGTTAATTACAGATACTAAAATATTTATACGATGGAACTCATTAGTATTTGAATGGATCGGTCAGCTTTGTTACATCTGTCACATTGTAAAGGTCTGTCGGATTGTATAGTTTTTCTTTATTGTGAAGCTGAACCAAAATAATCATAAATGTTTTTTCGATAATGTTTGTTGGATGATTTTACATCATTGTGTCTCATCGACAATAGAACTATACTGTGTTTTTACATCTGATATCACCTTTTGCCAAAGAATGAAGTTAGGCACGTTGAATGACTGTGTGTGTCTTCCAATCTGAAAGGCCCCGTCTGTCTGTGTATTTGAGTGATTGCATGAGTCATCAATAATATGTTTCCTTTCCCTCTGTGTCATTTCTCTGTGGTGGAAGGCAGCCGGGGTTGCTTACAGTTTTGATGTGTCTGTTGTGTTCACTCTATTGTACAAGCCTTAAGTCTTAGGAAATATAATTTGGGCCCAAGACAGTAGTCAACAACATACTCAGTTAAAATGTCTACCCCATTCCCATGGTCTTTAATTACAATGCCCAACCATGCATTTAGAATACATCATTTATAAGGGGGGGGGGGGGGGGGGGGGGTTGTTTGATGGCATTCAAGAATGGCATTCTGTATTCTGGTGCAAGTGTTCCCAGCTATGGAGCCGACAGATAAGTTCACCTGGCTGCCTTTGAACAAAGCCCTGAATGACGAGCTGTCTGCGACCATAGGAGTTAGTTTCAATCCAGTGACTCGCCATATTTAACACTACTGAGGGGATTCAGCCTGAGCCTCAGCTCCACTGCCAACCTGGAACGTTTTGCCGTATGATTTTTAGAGATGACATGAGGGAGACCTTGAGAAAATGACTACAATAGCATGTGCTCTTACAAAATGAGTGGCGTTTAAAGTTAAAAGCTACCATTTTAGTCCTCAGTAAAGGAAGGCTGTTGGAAGGCCAACTTAGGGAGTTGACTACTCTTCACACTTCACTACTCTAGAATGCATGCTATAGACATGCCAGTCTGCTATCCCAATGCTGTGTGAGAGAGAGCTCGTGGACTTGGCCGGCTCGGTTGTAAATCAGCAGATTCTTTGATCAGTCAGTTGTTTGTTCCTGAGAGGATGAAGCTCATCACTGTGAATCAGTCCATTTGGATCCCAGATATGTAACTCATGTGAAGTGTTATGCAAACCGCTCTTTTCTGCTTCAAAGCGCTGAGAGCGCTGAGATGGAAATACACACATAGACAACATTTCAGAAACTACAGTACCAACACTGATAAATAGATAAAAAAAAGATAAATATACAGTGCCTTCAGGAAGTATTCATACCCCTTGACTTTTTCCACATTTTGTTGTTACAAAGTGGGATTAAAATGGATTTTCTTGAATTTATTTGTCAACGATCTACACAAAATACACTTATGTCAAAGTAGAAGAACAATTCTGACATTTTGTAAAACATTTAATGAAAAAAAACCCACTAATACTATATATCTTAATGAGATGAGTATTTAACCCCCTGAGTCAAGACATGTTAGAGTAAGTCTCTTAAGAGCTTTCCACAACTGGTTTGTGCAACATTTGCCATCATTTGCCACTTTTAAAAATTCTTCTAGCTCTGTCAAATTGGTTGTTGATCATTGCTAGACAACCATTTTCAGGTCTTGCCATAGATTTACAAGCATATTTAAGTCAAATCTGTAACTTGGCCACTCAGGAACATTCACCGTCGTCTTGGTAAGCTCCAGTGTAAATTTGACCTTTTGTTTTAGGATATTGTTCTGTTGAAAGGTGAATTCATCTCCTAGTGTCTGGTGGAAAGCAGACTGAACCAGGTTTTCGTCCATTCTCTCCATTCATTTTTTATCTTGTAAAAACTCACCAGTCCTTAACGATTACAAGCATACCCATAACATGATGCAGCCACCACTATGTTTGAATATACAATATGGAGAGTGGTACTCAGTGGTGAGTTGTGTTGGATTTGCACCAAACATATTGCTTTGTATTTAGGACCTAAAGTTAATTTCTTTGACACATTTCTTGCATTTTTACTTTAGTGCCTTACTGCAACCAGGATTCATTTATATTCAGGCTGTAACACAACAAAATGTAGAAAAAGTCAAGGGGTGTGAATACTTTCTGAAGGTACTGTACATGTATAGAATTAGAGTAAAATAAAATGTACTAACCAAAGTTAGCATATGATGTTTTCAGATCATTTGACTGAGCGAGGCTTCTCTCTTTTATAGCTTTCAGGGCTGGGGTGTGAGATTAAAGAGGGAGGATGAGATGAGATGTGAGGACAGTGGCATTATCATAGGCGGTTACACAGCCGTTTGGATGAATAATGGTCCTTGGGTAATTTTCTAATGAAGAAGTGAACTGGCAAACACAGCACTGGAGTCCCTGAGGAATCGATGAGCCTACGCAACCTTTGTGGCTGTGGCTGTGGCTCTGGTTATGTGATGAGGGTGAGAGGCTGGATTTGATCATACTGCCGCCCGCTGCAGTTAGTGTCCCCTAATATTCATGATTCAGAGTCCGAGTTGTACATCCGTCTTTGCCCTCTTGAAAGGCCAATGCGGTTAAGGAAGAACAGTCATTGGAGCTGAAAAGCGCGGCTACGCAGAGGGCAATGAATGAGTACAATGAATATACGGTACATCAATTCAGGCCGGTACTAGTGTACGGTACAAGATAAGCAGCATTAATGTTTTTCATATGCTGCTCTGTGCATTGGGATGCATCATTTGTTTCTTTATTTACTGCTATTCTGTAAGATTCAATAGTAAAGTAATGCATGTCTGACTGTGCTCTAGATAGGGAGATGCAGTGGTCATAGGCCAGTGTGTGTGCGTGTCTGTGTGCGTGCACGTGTATCCTTGCATGTGTGCACGTGTGTGTATGCGTGCGTCTGTGTGTAAGTGTGTGTTTGAGTGCAAATGAGGGTGCGTGTATGCGCACGTGAGTGCATGCGTGTACATACATGTGTATGTGAGTTCTTGGGGATGTTGGTTTGAGCACTCCCCCGCTGAGGCTAATCCAGTCTGATTGGCCACATCTCAGACACTACAACACAGAGTACGGCCACTAGAGTCCTATTCTGAGCTCTACCCTCTCTCTGATGCTGTAAATAAGAGCCATATCCTCCATTTTAATGGTTGGACCTGGACGCTCTTGTAGTGGTCCATTTATGTTCACTTCATCCACCCCCGGTGTCTGTCTGGCTGACTGGGGGATCTGAGAGCTTTGCGTCACATTCGGTTTCAGAGCCTCCTAATTTATCCCAATAGATGTGGGCTAAACAGTTAAACTAGCACAGACATAGGTCTGAAATGGTATCCGATTCCCTATATAGTGCACTACTCTTGACCATCAAATCAAATTTATTTACATAGCCCTTCGTACATCAGCTGATATCTCAAAGTGCTGTACAGAAACCCAGCCTAAACCCCCAAACAGCAAGCAATGCAGGTGTAGAAGCACGGTGGCTAGGAAAAACTCCCTAGAAAGGCCAAAACCTAGGAAGAAACCTAGAGAGGAACCAGGCTATGTGGGGTGGCCAGTCCTCGTCTGGCTGTGCCGGGTGGAGATTATAACGGAACATGGCCAAGATGTTCAAATGTTCATTAATGACCAGCATGGTCAAATAATAATAATCACAGGCAGAACAGTTGAAACTGGAGCAGCAGCACGGCCAGGTGGACTGGGGACAGCAAGGAGTCATCATGCCAGGTAGTCCTGAGGTATGGTCCTAGGGCTCAGGTCCTCTGAGAGAGAGAAAGAAAGAGAGAATTAGAGAGAGCATACTTAAATTCACACAGGACACCGGATAAGACAGGAGAAGTACTCCAGATATAACAAACTGACCCTAGCCCCCCGACACATAATGCCTAGGACTCTGGTCAAATGAAGTGCACTATAGTGCCTTCAGAAAGTATTCATACCCTTTGTATTGTTCCACATTTTGTTGTGTCCTAGCCTGAATTCAAAATGGATTACATTTATTTATTTTCCTCACCCATCTACACACAATACCCCCAAAATGACAAAGTGAAGAAAGCTGAAAAAATGAAAAAGCTGACAAAGGCCTCGATGCCGATACATAAAGCTTAATAAAGAGCAGTGATTTTAGCCAGAGCAGTTTGCGTGTTTCTTCTTTTTTCTCTCATGTATTTTCATACAAAAGTCCTAAAATTGATGTATCACTCGCAGATTGCCTCTTTAAGAACTTAAAACCCTATGTACAATACAGTACTGTAATGACTCTAGGCGATGTTTGAGCGAGTGACCTACTTCCTAATTGGATATGATTAAACATACAGCAGTTTGCACAAACTCTTTGAGCATTTCGATTGCCCAATTAACCCATATGTGACTTATGCAAGGTTAAATCCTCTTTAGATCATTTTTTATTAAGTTGTATTTGGTCTACAAACGCTCATATGCACAGACGTAATCATCATTATAGTACTGTACATAGCAGACAATAGCTAGTTAATAGTAGTGGTGGAAAAAGTACCCAATTGTCAACCTTGAGTAAAAGTATAGATTCCATAATAGAAAATGACTCAAGTAATAGTGAAAGTCACTTAGTAAAATACTACTTGAGTAAAAGTCTAAAACTATTTGGTTAAAGGTCCCTCAGTCAAGCAGTGAATTTCAAACACGGATTCAACCACAAAGACCAGGGATGTTTTCCAATGCCTTGCAAAGAAGGACATCTATTGTTAGATGAGTAAAAAGAAAAAGCAGACATTAAATATCCTTTTGAGCATGGTGAAGTTATTAATTACAGTTTGGATGGTGTATCAATACACCCAGTCACTACGAAGATACAGGCGTCCTTCATAACTCAGTTGCCAGAGAGGAAGGAAACACAGGCAATGGAACATCTGGATAGAAGAAACGGCTCGGGTTGCACAAAAGGAAATATATAATTGTGGATAAAGTTAGTATAAAGTTTATGCCGCAGGCTTCGGCTCCGAGGGTCATGTGTTCAATCCCAGTGCTATGCACTAGTGATGGGAAACCGAGGCTTTCTAAATGCTTACACCAAATTGTGCCGAGAGTAAAAGTATAGATTATTTCAAATTCCTTATATAAGGCAAACCAGATGGCACGATTTTCAAGTTGTTTTAAATTTACAGAGAGTCAAGGGCACACTCCAACACTCAGACATAATTTACAAATGAAGCATGTGTGTTTAGTGAGTACGCCAGATCAGAGGCAGTAGGGATTACGAGGGATTTTCTCTTGATAAGTGTGTGAATTGGACCACCACTTTCTTTAGCAATGTGGTGGAGTAAAAATACAAGTTGACAAAATATAAATAGTCAAGTACAGGTTTAATTAGTACTTTAAAGTATTTTTACTTACAGTGCATTCAGAAAGTATTCAGAGACCTTGACTTTTTCCACATTTTGTTATGTTTACAGTCTTATTCTAAAATGGATTTTTAAAAAACATCCTCATCAATCTACACACAATACTCCATCATGACAAAGCAAAAACAGGTTTTTATAAATTTTAGCAAATATATAAAATAACAAAAACAGAAATACCTTACTTACCTAAGTATTCAGACACTTTTGAGACTTGAAATTGAGCTGAGGTGCATCCTGTTTCCGTTGATCATCATTGAGATGTTTCTACAACTTCATTGCAGTCCGTCTGTGGTAAATGTAATTGATTGGACAAGATTTGGAAAGGCACACACCTGTCTATATGAGGTCCCACAGTTGACAGTGCATGTCAGAGCAAAAACCAAGCCATGAGGTCGAAGGAATTGTCCGTAGAGCTCCGAGACAGGATTGTGACGAGGCACAGATCTGGGGAGGGGTACCAAAAAAATTCTGCAGCATTGAAGGTCCATAAGAACACAGTGGCCTCCATCATTCTTAAATAGAAGAAGTTTAGAACCACCAAGACTCTTCCTAGAGCTGGCCGCCTAGGCAAACTGAGCAATCGGGGGAGAAGGGCCTTGATCGGGGAGGTGACCAAGAACCCGATGGTCACTCTGATAGAGCTCCAGTGTTCCTCTGTGGAGATTGGAGAACATTCCAGAAGGACAACCATCTCTGCAGCACCACCAATCAAGGAGTGACCAGACGGAAGCCACTCCTCAGTAAAAAGCACATGACATCCCGCTTGGAGTTTACCTAAAAGCACCTAAAGGACTCTCAGACCATGAGCAACAAGATTCTCTGGTCTGATGAAACCAAGACTGAACCTGCATGCCAAGTGTCACGTCTGGAGGAAACTTGGCACCATCCCTACGGTGAAGTATGGTGGTGCAACATCATGCTGTGGATATGTTTTTCAGAGGTAGGGACTGGGAGACTAGTCAGGATTGAGGGAAAGATGAATGGAGCAAAGTACAGACAGATCCACAACTGATGATGGTGCAGGCAGAGATGGTCGCCTCACTTCGAGTTCTTAGGAAACTATGCAGTATTTTGTTTTTTTTATGTATTATTTCTTACATTGTTACCCCAGGAAATCTTAAGTCTTATTATATACAGCCGGGAAGAACTATTGGATATAAGAACAACATCAACTTATCAACATTATGACCAGGAATATGACTTTCCCGAAGTTGATCCTTTGTTCGGACCTCCACCCAGGACAATGGATCTAATTCCAGTAGTCGATCCAAAACAACGATGGCACAGAAGGGGCAGACGAAGCGGCCACCTGGCCAGGCTCCGTAGACATGCACAACGCCCACCGCTCCAGAGTATACTACTAGCCAATGTCCAGTCTCTTGACAACAAGGTATCTGAAATTCGAGCAAGGGTTGCATTCCAGAGAGCCACCGGGCTTCTCCATGCATCGCGCCGACAGAGATAAACACCTCTCTGGGAAGAGGATGGGAGGGGGTGTATGCTTTATGATTAACGACTCATGGTGTAATCATAACAACACACAGGAACTCAAGTCCTTCTGCTCACCCGATCTAGAATTTCTTACAATCAAATGCCGGCCATTTTACCTACCAAGATAATTCTTATCAGTTATAGTGACAGCTGTGTACATTCCCCCTCAAGCAGACACCAAGACTGCCATCAAGGAACTTCACTGGACTATATGCAAACTGGACACCATACATCCTGAGGCTGCATTTATTGTAGCTGGGAATTTTAACAAAGCAAATTTGAGATCAAGGCTGCCTAAATTCTACCAGCATATTTATTGTGCTACCCGCATGCGCAATACCCTCGACCACTGCTACTCTAAAATCCGCGATGCATACAAAGCCCTCCCCCGTCCTCCCTTTGGCAAATCCGACCATGAAGCGATCTTGCTCCTTCCGTCTTAAAGGCAGAAACTCAAACAGGATGTACAAGTGACAACAACCATTCAACTCGGGTCCGACAAATCGGAAGCCACGCTTCAAGATTGTTTAGATCAATATGTTCCGGTCAGCTTCTGAGAACAACATCCACCAATACGCTGACTCTATGAGTGCGTTTATAAAGAAGTGCATTGGAGATGTTGTACCCACTGTGACTATTAAAACCTACCCTAACCAGAAACCGTGAATGGATGGCGGCATTCGCACAAAACTGAAAGCGCGATCCACCGCATTTAACCATGGAAAGAGGTGTGGATATATGTCTGAATATAAACAGTGTAGTTATTCCCTCCGCAAGGCAATCAAACAAGCAAAATTCCAGTACAGGGACAAGGTGGAGTCGCAATTCAACGGCTCAAACACAAGACATATGTTGCAGGGTCTACAGGAAATCACGGACTACAAAAAGAAATCCAGACACGTAATGGACACCGATGTCACGATTGCAGAGAACTAAACACCTTCTTTGCCCGCTTTGGTGATTATACAGTGCCACCGTCGTGGCCCGCTAACAAGGACTGCCCCCCCCCCCCCTCCCTCTCCGTGGCTGACGTGAGTAAAACATTTAAACGTGTTAACCCTCGCAAAGCTGCTGGCTCAGACGGCATCCCTAGCCGTGTCCTCAGCGCATGCACAGAGCAGCTGGCTGGGGTGTTTACGGACATATTCAATCGCTCCCTATCTCAGTCTGTTGTCCCCACATGTTTCAAGATGGCTACCATTGTTCCTGTACCCAAGAAGGCAAAGATAACAGAACTAAATGACTACCTAAATCACTCACTTCTGTCATGAAGTGCTTTGAGAAACTAGTCAAAGATCATATCACCTCCACCTTAGACCCACTTCAGTTTGCCTACCGCTCCAACAGGTCCACAGACGACGCAATTGCCATCACACTGCACACTGCCCTATCCAATCTGCACAAGAGGAATACCTATGTAGAAAGCTGTTCATTGACTACAGCTCAGCATTCAACACCATAGTACCCAAGCTCATCATCAAGCTGGAGGCCCTGGGTCTCAACCCTGCCCTGAGCAATTGGGTCCTGGACTTGTTGACGGGCCACCCCCAGGTGGTGATGACCCCCAACACTGGGGCCCCACAAGGGTGCGTGCTTAGCCCCCTCCTGTACTCCCTGTTCACCCATGTTTGCGTAGCCATGCACGCCTCCAACTCAATCATGAATTTTGCAGACGACACAACAGTAGTGGGCTTGATTACCAATAACGACGAGACAGCCTACAGGGAGGAGGTGAGGGCACTCGGAGTGTGGTGTCAGGAAAACAACCTCTCGCTCAACGTCAACAAAACAAAGGAGATGATCGTGGACTTAAGGAAACAACCGACGAAGCACCCCCCTATCCACATTGAAGGGATAGCAGTGGAGAAACTGAAATGGTCCACCCACACAGACAGTGTGGTGAAGAAGGGGCAAACAGCGCCTCTTCAACCTCAAGAGGCTGGAGAAATTTGGCTTGTCACTTAAAACCCTGACAAACTTTTACAGATGGACAATTGAGTGCATACTGTATCTCAGCCTGGTACTGCAACTGCACCGCCCTCCATGACACCTACAACGCCTTCACAGGAAGGCCAAAAAGATCATCAAGGACATCAACCACCCGAGCATTTGCCTATTCACACCGCTACCATCCAGAAGGTGAGGTCAGTACAGGTGCAACAAAGCTGGGCCCGAGAGACTGAAAAACAGCTTCTATCTCAATGCCATCAGACTGCTAAACAGCCATCACTACCTCAGAGAGGCTGCCGCCTACAATTAATACCCAATCACTGACCACTTTAATAAATGGATCACTTTTCACTTTATACAATGCCACTCTAAATATTGCCAATTTAATAATGTTTACATATCTTACATTACTCATATCACATGTATACACTGTATTTTAATACCATCTATTGCACCTTGCCTATGTCGCTCAACCATCGCTCATCCATATACTTGCATGTACATATTCTCATTCACCCCTTTAGATTTGTGTGTATTAGGTTGTTGTTGGGGAATTGTTAGATTACTTGTTAGATATTACTGCACTGTCGGGAACTAGAAGCAGAAGCATTTCACTACACTCACATTAACATCTGCTAACCATGTGTATGTGACAAATAACATTTTATTTTATTTGATGAATACATGCTCCAGAGCGCTCAGGACCTCAGCCTGGGGTGAAGGTTCACCTTCCAACAGGACAACAACGCTAAGCACACAGCCAAGACAACGCAGGAGTGGCTTCGGGACAGGTTTCTGAATGTCCTTGAGTAGCCCAGTCAGAGCCAGAACTTGAACCCGATCAAACATCTCTGGAGCAGCAACGCTTCCCATCCAACCTGACAGAGCTTGAGAGGATCTGCAGAGAAAAATGGGAGAAACTCCCAAAATACAGCTGTGCCAAGCTTGTAGTGTCATAACCAAGAAGACTTGAGGCTTTAATCACTGTCAAAGGTGCTTCAACAAAGTACTGAGTAAAGGGACTGAATACTTATGTAAATGTGATATTTTATTATTTTATTTTTAATACATTTTTCAACATTTAAAATAATCTGTTTTTGCTTTGTCATTATGGGGTATCGTGTGTAGATTGACAAGGAGGAAAAAAAAACAATTTAATCAATTTTAGAATAAGGCTGTAATTGTCATGCCCTGACCTTAGAGAGCCTTTTTATTTCTCTATTTGGTTAGGTCAGGGTGTGATTTGGGGTGGGCATTCTATGTTGTCTATTTCTTTTTTTTGCCGAGTATGGTTCCCAATCAGAGGCAGTTGTCTATCGTTGTCTCTGATTGGGGATCATACTTAGGCAGCCTTTCTTCCCACCTGTGTTTGTGGGTAGTTATTTTCTGTTTAGTCTCTGTTACCTGACAGAACTGTTCGCTTTCGTTTTGTTACTTTGTTCGAGTGTTTTTTGATGATAAAAAAATCATGAACACTTTTCACGCTGCGCTTTGGTCCTCTCCTTCCGACGACAGGCGTTACAGTAATGTAACAAAACGTGGAAAACATCAAGGGGTCTGAATACTTTCTGAATGTACTGTAAATACTTTACACCACTGGTTAATAGACAGATGAATATGGCTATGGATGAAAGTGTTTGCTAATGCAACCATGCCTCACAGGGACACACCACAGAGTATGTGATCAAGCTTCATAATCATCAGCGATGAGAGGAGAAAAAAAATCAACTTTTTAAACGTACTTTCTCCCATTGGTCAATTTTTTGAAACAAAAGGATCTCAATCCCTCCCCGCTCCTCTGCATTCATTCCCTTTGATGAATTATATTCACGGGCGATCATTTCTGACGACTGCACACCAGTCAGCTCCAATCACTCAACAATAAGTGCTCAGTTGGGTAACAGTGGAGCCTAGCTAATGCCGGAACTGTACTGCGCATGCCCAGTGCCCACTAGTGTGGGGTTAAGATGCTTGGTAGAAGGGTGCAGGGAGTCTTCACAACTGACCATGTATTCTGGAAATGGAATGATATTCCACAGTGTTTGGTTGGTACACTGCTCCCCTACCGTTTGAAACACCACTTTCATTGTGACATTTCTGAAGAGGCTCAGAAGAGACGTTGAGAGCTGGGCTCCCTGGTGTTTTATTTATCTGGGTTTTGTTTTATGTGATTGAGGTCAGAGAGAATCCCAACTAGACCCCCATCACTCCGTTGACCTTTTTGAAAGTGAACATTTCTCTTTCTTTGTAAATGGTCGTGGCTTCTTCCATTTCTCCCTTTCTCACATTAGTAGTGGTTGGTATTGCTGGGAGAAGGATTGTGAGGAGATGAAATGTTCCTGAGGCTCTTACCCGTCGTAGTGTGTACATCACTGACTGTGGCGGCTCCGCAGCTTCCAAGCCTTTTGGATCAGAATTAGCTCTCTGTTCCTAGTTTTCATCTCTCTCACACCCTGTCTCTCGCTTGCTTTCTCTCTCGCTCCCTCACACATCTCTCCTTCTCTCTCACATCTCTATATTCCCCCCTCATCTCCCTCCTTCTCACATTTCTCTTCCTCTCTTTCCCCTCCTCTCTCTCTCTCTCTCTCTCTCTCTCTCTCTCTCTCTCTCTATCGCACATGTCTCTCCCTCATCAAAACTCTCTCTCTCTCTCTTTCTCTCTTACGTGAACCCACTCGTTAATGCAATTGATTCTCGGTCTTTGAGAGCCGGTGACATGTGGAGTTGAGAAGCCAGAACTGGGGCATCTGTGTTGTCAGTGAGAGAACTAACTGACAAACTAAAAGGCCTGATTGCAGACAGCTGTGATGGTTAGAGGTTGGACAGGTGCTGGAAGGTGTGTACAGGGAGGGTGCTGCCTTTGCACCAGTGTGTGTCTCTCTCTCTCTTTCTCTCTCTGTCTCTCCCTCTTTGTCTGTCTGTCTCTGTAGGTGTGCCGATAAGAGAGGTGTGGTAGTGGGGTAACACGGTGGTCAGGGGGATGACAGGGTGCTCTGACAGTCCATAGCTAGCCTCAGGCTAACGCACTAAAGCACCATCGCTCGCATCGCCAGAGGATAATGCTGGATGAAAGTATCTCTCATTCGCCAAGAGTAGGGATTCAGTTCTAGCCTTTATCATTCTCTAGTGAATGATTTAATTCAGAACTTGTGGGAATAGAAAACAAGCCTCGTTCTTGATTTGAATATCTCTTAGAACTAAAAAAAAAAAATCACACTAGGGGGGCTATGTGCTATGGGGGTGGTTTGTTTGGCAAATATGTCACACACACGCAAGATTTTTCATGCTCAACAAGCATATTACGTTGTTCATTATTCATGCCGATGTTTGTTTTAAATGGACAATGCATATGTCATGTGTCACTGTTTTTCTGCTCTGTAAATGAACCTCAATGCAATGTAACCTTAGTGTCTGACTTAGTAGTCATAGATGAACATTGCTACACACACAATAAACCAAACCAAAGGCCTTCAAAAGAAAGAGAGAACAAAAAGGTGCCTTATTATTTTCTGTAATGCAGAAATGACATTATACCAAAACACCACTTATAGGAATTACCACCGCAACAGCTTCTGCAATTTACCACGTACAGTAATCACCAGATTGCAGTCATCTGAAAAGATAGATTGAAGATTGCAGTATAATAGACAGTGAGTGAGTGTTTTGTTTAGCACTGTATTGCGATGCTTGTTCTGAGTTCCAAATGGCACTCTATTCCCTATGTGGTGCACTACCTTATGGGCCCTGGTCAAAAGTAGTGCACTAAATAGGGAATAGGGTGCCATTTAGGATGCAGATGCCTGTACAGATCCAGTGTTGTTCTGTATTCATCCCTGTGTTTCCCGTGGTCCCCTGCAGGGAGTTTGGCTGGAGAGACCCAGAGCTGCCTGAGGTGATTCAGATGCTGCAACACCAGTTCCCCTCGGTCCAGTCCAACGCTGCAGCCTACCTCCAACACCTGTGCTTCGGAGACAACAAGATCAAGTCTGAGGTAACCTGCACCAGGCCGATATGGCTACTCATACATTTCTACTGCCATGTGCTAGCGGCGACACCTGCATCCACTGCTACACATTATGAAATGTATATGCCCCATAAAGTTGTTAAATCCGTGGCTAACACATTGGGCTTAAAAAAAGTCAGAATCGGTCAGTGGGATGGCCCTGGGCAGCTGTTGTTTCATTTGAAACTTATGAAACATAGCAAAGTCTGCCTCCACCTTCATGTTCAGTACATCATCTAAAATCTATACCTTTTGTGAAACCTTTTTCGAGAATAATTCACAATTCTAGCTCAGGATCTATCCCAGGTGCTAGAATTGTGAATTCTCCTCACATTAATGGTCAGATAGTATTGCCTGATCTTGCCTCACCTGACTTTCCTCACCCTAATGTTGGATAGCTTGGTGGTGTCATGTCTGTGTGTAATATGTGGGGACGTTGGCTGGGTGAGGTGGAGGGATGGTGAGGTGGAGGGATGGTGAGGTGGAGGGATGGTGAGGTGGAGGGATGGTGAGGTGGAGGGATGGTGAGGTGGAGGGATGGTGAGGTGGAGGGATGGTGAGATGGAGGGATGGTGAGATAGGGATGGTGAGATGGGGGAGGTGGAGATGGAGGGATGAGTTGCAAGTGAGATGCTGTCTTGGAGGGATTGGAAGAAAGTCATTAGGTCAGCGGATACCTTTTCCTGGAACACTGCTGATGCTCATCTCATCGCCTCTCTCAGACAGATATATCACAGGCAGCATGGGCAGACACACACACCACACACACATACACGCACACACCTTGGCAATCACACATATAGGCACACACACACAGATATAGACACACATACAATGGTATACTATAAAAAAAATTAAAAAGTAAAAGTATAAAACTATAAAAGTATGTGGACACCCCTTCAAATTAGTGGATTCGGCTATTTCAGCTCATTGCTGACAGGTGTATGAAATCGAGCACACAGCCATGCAATCTCCATAGACAAACATTGGCAGAAGAATGGCCTTACTGAAGAGCTCAGTGACTTTCAACGTGGCCCCGTCATAGGATGCCACCTTTCCAACAAGTCAGTTCGTCAAATTTCTTCCCTGCTAGTGCTGCCCAGGTCAACTGTAAATGCTGTTATTGTGAAGTGGAAACTTCTAGGAGCAACAACGGCTTAGTCAGTTGTGGACCACCGAGTGCTGTAGATAAAAATTGTTTATCCTCGGTTGCAACACTCACTACTGAGTTCCAAATTGCCTCTGGAAGCAACGTCAGCACAAGAACTGTTCATCGGGAGCTTCATGAAATAGGTTTTGATGGCCGAGCAGCCGTACACAAGCCTAAGATCACCATGCGCAATGCCAAGCGTTGGCTGGAGTGGTGTGAAACTCGCCACCATTGGACTCTGGAGCAGTGGAAACATGTTCTCTGGAGTGATGAGTCACGCTTCACCATTTGGCAGTCTGACGGACGGATCTAGGTTTAGTGGAAGCCAGGAGAACGCTACCTGCCCCAATACATAGTGCCAACTGTAAAGTTTGGTGGAGGAGGAATAATTGTCTGGGGCTGTTTTTCATGGTTCGGGCTAGGCCACTTAGTTCCAGTGAAGGGAAATCTTAACGCAACAGCATACAATGTCATTCTAGACGATTCTGTGCTTTCAACTTTGTGGCAACACTTTGGGGAAGGCCCTATCCTGTTTCAGCATGACAATGCCCTTTTGCACGAGGTCCATACAAAAATGGTTTGTCGAGATTGGTGTGGGAGAATTTGACTGGCCTGCACAGAGCCCTGACCTCAACCCCATTGAACACCTTCGGGATGAATTGGAACGCCGACTGCGAGCCAGGCCTAACCGCCAAACATCAGTGCCCGACCTCACTAATGCTCTTGTTGCTGAATGGAAGCAAGTCCCCAGAGCGATGTTCCCACATCTAGTATTAGCAGTGAAAGGGGGACAACTCCATATTAATGCCCATGATTTTGGAATGAGACTTTCGACAAGCAGGTGTCCACATACTTCTGGTCATGTCGTGTATTTATAGTACTGCGAGGCGATGCACTGTAGCTGTGTGTGTCATCATGGTACCTTGTCTCGCCTAGCAGTATCTTGGTTATTTTTGGAGCAGAAGGCTGTGTGAAGGAAATTACTATTTAATGGGCACTCTATTTTAGTAACAGTAGAGCAATGGAGATGAAGGAGGGACATTTGTATAGTAAGTCAGTGTCTTCATAAACAGAAGGGAATATACAGCATGCACTGGATAATGGCAGCATGTACTGTATGTAGCCTGCAATCTTGTGAGCCAGTGTCTATCACCTTTGCCAACAGAGCACCCAGATAAACAGGCTCTGATTTGTAATGGTTTTTCTCCTCTGTGTTTAATTGGAGTTGAGATGGACAGCAAGAGCAGCAGTGCTGATCCATTCTGTTGGGCCTAGCAGCACATCTGCTGACTGTTGGCACAACTCCCCTGGTGTGCGTGCGTACGCACACGTCTGTACGTATGTTTGTGACACTCTACCTGGTCGTCTTATCTCACTTCCTCTGTCACTCTGTCAATATGTCACTCTGTCCTCTGTCGCTCTGTGACAGTGTTTCCTTGGTCTGTCTGTCTGTGTGCAGATGATCCAAAATGTCTGTTATTTTTTCATTTTTAAACAACTGACCGACATTGGTTGAATTATTTGAATTCCATTTAGTTCGTTTTTTTTCTGTGAGCTCAATGCACACATTGCAGTTTTTCTAGAGATAAATCAATCCAGTCTAAACTTTGCCATGTAGTTGGGAGTTAGTTGTAGTTTCCAACAGGCCAATATTCTACATAGTTTAGTGCAGAAAACATATTAATTAACTACAATGACCATGATCCATTGCGTATCTACTTGTCCGGTGTGTGTTTCTTTTACGCGTGCTACGGAAGATAGAAGAATGCACGATCGATCGTGAGGTAATATAGAGAGCAGCTGTTGCTTCACAAAGTATCTCTACCTGAAAATACATGATCTAAGAGATTGATAGTTGGTATTAAACATTCATAAAACTATGGCTTATTTACTTTGAAGAAAATAGTGATTTTGTCAGACAGCATAGGAAGCAGCTCTATAGAGATGAGATGATGATTTGGAATTAAATAATAAAGTCATCAAATAAACAGATGCATAACATTTTATTAAAGTAAAGTAATGTGAATAAATTATGATTAAGTGATAAGCAGTAATAGGCAGTCACTACCATCATGGGACTTTTTATTTATTTGTTTTATTCTATGTTGTTACAGCATTCAACCCACATAATGCATAGCCCATTTAATGTAAATAATAAAACATCAATATTTTTTATAATCGAACCGAAACTGAACCGACCTCAAAAAGCACTAATCGTTCAGCACTAATATGCAGCCACGTGACTCTAGAGCCCTCAAGCTCAGCTCTGGACCTCGAAGCCACTTCCACTGCAGTCTTTTCATTGTTCCCCTCTAATCAGGGACTGATTTAGACCTGGGACACCAGATGAGTGTAATTCATTATTAGGTAGAACAGAAAACCAGCAGGCTCCGGACCTCGTAGGGTAGGATTTGAGGACCCCTGCTCTAGAGTAATGAGGGAGGAAGGAACTGTCTGATCTGGCTCTAGTTGATTTATAGAGGAAAGGTACCTGAGTGAAATAAAGAACAGGATTCATAGGGATGCCTCCAGGGATATTGTTGTCAATACTGAAAACTATAGATGACTTCTGTGGCAGACAGTTTGTAAAACTATTACACTATTGCATGCATGTTTGTACTGTTCTTTGTCTATCTATTAATTTTGATCTAGTCTTGATCGATTCGTTATGATCCACTAACGTCCTCCTTTTCTCTCCTCTCCCTGTTCCTCTCACCAGATCCGAAGGCAGGGAGGAATCCAGCTGCTGGTGGATCTGCTGGATCACAGGATGACCGACGTGCACCGCAGCGCCTGTGGAGCTCTGAGAAACCTGGTGTACGGAAAGGCCAACGATGACAACAAGATCGCCCTGAAGAACTGTGGCGGGATCCCAGCCCTGGTCCGCCTGCTGAGGAAGACCACCGATGTGGAGATCAGGGAGCTGCTTACAGGTGAAAAGAGTTTGGTGCTACATTTTTACAAAGAGAGACATAACATAGCCTTGCTATATGACATTATAAAGGCTCATACCTGCTTATAGAAAGTTATTAAGCATTTTACCTGGATGCTTATATCTAGAGTTTATACACAAGCTGAATTTAACAGGACATTGGTACTGGGAGCTGGATAACTAACAACTACTGAAGGCTATAGTGGTGAAGAATCACAAAGGGACTTTTCACATCAACATCCTTAGTGGTGGTTAAGCAGTGGTTAAAACTAATATCCGCAAATGACTTACTGGATAGAAAATTCCTATATTTTATTAAATACAATATGATGTAATACTTGCATGGTGCTATTATCTATTAAAGGAGCGCTGTTCTAATTGAAACATTGCCTAAATGTACTTAGTCAATAACAAGTGAGAGGTTAAATCCCCTAGTCATGTTTATAGAGGGCATTATTTAATTATTTATTTTTTACTGTAGAGAGGATTCTGAGCCTGGAAATGCGTTGGAAATAAACGCTTTGTGCTGGTGCTGTCTTAAAGGAGATTACCATATAAATGAGAAAGCAGTTCAACGCACGGAACACAGAGTCCCTCCTGTCACAAATTAATCAGGCATCAGAAAACCTTCCCGGCCCAGAGGAATTCTGCCTCTTCACTTCTTCTCTTCTGGCTGTTTAAATCAGAGTCACAGTGACCGCCTGCGCCTCCTCTCCCCTCCCTGTGACTGGGCAGGGATTAACGGGACTATTTACCCGTTTCTCTCCATCTCCCAGCCTTCCCTGTGCCACCGACTGCCAGGAGGCACCCTACTTAGGGAAGCGGTAGCGGCGGTTTATGACATCACAGGAAGCCAAGCCAGGTTGTTGTTTTCTCTGCTGCTCTAGCAACCACCCCCCTTGGGAGCTAAAGATGATTATTTAGCGGGAATAAAGCTCTTTTAAATGGCAGCTTTCTTGTCTCCTGAGATTAGAGATGTGGATTGTGTCCTGGACTCCAAGTGACATCAGGGACCCATGTTGCTGCACTTACACAGCCAGGACGCAATTAGTCTAGTTTAGTGGAGGGGTGGATGAGATGTGGTCGTGCTGGATTATGGTTAATCAAGTTGTCCTTCTGTAGTTCTTGGAGTAAATTAATTGAAAAGTAGAGTAGTTGGATGAGATTGAAATGTAGAAATGTACAGCCATCTACAGACAACAATTCATAGACATACGGAGATGCTCTGTACACTCCGTGTACATTTGGTACCCTGGTGGCTCACTATAGAGTGGCTGATTTAATTAGAACGTCATCTGCACTGAATCAGTCCTTTGCCACTTGACTGCGGACTCGCGACACGGCGGCTGCCTCACCTGAACCACATCAAAACCACAGGCTCCTTCCTCAAATTCCTTTTCCGTCACCTTGACAACCTGCACAGTGCCCTCACCTTCCACGGCCCCCTGTAGAGTTAATTTTGGTCCAGTTCTGCAGACGGCCCACTTTCTCCCCATGTAATGATGCTCTCGCTCCCCACCTAGCACCCCCCGCACCGCATTTCCTCCCCGATGATGTAAGGCTGAGGCAATTAACCTCTTTCATCTGTCAGGCGAAATAAAAAAAATATGTTATAGGTAGTTATTATGCGCCGAGCCTGCCGCCACTCTAGGCAGCAGCCCTTTCATTTTTGAAAACACAGAAATGTTGTGCGCCGCCCCGAGCGCGGTAAAGTGATGCTCTCTGTAAGATTACTGTCTCCACTAATTATGAGCAACGCAGCTAGTTATTTAGATGCAGAGCAGACCACAAGGACAACATCCCAACATAACTGATAAGACGAAAGTAGATCTGTGTAATTACATTGTTGTTGTGAGAGGAACGGGTGAAGAGTGACTGTCTGCCTCATCACTGGTAATTGCAATCATAAATGCTACAGTGTCCTGGGAGGGACATGACACGGTGAAGGTCAACAAGAATTATAATGTGTTGGGCCAGCTGTCAAGGTCATTACAATCTCTCTGTGTGTGTGTGTGTGTGTGTGTGTGTGTGTGTGTGTGTGTGTGTGTGTGTGTGTGTGTGTGTGTGTGTGTGTGTGTGTGTGTGTGTGTGTGTGTGTGTGTGTGTGTGTGTGTGTGTGTGTGTGTGTGTGTGTGTGTGTGTGTGTGTGTGTGTGTGTGTGTGTGTGTGTGAGTGAGCCCTCTCAACAAATCACAGTGGTATGGAGTGTTGTGGAGTGAAGGACCCTCTCCTCTTCCTCCTCCTCCCCCTTCCTCTCTCCTCTTATAGATAATTGGCCAGCTCTTGTGCTGTGTGTGTATCTCGACCTTTGGCTGACAGCGGCTGCTCACCCCTTAACACCATCCATGGCAATGTTCCGACCACATCCTATTGAAAGCAATTTATGGTGACACATGACTCGGTTGTCTTTTTATTATACTTAACAAAAATATAAACACAACTGTCCCATTTTTCATGAGCTAAAATAAAATGTTCCATACTCACTAAAAGCCTATTTCTCTCAAATGTTGTTCACAAAATAGTTTATATCCCTGTTAGTGAGCATTTTTCCTTTGCCTAGATAATTAATCCACTTGACAGGTGTGGCATATAAAGAAGCTGATCATTACACAGGTGCACTTTGTGCCGGGGACAATAAAAATCCACTCTAAAATGTGCAGTTTTGTCACATAACACAATGCCACAGATGTCTCAAGTTTTGAGGGAGCGTGCAATTGGCATGCTAACTGCAGGAATGCTCTCCAGAGCTGTTGCCAGAAAATGGAATGTTAATTTCTCTACCATAAGCCTCCTCCGATGTTGTTTTAGAGAATTTGTCAGTACGTCCAACCGGCCTCACAACCGCAGACCACATGTAACCATTCCAGCCCAGGACCTTCACGTCCAGCTTTTTCACCTACGGGATTGTCTGACGCCAGCCACCTAGACAGCTGATGAAACTGTGGGTTTGCACAAGCCAAGATGTTCTGCACAAACTGTCAGAAATCGTCTCAGGGAAGCTCATCTGCATGCTCGTCATCCTGACCAGGGTTTTGACTTGACTGCAGTTCGACGTCGAAAACAACTGGTCAAATGCTCACCTTTGATGGCCGCTGGCACGCTGGGAAAGTGTGCTCTTCACGGATGAATCCCGGTTTCAACTGTACCGGGCAGATTGCAGACAATGTGTATGGCGTCATGTGGGTGACATCAGCAACATCAACGTTTTGAACCGAATGACCCATGGTGGCGGTGAGGTTAAGCTACGGACAATGAACACAATTGCATATTATTGATGACAATTTCAATGCACAGAGATACTGTGATGAAATCCTGAGACCCATTGTCATGCCATTCATCCGTCGCCATCACCTCATGTTTCAGCACGATAATACACTGTCCCATGTCACAAGGATCTGGACACATTTCCTGGAAGCTGAAAATGTTCCAGTTCTTCCATGGCTTGCATACTCTCCAGACATGTCACCCATTGAGCATGTTTGGGATGCTCTGGATTGAAGTGTATGACAGCGTGTTCCAGTTACTGCCATTATCCAGCAACTTCGCACAGCCATTGAAGAGGAGTGGGACAACATTCTACAGGCCACAATCAACTGCCTGATCAACTCTATGTGAAGGAGATGTGTCGCGCTGCATGAGGCAAATAGTGGTCACATCAGATACGGACTGATTTTCTAATCCACACCCCGTATCTGTGACCAACATATGCATATCTGTATTCCCAGTCATGTGAAATCCATAGATTAGGGCCTAATGAATTTCCTTATATGAACTGTAACTCAGTAACATTTTGAAATTGTTGCATGTTGCGTTTATATTTTTGTTCAGTGTATTATGAGGAATGTTATTTTGGTATCATCATACAGCTGCTGTAATTCAGGTTCAGTTGAAGTCATATGTAAACTGGGATGTGAGATACTCTCTGTGGACACGTAGTGCCTCTGTTCAGTGTTCAGCAAAGCACCCGAGATTGAGGAGGAAGACTGAAGTCGTAGTCAGTGTGGTTAAAGAGGAGAGAGGAGAGCCCAGCTGCAGAGAGAGAGCTTCCTCCCTGTCTCTGTGTAGGTTACGCATACAGTCTGTGCCAAAGCCGCTGGCTTGGAATGTAATTGGTAGGTTGGCTGGTTGCACATGAAATTACAGAAAAAATTATCCAAATCTATGAAGCCCTAGGTGACCAGTTTATTGCACAATCACGACGGCCTCTCACTAAATCAAAACTAGGGGCTGCAATATGCTCTTTTGTAAACATATGCATGACAAGTAATTAAACATTTATAGAATCTTTCCGTATCTTTTCAGTGTTTCGAAAAATGTTGTCACACATTATCCTTATTTCAATTTCAGAGGAGGTATATTCAACTTTTTTTCTTCACAAAGTCTGTACGATTCAGCACAGTTTCCACTCTCATGTGCGCAATATACCTCCTGACCATTCTCCCACGTTAAATCACTGTTCGTCAACATCTTATCCTATCTGATGTTCTGTGTTCAGGTGTGCTGTGGAACCTGTCGTCGTGTGATGCCCTGAAGATGCCCATTATCCAGGATGCTCTGGCCGTGCTGACCAATGCTGTCATCATCCCCCACTCGGGCTGGGACACCTCGCCCCATCAGGAGGACCGCAAGCTGCACTTGCACTCCTCCCAGGTGCTCCGCAATGCCACTGGCTGCCTCAGGTCAGTACTCTTACTAGACCCTCGGGTCAATCAATCAATCAATCAAATGTATTTGCTAGCTTTTTACATCAGCAGTTGTCACTAAGTCCTTTACAGTTACCCATCATAGACCCCAAAGCAAAGCAGGAGCGATAGCACAGTGGCAGGGTCAGAGGTTAAAGTTCACAAGTCATGACAGCGTATGTTAACTCTTGAGTTTACATGCAATGGGTGGTAAGGTCTCTTCTGGGAACTTGAACTCTTCTTCTCTGGGTAGATTTTACTGAGAGCAGTCGGCTTCTACCAGGTCAATATCTTCCTGCTTTGTCGATCCCTGGCTTGTTCCTTTGTGTTGGTAATGCAGTATGTAACACATTGCTCTTTCACACATGAATACTTTGGAAGCTTTGTTCTCATTGTGAATATTGACTTGACAAATGAGGGTTATTGATCAAGGAAGTTTTATCACAGACAATGAATGCCACAAGTGTCAGACTGATTATGTGAACCCATGTATCATGTTCATAATTACCCACATTATGAGGGATGTTGTGTGAAAACGCCATGTCAGCTCTCTTTGAGGCTTAAAGATGCCTGCTCTGCATTAAAGCATTCTATAGTTCTGGAATATTGTCAAAGGGCTTTCTGGTTATAACGCTGGCATCAGAAGACAATTGGCTGTGTGTCAAGTGTTTCAACTCTTGATATCTGGGACCTCGTCCCCTGCATACCAGCAGGAGAAGCGTCTGTGAAGGAGAATAATGAGATCTTAGCTAATACATTGCCTGTCTGCTCATTCTGGGGTTATTCATTTTAGCTACAGTGCATTACCCTCTCTGTGCAATATGTCACCGCCTCTCTGTTGTGGTATTACCTGCTAATAGTTGATGGAAATAAAACAAAGGCTTGGGGTCTATTTTAATATGCACACATTACCTTCTCAAAGCAGGAAGTGATTAATGAAAGGGAGGTCGGGCTTTGTTGGGACGTGTTCCATTCCCATTGGCACCCAGACAGGTAGTCCTCTGCAGCACAACCAATCAGCAGTGCAGCAGCGTGAAGTGGGAGGAATCCCGCTGTAAGTGAAATGTGCTGAGTCTTAATGTCTGCCTGTGATGAGGGATGGCTGACTTTACAGTAAATCCCTGAGCTGAGCAGACTAATTCATCTGTTTCATGGGTCGTTAAGGAACAGAACAGAACAGAACAGGGGCTTTGATTGAATGTTTAATGTGCGGGACCAAGATGCCTTGCCACCTGCCGCCTCATCACACATTTGTCCCTCATCATGTGACACTTACTCTGGCAGAACAGAATCACCATGGCTGACAGGGAGCAACGCAACACACTAGTTGACTTTCATTCTCCACAGGATGCCTCTCTGCCAGGCATCAACTGCTGTGTAATGAGAGAAAGTCTGCCAATAGGACCATGGCTCTGACTGATCAGCAAGATAACATACTCACCATCTCTATCTTTCACACCCATGCTCACGAAAGAGTCAACAAACCTATGTTCCCTTTTTTGTATAATTTCCTTTCATCTCTGGGGTCATCTGTTGCGTCTGGGGGGGGGGGGGGGGGACCTGTGTTGGAACGACCTGATAAAGGACCCCGTGTCTCACCTCCTAGACCCTGTCTCTCCCATCTATGGTCAACTCACTGATCACTGGAAGAAAATAAAAAAACGTAACAGAACAGATACACATAGATTAGATTGATCAATGGCGGCTTTGTTCATCAGGCCCATTACAAAGTGCTGGAGGTGCTGACGGGGTCACAAACAGGCCATCAATAATCTCCCTGTCTTTTGGCCCCAAACTCCACCAGCAGGCACCCTTAGATAATGGCCATGGTGTCCATCTAGAGGCCTCCTATAAGACAAGGCTGTCTGCATCATTACAGACTCTTAGTGACCTGACATTTAAAGGGCAGCGGAGAGGAGCTCTTTAGGACAGAGACTGTGTCCCAAATGGAACCCTATTCCCTTGTCAAAAGCAGGACACTATATAGGTTAACACCATTTAGCTATAGCCTACATTCATTCATTTATTCATGTTTATGTATCCTTATTTTACCAGGTAGGTTGACTGAGAACATATTCTCTTTTACAGCTGCGACCTTGAGAAGTTACAGGGGGGAGGAGATGGGATAAATGAGCCAATTGGAATCTGGGGATGATTAGGTGGCCATGATGGTATGAGGGGCAGATTGGGAATTTAACCAGGACACCGGAGTATATACCTCTACTCTTACGATAAGTGCAATGGCCTCTTTAGTGACCACAGAGAGTCAGGACACCCGTTTTAACTTCCCGTCCGAAAGACCGATTTTGATTTTGAGCAATTATGACAACAGTAAGTGAAGATGTATAACTTTAGGCCTGAAATTAAACTGAAATACCTGTAGCTACAGTACAATATAACAGGGATACATTGCTGAAGAGAAATGTGTCTGTTGTTGCAGGAATGTGAGCTCGGCGGGGGAGGAGGCTCGTAGGAGGATGAGGGAGTGCGAGGGCCTCACTGACGCTCTGCTCTACGTGATCCAGACCGCCTTGGGCAGCAGCGAGATCGATAGCAAGGTTTGACTTTGTGTTTCCTTTCATCTCCTCCCATAAAGAATACCCTTTTAACATGACGCTGAGGGAATGACAGACAGAGGCGGCCCATCAATACAAAACACGCACACTCACTTACACACACACACCACAACTATCAAAAGTTTCTGAGAGCTTCGGTGACACCTAGATGAAACGAAGACATAACGCCCAGCATAGACCCCAGACAGTTTGGAAGCAGACCAGAAATATAATCTATCCACACACTTGTTAGCTTCCTGGACTGTTTATAAGTGTATAAGCAATCAGACATCCTATCCACCATAACCACCCTCATCACAACTGACTTCTCCAAGGCCTTTGACAAAATCGTACACACCATCACCATTGAATGACTAATCCAACTGGGTGTCAGACCTGCCCTCACACCATGGCTCTGCAGTTTTGTGACCCTCCACAAACAACAGGTACGCTACCAAGACAGCCTCTCAGACTGGCAGGTGTTCCTCAAGAAACTCTTCTGAGCCCTCTCATCTTCCTTCTGGTCACAGACAGTGCAGCCCGTGATTTCGACAATAGGTGGAAATATGTGGACGATCTAAATCTGGTCCACAGACTGGTCCACAGGAAACATCAGCCCCTGAACAACTTCGACACATGGGTACATGCAAGCAGAATATCACTGAACCTTGCCAAGTGCAAAATCCTATCAGTGACCTTCACAAGAAATCCACCTGTCCCATGCCCTCTCTGGAATGAGGGCCAGGATCTCAAAGTGTGTGATAGTGTGAAGGCTTTAGGGTTAATGGTACAGAAGGACTTACAATGGAGCGAGCAGGTTGCTACAATGGTAACCAAGAGCAACATTATAATTATTTTTCTCTTTGCCGCCTTAAAAGGTTCCATGTGTCGTAGGAAGACCTGGTTAGCATTTATACCAGCTACATATACGTCCCACCCTGGAGTATGCCACTCCTGCTTGGCACAGCTCACTGACCCAGGACCAGTCTGATGACCTGGAGCGTATTCAGCAGAGAGCATGCCTCACCATCCTCGGAGGATACTCCAGTTATATTGAGGCACTTCAGACCCTGTCCCTACCCCGGCTTCATGAAAGACAGACAGCTCTGACTTCACTGTCAGCCTCCTAAACTCTCATTTCAGAGACTGGCTACCCCCTGACAAAATCACAGTAACACGCAGCCTAAACAAACTGACTATGCTAAAGTCTAGAACCGAATGGTACAGGAGGTCACCAATCCCATATTTCTGCTCATTGATTAATGAGTCACTTTAAGACCACAGGACATTATTGATTTAAAAAAAAAAATGTACTCGTATTGTTGTATTTTGTTTCTCTTATCGATTAATATGTTGTATGTTAATGGGTTTCAGTTTGTATTGACTACTATAGGAGTCAAATAAAACTAGAAAAACACGTTGTGCGCCTGGATCGGTGTGTCTTGATGGTTGCCTCCCTGACTCTCTCCACCTCCTCATCCCCTGTAAATGACCTTCTTTACCAGGATTTAGTTGCTTAACACCTCTCCTGTCCTTGCTGGTGCACAGCGTAGAGATAAGGGGAGAATCTACTGTGCAGTCTGGCTAGCAAAGATCATCACCAGCTCTGATTACACTGGTCCTTTCCCAAAAGCCAATACCAGATGTCCAATTTCCTGCGAATGAATTCCTCAGAGTCTATGGAGTTAATGATTTGAAATGTATTATTTAGGATAATACAAACAGCGCCTGTGTATATTATGTTGAGATTTATATCCTTTATACGTACTAGTCAATGTTCAACTATTGGACGGATTCAATCACAGGTCAGGCATGGCGAAATTGACACACTGTCAGATTCTGTGTGGTTCAAGGTCACCTGTTTATGGCTTGTAAAATACCTTGGGAGTCTGAGAAAAAAAGGGACAAGGTACTCCATACGTACAGTACATGATAACCTCGAGCAGTGCAACGCACATACTACATTATCCCGATGTCAAGCAATAACAATGACAAACTGTTCTTCCCTAATAAAATACCTTCCCTATCTGCCCTCTCTGCTACAGAGAGATACAGTAGGTTATGGTACCGTAAAGCTCCTCTGATTGTACCACTACGTACACTCTCCCTATTTTGTTTGGTTTCCGGGAGCCTTTGTTACGTCTGGACTACTTTCTGCCAACCAGTTTGAAGAAGATCTGGTCAGCCCTAATCCAAAGTCACCCCACTACATTATTTTCTGCCTCAATGATCACTACAATGGGATTAGCACTACTGTACTGCTCTGGCCTGGGTCCAGCACAGCAATCTAACCAGTACAATGAGTTAGTCATACATTAGGAACAGATGCACTTGACTTTACTATACCAATCGCATTTGCGAACTTACAGACTGGTCAATTAATGTACCAATCGTCTTTACATACTGGTCGCCTTTAAATACTAGTTACAGAGCTATTCTTTAATTCTTGCACTGTTAATTGTATTATTGAAGGGTTGCCATCTGCTTTGTTTAGCTGTAGGCATTCTGTAAGATGTCATTAAGTAAAAGTGTCAGCATACATTAAGCAATGGCGCCATGGCCTATTGCATTGCTTGTGTCAGGTGCGTGAATGAGGACCCAAAAGCGAATTAACAAAACAGAGTTTCTTTAATGACGAAACACACGTAGGCTCAGATGGACAGGCAGATTCCGACAGGACAGGACAAGGTTAGATGAACATGCAGATTCCGACAGGACAGGACAAGGTTGCAGCAAACACGACGATAGTCTGGTTCAGGCATGAGTAACACAAACGAGAATCCGACAAAGACAGGAGCAGAAACAGAGAGAGATATAGAGACCTAATCAGAGGGAAAAAGGGAACAGGTGGGAAAAGGGGTGAACGAGGTAGTCAGAGAAGACAAGGAACAGCTGGGGGAAAGAGGGGAAGAAAAGGTAACCTAGTACGACCAGCAGAGGGAGACAGGGTGAAGAGAAAGGACAGAAACAAGACACAACATGACAATACATGACAGTACCCCCCCACTCACCGAGCGCCTCCTGGCGCACTCGAGGAGGAAACCTGGCGGCAACGGAGGAAATCATCGATCAGCGAACGGTCCAGCACGTCCCGAGAGGGAACCCAACTCCTCTCCTCAGGACCGTACCCCTCCCAATCCACTAGGTACTGATGACCACGGCCCCGAGGACGCATGTCCAAAATCTTACGGACCCTGTAGATAGGTGCGCCCTCGACAAGGATGGGGGGGGGGGGGGGAAGACGAGCGGGGGCGCGAAGAACGGGCTTAACACAGGAGACATGGAAGACCGGGTGGACGCGACGAAGATATCGCGGAAGAAGAAGTCGCACTGCGACAGGATTAATGATCTGAGAAATACGGAACGGACCAATGAACCGCGGGGTCAACTTGCGAGAAGCTGTCTTAAGGGGAAGGTTCTGAGTGGAGAGCCAAACTCTCTGACCGCGACAATATCTAGGACTCTTAGTTCTACGCTTATTAGCAGCTCTCACAGTCTGCGCCCTATAACGGCAAAGTGCAGACCTGACCCTCTTCCAGGTGCGCTCGCAACGTTGGACAAAAGCCTGAGCGGAGGGGACGCTGGACTCGGCGAACTGAGAAGAGAACAGCGGAGGCTGGTACCCGAGGCTACTCTGAAAAGGAGATAGCCCGGTCGCAGACGAAGGAAGCGAGTTGTGGGCGTATTCTGCCCAGGGGAGCTGTTCTGACCAAGACGCAGGGTTGCGAAAAGAAAGACTGCGTAAGATGCGACCAATAGTCTGATTGGCCCGTTCTGCTTGACCGTTAGACTGGGGGTGAAAGCCGGAAGAGAGACTGACGGAAGCCCCAATCAAACGGCAAAACTCCCTCCAAAATTGAGACGTGAATTGCGGACCTCTGTCCGAAACGACGTCTGACGGAAGGCCATGAATTCTGAAAACATTCTCGATGATGATTTGTGCCGTCTCTTTAGCAGAAGGAAGCTTAGCAAGGGGAATAAAATGAGCCGCCTTAGAGAACCTATCGACAACCGTAAGAATAACAGTCTTCCCCGCTGACGAAGGCAGTCCGGTGACAAAATCTAAGGCGATGTGAGACCACGGTCGAGAGGGAATGGGAAGCGGCCTGAGACGGCCGGCAGGAGGGGAGTTACCGGACTTAGTCTGCGCACAGACCGAACAAGCAGCCACGAAACGACGCGTGTCATGCTCCCGGGTGGGCCACCAAAAACGCTGGCGAATGGAAGCAAGCGTACCCCGAACGCCAGGGTGGCCGGCTAACTTGGCAGAGTGAGCCCACTGAAGAACGGCCAGACGAGTAGGAACGGGAACGAAAAGAAGGTTCCTAGGACAAGCGCGCGGCGACGGAGTGTGAGTGAGTGCTTGCTTTACCTGCCTCTCAATTCCCCAGACAGTCAACCCGACAACACGCCCCTCAGGGAGAATCCCCTCGGGGTCAGTGGAGGCTACTGAAGAACTGAAGAGACGAGATAAAGCATCAGGCTTGGTGTTCTTAGAGCCCGGACGATAAGAAATCACGAACTCGAAACGAGCGAAAAACAGCGCCCAGCGCGCCTGACGCGCATTAAGTCGTTTGGCAGAACGGATGTACTCAAGGTTCCTATGGTCGGTCCAAACGACAAAAGGAACGGTCGCCCCCTCCAACCACTGTCGCCATTCGCCTAGGGCTAAGCGGATGGCGAGCAGTTCGCGGTTTCCCACATCATAGTTACGTTCCGACGGCGACAGGCGATGAGAAAAATACGCGCAAGGGTGGACCTTGTCGTCAGAGAGGGAGCGCTGAGAAAGAATGGCTCCCACGCCCACCTCTGACGCGTCAACCTCGACAACGAACTGTCTAGAGACGTCAGGTGTAACAAGGATAGGTGCGGATGTAAAACGATTCTTGAGGAGATCAAAAGCTCCCTGGGCGGAAACGGACCACTTAAAGCACGTCTTGACAGAAGTAAGGGCTGTGAGAGGAGCTGCCACCTGACCGAAATTACGGATGAAACGACGATAGAAGTTTGCGAAGCCGAGAAAGCGCTGCAGCTCGACGCGTGACTTAGGGACGGGCCAATCAATGACAGCTTGGACCTTAGCGGGATCCATCTTAATGCCTTCAGCGGAAATAACAGAACCGAGAAATGTGACGGAGGAGGCATGAAAAGTGCACTTCTCAGCCTTCACAAAAAGACAATTCTCTAAAAGGCGCTGGAGGACACGTCGAACGTGCTGAACATGAATCTGGAGTGACGGTGAAAAAAATCAGGATATCGTCAAGGTAAACGAAAACAAAGATGTTCAGCATGTCTCTCAGGACATCATTGACTAATGCCTGAAAGACAGCTGGAGCGTTAGCGAGGCCGAAAGGAAGAACCCGGTATTCAAAGTGCCCTAACGGAGTGTTAAACGCCGTCTTCCACTCGTCCCCCTCCCTGATGCGCACGAGATGGTAAGCGTTACGAAGGTCCAACTTAGTGAAAAACCTGGCTCCCTGCAGGATCTCGAAGGCTGAAGACATAAGAGGAAGCGGATAACGATTCTTCACTGTTATGTCATTCAGCCCTCGATAATCTATGCAGGGGCGCAGGGACCCGTCCTTCTTCTTAACAAAAAAAAACCCCGCTCCGGCGGGAGAGGAGGAGGGGACTATGGTACCGGCGGCAAGAGCTACAGACAAATAATCTTCGAGAGCCTTACGTTCGGGAGCCGACAGAGAGTATAGTCTACCCCGGGGGGGAGTGGTTCCCGGAAGGAGATCAATACTACAATCATACGACCGGTGTGGAGGAAGAGAGGTGGCCCTGGACCGACTGAACACCGTGCGCAGATCGTGATATTCCTCCGGCACCCCTGTCAAATCACCAGGCTCCTCCTGTGAAGAAGAGACAGAGGAAACAGGAGGGATAGCAGACATTAAACATTTCACATGACAAGAGACGTTCCAGGAGAGGATAGAATTACTAGACCAATTAATAGAAGGATTATGACAAACTAGCCAGGGATGGCCCAAAACAACAGGTGTAAAAGGTGAACGAAAAATTAAAAAAGAAATGGTTTCGCTATGATTACCAGAGACAGTGAGGGTTAAAGGTAGCGTCTCACGCTGAATCCTGGGGAGAGGACTACCATCCAAGGCGAACAAGGCCGTGGACTCCCTTAACTGTCTGAGAGGAATGTCATGTTCCCGAGCCCAGGTCTCGTCCATAAAACAGCCCTCCGCCCCAGAGTCTATCAAGGCACTGCAGGAAGCTGACGAACCGGTCCAGCGTAGATGGACCGACAAGGTAGTGCAGGATCTTGAAGGAGAGACAGGAGTAGTAGCGCTCACCAGTAGCCCTCCGCTTACTGATGAGCTCTGGCTTTTACTGGACATGAAGTGACAAAATGACCAGCGGAACCGCAATAGAGACAGAGGCGGTTGGTGATTCTCCGTTCCCTCTCTTTAGTCGAGATGCGGATACCTCCCAGCTGCATAGGCTCAGCACCCGAGCCGGCAGAGGAAGATGGTAGTGATGCGGAGAGGGGGGCAACGGAGAACGCGAGCTCCTTTCCACGAGCTCGGTGACGAAGATCAACCCGTCGCTCAATGCGAATAGCGAGTTCAATCAAGGAATCCACGCTGGAAGGAACCTCCCGGGAGAGAATCTCATCCTTTACCTCTGCGCGGAGACCCTCCAGAAAACGAGCGAGCAAAGCCGGCTTGTTCCAGCCACTGGAGGCAGCAAGAGTGCGAAACTCAATAGAGTAGTCTGTTATGGATCGATTACCTTGACACAGGGAAGACAGGACCCTGGAAGCCTCCTCCCCAAAAACAGATCGATCAAAAACCCGTATCATCTCCTCCTTAAGGTCCTGATACTGGTTAGTACACTCAGCCCTTGCCTCCCAGATTGCCGTGCCCCACTCACGAGCCCGTCCAGTAAGGAGAGATATGACGTAGGCGATACGAGCAGTGCTCCTGGAGTAAGTGTTGGGCTGGAGAGAAAACACAATATCACACTGGGTGAGGAACGAGCGGCATTCAGTGGGCTCCCCAGAGTAACACGGCGGGTTATTGATTCTGGGCTCCGGAGATTCGAAAGCCCTGGAAGTGGCCGGTGGATCGAGGCGGAGATGGTGAACCTGTTCTGTGAGGTTGGAGACTTGGGTGGCCAGGGTCTCAACGGCATGTCGAGCAGCAGACAATTCCTGCTCGTGTCTGCCTAGCATCGCTCCCTGGATCTCGACGGCTGAGTGGAGAGGATCCGAAGTCGCTGGGTCCATTCTTGGTCGGATTCTTCTGTCAGGTGCGTGAATGAGGACCCAAAAGCGAATTAACAAAACAGAGTTTCTTTAATGACGAAACACACGTAGGCTCAGATGGACAGGCAGATTCCGACAGGACAGGACAAGGTTAGATGAACATGCAGATTCCGACAGGACAGGACAAGGTTGCAGCAAACACGACAATAGTCTGGTTCAGGCATGAGTAACACAAACGAGAATCCGACAAAGACAGGAGCAGAAACAGAGAGAGATATAGAGACCTAATCAGAGGGAAAAAGGGAACAGGTGGGAAAAGGGGTGAACGAGGTAGTCAGAGAAGACAAGGAACAGCTGGGGGAAAGAGGGGAAGAAAAGGTAACCTAGTACGACCAGCAGAGGGAGACAGGGTGAAGAGAAAGGACAGAAACAAGACACAACATGACAATACATGACAGCTTGTGCTGTCTATTCGAAAGCAAACAGCAACAGACAGATATTTGACTTATGCATTTGCCCCAGTTTATAGCATCCTTACAGCATCCTGTCCACTTCCATTGGAGGATATTAACAGTCTTAACTGTATTTATCACTACATGGCCGACATGCATACATCTTACGGCACTCCTCAAATGAAAATACTGCTCTCATCTCTTGATCTCTCTCTCTTTCTTTCTTTCTCTCTCTCTCTCTCTCTGTCTCTCTCTCTCCCCCTCTCTCTTTTTGTCTCTCTCTCTCTCTTCCTCTCCCCCTCTCTCCTTTCCCCCCTCCCTCCCTCTATCTTTCGTCATCTCCCTCTTTTGTCCTTGCAGACCATTGAAAACTGTGTGTGCATTTTGAGGAACCTCTCGTATCGACTAGCTGCAGAGACATCTCAGGGACAGCAGATAGGCACAGACGAGCTTGACGGATTGCTTTGTGGCGATGCCAACGGCAAGGATGCCGAGAGCTCTGGTTGCTGGGGGAAGAAGAAAAAGAAAAAGAAGGCCCATGATCAGGTGGGTTCCTCTCCACTGCAGCTGTTAGCAATTAGCCAGCATGTTACAACAGTGGTGCTGGAAGCCCGGCTAGGGAGGGGGGTCTACATCTCATGGATAATTACACATTTACTGGGTTTAGTTCTGAAAGAGGGTCTTCTGGTTTCTTCTGGTTTCTGCTGCCAAGGCTGGGAAAATAAACTGGCAAAGTCAAGGTTTGATTATTATCCAACTGAGTTGGATTATGCTATTCAGTGGGATTGAAATGTCGGTACAAATAATCTAATCTGGCATACATTAGATGCTCATGCAGTTGGTACGGTGTGGATGATTTAGTATGTGAGATATGCCCCATGGATGTTATGTTGCTGGATGCTCATTCTTAAATCATGTTTATCTTGTAAGTAAATAATTCAGAAAGCAGTGCGTGACTCTCTTGTCACTTAAGTCTCAACCATATTAAGTGTTTTCAATATTTTCATTTTTTTTTGATAATTAAAGACAACTGCCCCTAAAAAACAACTTCTCATTTAGAAAACAGCCTATGTGGCATCGATATGAGTCAGAAACGTTTATTCTACTGTGGAAATGACTACAAAGTGTAAATAGGATAATTTTGGTCATAAAGTCAGTCTCGTCCAAAACAGAGTTTTGTTAGACTTGTGGTCGTGACTGCATCACAATGTAAATTAAGGTTTGGTTTGTTTTAATCCTGTCCACATCCTGCCCAGCCGACAGCTGGCAGCACACAAGTGATCATACATTTCGGAGTGCAGCTACACACGACCCGATCGTAATGCCTGTGTTAAATGTGGGCTGACTTTGGTTATCCCTATGGGTCCAGTTGGGGAACATCGGTAAATTACACAAAGTACAATGACTTGAAAACCTCAAACCAAACTATAAATTGTAGAAATGAATATACAAATATTAAAAGCATTTAATGGGAACTAAAAGGTGTGCAACATGAAAATATTATCTCATTTACATTGTGTAATTTATTGACAGTCCCTAACAAACCCCGGAGAAAGGCTATCCAAAGTCAAACCAATTTTGCTGCAGTCGCACACCAGCCGGCTGAAGCTAATTGGCTAAATAATTTGGCTAACTCTTTACACCTGCGAACACACACGAGACACCAACATCAAACCACACCCCGAAACCATCTCACGTTTGAATTCAGGAATTCAGGCCACTAGCATTTCTTAATCAACCAAATCTTAAACAAGGTAAAATCAGGTGGTGCAGTCACCCTTTAAGCAATTTTTAGTGGCACTGTAACTAAGTGGCGTTGTCAAACTGTTTGATGTCTGTAGTATTGATAAGTAGTAATATTCCACCATTCTGTGTCACCCAGTGGGATGGTGTTGGGCCCTTCCCGGACTCAGCTGACCCTCCCAAAGGCATTCAGATGCTGTGGCACCCCACCATCGTCAAGCCCTACCTCACACTCTTGTCTGAGTGCTCCAACCCAGACACCCTGGAGGGGGCAGCCGGGGCTCTGCAGAACTTGGCTGCAGGCAGCTGGAAGGTACAGCACAGTACAGTAAGCTATGGTCTCCCTCCTCAGAGCTGCTCCAGTGGCAGCCATTTTCTAGTCACACTGTCATTGTCAAACTGTCAAAATGAACTTTCCTTAGACATTGGTTGCTCTTAGCTCACTGCAACATTAAGAAAGCATGAGCTACTACTGGAGAAATGCTATATTGGGCAGTGTTGGGGGAGTAGACTACTTCTGTTGTTGTCCCATATATAGAGCAGAATGATGTGTGTTTTATATAATGAAGTGTGACTGTCTTCTCTTTCTCCTCTCCTCTCCAGTGGTCTGTGTATATCCGTGCGGCGGTGAGGAAAGAGAAGGGTCTGCCCATCCTGGTGGAGCTCCTGAGGATCGACAACGACAGGGTGGTGTGTGCCGTGGCCACAGCTTTAAGAAACATGGCCTTAGACGTCAGAAACAAAGAACTCATCGGTAATTGTAGTTGTCAGTGAATCAATATTGTACATTCTACATGCATGTTTGTGTGTGTGTGCATTAGTGCGAGTATGTAAGCATGCTCATGCATATGCGTTTATATACAGTGCATTCGGGAAATATTCAGACCCTGTGACTTTTTCCACATTTTTTTACATTACAGCCTTGTTCTAAAATGTATTAAATACATGTTTTCTTTATCAAACTACACACAATACCCCATAATGACAAAGCGAAAACAGGTTTGTAGAAATGTTTGCAAGAACACAGTGGCTTCCATCAATCTTAAATGGAAGAAGTTTGGAACCACCAAGACTCTTCCTAGAGCTGGCCGCCCGGCCAAACTGAGCAATCGGGGGTGAAGGGCCTTGATCAGGGAGGTGACCAATAACCCGATGGTCACTCCGACAGAGCTCCAGTGTTCCTCTGTGGAGATGGTTGTCCTTCTGAAAGATTCTCCCATCTCTGCAACACTCCACCAATCAGGCCTTTATGGTAGAGTGGCCTGGCAGAGGTCAATCCTCTGTAAAAAAAAAAAAAAGAAAGCACGACAGCCCGCTTGAAGTTTTCCAAAAGGCACCTAAAGGACTCTCAGGTCATGAGAAACAAGATTCTCTGGTCTGATGAAACCAAGAACTCTAGCCTAAATGCCAAGCGTCACTTTTGGAGGAAACTTGGCCCATCCCTACATTGAAGCATGGTGGTGACAGGGACAGGGATACTAGTCAGTATTGCCGAAATGATGAACAGAGCAAAGTACAGAGAGATCATTGATGAAAACCTGCTCCAGAGTGCACAGGAACTCAAACTGGGGCGAAGGTTCACCTTCCAGCAGGACATCGACCCTAAGCACACAGCCAAGACAACGCAGGAGTGGCTTCGGGACAATTCTCTGAATGTCCTTGAGTGGCACAGCCAGAGCCCGGACTTGAAACCGATCGAACACCTCTGGAGAGACCTGTAAATAGCTGTGCAGCGACGCTCTCCATCCAACCTGACAGAGCTTGATAGGATCTGCAGAGAAGAATGGGATAAACTCCCCAAATACAGGTCTGCCAAGCTTGTAGCGTCAAACCCAAGAAGACTCGATGCTGTAATCGCTGCCAAAGGTGATTCAACAAAGCACTGAGTAAAGGGTCTGAATACTTATGTAAATGTGATATTTTAATGTTTTTATTTATTATAAATTTGCAAACATTTCTAAAAACCAGTTTTGCTTTGTCATTTTGGGGTATTGTGTTTGATGAGGATGAGATTGATGAAGAAAAAAAGATTTACTCCATTTCAGAAGAGAGCTGTAACTTAAACAATGTGGAAAAAGTCAAGGGGTCTGAATACTTTCCAAATGCACTGTATGTGTGCCCCCATAGACAATGTGTGCACTTCTCTGCAGCAAACTATACCAGCCTATTTATCTACTAAGATGGGTGTGCACTGCAGAGCTCTCTTTGTGGACTGTGTTCACATGGTTGAAATTCTCCTCATGACAGCACTAAAAGACTATTGATCTCTCTAATAAACGAGATGTTCTGTTGGACCTCGGCATCTCCATAGCAACTGCTCTTGCCGTTTCAGGCTGGTGCTCTGTGCTAAGTAGATGTGTGTATCATGTCATAGAGCCCGCAGGCCTTCGGACTCCCAACTCTTTGTTGGTAGAATAAAGGGTAGTAACCCACAATTATCTGTTTACATGCTTAAGTCATGTTAAGACAATGTTATGTCTTGCTAAATCTGACGCTACTGATAGCCATGCAAAGGGGGATTTCGTTATTGGCATTTCATTGACATTTTAGCCACTATTACACACAGCATATATAAAGTGTGTATTCCGTGTAACTTGGAAAATGACCTTTGTGATAATCATCAGCTCAAATTATCTTCACCCTCTTTGTTTATCTACATTACAAACAGTGATGTAGTTGTTAAAAAATAGGTAGGTAAACTCACTGTTTGCAGTGAATAAAGTAACACACTATATACTTTCAACCGTCACGCAAAATCCAGAAGGGCTCCCGAGTGGCGCAGTGGTCTAAGGCACTCCATCTCAGTGCAAGAGGCACTACAGTCCCTGGTTTGAATCCAGGCTGTATCACATCCGGCCATGATTGGGAGTCCCATAAGGCGGCGCACAATCGTCCCAGCGTCGTCTGGGTTTGGCCGGGGTAGGCTGTCATTGTAAATAAGAGTTTGTTCTTAACTGACTTGCCTAGTTAAATAAAGGTTAAATATAAAAAAGGAGCATCCTCCACTACACCACTGATTACAAACACACGTTGTGTTGTTTCTAATGCTTTGAAGACTATACTATGAATCACACAAAGCGATTGTGCATTGGCAAGACATTCTCAGTCGTTCTCATTCCCAGGCCTCCCTTTAAAACGTAAGTGTTTTCTATGAAAATGCCATTACCTGGGAGGTGTCAAGGGGTTTGGTATTTCCATCCCTGCTACGAATGTTGTGTCCTCAGGCCTACAGTAGAGTATGAGTGTTTAGCGGGGTATTAAAAAGCCCCATTGAGCAGAAGATGGATGTATTAAGCCCTCGTCACATAGCTGTAAATGTCAGGCTGGGAGTTTGAGGCTGTATTGTGAATTATTAAAAGCACTGCTCCATGAATTTCTCTCTCTATTTCTCTCTCTCTCTCTCTCTCTCTCTCTCTCTCTCTCTCTCTCTCTCTCTCTCTCCCTCTATTATTCTCTCTATCCTTTTCTTATGCCCTAGTTTTTTTGTTTTTGACTAAAATCCATAAGGATTGTATTATGTACCCTTAAGCATCATTCCCATATGTATATCCTTTGTCTTCTTTATTCTTCTTCAAGTGGGTGCCTCAGTGTGAAGTGCTGTATTTATTGTTCTCCTGTCAAGTCAAGAAATCCTCTTTAGCTCAACCGCTCACTGCTCATGGGGGACATAGCCTTTATAGGACAAGGGGCTTGTACACGTCTCTGACCTTGAAGGCTCTCCTGCTGTC
Source organism: Oncorhynchus mykiss (assembly GCF_057628025.1). Taxonomy (NCBI): domain Eukaryota; kingdom Metazoa; phylum Chordata; class Actinopteri; order Salmoniformes; family Salmonidae; genus Oncorhynchus; species Oncorhynchus mykiss. The sequence continues at coordinate 20,133,509 of NC_143049.1, forward strand.
CACTGAGTAGTGACCAGGTTAGATAATGTGAAGTATAGTAAATACTGCTTGTCTTTATCAGTTTCTGTTATATTGGCCATTTGCTACCATTTCCCCTCTCTTGCTGTTGTGAATATGAAGGTATACAAACGGAACACTGCGTCGTGGAGAACATGCGTATGTATTTATAGAAGAATGTTGTTCTTCTGCATCCATGGCTTTCTAATCTGTTAGCACCTAATAGCACATACAGTACCAGTCAAACGTTTGGACGCACCTACTTATTCAATGGTTTTTCTTTATTTTTACTGTTTTCTACGTTGTAGAATAATAGTGAAGATATCAAAACTCAGAAATAACACAAATGGAATCATGTAGTAACCAAAAAAGTGTTAAACAAATCAAAATAGATTTTAGATTCTTCAAAATTCAAAAGGCACTCGCACATCTGAGCAATCTTTTTTGAAGGTACATGGTAACAGTTGAACAAGATGAATGAAAAAGGAAACCGTACACTCCTCTTGATAGTATCACTGATCTTTAATAAGCTTACGTATCGGCCTCACGGCCTTCGTCAGAGCTTTTGTGAGTTCAAAAAAAAATAGATTCTTCAAAATAGCCACCTTGATGACAGCTTTGCACACTCTTGGCATTCTCTTGGCATTCTCTCAACCAGCTTCACCTGGAATGCTTTTCAAACAGTCTTGAAGGAGTTCCCACTTAATGCTGAGCACTAGTTGGCTGCTTTTCCTTCGCTCTGAGGTCCAACTCATCCCAAACCATCTCAATTGGGTTGAGGTCGGGTGATTATGGTGGCCAGGTCATCTGATGCAGCACTCTATCACTCTCCTTCTTGGTAAAATAGCTCTTACACAGCCTAGACATGTGTTTTGGGTCATTGTCCTGTTGAAAAACAAATGACAGTCCCACTAAGAGCAAACCAGATGGGATGTCGTATCGCTGCAGAATGCTGTGGTAGCCATGCTGGTTTAACTGTGCCTTGAATTCTAAATAAATCACTGACAGTGTCACCAGCAAAGCACCCACACACCATCACACCTCCTCCATGCTTCACGGTGGGTACCACACATGCAAATATCATCCGTTCACCTGTCTCACAAAGACACAGTGGTTGGAACCAAAAATATAACATTTGGACTCATTAGGCCAAAGAACAAATTTCCACCGGTCTAATGTCCATTTCTTGGCCCAAGCAAGTCTCTTCTTCTTATTGGTGTCGTTTAGTAGTGGTTTCTTTGCAGCAATTTGACCATGAAGGCCTGATTCACGCAGTCTCCTCTGAACAGTTGATGTTGAGATGTATCTGTTACTTGAACTCTGTGAGGTGCAATTTGAGGTGCAGTTAAATGCTGATTAAAAAAAAAACTGGCTGGTAACTCTAATGAACTTATCCTCTGCAGCAAGAGGTAACTTTGGGTCTTCCTTTCCTGTGGTGGTCCTCATGAGAGCCAGTTTCATCATAGCGCTTGATGTTTCTTTGCGACTGCACTTGAAGAAACTTTCAAAGTTCTTGACATTTTCCAGATTGACTGACCTTCATGTCTTAAAGTAATGATGGACTGTCGTTTCTCTTTGCTTATTTGAGCTGTACTTAATATAATATGGACTTGGTCTTTTACCAAATATCTGTATACTACCACTACCTTGTCACAACACAACTGATTGGCTCAAATGCATTAAGAAGGAAATATATTCTACAAATGAACTTTTAACAAGGCACACCTGTTAATTGAAATGCATTCCAGGTGACTTCCTCATGATGCTGGTTAAGAGAATGCCAAGAGTGTGCAACGCGATCATCAAGGCAAAAATCTCAAATATAAAATGTATTTTGATTTGTTTAACACTTTTTTGCTTACCACATGATTCCATATGTGTTATTTCATAGTTTTGATGTCTTCACTATTATTCTGCAATGTAAGAAAATAGTCAATATATAGAAAATTAGGTGTGTCCAAACTTTTTTAAAGGGTTATTAAAAGGTTCATATACAGTATAACTAACCATAAGTTTTTTTTCTTTCCACAACAGGCAAGTACGCAATGAGAGACTTGGTCCACCGATTGCCCGGGGGGAACAACAACAACAGCAGTGGTGGGACTGCTGCCAGTGCTATTGGGAAGACCATGTCGGACGACACTATCACAGCTATCTGCTGTGCCCTGCACGAGGTCATCACTAAGAACATGGAGAACACCAAGGCTCTGCGTGACGCTGGAGGCATCGAGAAACTAATCGGCATCGCCAGGAGCAAAGGAGACAAGTAGGTGTCCAGAAGTCATGCTGTGCTCACCCTAATTTGGGAATCCAGAGGAAAAGATTGCTTGCATGCCTGCTGTCCAGCTATTCTACTGTATATAACATTTTAACACACTGTCACAAAAGACTATGTTCACTGACTCTAACCTTCAACCCTAACGCCAACACACAGCCCTCCTGTTCAGCTAGTAATTGTATATGGATTGTAGCATTAATGTAACTGCTGATCGGGACATGGGAGCTGTAAGTACGTATTAAGGTTCTGATCATTTCCCTCTTAATTCCCTTAAGTAGATTTTTGAAATTATGTTTTCTCTACAACTCACCACTGTAGAGAAATGCCTTTTAAAGGTAGCTAATTGTGGTTTTTATGTTTTCTCGTTTGTGATTTTATGAGCCCAAATATCCCTTATAAGCTTTTAGTTTGCAATTAGCAAGGTAACTTAATTGAGTGGTGTGCCTTGGCTTCCTCTCCAGTTAGTCCGGTGATGCACTTGCCTAATGTTGCCAAGGACAACAGACTCTGTACAACTGTAAGAATATGTTGCCTCATAGAGTAGAAATGTGTTATCTGGGATAAAGAGAAGAATAATCTTTAAGAGTCTTGACAGAAGAGAAGTGTTGCTATATCTGCAGTGCTATGATGTAATAACTTTTGATTATTCCATATCTCTGGTGTGAATCAGAATGAAGGATGCGTGGTTAATTGAATCACCTCTGGCGCTGACAGTTGTGGCTCGTGGAGTTTCTGTGCAGAGATAGAGGATAGGTGCTGTGTGTGAGAGAGAGGGCCTCTGATGCTAAACTGATTGGATTTATCTCTGCTAATTGCTTTTTCCATTTGAGATTTGTCTTGTTTTTGTGCAAAAATGACAATGGTGCTAAAGCACAGAGTTAGCTTGTTTCCATTTTATGTTCGCTTTGAATGTTTACGTCTGAAAAATGATCGATTGAATTTGTTTCTAAATGTTTTTGTACTGGTGATCGTTCATCTAGCAGCGGGCATACCAAACCTTTTGTTTAGAACATTTGGTTCTAGTCATCTGAGTAAAATGAAGTCTTGTGTTTCTCTTCCCCAGACACACACCCAAAGTGGTAAAAGCAGCCTCTCAAGTCCTCAACAGTATGTGGCAGTACAGAGACCTTCGCAGCCTCTACAAAAAGGTGTGTAATACAAAGAACTTGCTGCCAACACAATACATCTGCTGAAGGAGCTCTTGAAAGTTTAACACCTTAGTCTCTTGAGTGGGTTTTTATGCTCTTATTAAAATGAAAGAGAGAGAGAGTAAATGGCAAAAACTATGCAGCAGTGCATGCGTGACAGTTCAGTAAAGCTCACGAAGCAACACAAGTGCAAGAATGTATAGTGAGAGTAAAGCTGGAATCCCTCTGGGCTGCAGTTTAATGAACTAAAGAATCTGTCAATGTTGACCTGAGGAGAGGAGACAAACATGCTTTAATGAAACAAGACGGATTAAGAATTAGAGGGTTTAAAGGCTTTGAGAGGGGGAGAAAAACCAAGCACTGCAAGACTGGTGTTGCATGCTTTACTAAAATGGATAGAGAGTCATTCTCATAACATCCCCCTGTTCTATTTTGCCTCATTTTAATGTGAGGATAGTTTCTAACCCATTTGCTATTTGACCAGATTATCTTAGATCATTGAGTATGATCATTCAGTACAATAATACAGAATGTTGCAGTTCATTATAGCTAAGTTCCCTAATTCATCTCTTTTTCCCCCAGGATGGATATTCTCAGTATAATTTTGTTGGCTCATCCTCTACAATAGAAAGAGATAGACAAAGACCATATTCTTCCTCCCGCACCCCATCCATCTCGCCCGTACGGACATCTCCAAATAATCGATCGGGTGAGTCCACTGTTGTCTCTCCTTCTGCCCTCCCACTCCATCAAGCCACTACTGACAGACAAACAGGATCAGGACCAGTTGGTGGACAAGTGGTATGCATGTCAGTGTGTAGGTGTATTCTCTCTTTACCCCATTAAAATACTGGACATCTTTTGCAAACTCACGAGGCTGATCATCCTTTAGAGCATGTGTCAAATGGTGGGCCCAAGTGTCTGCGGGTTTCTGCTCCACCCTTGGACTTGATTGATGAATTAAGGTCACTAATTAGTAAGGGGCTGCCCTCACCTGGTTGTCTAGGGCTTAATTGAAAGGAAAAAACAAAAACCTGCAGACACTCGGCCCTCCGTGGAATGAGTTTGACACCCCTTCTTTAGAGCTTTAATTGCCAGACATTGCAGAACAATTTGACCATGCATTTCAGACATAGATTCTGAAAACGTAGTAATGTTTTGGATCAAAGATAGGATGAACGAAGGATAAGGTGGTGTCTGCCCAGACACAGTGGTGCACAGACACTAAAAAGCAACTGGCAGTTACTCACTTACCCTTTGAGATGAAAAGAGAGAAGAGAGGAAAGCAGGAGGAGGATGGAGGGATGACTCAGGTGACACAGCTGATTTTTTTTTTTTTGGGGGGGGGGGGTTGAATACCACAGCTCAGGCTCTGTTCACCTCAACAGCAGCCTCATAGGATAACCCTTGGGAGTTAGGGCCCGAAGCAGAATAAATAGTTGTCAAAATACACTGACTAGAAGTCGCTCTGGGGAAGAGCATCTGCTAAGTTACTAAAAATGTAAATGTACCAGGTATTGGTACTACTGTTGTTGAAACCTATAACTTGGTACTGTAGACGTTGGCTGTGTTTAATGGTGATTATAAGAGGATGTTCTTGTTACAGGGTGGTCTAATTGGAGTTGAATGAAATTCAACGTGGAAACACTGACCTTAATGGATCCTATTAGAAAGCAATAAACTCTCTGAGTAAAGATTTCATAGAAGAGCCATTTGTGGATGTTAGATCTGTTTAGCCTACAGTATATAGTTAGGCCTATGTGTTTGTTTTCATTACATGCTTGTTTTCTCAGCCGCTTCACTGTCAGCTCTCCTTGACCTGTTTCAACAGAATATGTTACTATACAAGAGCGGGAGGATTATATGCTGAACAAAAATATAAACGCAACATGTAAAGTGTTGGTCCCATGTTTCATGAGCTGAAATAAAAGATCCCAGAAATGTTCCATACGCACAAAAAGCTTATTTCTCTCAAATGTTTACATTCTTTGCCAAGAAGCTGATTAAACAGCATGATTATTACACATGTGCACCTTGTGCTAGGGACAATAAAGGGCCACTCTACAATGTGCAGTTTTGTCACACAACACAATACCACAGAGCGTGCAATTGGCATGCTGATTGCAGAAATTTCCACCAGAGAAGTTATGTTCATTTCTCTACCATAAGCCTCATCCAACGTCGTTTTGAGAATTTGGCAGTATGTCCAACCAGCCGCACAACTGCAGACCATGTGTAACCAAGCCATTCCTGGACCTCCACTTCTGACTTCACCTGCGGGATCATCTGAGACCAGCCACACGGACAGCTGATGAAACTGTGGGTTTGCACAACTGAAGAATTTCTGCACAAACTGTCAGAAACCGCCTCAGGGAAGCCCATCTGCGTGCTCATCGTCCTCACCAGGGTCTTGACTTGACTGCAGTTTGGCGTCATAACCAACTTCAGTGGGCAAAGGCTACCTTCGATGGCCGCTGGTACGCTGGAGAAGTGTGCTCTTCACAGATGAATCCGGGTTTCAATTGTACCTGGCAGATGGCAGACGTCATGGCGTCATGTGGGTGTGCGGTTTGGTGATGTCAACGTTGTTAACAGAATGCCACATGGTGGCGGTGGGGTTAGGGCATGAGTAGGCATAAGCTACAGACAACGAACACAGTTGCATTTTAACGATGGCAATTTGAATGCACAGAGATAGCGTGACGAGATCCTGAGGCCCATTGTTGTGCCATTCATCCGTCGCCATCACCTCATGTTTCAGCACGATAATACACTGCCCCATGTCACAAGGATCTGGACAAAATTCCTGGACGCTGAAAATGTTCCAGTTCTTCCATGGCCTGCATACTCACCAGACATGTCACCCATTTAGAATGTTTGGGATGATTTGGATCGACGTGTACTACAGTGTGTTCCAGTTCCCGGCCAAGTGGTGTGGGACAACATTCCACAGGCCACAATCAACAGCCTGATATGCGAAGGAGATGTGTCGTGCTGCATGAGGCAAATGGTGGTCACACCAGATACTGACTGGTTTTATGATCCACCCCCCTGCCTTTTTTTAAGGCATCTGTGACCAACAGATGCATATCTGTTGTCCCAGTCATGTGAAATCCATAGATTGGGGCCTAATGAATCTATTTCAATTGACTTATTTCCGTTAATGAACTGTAACTCAGTAAAATGTTGCGTTTATATTTTTGTTTAGTGTACATGACAAAGGGGCTCATTTAATGCCAAACGTGTTTTACAGCTAATCATATACTTGATGTGTAATCTGTGTGTTTGCAGCAAGTGCCCCTGCCTCTCCCCGAGAGATGATCAGCATTAAGGAGAGGAAGACAGACTACGAATCAACGGGCACCAATGCCAGTTACCATGGCAACAAGGGTGAGCACACTTCGAGGAAAGATGCCATGGCAGGTAGGAAGGAATTTCAGGGCCTCCGTCAGCTTCCTCCTCGTTTCTGGAGTCAGTGTGTTTTCATCAGATGATGTGTACTCTAAAGCCAGTGTGAAGGCTTTTTGTCATTTCATAATAATCAACTTGGCAACAATAACCACATACCTCTCTGTTTCTCTCCCACCGGTAGTTCAAATTTCAAGTGGAACCTCAACATTGTTCCGAGGTGCCTATGTCTCTCCAAGTGATGACATCAAACACAACCAGGTAAGGTTTGAAGAAATTACTTGATATCATTGCGAGAGCAACGTTCACTGCTAGGTAAACTCTTATAAAAAAGGGTAGCAAAAGGGTTCTTCGGCTGTTCCCATAGGAGAACCCTTTTTGGTTCCAGGTATAACTCTTTTGGGTTCCATGTAGAACCCTCTGTGTAAAGGATTCTCCATGGAACTCAAAAGGGTTCTACCTGGAACCAAAAAGGGTTCTTCAAATGGTTCTCCAATGTGGACAGCCGAAGAACCCATTTAGGTTCTACGTAGCACCTTTTTTTCGAAGAGTCTACTGTCTTACCAGTAGCAGAGTAGTGCTCTAACCTCTGTGTGTGTTCTCTAGGTCCCTTCCCAGGGCCCCAACCCAGGCCAGGAGCCCTACCCTCCGTTCCAGAACCCTCCTGGAGTACAGTTTGAGGAGGCATTCTACGAGGACCAAGTGCACCAACGCCCTCCTCAGGCCACAGACTTGAACATGCACCTGGGCCTCAAGTCCACCGGCAACTACGTGGACTTCTACTCAGCATCCCGCCCATATAGTGAACTCAACTATGAGACCAGTCACTACCCGGCCTCCCCAGACTCCTGGGTCTAGTGGACTATAGAGGAAGGACTCGTCGTCAGCAGTGTGCTGGGATAGGGGGAGAGGAGCCGAAAGAGAGAGTAAGACAAAAAGGCCACGCATGCTTGCATGCACAACACAAGACATTTCTTCAGTGAGTTTAGTTTGTCCTAGAGAGCGATGTCCCACGCCCATGTGTCTTTGAAGAAAGAAGGAGAGAGAGAGAGAGAGAGAGAGAGAGAGAGACCGTCACAGAGCAGAAGGGATAGAAAGAGAGAGTCAGAACGATAGGAGGAGGGAGGGAAAGAGAGAGAGGAAGAAATAAAGAGTATGATCTTGTAAGGAAACAACTCGCAAAAGGAAGGTGTTAAATGATGGGGTCACCACCAGAAGCTTGGCGCGTTGAAGTGTGAGGAGCGGAATATTTTGGAGATAAGCAGGAGTATTCTAGACAGAAGACAACTGTAAATATGTGGTATAGTAAAGAGATTAGTGTGTGAAGCACAATGAAAATGAAGAGTCATACACAAGCTAGAGAATAGTTGTCAGTCACAAACTCTTATTAGGATTCATTTACGGCTTTAACCTGTGTTGTGTGTAAGGAGTGTCCTCTCACGGGCAAAGGAATTGCTTCTAGACTTTGTATCTTTTGATTTGTTACGATTCTTTTTTTATTTGTACTTTTTTAATTCCGAATTCTGGTGTTAAGTATTTGATGTACATTACAGAGATACAAGTGCATTGTGTATATTACACAAAGACCTGTGTCCCTTCCCTCGGTGTCTCAACAGAACGTCAACCTGTCTGTTACATTCTGGGGGGAGAACGGAGTGGTACAATGTCTGCGCACAAACAAACAAATACGAGCAAATGTGTTTTAGCAGCAAAATTAAGAAATAATGTTCAAGTTATGGCTAATCTGATGTGAATTGGTGGAACTAAGCATCTCAACAGCATCATTCTACTCCCTTGGTGCTCTTCCACTGCCTAAAACAGTTTACGGAGGACTGTAGATATACTCAAAATACTTTTTATTTCCTACACGCCATGTCATTTTGTTTGTCCAACCATATCTACATGAAAACAAGTTTGTTCCTCCACACGCCTCCAAGTGAACTGTGCTCATGGTCCATTTTTAAATGTGCCAAACATGTTTTATCTCCAAGCCGAGGGGTAACGTTGAACTTCTGTTGAAGTTTACATTCAACAGCAAGTCGTTGGTTCTAACAATCCCAGTTTGTAAATGCTTTTTTTAAACGTGTTTTAATGGAATAAAGCTATATATACACTGTAACAAGACTGGAACATTACCAGGAGACGAAAATTAGATCTTTGAGAGCTTAATTCCCTCCAAAGATGTACAAATTAGTTGGGTCTGTGTTGTAAAATAATCAATGTTTGAGAACAATGTGTTTTTTTTTCCAGAGAGGGTTGGCAATCATGTTCATGGTAGACTGTTAATAGAGTATGAATATATATATTATATAAATATAAATATATACTTTTTATGTGCAGATGTGGATGTCACTTAAAGCAGCAACATTATGGAAGAGACTTGTAAAAAAAAATATATTTGTTCACCTTCATTTTCTGGTCTACACACTAAAATGTTGACTTTGTGTAGTCATGTTGTTGCTATGTGAAATAGGGGAGACCAGGAGCGGAATATCCACAGAGATACAGGAAGTTGTCACAGACCTCGTTTCGACAAGAAAAGGTAATAAAAGTTACAGCGACAGATTTTTTGTATTTTGGTGTTTACAGAAGGTATTTAGCTACTTCATATCCCTAGCGTTGAATATTGAAATTGTCACAGGTGTTATGTCTTTCACCACCTTCTAAGAAAATGATCCGCTTGATCCTTGTTGGATTCCCTCAAACTTCTCAATATCAGTGGGGTGCACAGTTATCAAAAATAGAGCTTGATGATCCAGTGTGTGTGTTTCTGTCAAAGAGATGGAAACGGAATGAAAGTGGCTTCCCCCAGTAGGACACACGGTTCCATAGCGAGCCCTCCTTTGAGGAAATGTTTCAATAACATTATGTGGCAACCTAGATAAACAAATATTTAATTGCCCAGTAATGCATGAATAGCTCTTCTTTCAGTCAATGTTAAACAAAATGGTGGTTGGCTACACACTAAAGCTGAATTGAGGAGAAAACGGTCATACTTTATTTAGATAGCAAGCAGTTGTTTATCAACAGATAGACTAAAGGGTAGGGTAAGGGTTAAGTTTAGGGTTAGGATAAGGGTTGAGATTTAAAGCTAGGGTTAGTAGATAGTCTGTAGAGCATCTACAGATGGACTATCCAAATAAAGTGTTACCAAAAAAAAAAATCTTAAAAGTTGTGACAACGAGCCCTGGTCTCCCCTACATATCATTTATAAATCTCTCGGTCATCTTCAGATGCTTGAACAATGAATAAATGATGCAAAACCCAAATTGTTCAACATATCCTACAATGATCCCCTTCTCATTAGTTAGCATCTGAAAACAGACACAGTCCTTGTGAAAAGTAGGCATACCTGACAAACTGTATTGAACTATGTCAGTAACCTTTTTGTTGCTAGACAACGTGTTTTAAAGACTTGTGAAACTTTTTATTGTCTCAACAGATTGCAACTGCTACAAAAATATAAACTGACCATCTAAGATTGACTGTTTTGAGGGTTGTTTGTTCGTTACCAATATCTATTTGTGTGTGGTCTGCCTGTGCTCTCTGTGTTCTAAAACCTTTGGTTCAGCCAGAAGAATGATGTTTACTCCTCTACATGAATATGCTCATTCAGTTTAGTAAAAACATTTCTTAAATGTTTCTTTTGAAGTAATTGATTTCAGCTCAAATACAAAGAAGTTTGATCTGCAATGAGAGCCCATTTTCATCTCGTTGTGGATGAGACAATGCCCTTTGTGTCTTCAGTGTTGATTTGACAAATTGATATTCCAGATTCAGAACATAGTGTTTTCTTAACTTTCCCTGTAACCAAGGGAAACAGCCCACTGGGCAAAAACTGGTTGAATCAACGTGGTTTCCACGTCATTGCAATAAAACATTTTTAATGTGATGACATTGAATCAATGTAGAAAACTGACTGGATTTGGAAAAAGAAATCAACGTTTGGGAATTAGTTTTTTTTCCCACCCAACTTTTATTCTAAATCCAATTACATGGTGACATGTTTTGTTGATTTCACATTGAATTCACGTTAGTTGACAAATCAACCAAAATTATATCAAAACTAGATGTTGAAATTACATTTGTACCAGGTATGAAACAGGTGTAAATGTCTGGAATAAAAAGTTGTGAGATTTTCATTAACATTCCAATCAGACACCGTATTCGTTCAGTGCAGTGAACTCTTTCCTTTGTAGCTTGGAATCTGTTAATTCAAAATGAATTAATTTTTATTAGACGTGCTGAAGGTTACAACAGCATGGTGCAGTTACTTTGAGGGGGGGGGGGGGGGTTGTATAAAGAATTCGTTTTCCGTATTCCAATCTACAATGCTTATTTATTTCCTATTCCAAAGGCCTACTGTAGAGTTTCACACCAATTAGTGACTGATAGAAATCCTCCACAGCCAGCCCAGGCTGGGGACTGAGGGCGGCAGACTGAGTGAGGGGTGCCCTTACAGTTTCTCTCTAATTGTTTTCTCTGTGACATTGAGTTGAGGTAATGCTGACAGGTCTGTGTGAGTTTACCACTGTGATAGGTGTTAATTACCGGGCTGCAGGCCTAGTTGGGTAATGTTAAGCCTGAGGTTACGGTCCATGCCCATCGTCATGCCACCGGGGTGCCCATCAGAGATATGCTGTATACACTGCCCGTATACACTGCCTGTATACACTGCCTGGCCTATATCTATCTATACATCTCCATGAGAAATGCTCCCAAAACTTCTCTCTAAAAACTAAGAATATAGATTATGAATGGATGAAGGGAAGCACAAGTAGGCCTAGTGCTGCTTCTGTGAAAATGCTCAAATTTCTCACCAGTGTGCCAGATACAGCATTTTGTATAGCTGAAAAGAAGCGATCTATAAGCTTCTAAAAAGTAAGAGATGGAATATTTCATCGTCGCATTACATTTTAATTGCTTCGCTAATCCTGGGAGAATCCATCACTATGAGGACAGTCTACTGGGAAGGAGCATGCAGTGTGTAGCCTATGTCAACCTCAAAAGCTTGGAAGAGTCTGCAGTGCCCTCTACTGGGCATTAGTGACTCATGCAGCTCAGGTCTGCCATTTCACTCTGCAAGGCCCAGTACTACTCCTGTGATGCACGCTGTAGGTACAGATACCGATGCAAGCCGAAATGTACTGACTGACTGCATGGCCCATGAATTTGATATTAGTTTGGAACAGTAAACAACATTTTCTCTCTTCGTAAATGTGAAACATGCTAATATGATGTAACATTTTGATTATGCAAGTACTGTATGTGGGGCTGCAGAGAATATAGCGCAGTTATATAATCACCTGGACCATTTTGAATATTCTATTATATTCATGTGGAGGGGCACCTATTTGTGTGGATTGTCTTCTTAACATAGACAAGTATCATAAAAAAAAAAAAACGTAAAATAGCCTTCTGACTTAGTAAGCCAAATAGTTTTCTACTTTTAATCTCCAGCACCACTCCAACATCAATGTGAAAATGGCGTGTTTCTATATTTTTTGTTAATAAAAAAGAAGACAAGCGTTTCCAATGACATCATCAACCAATTAGTAGGCAATTCCTACTCATAATGAGTTAAAATCACGATGCACACCGATGATGTCATTGGAAACACTTATTTACCTCTATCTTTTTACTACAATACATAGAAATGCACCATTTTCACATATGTTGATGTTGGCGTGGTGCTGGAGATTATTAATTTTTTCCGTTTAAGCCTTGATCACATTGGCAGTTTGAAGTGACTATTTGTTTGCATATCCGATAAAAATCTGTTATTTTCCCTTCGCTCTGGACAGCCAAAAAGCACATGGAAAAGGATATTTCAAGCCACATTTCAAACCATCTTCGTGGGTGGTTCGAAATTCGATTCAAATCTGATTCCTGGCAGTGCGACTTGTATGATTTATTTGCCCTAAAAGTCGTTTTTAGACTGTTATTTGGCATATCTTGTTACTTGCTAGCTACTCTACTGACGGTCTGACAAGAACATGTGCTAGCTAACTAGCTTTTTAATTGTTTACAAAGAAAATTTGTGAACATGCTAGAAAGATAAACAACTACTTAGCTAGCTAGTTGACTGCTGTGGCTAGCCAAAAAGTACATGTTTTTAAAAGTTGGATCATCTTATCCTTTGAGGCTTTAAAGGGGTTCTTACATTATGTTTTTGAACATTCAAAGCAACTTGGAAAATCCATGGCATCATTGTTGTCACCTTGGCTTGCTACATAACTTCTGAGTGATAGGAAGCACAAGCACCACCACCAGTCAGCCCATACCACTGCACACACACACCCGTCGTTACTTTGACAACTACCATCGCCATGTCAGCAAATCACTGCTGTCTGAACACACACACATCCGATTTGGACACTCGATGTTTGGACAGTCAGTATTCCAAAATGGATTTGAAAACTGATTTCGCATTAAGGCCTGCAGTGTGAACAAGGCTTTAGAGACCTACAGGTAACTGCCAAAATAAAGGAAACACTTGAGTAAAGGAGGGATACAAAGTATATTGATAGCTGGTGCTTTCCCACAGGTGTGGTTCCTGAGTTAATGCTTAGGGTCATGTATAAAAATGACCAGTTTCCCATTATTTTGGCTACCATGGCTAGAAGAAGAGATCTCAGTGACTTTGAAAGAGGGGTCTCAAAGGAGTTTAGGGGGTTTAATATATATATATGTGTGTGTGTGTGTGTGTGTGTGTGTGTGTGTGTGTTTGTGTGTCAGTTACCTGATCTGAACCCAATTGAACACATGGGAGAATCTGGAGCAACACCTGAGAGAGCATTTCACATCACCATCAAGAAAACACAAAATTATGGAATTTCTCGTGATAGAATGGTGTCGCATCCCTCCAATAGAGTTCCAGACACTTGTAGAATCTATGCTAAGACGCATCGGAGTTGTTCTGGCAGCTTGTGGTGGCCCAACGCCCTATTAAGATGCTTTATGTTGGTGTTTCCTTTATTTTGGCAGTTACCTATACTGTACATCACCTATTCATTGCATTGAGTTCATCTTGAGGAACATTTTGAATTGCCCGGTCAAACAGTTCATTTACATTCTTCCAGCCAAATCTACCTGAATGAGTACCCACTGGGCATACAGACATATGCTCATTTGGCACCGCAATGTTCCACTCTGCATCGCTCAGTGTTCTTTTTAGCATAGCTTTAGCAGCCCCTGCTCTGCTTGCTTAATGTGAAGAATGTCCCACCTGTGGGCTAGCCCATGTTGGGTTTGGAGTGGGCTAGCCCGTGTTGGGTTGGTGTGGGCCAGCATGGGTTTGGCTGATGTAGGCTAGACCATGTTGGGCTGATGTGAGATTGGTGTGGGCAAGGGCTTTCCCCCCTGTCCTGCCATCCCAGCAAACATGACCCCATTGGCCCCATATGGGTATTCGGTGGGCAAAGTGAGCACGGGCTAACACACAAGCCCAACATGTGCTATCCCGATATGGCTGGCTGATGTGGGATTGCTGTGGGCTAGCCTTTGTTGGGCTGGTGTGGGCTTGTGGGCAGTGAATACCCACATGGAACCAATGGGGTCATATTTGCTGGGATGGCAGGACAGGTGGGAAAGCCCTTGCCCACACCAATCTCACATCAGCCCAACATGGTCTAGCCTACATCAACACATGCTGGCCCACACCAACCTAACACGGGCTAGCCCACTCCAAACCCAACACAGGCTAGCCCACATGCTAGTCCACAGCAGCCCAACACGGGCCAGCCCAACACGGGCCAGCCCGGGCCAGCCCACCCCAGCCCAACACAGACCAGCCCACACTAGCCCAACATGGGCCAGCCAACAACAAGCCCAACAGGGGCCAGCCCACACCAAGCCCAACAGCGGCCAGCCCACACCAAGCCCAACAGGGGCCAGCCCACACTGAGCCCAAGACGGGCCAGCCCAACACTGGCCATCCCACACCAGCCCAACAGGGGCCAGACCACACCAAGCCCAACAGGGGCCAGCCCACACCAAGCCCAACAGGGGCCAGCCCAAGACAGGCCAGCCCACATCAGCCCAACACTGGCCATCCCACACCAGCCCAACTGGGGCCAGCCCACACCAGCCCAACAGGGCCCAGCCCACACCAAGCCCAACAGAGGCCAGCCCACACATGCCCAACATGGGCCAGCCCACACCGAGCCCGACAAGAGAGTTTAGAGTTTTTGGGGGCATGGTTTGCACACAGTTATTGTTGTGCAATTGTTACTAAAAGTGTCCTAACAGTTTATGGGTTCAGTTTTTTTATATATATATATTTTATCTTGTACACTGCCAAATCTTAAAATACTTTAAAAAGTACATTTAACATATGAGAAACTGAAATTTCTCTTATAATATATATATATATATATATATATATATATATATATATACACTGCTCAAATAAATAAAGGGAACACTTAAACAACACAATGTAACTCCAAGTCAATCACACTTCTGTGAAATCAAACTGTCCACTTAGGAAGCAACACTGATTGACAATAAATTTCACATGCTGTTGCGCAAATGGAATAGACAACAGGTGGAAATTATAGGCATTTAGCAAGACACCCCCAATAAAGGAGTGGTTCTGCAGGTGGTGACCACAGACCACTTCTCAGTTCCTATGCTTCCTGGCTGATGTTTTGGTCACTTTTGAATGCTGGCGGTGCTTTCACTCTAGTGGTAGCATGAGACGGAGTCTACAACCCACACAAGTGGCTCAGGTAGTGCAGCTCATCCAGGATGGCACATCAATGCGAGCTGTGGCAAGAAGGTTTGCTGTGTCTGTCAGCGTAGTGTCCAGAGCATGGAGGCGCTACCAGGAGACAGGCCAGTACATCAAGAGACGTGGAGGAGGCCGTAGGATGGCAACAACCCAGCAGCAGGACCGCTATCTCCGCCTTTGTGTAAGTAGGATCAGGAGCACTGCCAGAGCCCTGCAAAATGACCTCCAGCAGGCCACAAATGTGCATGTGTCTGCTCAAACAGTCAGAAACAGACTCCATGAGGGTGATATGAGGGCCCGACGTCCACAGGTGGGGGTTGTGCTTACAGCCCAACACCGTGCAGGACGTTTGGCATTTGCCAGAGAACACCAAGATTGGCAAATTCGCCACTGGCGCCCTGTGCTCTTCACAGATGAAAGCAGGTTCACACTGAGCACATGTGACAGACGTGACAGAGTCTGGAGACGCCGTGGAGAACGTTCTGCTGCCTGCAACATCCTCCAGCATGACCGGTTTGGCGGTGGGTCAGTCATGGTGTGGGGTGGCATTTCTTTGGTGGGCCGCACAGCCCTCCATGTGCTCGCCAGAGGTAGCCTGACTGCCATCAGGTACCGAGATGAGATCCTCAGACCCCTTGTGAGACCATATGCTGGTGCGGTTGGCCCTGGGTTCCTCCTAATGCAAGACAATGCTAGACCTCATGTGGCTGGAGTGTGTCAGCAGTTCCTGCAAGAGGAAGGCATTGATGCTATGGACTGGCCCGCCCGTTCCCCAGACCTGAATCCAATTGAGCACATCTGGGACATCATGTCTCGCTCCATCCACCAACGCCACGTTGCACCACAGACTGTCCAGGAGTTGGCGGATGCTTTAGTCCAGGTCTGGGAGGAGATCCCTCAGGAGACCATCCGCCACCTCTTCAGGAGCATGCCCAGGAGCCATGTGGAGGCCACACACACTACTGAGCTTCATTTTGACTTATTTTAAGGACATTACATCAAAGTTGGATCAGCCTGTAGTGTGGTTTTCCACTTTAATTTTGAGTGTGACTCCAAATCCAGACCTCCATGGGTTGATACATTTGATTTCCATTGATAATTTTTGTGTGATTTTGTTGCCAGCACATTCAACTATGTAAAGAAAAAAGTACTTAATAAGAATGTTTCATTCAGATCTAGGATCTAGGATGTGTTATTTTAGTGTTCCCTTTATTTTTTTGAGCAGTGTATATTTGATAGTAATAACTTGGTTGCCATTCTGATACAATGTATCTTGTTCCTAATAGCTAATAGAGGCTTGAAAATATGCAATTTATGTATTGAATTGAAAGTTTCATAAATACATTATAAATAAATAAATTCCTATTAAATTGCAAAGGCGCATCGACCCAATGTGGGCAGCCTACATGGGGCCAATATTTTAGCCCACATTGTGCCCACATCTTGCCAATGTGGACATGTTTGCTGGGATATCTATGTGGTGAAATGCCAATACCCTGCAGTAGACTCTGTTTTGCTCCTTCAGTGTTACAGTAGAAATTGCTATCATCTACCCTCTCCTTATATCTTATATGTCATGTGAGGCTCAGTTGGTAGAGCATGGTGCTTGCAACGCCATGGTTGTGGGTTCAATTCCCACAGGCGACCAGTATGAAAATGTATGCATAAGTCGCTCTGGATAAGTGTCTGTGAAATGTAAATATATATTCATTATCACATCAGATCACCATATATAAAGTAAGCAGCCTTGTCCAAGCCAGAATAGGGCAGGAGCCTATTGCCTGTTTCTGTAAATGCTGTTCAGTGATTTGTGAGACTCAGAACAGAGATATACAGGTAACTGCCAAAATAAAGGAAACACTTTGGTAAATGAGGGATATAAAGAACACTATATATACAAAGTATGTGGACATCCCTTCAAATTAGTGGATTCAGCTATTTCAGCCACACCCGTTGCTGACAGGTGTACACAATTGAGCACACCGCCATGCAATCTCCACAGACAAACACTGGCAGGTGAATGGCCTTACTGAAGAGCTCAGTGACTTTCAATGTGGCATCGTCATAGGATGCTAACTTTCCAACAAGTCAGTTCATCAAATTTCTGCCCTGCTAGAGCTGTCCCAGTCAACTGTAAGTGCTGTTATTGTGAAGTGCGTAGTGTGTAGAAATCGTCTGTCCTCGGTTGTAACACTCACTACCGAATTCCTAAACTGCCTCTGGAAGCACCGTCAGCACAATAACTGTTTGTCGGGAGCTTCATGAAATGGGTTTCCTTGGCCAAGCAGCTGCACACAAGCCTAAGATCACCATGTGCAATGCCAAACGTTGGCTGGAGTGGTGTAAAGCTCGCCGCCATAGGACTCTGGAGCAGTGGAAATTTGTTCTCAGAAGTCCGACGAACAAATCTGGGTTTGACTGCCTGCACAAAGCCCTGACCTCAACCCCATCGAACACCTTTGGATGAATTGGAACTCCGACTGCATGTCAGGTCCAATCGCCCAACATCAGTGCCCGACAGAACTAATGCTCTTGTGGCTGAATGGAAGCAAGTCCCCACAGCAATGTTCCAACATCTAGTGGAAAGCCTTCCCAGAAGAGTGGAGGCTGTTATAGCAGCAAAGGGAGGACCAACTCCATATTAATGCCTATGATTTTGGAATGAGATGTTAAACGAGCAGGTGTCCACATACTTTGATCATGTAGTATATATTGAAAGCAGAGCTTTCACATAGGTGTGGTTGGTGAGTTAATTAAGCTATTAACATCCTGTCATGTATAAAAATGCTGCCCGTTATTTTGGCTACCATGACTATGCACCGATAGGGTGACAATACCCCCATCCACAGGGCGCGAGTGGTCACTGAATGGCTTGATGACCATGAAAACAATGTAAACCATATGCCATGGCCGTCTTAGTCACCAGTCTAGAGGAAAAATAAACTTAGTCACCAGACCTCAACTCAATAGAACACTTATGGGAGATTCTGGAGCTTGAGACAGCGTTTTCAACAAAACACCAAATTATAGAATTTGTCATGGAAGAATGGTGTCACATCCCTCCAATATAGTTCCAGACACTTGTAGAATCGATGCCAAGGTGAATTCAAGCTGTTCTGGCTCGTGGTGGCCCAACGCCCTATTAAGACACTTTATTTTGGCAGTTACCTGTACATACATCCAACTGATTTGTGTATTATCTGCTTTGAGAATATCCACCAGACAAACATACATTTTTTTGGTGGAGATGAAAAGGTCTCTGACCAAAACATTGACACAATAAACAACGTGCAAAGTATTGTATGTGTTTGAGTTATCCTTTTTACAATGGAGATATCAAACAGTCATAATCTGAAGAAATGCAGATTGAATGGAGAAATGCATAATCTGAAGAAATGCAGATTGAATGGAGAAATGCATAATCTGAAGAAAATGGAAGAATGCATACAAAAATACATCTGCATAAAAGTTCAATTATGAATTCCTCACAATGAGTACACAGTTCAAGCCAAGTATTCCTTCCCCATTACTGTCAAAAGCCAGAAAACAGAGTAACCAATCTAGGACAGGAAAAGATAGTGCTCCATGGCTACAGCTGAATCAAGTGGCACAGTCTTTAAAATCTAAAACGCTGGTGATAACTTCATCTCCTCAGTTCAGAACCAATTACAGTTAAAGGTTAGCTCGCACCCCAAGGCTCTTGAAAAGCAATTTGAACTCTCCTCGTAGCTCAAGTCTTTCAGCGCATCCTCACTGTGGGTAAACGTCTCTTCTTCCCCTCTTCCTCTTGCCTCCTCCTCTCCTCCTTGGCCTCTTTGTACCTCCACTTGGGGAGCTGAAGGAGCTCGGGGTCCTTGCTATTTTTTCTCTTTTCAGGGTTGGGCCATGAGGGGACCTTGCACAGCCTCACCTTGGGGACCACAATGCCCGGCCTGACACTACTCCTCCTCATCATGTTCAGGGGCAGCAAGCTGGTGCGCCTCAGAGCCGAAGTACCAGCCACCGCAACCTCTTGCAACATTTGGGTCTGCAGGCTGGCCCTCCGGTCCCTCTTCTTAGGAACCAACTGCACCCGGGAGTTATTGAACAGCTTCTTGTTGTTGTTGAAGTGCTCGGGGCCCAGGCACTTCAGTTCGTCCACTCGCTGCTTCCTGAGGATCTCTGGCACGGCATAGCGCCGCTTCCCGATGCAGGGGGGACTTCTTGGGGCCACAGTGTGGCAGGCGGTGGCGATCAATGGGCTGGACAGAGCGGTAGTGATGCGTACCATGTGGTCCATCACACCATCGTCCACGGGGTCCGTCTTCATGCGGAGAGAGAACCTGCAGCAGACCTTGTCTGCCACCTTCTGCCAGCAGCTCTTGGACTCCTGGCGTTGGGCCACTAGTTCCTGCAGCATGGGCCATTCCAGCTTGTAGGAGTCACAGAACTGCTGGGCGCATGGCTGGGCCATCAGACGCATCATCAGATAGCCCGTCTCATAGCGACATGTGAACAAAGCCCACTCCCTGGAGGTCATCTTGCGGCTGTAGTCCCTCGCCTCCACGTCCGCTCCTAGTAGAGGGAATACACAAATAAGAAGAAGCATTGAATGCATTGTTATTCAATTGTCATTTCTAAATGTTCATATTTATGGGAGCTGTTACAGATGTCGATCTTAACTTGACCAATTTCATCACAGGAGGAATAGAATCCTGCAGCAGGAGCATTTGATTATCTGAAAAAATATTTGCAATCACCACCAGGGGGAAGCTGGAAGCAGTGTTTGAATACAATGCAGTACCGTACCTACATTGTACCTTAGACTGCTCGTTGTGCTGTTGGAAGGTGAACCTTAGCCCCAGTCTGAGGTCCTGAGCGCTCTGAAGCAGGATCTCTCTGTACTTTGCTCCATTCATTTTTGCCTTGATCCTGACTAGTCTCCCAGTACCTGCCGCTGAAAAACATCCCCAAAGCGATGATTCTTCCGCCACCATGCTTCACCGTAGGGATGGAGCCAGGTTTCCTACAGCTTGGCATTCAGGCAAAAGAATTCAATCTTGGTTTCATCAGACCGGAGAATCTTGTTTCTCATGGTCTGAGAGTCTTTCGGTGCCTTTTGGCAAACTCCAAACGTGCTGTCATGTGTCTTTCACTAAGTAGTGTCTTCCGTCTGGCCACTTTACCATAAAGGCCTGATTGGTGGAGTGCCACAGAGATGTTTGGGTTTGGTGGATGCCAGAAGAACGCTACCTGCCCGAATACATAGTGCCAACTGTAAAGTTTGGTGGAAGATAAATAATGGTGTGGGTCTGCTTTTCATGGTTCCAGTGAAGGGAAATCTTAACGCTATAGCATACAATGACATTCTAGACGATTATGTGCTTCCAACTTTGTGGCAATAGATTGGGTAAGGCCCTTTCCTTTCAGCATGACAATACCCCCATACAGAAAGTGAGGTCCATACTGAAATGGTTTGTCGAGATCGATGTGGAAGAACTTGACTGACCTGCACAGA
Source organism: Oncorhynchus mykiss (assembly GCF_057628025.1). Classification (NCBI taxonomy): domain Eukaryota; kingdom Metazoa; phylum Chordata; class Actinopteri; order Salmoniformes; family Salmonidae; genus Oncorhynchus; species Oncorhynchus mykiss. The sequence goes on from NC_143049.1 coordinate 20,154,571, forward strand.
GCCCTGACCTCAATCCCATCGAACACCTTTGGGATGAATTGGAACGCGGACTGCGAGCCAGGCCTAATCGCCCAACATCAGTGCCTGACCTCACTAATGCTCTTATGGCTGAATGGAAGCAAGTCCCTGCAGGAATCTTACAACATCTAGCGGAAAGCCTTCCCAGAAGAGTGGAGGCTGTTATAGCAGCAAAGGAGGGATCAACTCCATATTAATGGCCATGATTTTGGAATGAGATGAACGACGAGCATGTGTCCACATACTTCTGGTCATGTAGTGTAGCTATCCTATTCATCGTCTTCTTTGCCCAGATACTGGTTCAGTTGTTGATGTGTATGGATACATTTCAGATAAATGCACACTTGAATGTTGCAGGAATAGGATCCATATGCCTACAGTAGCAATAGGACATTTATTCATATTCTGTCTGGTGCTTTTAACATTTTAATGAGTGAAAGAGGGTCATCACTAATTACCACAGCCTCAAAGTCATAATTATGGCTAAACCCCACCTATTTCTACAATTTCTCTTCTTAAAATCTTTTTTTAAACCTAACCTTAACCACACTGCTATACCCTAATGTTAAATTACATTTTTGTTTTCATGAATCTTTACGATATAGCCAATTTGGACTTTGTGGCTGCGCTAACTAATGACAACCGCAAGATAGGGAGGATGATTTTGATAGCTGGCACTGGTCCGAATCACTCAACTGCCCCTGAATATGGTGAAAGGGAACTGTGGCTTTTCAGTGAAAGTATCTAAATCACGAGGCTCATTTGAATTTCCTGATGCGCAGGACATTTTTCTGCAACAAAAGAAGATTAAGATCCGACATCTGTAACTGTACAGACTTATTCTTCATCACAGTGGGCCTAGCAAAAAAATAAAGATAATGTAAACATTGGAGAAAGTATATAGGAAAACTAAATATCTTAGCTCTACCTGACATCATGAGCAAACAAACAACATCTGCCCTCCCTTGCATGGCTGCCTTCATCAAAGCGGTGAATCCATGGCAGTTCCTACGCTCTAGGTCCAGGTTGGGGAAGTAGTTGATCAAGTAGCTGGATATCATAATGTGGCCTGGTGTTACAAAATAAACAAATGTGTTATTCACCTTATTCACAATTAACCATTTTTAATTCTACTCAATGTTATCAGATCAAAGCGTTTGTCTTCATCTGGATTTTCATTTAGAATTTTCATTATATTTCATGACACATTGCCAAGATATACTGTACTAGGAAGTAGGAACCAACCAACCTCCCAGCATTGAAACATCTGTAGATTTTTACCTGCTTGAGCAGCTGTCATGAGGGCTGTATTCCCCTCGTTGTCTTGCCAGTTGACATCGATATGGGGACACTGAGAAAGCGCTATGACCACATCCACCCAGCCCATGTAACAGGCTACTATCAGCCCATTCTGAAAAACACAACATTCAAAGATCAGTGACACATACCTCTTTTTGGATGTATGTTTACTGCTTTAGTAAAATACGTCAGTGGCCTTCTGGTGACTCTGTTGACACACAGTGCCATATCGTTCAACTCGAACATTTGGCCTTGCACCAAAGGTATATTAAGTCACACAACTACCGGCACATCACTTGTTTACTTTAGATCTCAAGAAAGATACACATCTCCAGAAGTGGCTGCTGCTAGTGCTTGTTAATGACATTGTAGCTAATTAAGGACACAAAGCAAGCTCACCCACCCAGGACTCTGAGGTCACTGTTACACTGATGGTCTTAAGTCGGTGGTCTCAGTGCTCATTATCCCAACACAGTTGCTTCACAGGGTCAATTGGATCAATAGGTGGGGCGTCATGTAGCCTAGTGGTTAGAGCATTGGGCCAATAACAAAAAGGTTGCTAGATCAAATCCCTGAGCTGACAAGGTAAAAATCTGTTGTTCAGCCCCTGAACAAGGACGTTAACCCACTGTTCCTAGGCTGTCCTTGTAAATAAGAAGTTGTTCTTAACTGACTTGCCTGGTTAAAAAAAAAATAGCTCTGCTTTTTAAGGTATGTTTAAAGCTACTCTAGCTCTAGGTGCGTGGTGCTAGACTAGGTGCGTGGTGCTAGACACTGACTGTTGACAGTGTAGAATAGGACAGTGGGTAGTCTCATTTGTAAATGAGAGCTGATTTAAGAAACAATCTGTCTTTGGGGGTCTTTGAGAAACAATTTACCTAACAAAATAAACAAATACTTGGAGCGAAACTGATAAACCTGTATGATTGGAGGGTAATGTCAGAGATGCCAAATGACAGACCTACTGATCCCTTAGGAAATTCCAAGTTAAGTCTCAGCTAATAGTCTTTCTGGAGCTTTCTGAACCATCTGCCTGCTGCTGCCTACAGTACTAATCACAGTCCACCAGACCTATGGTGAGATAGCATAATGACCGGATAGTAAACAGTATGCAAGAGTGGCTCAAGGGCTCAGTTTCTGGATTTGGGGAAAACCCAGTCACCAAGGCTACTGTACAACCAATCACAGGTATGGGCTGGATTCAATCAGTATTGCGGAAGTTTCAGTGTAAATCCATGTAAAAAGGTCAAATGTCATCTCCAGTTAAGCCGACATATACAGTGTTTATGTGACTGCAGGCCGCGGGAACATTGCCTTTAATTGTCAATCGCGCAATAAAGTGGATCTTCAGCACTACGTATTGAATAAAGCCCTAAGTCATCTGAAGAAAACTCATTAGACATTGTGTACTGTAAACAAAGCGTTATGCCCACTCATAATGAAAACCCCAAACTCAAAAGCGTTGGAATATCAACAGAACCTCCAGTATTCTCACTGCTTAGGGTTTACATGGTCAACTGATGTAAAGGTCTCTGTTGTAGGCCTAGAACGCAGCTTTGGGACCAAATAGGAATTCAAAGTGAAAATATCTGACAACAACACCCCATCTATAAACAACCCAAGGGAGAACATCATCTTGCCATGGCTCACTATCTATCTTGGACCCGCTATCTGTGTTGGGGAGTAGTGAACTACATGCAGTTCAACTAGTAATTCAACTATATTTTGCAGTAGCTTTGTGGTAGTTGAACTAAATTCAAACCGTGGTTGTTTTTTCAGTAGTTAATTACTTTTTTCTGCCATGTAGCAGTGTAGCTAACTACTGGAACTACACTACTTTTTGGCCAAAAATAAAACATGGGTTAAGTAGGCAAGAATTTCCTTTCTTTTTTGGCATCAGTCCTTCCTAATTCTCTCTTGAAACATAGTTCTTGTGTTTAATATTCTAAATGACACATTCTGTTCCATCTGACTCCAGAGTGGTTCATTTATAGTCTGTGACATTTCAGATTTAGATATGATAATTTATCACCAAGTAGTTTGGATGTAGTGAACTGCTTTTTCAAAATATTTTAAGTTAAATAAACTATATATTTTTAAAGGTTACCTTTAGTGTAGCGTAACTCTTCCAGTTTGAAGTAATTGGCAGCTTGGTTAACAATATTTCCAGAGTAGCTTCTCCAACACTGACTATCTGTCTAGGTGAATTGGAAAAACTGCCGTTTTAGATTTGCCAAAAATAATCTCTTAATCTGCTCAAACAGAGTGCACCTTCAGTTTGTTTGATTTGAAAACACTGCTGTGTGTGGGTTTGTTTACATCTACACAGACTACACATTGGGGCTCATGTCATGACAGTGGAGGATGTAACATGAAACAACTGAGAGCATGTCTTGCTTTTATGGATCCAGACACTCGTGCCATTAAGTGTTGCATGACATCAAACTTCTCCCCTCATTTGTACTGTATTAGTATGTCCCATGAGAAGGGAATATACAGGTCAGTGGTCGAGCCTAGTATCTCAGTTTTACCAGCTACTGAGGGAAATCAGGGACCTACTGTATCTACAAGCAACACCTTTAGAATATAATGTACAATAATAGTCGCTGAATGCGTAGGCTACTTATATCCCTGGTATTATTGCTTTACCACTTAAGAGGATACAGCAGTGAGAAACACATTCAAAATTGTATTGGGTCTAACCCTAATGTCTACCTGTTGGGTACCCATGATGGTCATTAATGTTGTAAAGAATAAGCTATTTGAAGCACCATCCTCGTCCTTGGTATTGTCCAGCTGCACCCTGATATCTTGGGTGAACCTTTTGAAAGCTCAGCCATGATTGCGAGCTGATTCAATTCTATCTCAATCTCAGTGGCGGTCGGTGACGTTTAAGATAAGGGAGGGAAATAATTTTGGGGATGAACATTAACTAATTTCTATTACAACACATTGAATGACTGTCATTCATATTCCATTCACCCAGATCAATGTAACATCAATAGGTTTAGGCTCTTACATGATACTCATATTTTTCCTATACACATCATGAGGTTGCGACAACTTAGCCGAATGAAAGTTTAAAACATAGGTGCACAAGTTGAGAGAAATTTGAGTAACCAAGGTGACAGACATTGACAGATTCAATACTGCCTTGCACAATCTTGCCTGTACCTAGCTTATCAAGGGTGTAATCATTAGTCCAACAGTTGCACACAATAGTTTCTATTTGACAAATTCAGGTATATTTACCCTCGTTTCGTTCTGTTTGCTTCCATTTAAGCAACATTTTCCAACAGAATCGGCAAAATGAATACACCCCTGATCACACGGAAACACAGTTCACTTTCAAAACAGCCACATATAAACAGCATGATCCCTTTGATCGTTGGATAATTCCTTCTCGCATCTACACGCCCTCCTCCTCTCAAAAAAAAAACATTCCAAGCCAAACCTTCATATCAGAACTGCTAACCGCTACACACAGCTTACATCATTGTCACCATATTAGCTAACATCAAGTCAATGTAGCTACTAGACCTAACAAGTTAGTAAACTCTCTACAATCATGCAGTACAGTATACGGTTAGCAAGCAGTTTATCAGTTACACCGGCAAGCCCCGGTGGCAATAAATTAATAAAACCAAAAGTTTACCTTGACATTGAAGAGTTCCAGTGTTGGATAGCCATAGCCAGCTAGATAACGGAGCATCCCTCTCGGTTTGAGCCGGGTGTGTGAGAAGGCTAAAGTATCCAGCTGCATTTACTAGCTAAGTAAATACATTTTTTTGAAGAAATGTATTTGTTGAAAACTATTAAACTCTTGTCTTTCTCTCTCTTTGAGTCAACCACTCACCACATTTTATGCACAGCAGTGCTAGCTTACTAGCTGTAGTGTATGCTTTCCGTACTAGATTAATTTATTCTCTGATCCTTTGATAGGGTGGACCACATGTCAGTTCATGCTGTAAGAGCTCTGATAGGTTAAAGGATGTCCTCTAGAAGTTGTCATAATTACTGTGTAACTCTATGAAAGAGGGTGAGAACCATGAGCCTCCTAGGTTTTGTATTGAAATCGATTCAGAAGCTAGCTGTCCTCCGTCTACGCCATGGTGCTGCTGAGGCCACTGTAAACCTTCAATTGTGTTTTACCCAATTATTTGGTGACGTTAATATATTTAATATAGTTTCATTTAATAATGATGACTTTTTAAATGTTTCACTATTTTTATTTTTATGAAATTTACTGAGGAGTATGGTCCTCCCCATCTTCCTCTGAGGTGCCTACACTGCTCAATCTGCAATCCACACCCCCATCTGTTTCAGGGCAACAAACTGCTCTGAGTATTCCTCTGAGATTGTCACTGTCTACAGAAATGGCACAATTTGGGCCCTATATGACACTCAGCCCTATACAGAAAGCCTGGAAAATGAATTCCTAGTTAAAACCTCTGCTGTTCTATCAAATCACTATAAAGCCAATTCCTGATTGGTGGAGATCTCATGGAAACCTTCTTTACAAATATCTAAGTTCCAATGTCCATGCTAGCATGCCATGTAGAAAGCATTATGCATTGCAAGTAGGATTCTAGTGTGGACATTGGAACACAAACAATGTTATATGTTTGTGCAGTCGGGCCTTTACTTGATAATACTGATATAAGTTTCAAAAAACAGTTAATTTCTTTAATGACACCACGAACATACTCTGTTGTTCTTGTCTGTTTCATTCACTTCCTCCTTTGTCACCCCTTGCCTTATCATAATCTTCACTATGATGGAATTGTTATTGGAGCAGGCCTTGAAGAAGGACAGAGGTTCGGGGGTGTTTGGGCTGGGAGTCCTGTATTTGAGAGAGTCATCGGGTGGATAGAAGGAGTTATCAGAGTCAATACTCTTGGTATCCTTCGGCAGATCTGGCAATGTGTCAAAGTCAAACTCTTCAAATTCCTGATAGACATCATCGTCGTCATCGTCGTAATAGTTGCTTTCCTCATTGTCTCCCTCATTAGGATCCTCATTTTCATTGCCTGCGACCGTCTCCGACAATACAGACGACTCCTCATCTTTGCGACCCCTGACAATCCCATTCTGCTGAACATTTAACAAGGTCCCTCCACCTCCACCTGGGTCCTCTGTGATCTGCACCATTTAACCTCCTATTAGAATACACCACAATATCAATATTAATTGCCCCTCATTCAAAATGTAAATACTTAGCTAGGTCTTGTAGAAGAACAGATGTCAGTACAATCCCCAACTAGAACATAATCAAACATTTGTTCTGGTTTCAAAGCCACTTGAGGAAGATGTCTCAGAATGTCCCTTTTAATCCATCCATAAATCTTGTTCCCTGAAGCATTAGACGGAGATTAAATACCTTGTTTATATCCATGTGACATCCCCAACGGATCCTCTTGTTTTCATCAGCTCCTCATTTGCCTTCTGTTTTTCTCACTTTCCAAATGGCAACCGGCAACAACAATGTGACAGCTTGAGAATTCATCTCTTGAATACATTTGTTGCCAAAGTTGTCCCACAAAACGCTGTTCACCAAAAGGCACTGTATTCTTTTACACAGTCTCTAGTTCCTGCTGTGCTGATACCTGACTAGTCTATGCACCTGCAGTAAAGCATTTTGTTTCCTTTGACTGATGTGGAAGAGAAGAATTGTCTAAACTGACGCTTCATAATCCCTTAAATCAGTCTTTGCTCTCTCTCTCTCTCTCTCTCTCTCTCTCTCTCTCTCTCTCCCACTCTCTCTCTCTCTCTCTCTCTCTCTCTCTCTCTCTCTCTCTCTTTCTCTCCCACTCTCTCTCTCTCTCTCTCTCTCTCTCTCTCTCTCTCTCGCTCTCCCTCTCCCTCTCTCTCTCTCCCTCCCCTCTCTATCTCTCTCTCATACTTTCTACTTAGTGGTGGGAACTTTTGTAGTCTGATATAGTATCTCCAAATTACATAGTTGAATAAAAAAAATATTGAATGATAGAATTACAGATTTAGCAGACTAGTATTGTATTTTCTTGATCTGGATAGCTAAACCTCAATTCACAGATGAATGAAATGTTGTGCTCTCTCAGCCAAATATTTCATTGCATGCCTGTGTGTGATGAACTGGTTTTGCACCATACCCATACCCTAAAACTATAGTTCATCCACTGACTTGGGGTGCCCACTAGTTGTGCAGCATTTGCATATGACCCTAATCTATATTTGGCTGTGGCTGCTGTTAGCTCTGTGTTAGCTGACTGGTAATTGGATACAGCAGAAATAACACAGCCTCTTAGATAAGTTTTTTTTCTTCTATTTTTCCTCAACAGCAAGCCAGCATGTCATATACCTACTGTACACTTCGTGACACTAATTCACATTATTTTGTTAGTTGATTGACATTATTTTAGATGCTGTTAAAGGTTTGGATGTAGCGTTTGTCCGTTTTTACAGTGTCATAAACTGCAGTGCAACTTTTGGCAGTGCGGTTCCCACGCTTGTCCGAGCTCCATGCAGTAGTCTTAGTGTCGTTCTGTGAGTGCTCATGTGGGTGGCTAAAAAGCACGTTTGAAAGTATCTTCTCCTAATTGCTCCTTGCTTCCTTGCAGATGCCTAGCCAATCTGACTGTCGACATTCTCACCGTCTTTTAAACTCAAGATGTCAGTATAATGAGAAAAGGAGATACCAAAGTAATGACACTATCAACAAGGCTATGAAAATTCAGCTTTGAAAATTCAATCTACAGATCTTGACACGATTGATTACTTACTGCATATGGTAGGCCCTGGGCTGATCTTAATTAAGGGGCAATCAGCAGTTGTTACATCCATTTTTGGACTTCTAAATGAATGATATGTACCCATTGATTCCTGAAGAATATAACTTATGAGCTTAGTTCAACTGTGGTACCCCATCAGAATGCAAAATATAAGCCTGTTTTACTCCGATGTTTGTAAACAAAGTAAATGTAAACAAACACTCCATAGCTTAAAACCATGGTTAAAAACGATCCTTTTGATTTACTTTGTTTACTTGCATCAATAGCTCTGTCTTTGAATTTGAGAGTGGTTACATTTCTCCAGCCCCATTTCCCCCACTTTGTTATTGTTTTAACTGCTGATTGCTGCTTTAAGCATTACATAATTTCCGTAGTTGAGTCTTAGTTGATGCAGTCAATGGTTGAGCCGCTGATGTTGGTCCATGCACCGGTAAGCCTTTAGCAAGATGTTGTACATCAGGTCAATGCTAAACTACTTTTGAGTATCACATCTTATTCCCAATACCAAATCAGTACACAATTAAAACTAGGTCAGTCGATGTTTAAAAGTAGACTAACATTCTTAGAGTATAGGCCAGTATTTAGTGTCAACGCCGCACAGGCTATATTTACCTCTAACAGGATCACTTTATAGCAAAGTGCCAGCCAGATTACTGTCAGTAACAAGAGTGTTATCTGAAAAGGGCTCATCCTGTGTTGAGTGGGGCCTTTCACCCTTATCGTTTCGACCCAAACTGTGCTCTTTTGGCTCACTTTTCAGTTAGTTTGGTTCAGTATAATGTCAGTCTGCCTGTGTTACACACTGCTTATTACCAGACTAGTTGGAGTGGGGCAGGGCTAGCTAGCTAGGCTCCTCCATCAGTGCAAAAGCAGGCTGGCACCAGATACAGGTAACTGCCAAAATAAAGGGAACCCCCAACATAGTGTCTTAATAGGGCATTGGGCAACCACACTCTGCCAGAACAGATTCGATCCACCTTGGCATACATTCTACAAGTGTCTGGAACTCTAATGGAGGGATGCGACAACATTCTTCCACAAGAAATTCCATCATTTGGTGTTTTGTTGATCCGGCACTGCTCCAGAATCTCCCTTAAGTGTTCAATTGGGTTGAGATCTGGTGACTGAAACGCACACACCCTTTAAACACCTTATGCTCGTTTGAGACCCCTCTTTCAAATTTACTAAGATCTCTTCTACTAGTCATGGTAGCCAAAATAATGACCCTAAGCATGATGAGACATTAAATGCTTAATTAACTCAGGAACCACACCTGCTTTACTGCTTTACTTTGTATCCCTCATTTACTCCAGTGTTTCCTTTATTTTGGGAGTTACATGTATGTTATTGGGCCAGATGGTGCTGATCCGTGCTGGAAAGGACAATGTGAAAATAAAATATTCTGAAAGTAAAGTTTGGGTCGGCACAATAATGTGAAAGTGATGTTAGAATTATAATCTAGTAATCCATGTCAATAAACATTAGATATGCAGCCAACACAGTATTTCCAACCCCAACATATTTCCGTACTTGAGCACCATGGAAATGTCCAACCATTTCTTTTTTACAGCACTACTACTATAATGTGCCATACATTTCTGTCCGGATCTGGGATGGTAATCAAATGGTATAAAAACTTGCCACGTTTTCTAGGGATGAGGACAAGACATTTTGACCTGCAAGCGATTTACAGTTTGACCAGCAGGATTAAGGGCCTAGGAAAAGTACTAGCCATCCAGGATATCGTTCTAGGAAAAACAGTTATTTTGAGTTCCATTGACTTGACATTATTCAGCCACTATCAGGTGTGATTATGTTATTGGCTATGAGATGACAGCACCATCAAATAAAATACAATTGTATTTGTCACATGCGCTTAATACAACAGCAAATAAAATAAAATTGTATTTGTCACATGCGCTGAATACAACAGGCACCTTACAGTGAAATGCTTACTTACAGACTCTTAACCAACAATCATGACATGGCCTGTACTGAACCCAGTGCTGCCATCATAACGGGCCCGATTCCGACTTATGAAATGTACAAAATGTGAGTCTTTCCTACGCTTCTCAGTAGTTGGTATTCAGACTTGCCTTATGCAGGTGCATAACAAGCTTTGCAGGCATGGTTCCATTGCACGCGCTGAATACCTTTAATGAAAAAAACATTGAAAACCCTCCCACTTGCTGGCCAACAGATTTTTTCATGGAGTTTTCATTCAATACGGTTTTCAGTACATTTATCTTAAACCATCCCTTTAAATTTGGTGTACCTTTAATTCTAATTTTGTCGACAGACTAGAATACATTGAGAGAAAGGGTTTCATAGTGATCAATGAAAGAACGCCATCTAAATATATGAATTTTTGGCCTCATTTCAGCACCAATTGGTTGACTATTTAGGCACTTTTAATGATTAGGAAAGTATGTATGGTTTGGAGAGCCTTTACACACAAAATATATTGATCAATCAAAAATACAGTGGTTTGATTCATCCTGAAAGTTGTAATATTTAAGTTCATCATCCATGAAATAAATATTAGGCGGAAAGAAAGTGTAAAATAAGATTTGAACAATGGTTCTATAAATCTCCCCTAATCCTCACTAATCATGGAACGGTATGACAATGGTCCAGTCGTCGTGAACCATGGCGTCAGGCTCCAGGTTTAACCTGCTGTGTGGTCAGAGTTCCACAATGATTCAAATAGGATTCATGTCCCAAATTATTGCACAACGTTAGTCTAATCTGATCCACTAATGCCAGCAACCCTCAGGAACAACGACATAGACGTGACCGAGGAAAGAAAGGTCAACGGAATGGAATGATGCTAAATGTAAGCTACAAATTGAAGAAAACGAACACTAAAGTGAGTTATAAATGTATGTGGATATTACTGATACAAAATCTAAAATAAAACAGAGAAAAGCCTGGATATATAATTAAAACATTCTAAAGCGCATTAGGTTCAGCCCCAAGCCTATAGCTTGGGTCTCCAAATTTCATCCATGCAAATTGAGAGCACACAATAAATATTCGGAATAATGGCACAGCTATTATAGCCTACTTCACTGTGGAAAAGGGGCCGCAAAACGTCATGTTGATGTGATTTTCAGTTTGTTTCCATATGACTGGTTTGACATTCGTCTCCAGTGATCATAAGGAAAAATAATCTAAAACAATTGCTATGTGTATTTACAAATGGACGACTCATTCACCTTGCTCTTAGCAATAGCTCTTGTCAATAAAAAAAATGCAGTGCATGGAGAATGCTTTTATTTATATTTGAAAAAAGTAGATGCTTTTTCCACTTGGAACTGGCAGGTTCGCTTGACCTTATTCATGGTTTCCTTGCACGTAAAAGTGTTGGAATTATGAGGGAATTAAATCAAGATTAGAATACAGTTTATCTGTAAACATCTCCACCACGAACGAATAGCATGTTATTCTCACGCTTAAATTCGTCAGAATACGCATAGAAAAAAGTGCATAAAAAATAAATTACGTTCCATTTACGCTTAACTCGGGTCGGAATCAGCCCCATACAGAATAGGGAGAATTGGTTTGAAACGGGGCAGTGCCTTATTGGAAGGTCAAATTTCCACATCGTCAAAATCCAGCTAGTGATTGACCAGAGTAGGCCTACGTTAAGAACTCAAATGTGAAGAAAGGGGTAACACACACAATCACAAGTAATTTAGCAGTATTTAAAAATAAATGTTTAACACAATGTTAATCCTCCCATGTAGGGATGTTGTTATATCGCCAATGTCTCCCCAACAAACACACATGCTATAGGAAGAGGTGACTGAGCAAGGCTTATCATGATACAACACAAGAGGAAGTATTTTATGCTATTATTCACCTCTATGGGGTTTTTCAAGTAGCCATTTATTAAGATGACCAATACACACTTGACCACTCAGGAACACACAGAAAAACAACATGAAGCGTATAAAACAGCAACACAAGATTTACACAACTTGAAACTGCCTCTATATGCACTTATAAAAATAGAACATTTGCTTAAAATGAGTCAGCATAAACTCAACAGGTAAACACCAGCATCCAGTTTTGTATATTAAGTTACTAGAAGGTCACTTATAGAATCTTAGGATTTAATACACTCTCTGTAAATTGGAAATCAAGTCTTATACCTTGAACCGATAAGACAATGGTACACAGTGAAATGGAAAAAAAAGCTTTATTTACAAACATCTCAACACAAAGTGTCAAACTAGATCGAAAACTCATATTTCATTTAATTTTAGTGTCCTCACCCCCAGATTGAAATACTGACTTGATTTAACTAAAATGGTTTATGAAAGATTGCCACTATGCTAAAGCTTTTTTAAAAGTGCAATAGACTGATATTCGTGCATAAGTAATAACAGGTGTAGCAAGAAATGTAGAGTAGAAATTATCCAAATTTCATGAGCAGTTACAATGTTGTAAATTCCTAATGCCAAACTCAGCAGATACTCTGCCTTTTAGGGTTCTCTCAAATGAAACTAAACACTAAAGCTACATCATATGTCTAGCTAGGTTAATTAATAACCCCAGCCTGAGACAGGAGACCATCAAGTCAGTATATTGCTATTCAGGGAAGCCTGACACACTCATTAGCTCCTTTGTGGCCGGTCAGTGAACCGAAATCTATAAATCTGAATTAAAAAGTCCCTTGCTTTAAGCCCTGCTACAGAAAGACTAAATCACCCATTCCAATAGGAACTTTTTTTTCTTGCAAATAACCTCTCACCCACACACTGTAATACCTCTCACCCACACACTGTAATACCTCTCACCCACACACTGTAATACTAAACCCCTAAAAAGGGAAATCAAAACTAATAAATACAACCTACAAAAACTGATCCCAAAGTTCTTCAGCCTTGTCTCACATTGCTCCCTCTAAAGCAGAGCTTCCGTCATGTGTTCCAATGGGATTATCCCATAGAGCAGAGCTGAAAAGAGGCTTCCCGGTACTCTGCCTCCTCCTATTCAAACAGGTTAGGTACTGTAGCAGTCCATCCAGACCTAACGACAGGAACTCACACAAAGTCTTCAATAAATTAATTCACAAAATACAATTTTTTTCTTTCAAGATGTACAAAGATTAAACAATTTTTTCAAATCCAAGTTGGTTGGTTATCAGGGTCATTTTGCCTTTTAATCTTTTTTGTAAAACAAACTTCTCAGTTCTCCGGCTACGCTTGTAAGCAGGGAGTGAAAGAAGACATTGCGAGAGGCGAGTGCTTGAGTCATGAATGTGAAGAGAGGTCTCACAGCTAGAGTCTGTTTTCTCAGGTCAGGTGATAACGGCTCCTACTCCTGGGAAGAGCTGCTGTGTGTGGCTGTGGTGCTTCTGCCTGCCGCCTTGCGTTCATAGTTCACCAGTCTCTGTCCCACCAGGTACCTGAGAGAGAGAGAAAAAAAGACTCAGAAATACCATGCCATGAAAGGAGAGAGCCTACAGAGTGTAAATAGCACACCAGTATGCCAACAAGTATATCCTCAGGAGGCTTGGAGAAGTCATTTTATGATTTGTATTGGAAACTATGGTGCTCCACTGTCATAATGGAGACTAACACAGTCTGTGAGAGACATCCGGAAACCATTTTGTCAGGTCAGTATCGGCAATAAGTAACAACTGTGGTTGTGCTGAGCTTAAATGTCAGAGTACTCACTTGTCATTCTTAATGTGCTCATAAAGGCGCTTAAATTGACGGATCTGGAAGGAGAGGATTCCCACCAGCATGACTACCATGACCAGTAACGGGTAGATTCTCCTCTGCACCAAATTCTGCATCTCCATGGTAACTCCTACAGAAAGAGCAATCAGAGGTTCAATGATAAATTGGCTCACTTTCCCTCACCAATAATATATATATTTATATCTCTCTGGCACACAACTATACCCAGTAATTACACTTTCATTATCTGATAATTGCCTTACCTGGGGAATATTGAGCTACGATGGGGACGATGCCAGCAGAGATGACATAGGGCACACAGAGAGACACCAGTAGCACACAGATAACCGGAGCAGCCAGCTTACGGATGATGAAATGGAGATCAATGTTGCGAATTCCATTAGCGTACACCTAGAAGAGGGAACAACACTAGGAAGTCAATATAATTCCAAAACGTATTCATAATGAATCGAAGCTATATTATTAATGGCATCATACTAAAGGTCTTCACACTAATTAGGGTAATAATCATAGTAAAACAGTCTTGTGGGAGCGACCTGTTCGATCACGGCTTTCAGCCACCACTGGGGACCCATCAGAGTAATGGCAGCAATAATTTTGGCATGGAGCACTCCGAGAGCCCAGTCCTGAAACAAAACGTCCCAACAAGAGCAGGTTAGTCTTAAACAGCGCTGTTGGCTGTTGTTGCCTCTTCTTCTGTTATCCGATTGCAGGAAGCTAAATACTTCATCATAAAAGTTTTAGGCGCAGTGTCAAATTAGCTGACTGACCGTTCACATCGCTCCGGCCAAACGATCACTTCATCTCCCTGACATGCTTGCCTCCCTGACATTTTGTAAAACGCAAACACATTCTGATTGTTCTGATTGGTCACAGAAACCGGTGGTTTAGGCCAGAGTCAGCCAACATGATGACCTTATCAACTTTGATACTGATTGGTTAGAGATGATCCAATCGTTGATTAATTTGTTTTGTACAACGCCCCTCATTTTGACGTCAGCAGAAATCTATTCTAGGAAGGCAGTTTTAGACAATGTATGGAGTGATCATAGAGCAGCGGAATTAAATTCAGGATGAGTCATTAGGCAAGTGTAACATTTTAAGATTACCATTTCAATCCAATGTAAAGCTATATGGTAATTGGTGTTAGATGGGTGGCCCTTACAGTACCTGCCAGGGGTAGAAGAGTGGTGTCTGGTCCAGTGGCACCCTGAGAGGAGCTACTATGACCAGCTCAAATAGCAGGCCCAGCAGCAGAGGGATGGCTCCAACCAGCAGCACAGCAACGACCACCGTCTTCAGGATCTACAGTACAAAACGTATAGAAAACAGAGGGCTAGAAACACGGGCCTCTCAACACACAACACAGATACAGTAGGTATCACTTCACTGAGCGGACTTCAGATTGCATTCGGAGTCAGCCTATATAGCGGACATGAATGACCTAGAACCACTCAATCACACAGAGATGAGCCACTGCCTCCCGGGTGGCGCAGTGGTCTAGGGCTGTGCCACCAGAGACTCTGGGTTCGTGCCCAGGCTCTGCCGCAGCCGGCCGCGACCGGGAGGTCCATGGGGCAGCGCACAATTGGCCTAGCGTCGTCCGGGTTAGAGAGGGTTTGGCCGGTAGGGATATCCTTGTCTCATCGCACACTAGCGACTCCCGTGGCGGGCCGGGCGCAGTGCGCGCTAACCAGGGCGCCAGGTGCACGGTGTTTCCTCCGACACATTGGTGCGGCTGGCTTCTGGTTTGGATGCGCGCTGTGTTAAGAAGCAGTGCGGCTTGGTTGGGTTGTGTTTCGGAGGAAGTATGGATTTCGACCTTCGTCTCTCCCGAGCCCGTACGGGAGTCGTAGCGATCAGACAAGATAGTAACTACTAACAATTGGATACCACGAAATTGGGGAGAAAAAGGGGGACTTTTTTTTTTTGAATAAAAAAATAATAAAAAAGAGATGAGCCACTGCAAACAAACAAAGCACAGCATAATAAAAAAACATAACCCCAAAACATATACCACTCGTGTATGTCTTATAAGTGTCTATATTGCCATATATTTTGCAGAATAAAATCACATGCTTATTCTAATTCAGTTGCTGTTTGCATTACAAGTGTGAGGGGAAAAACAATAAGAATGAGTTAGAAGAAGAAGAAGAATGAGTTCGAAGAAGAAGAGTTCAAGTGTGTGTTGGCGGTGGGTGTTGATAGTCATTACCGTGTTGCAGAGCATTACCATGAGGGTCCACTCCTGGACCTTGAGCAGAATGACCCTCCTGCCCTGGGGCATCCAGGCCAGCAGAACGGTGATGGCCCTGATGGACAGCCAGCACACGTATAGGCCGCACGCTGCCGTGTACAGCTCGTGGATCTTTGCGCTGCCCGTCCAGAGAGACATCAGGTACCGGCCGGCGAATACTGTAGCAGGGGGCGGAGACGGGGTGAGACAGCGAGAGTAAGAGAGGGTGACAGTAGGTAAATGTGGAAGAAAGTGGAGTGGGACGGTGCAATTACATTGAGTGAGTTGAGTGGACTATACAGTGAATTCACCTGGCAACGTGAGGCACACCAGACTGGCCACCAGCAGTGTCACACACATGAACACAATCAGCAGCACAATCTAGAAAAACAAGAATGAATACACATGAATAGACCACATCGAAATGTATTTGAATGCTCTGTGACAAAGATGGCTTAGAGAAAACAAGTGTCAGGTCTAATGAATAGTTAGGCAGGCTACCTCCTACCAGGTGAATCATATTATCATTACTATATGCAAGTTATAGTCATGACTCACCCTGAAGCTGAATTTAATGGGTTGGTGGTAGGGCTGGAAGCCGACAGGACCTCCCTGCTGTAGGATAGCCTGGTGGGCAGCGTGCAGCCCATCAGGGATGGCGTTGTTATTCCTCCCCTGCAGATTGTTGTTGTCCTGCTGGTCCGCATCATCGTCATTCTCCTCCTGGTCACCCAACAGGTACGAGTGGAGGTCTCTGTGGCACAGACAGCACCGTTAACATGGGGTTCAAAGTCTTCTAACTGAGGTGAGGATATGTGTCAGTCTATAATAGACTCTGGGGTTTAACCCTGGTTTTATGGGAGAACAGCCAACATGAACTACACTATATATATATATAAAAAAGTATGTAGACACCTCTTCAAATTAGTGGATTCGGCAATTTCAGTCACACCTGTGGCTGACAGGTGTATAAAATCGAGCACACAGTCATGCAATCTCGATAGACAAACATTGGCAGTAGAATGGCCTTACTGTGGAGCTCAGTGACTTCCAACGTGGCACCGTCATAAGATATGGAGCTTCGTGAAATGGGTTTCCATGGCCGAGCAGCCACACAAGCCTAAGATCACCATGCGCAATGCCAAACGTCGCCTGGAGTGGTGTAAAGCTCGCCGCCATTGGACTCTGGAGCAGTGGAAACGCGTTCTCTGGAGTGATGAATCGCGCTTCATCATCTGGCAGTCCGATGGACAAATCTGGGTTTGGTGGATGCCAGGAGAACGCTACCTACCCCAATGCATAGTGCCAACTGTAAAGTTTGGTGGAGGAGAAATAATGGTCTTGGGCTGTTTTTCATGGTTCGGGCTAGGCCACTTAGTTCCAGTGAAGGGAAATCTTAATGCTACAGTATACAATAACTTTCTTGACGATTCTGTTCTACCAACTTTGTGGCAACAGTTTGGGGAAGGCCCTTTCCTGTTTCAGCATGACAATGCCCTAGTGAACAAAGCGAGTTCGATACAGAAATGGTTTGTCGAGATCAGTGCGGAAGAACTTGACTGGCCTGCACAGAGCCCTGACCTCAACCCCATTGAACACGTTTGGGATGAATTGGAACGCTGACTGCGAGCCAGGCCTAATCGCCCGAAATCAGTGCCCGAACTCACGAATGCTGGTGGCTAAATGGAAGCAAGTCCCTGCAGCAATGTTCCAACATCTAGTGGAAAGCCTTCCCAGAAGAGTAGAGGCTGTTATAGCAGCAAAAGGGGGACCAACTCCATATTAATGTCCATGATTTCTTAAATGAGATTCGACAAGCAGGTGTCCACATACTTTTGGTCATGCAGTGTATATCCCAGTAAAATAATGGATTCCAATATAAATGATAGAGCCCAAGAACACTCACAGTCTAACAGAGAGTTGGTTTGTTGTTGTTTGTGTGTGACACTCACAGCAGATATCCAGCGGTGACGGTCCAGGCTCTGACCAGGCCTTTGAGCCACTGGCGTGTGTGACCTTGTTCCAGCAGCGCAGGCAGAACCACCTGAAGTAGCAGCAGCTCCAGAGAGAGCTCACTGACTGGAGCATCACTGGGAAACGGAGACAGACAGAGACATTATCATCATCCATGACGGAGTACATTACAGAGATATTTGTTAGTTACTGAAGAGGCATTTATTCATTACTAAACATGCATTGGTTATTGATGTTGTAGCGTGGCATAATCCGGCCAATGACTTATCTTCTGGTAATTGCAACACGGTCGACTTCGGCCGTAACAGCTTCATGACATTACTAGGTGCCTATGGCTTAAGTCAAGTCATTCCATTGTTATTCCAGGCTTTAAAAAAAATAATTTACCTTTATTTAACTAGGCAAGTCAGTTAAGAACAAATTCTTATTTTCAATGACGGCCTCCCGGGGAACAGTGGGTTAACTGCCTTGTTCAGGGGCAGAACGACAGATTTTTACCTTGTCAGCTCTGGGATTCGATCTTGCACAGCGCTCTAACCACTAGGCTACCTACCGCCCCACTTACCTGTACAGCATGACATTGTAGGGGAGGAAGGCTGGGAGGATGAATTTGATCGTCCTTATGGGAAGCCACAACATTAGTAAAACTATGGAGCCAAACACCACCTGCAGAGAAAGACCAGAAACCCAGTGTTACGGGCACTGTATATCCTGTCCAGGCACCCATAGCTATGACATTGTTTATTAGATAGGAATAAGTGGGTTGCAACTCACCACTGATAAAATTAATCTTCTGAGATGTCTGTATATTGGCAGGTGAATCATTTCTTGGACAGGATTAAAATCAGGATCGTTCAGGTTTCTGAGAAACCATAAAACACCAGGTCTCAGCACCTAGAGCGACAATTAGAAACAGATCCAATTGGGATACATAACTCAACAGCAGAAATCTCTTGACATAGGTTTATGGCACCTCAAATGACAGATATGAAGGTATGAGAGAGAATACCATCTCACCTCTCGCAGTAAGAGGATGAACGAGGCAAAGTAGAAGACGTAGACCATCCCTACAAGCCAGTGGAGGAACATGGTGGTGCCGGGAGCAGACTCAAAACTCAGCTCTCTGTCCTTCAGAGAGGCATCAAACATCTCCTGCAACAACACAGAACAACATTTGGCTTTTCAATAAAAGGAAAATGGAGGTATCAATTATTACTTTGAAAGGACGCATCATTAAAGCAGAAGAACATGGTCGGCTTACCAGTGAGCAGATGTCGAGCCACCAGCCACAGATGACAGGGAACACACCGATCTCCACAACTACCAGCAGGGATACCTGGTTAATCATAATATATGTATTATAACTGGTGTTTATTTCAAATGGCAATAGAAGGCAAATTGTTAGTTTATATGGTAATCCAGACTGAGAATACACTGTATCCAAGATAAACACAATATGCTGTATGTATATACTTCTGAGCCCATATACCAGTCAGGCTATGCATTCCCAATCAAGGACAAAATCATTATCATAATGTTCAGTACCTTGACAACAATGTAGCACACTCCTAAAAGGTGTCTGGATCTTTGGAATCTCACCAACGCTGCCAATCCCTGGGATTTTCATTAAGGAAAAAACACATGCAATACATCACAGGTACTACATGTCTATAAGAGACTAAAACTAGGCTATAACACAGTTTTGTAACAGATACCAGAGGATACATGGCACAGTATTAATGTCATGGCCAGGAAGATGTAGCCTACGATGGTGGTGATGAGGCCTTCGAAGTGGGAGGCCTGCACCTGCAACAGGAAATTACATGATTAAAATAATCTTCTTTCTGACACTGCAAAGCAGCTCAACAATGTATGGAGCGAGTCATTCAGATTCCAAAACAAACTTCATAAAATCTATTCATACAGATTTCAAATATAATCTCTCTAGTTACACGCAGGAGAAAGGCCTTAAATTCAATGTAATTTACACTAAGCTGGTACTTACATTATTTTCAAAGCCAAGACCCACAACTGAGAAATGTCCAATATGATACGGACAAAAAGCTGAAAAGAAATGTTAGTCACTGTTATAATATTCATTTAGATATACTTAAAAAAAATTTAATCAAAATGGCACTCTTAACATAAGTTTAATGACACGCACCGAACACCAAAATGAAGAGTGTGTTTAGTGAGACCACCCAGAAGACATGCTCCTGATGAAGAAAGAGGGACAACATATTTACAACAACCTGAAGATTTTCTCAAAAGAGTACGACATTTCATCAAACATGGGGAATGAGCTACTTACCAGGAAAACCAAGGAGCCATCAAGACCGAGCATCTGTGAATAAAAAAAATAAAAAAACAGAATGTTCAATTTCACTTCACATTTCTTATACACAACAATGACCAATGGGTATAACACACAAATTGGCCCGAGGGAATTCTAATTCAAACTCACCCTCTCCCATGTTAGCTCCTCTGCTGCCCGGTCCCATTCCAGGGCATTCCAATTCATGTCATCTACAAAGAGACAAAAGCAGAACCACACTTATTGACAACTCAAATTAACACTTTGTCAAACAAGAAGTCCAGATATCGCCTACAGATTAATGTCTATGATGACAAAATATACATTGATATAAAAATGTTGTAAAATGCAAAACCACCATCCTAAATTAACCTTTGAAATAAGGCTGCATTAGGTTAACATCTTGAACCTTTATAGCCTGAGTGCCAGACTATAAATGCCATTATACCAAATGGTGCAAACAGATCTGGGTCCAGGCTAGAACCTTTCCATTCGAAGGTTCATACCTTGTGCACCATTGTTGGCGTCCCCTACATCCTCAGCCCCAGCCTCGTCCTCCAGCTCCATGTCCTCTACCGGGTCCACCTGGATGTCAGGGACCTCAGCCGCTGGACCATTGTCCGCCAGGGGCGCAGCAGCAGCAGGAGCAGGCTGGTTCTCACCCACCCCCTGCCCAGGACCCTGCTGTTGGGGAAAAGACATGGGACACAAAGGTGGGCGCGGTAGCTCCAGAACATTAGAAGAGGCTATCTCTGGTTAAGGAAGAGTGTATTGAGCGCTCTTTAAGACTCAACTTAGAAATGACAATTTGCAGTGAAGAAATGCTATAGTTAACACATAATTATGTTCACCCAAAGAGTGACTTTGACTTGAATTTGTAGTGGGATTTTTGGTTACCTCATTAAGTTGTGGAGCTGGTGCATGTTGTGGCTGCTGCTGCTGATTCTGCTCCAGCCACTGGGGGGCACCACCATGAACAATCTGCTCCCGCAGCCACACCAGACTGATGAAGGCGCAGAGTGTACACGTCACCACAAAACAACCCTGCAAGCAGTCCGCCATCAAGTTCTCTCTGTGAATGAAGGGACATTACAATTGTCTCATGGTGAGTCAGAATGTTATTGGCTAAATGACAAGACAACATTTGTTTAATGTTTTTACAGGGTATTGTTTTGTACAGGTTCAGGAGAAGAAAATAATGACCATCTTACGTAGAAAGCATATCTAATGGCAGGGTAAGGAGTGAGCTCACAGAGCCGGTAAACAGACACTTGTAGATGCGACCTGCGGGAATAAGACCGTCAACACACACTGACATATTCAACAAGGCCAACAATGGATAGCTTACTGAACAACATGTACCACTAGACTGTGTTTTCGAACATTTGTACTTACATGCTGTGAGAGGAACGACTCCCAGCCAAGCAAAGGCAACTAGTGTGTAGTGAAACCAGTATCTAATAGCTGTGCCTACACTTGTCACCAGCCCCGCAAATATGTCCTGAACAGGCAGTCGGGAAGGCATGTCTGGAGAATAGACTGGAAAAAACAGAGGAAAGAAAGTATCAAAACAGGATATTTCTTTTTCACATCCTCAAATTCCAATCTTCCTTTACTGGTCCTAATTGGGTCCATTCAGAACTAAGAAAAGCTTGCATTGGATCATAATAGTTGTCTGGTCAGAAATGTGGCAAAGTATTTTCTATTGGTATCATGACAGACTATGATTGTCCTTTAGACAATTTAATCATCTGACAAAACTACAATTTAAATCTCTCACTAAATGAATGAGGATGGCAGACGGACTCCGGTAAGAGAAATAGAGATTAGATTGAGCAATACTAGAGTAATGGATTAGTATAGACAAGGCCATGCGTGTGTCCCCTAGGCCTGTCTTGAATGATAACTAGTCAGGGCAGCTCACAGTCTTACTCAAATGAGAATAAGTAATACTTCCTGGGGCTGATCAAGACCGCATATGCCCTTCAAAATAAAATACTTCAAGAAATAAGTTAGAGGTCAGTCATTGGATGATGATATTGGACTGCAATCCCTGTCAAAACAGGCAAATGACCCTATGAGGTAGGTTAGGCCTATACGTTAGTCACGTTGTTGGAACCCCATATAACTTAAGTAAATGCTGCATTGAATAATATGTTAAACAGAATAGGTATATAGAAGGAAATTAAATTGAATGACTTACTTGGCGTAAAAGCAAATCTGTGTTTGCATAACTCACAGTATTCTTTTCTGCTGTGTTTTAGCCATTGTACCAAGCTGTGAAAATACAGATGGATTATGTAAGTGTGGTGTCACATGTGCAGCAATATAAAATATCAATTTCAGTTGCTTAAGGACAGTTAATCTATCTAGATTTAGCACAGAGAGCGATCTAGTAGCAGAGCCCATCTCTGGCTAACAGATCACATTTTCATGGCAACTTGTCAAACCCTGGCTTCCATTACACCGTTCCCATAGTAATACTTGGCTCTGCTCCTCTCTGTTGAATGTATCATGCTCTGGCAAGAACCCAGTCTGTCTCTAAAGAAATGCCACTGGCCCTGTGTTTGAGTATACAACCAACCAGCAACACATACCATTCTTGATGGATGAATTTTATACTTCCTGTGCAAACACAGGGGTGATATAGTGGCTTGTCCTGGGTTCCTTCAGACCGGCAGACCCGGCATATATCCCCTGCAGAAGACAAGGACATGAATCAGACAAAATCGAGAACAGGGTTCATGAAATTCAGATAGGCTTTGTTTTGAGAAACCATTATGTGCAACTTGCATGAAAACATAGCTAGCAGATCTTTCAGTGATCTCAAGACTCTTTTTGTCAGGACCTTTCATTTGTAAATACTCTGGGGCTTTTGATTAACATTACAAAAGAGCAACGAATCATTTCCATGCATTACCTGTCACTGATCAAGTGATTGGCAGCACTAATGGGTGCCACATACTGGGTGGGTTGGCAAACAGGTACATTCTATATTATTGTTGTTATGTTAGCTATGTTGATTAGTTAACTAGCTAGAACTGGAGGACGGATACATCACAAGTCTATTGAATTGAAATGTAATCAACAACGTGTAGAAGTGCAGAGAAGTCAGTAAGCTAGCTATTAACTAGCAGTGATAAAGGTGGGTTATACTTCATCTTAGACTTAGTGGTGAGTGCATGTAACTTAGCTAAAGCTAGCTAACGTTAGCTAGTGATGCTAGCTACTTCATGCAGGTTGTAGCTTCGGTATAAAAAAACGGTTAGTCAATTTGCGACAAAACAGATTCCTAGAGGCGCAATCAAATGTGTGTCACAACAGGAGGTTAACTAATTCTGTAACGTAAATGTGTAACAAGATGGGTTGACGAGGTTGCTAGCTACCTTCCTCGGCGGTGTCCATCTTGAATGCTGACGCACACGGTCCTCTTTTCAGTCAACACACAACACCGTCTGGCTTGTTGGTGAAAAGCCTAGCAGCCAGCGAACTAAAAAAACACATCTCAGAATGACGTTCGATTCGATGACTGGTTACAATGTAACTTCACTATTTGATTCCCCGTGGGGATACAATGTAGCAATTTTATCAGGCACTCCGGGGGCTAGGCTAGCTACGGTAAAAACTGCTATGCACAGCAACTATCAACATGCTGACGGTATTGAGTTACCGTACAAGAGTAAGCTGCGCACTTTGATATTTAAAACAATTAACATTAAACAAATAAGTTTTAAGACTAATTTCATATTCAGTAAAATTAAATGAATTGTGTTAGGTAGTAAGGAATGCAAGATGGGGAATTTGTTTAAATTATCACCATTTTTTATTACTGACTCTCACACATTTGATAACATCCTGGGAATGATTTTCAAAGCAACACATCCCTGAGGCATTCAGGGATGAACACAATTACTATGACGTGGTAGTGTCATCATTGCCCAGGGGCTGATGTGGAGTTACAAAATGTCTCTGATGTGTTCCTCTTTCTGTTTTGAACGACTCTGCATCGTATACCCACACAGTGTCTATTCCTTCTCCAGCAGTGCCATCAGGTGCCCAGGTGGGAAAAGGGAAACGGCAGGCCACCACTTTAGCTGTGCTCTGTAGTTCTGTCTGCAGTTTGCCCTCCAACTTATCCATCTGTGAAGTAATACAATCAATCATCATATTGATGCTAATATTGTTGATGTAGTGCTATATGTGGTGGCATTTACAAAATAAAAAGCTACCATTATTTTGTCAAGTCTAGCAGATAAATAAGAGTTAAACTCACCATCTGAGGTACTCCAAATATGACAACATTCGAGTACTGATTAAAGCTGACCTGAGAACCAGGGCATACACATACATTAAAAGAAAGAACCTACATTAGTCCCCCCTGTAATGGCTATTAGGCTACTACATAAACGTTATTTTGGATGAAGAATAATTTGTAAACAATCACTGGTGGATTGACTAACCTTCCATAAATCTGATATGTGGAAGGAAGTAGAATGATGAACACCCGCTTTCCAAGCTCTGTAACGGGAGTACCACACCAACCATGGATTCAACTCAAATCCAACAGCTCGAAATCCTTTCTTTGCAGCTGCTATCACCTGCAGAAATGAAATACATGCTAAAATCAAAAGTGCCAGTGATAGGAGCAACATAACACATGTCCAGCCTAACAGTCTTCTGGGATGTTAATAGGCTACAACTAAATTCCCTCTAATGCAATTTGTAACTTTAATTTCCTGTCAAGAGTGCAACCCCTGCAAATTGCAAAAACCCAAGTATCTAACTTAACAATCAAAAGTGAAGTCACAATCACAAATTCAGACAATGGCTGGTAGTCTTCTGATCAGACTACTAAGTGTACTTACTATTCTTCCATCCCCACTTCCGATGTCCACGAGGGATCCAGATCTCGCCTGCAGCACTTTCAGGACATTTTCCACCTGTGCTGTAGTTGCGGGAACGTAAGGTAGGCACACCTTTCTCAAAGCAGGTGCAACAAATGGACCTGCAACAGCGTAAAGGGCAACCAATGACCCCCCGACAATTCCAGTTGCGATCAGTCCTAAACGTTTTTTGAAGCCGGTGTCTTTAGCATTAACGTTACATTGTATCGCCTCAGTTTCCAGTAGGCTTTGTTCTGCCATGATTACTTTTAATCAATGAATGAGCGCGAGCTGCTGGAAACCTCTCCTCCCACTGTTAGCTAGCTACTCATCCAAGGACATTTATTGATAGTTACGTCATTCAAGAACATATAGAAATTACGAGACTAGCCAACAGAAGTACACTTAAACATGCGGGACGTAACTAAATAGCAAACTGAGATGACATTTGAATGTCAGAAAAGGTTAAAAAAAACTTTATTAGAATCGAAACCTCGCTCTGGACCAAGGTGTGCTGCAGCTTTTTGTCCGACTTGATGTGAAATACAGTTTCGGTAGTTCCTAGTTCCACTCGTTCATCATGCTTTTTCCTTTGGTCAACATGCCATCCTCTATTACTACCACTCTATGTGTCACAAAACCAAGCATTTAATAATATGATGTTGATGTAAAATGATAATACATTTGTAAATGTAATAACAAAACAGAGGTACAGTATTTGGAGATGGGGTAGTCTAGACAATACAGAGGGAACAATGTATTATAACTGACAGGAAAAAACACTGTATAGACAACACCATTCAACAATAAAAAGCTAAATATTAAATCATAACAGGTGCAAACACATGATGTATATTGTATTTTTCATGTACACAGTCAAAGGGGGGAAATAAACAATTTCATATCCACAACATATATAAATTAAAACCAAGGGGACACCATAGATCAAATCAGAATGTGTATGTTTTTTGTTCACAAGAAATACTTACAAAATCACAACCATTCCATGATATGCATTCTTAATTTATAGGCTACTTGTGTGAATCCAAGCAGAACAAAAACATATTTATTTAAAACAAATGGAACAAGCAAAGAGGAACAGAACATTTGTGTGGTTGTAGGGCATGCATGTTCCTCATACCTCAGAAATCATTGGACATTGACTGATGTGCAGCCAGGACATGGTGGCTCTGGCTCGGGGTCTGACAGTCATCCATGTCGTCATCCTGGTCACAACCATCCTGCCCGTCCTGTGAGTAACTGTACTTCATCATCAGTATATTCCTGTGGCTGGAGGGTGTGGCCTGGTGGGACTGGGAGAGAGGCATGTCTGACATAATGGCTGCGTCCCGCACACTCAGGTTACTTTGGCTTCCCCTGACGCTGGACACCTGGGAGTGGGCTCCGCCGCAGTGGTGGTCACGAATGCATTTGGACGAAGACCGTCTGAGTTTGTGAAACTTATCAAAGTCCTCGGCCATAGCCATTTCACTCATGTGGTCGGCAGAGGCTGCCCTCCGCAGAGTGCACAGTTCATAATGTGGTGGCTCGAAGGTTTCATGGAGCAATGTGGGGTCAAAGTCATCCCTCCTGATGATGTATTTTTTGCGTGGCTGTTTAACTTGAATGATACTTGCCACAATGAGAAGGACAACCACCAGACCACAGGTGACTAGAATGATTGCGACATTGGTGTGGTCAATATTGTCTAAGATGCTGGCTTTCCTCTTCTCTGTGGACAGTAAATATTACATACAATCAAGTTTTCTATTTTGGGCGGCTAGGTTTGAATTGTGATGAATGGTGTGATGAAAGTTACATTTAGATTTATCAACATTACATTTAGAATGCACCATTAACTTGTACTTTTGTCATACAGGTTAACCTAAAACATTGACTGTAGTTCATATTTGTCAGCTCTATACCCAAATGGAACAGGTGTCTCACCTTTGCAGTTGTTCTCGTCCCAGGGGTAGACACAGTTCTGGATCCCGTTGCACACTAAGCTGGTGTTGATACACATGTTGCTATGGCAAAAGAAAGCCTCCGCTTCACATGGAGCTGAAAACAAGGGGAAGATAGCTTTACTCCCTAAACATTAAATAGAGTTTTAAACTAATGAATTAGATTAAAAAGCAAACAATAAGGCTCACTGCCAATAAGGCACACTGCCACAACAAACCTCAACAAATTCCAACAAACAGACACCTATATGCAGTTTTTTTTTTGTCAGTGTTTGTTGGTGTTTGATGGGGTTCAATGTGGCAGTGTACAAGTGGCTTTAGACCACGTTTGGTCCAGGAGTGTTGTTACTACACTGTTAAGAAAAATCTAGTTGTTTCAACTAATTATTATTAAGTAACTGGTTCCACAGTTACTCAACTTGTCGGTCAAAGTGTTGCCTGAACTTAACATGTTTAGTTGGCCAAAACTTAGCTCCGGCTCAATTCAAAATGCTCCGTTTGCTTAACTTGTCTCCTATATTCATTTAACTAGAAATGATTATTTGGGCATCTTAACTAAGAAAGGCTATGCAACTGGTTACACACACAGTGTCTTTAACATACAATGTTTTCAGTTGATATATTTGAGAGACATGAGTACATTGTGCATGTTCATTTACACAGTAATTATTATTCAACAAGCTTGCCTGGGATTTGAACTCACAACCTTTTGGTTCACAGCATACTGATCTTCCTGCTACACCACCATGTCTGTGTCAATTATCAGTTAATCTGACTATTCTCTCATCATTGATTTGATTGACTTAGTTCAACATTTAGGGTTTTCTGTATACAGTAGTTGTCTAATGTTGGTGGGGCATATTACTCAGTTTTAATGTTACTCCTTAATCACGGTGATAAATGAAATAGTTTTATTTGAGTGTACTTTTAACAGAGTTGAGATTTATTTTGAAGTGCAAAGTGTAGCAATACAGGTCAAATCAATCATTGACACAGGCATAGCAGGAAGATTGGTATTCTGTAAACCAAGAGGTTGTCAGTTCAAATCGCAGGTGAGGACATGTTGAATAATAATTACTGTATACATGGACAATGTAATCATGTATTTCAACATGTGTCAAATGTGTAAGTTGACAATATTGTATGTCAAAAGCACTGTATGTGTGTAACTGGTTCCACAGACTTTTTGTTGTTGTTGATGAAGATGCCCATATAGTAATTTCTGGTTGAATGAACATATGAGGCAAGTTGAGCAAAGACATCATTTTAAATTGACTGAATTGTTGCCTAAGTTGGAGCTAAGTTTGGGCTAACTAGAGAATGTAAGTTCAGTTAATACTTTGATTGAAAAGTTGAGTAAACTAAAAAAGGTTGTGGAACCAGTTACTTAATAATAATTAGTTGAAACAACTATATATTTTTTTACATTGATACAATAACCCTGTAAAGGAGACCCTTTATTCCCTGCGACTGCCTCTCTTTACAAACTAATTGGAACATTTCAAACAATGTGTCAAAAATTAAACATAGCAGTAGATGGAGTGGAAATGGTGTCAAATGAATTCACTAACGCTCTAGGAAGGTTGTGAAAAGGATCCGGAAGCGGCTTTTTCGGCTGCCCTGATCAGCCCACATTCGTATGACCCCCACTGAGGTAACCAACATGACATCGTTGGCCACTGTGCTGCAGAATTTGTTCTTCAGGTGCTCCACTGAGCTACTCCCGTCGTACACAGCCACAAAGTTACGTTTGCATTCATTGGAGTTGTGCATCTCATATTCCAAAAATCGCAAATAGACCTGCAAAAAAAATTAAAATAACAGTGTGAAACAACAGGTTTCCAACCAAATGGGAACTTGACTTGTGTATCTTTTGAACAGCATGTTTTCCAGAAGACTAATGGAGAATGTGAGTGAGGGATATTGCAAATATGAAGAAGAAAAAAACACAAGAACTGTACTGACCCTTCCCTTTGGTGGCGCTCGAATGAACCACCTACAGTCCACAGCCTCTGTCTGCAAGGCTTTGCCCTCTTTGAGAATTGCTGCAGAATCAATGATCCCATCTGATCCACCCAGATCAAATTCGCAAACTGTAGTACAGGAGAGTCCATTGCACAGTGTGTTAGTTACACAACAGTTTGCTGTTACAATATACAGTATGTTTACATAGGTGATATAAGAAGAACCGTGTACCTACAAGGCAGAGGCGGTAGGACACCCATGTCTTTAAATTCAGGATCTGAAAAGAGAGCACACAACAGTGAACCTATTGTATATTTTTTTCTGCCATTTCACAAAATACATGTTCTGTGTCTGAAAGGATAAGGGCCAGCAATGCATATTCTTGACTGTGTGAACTCTGTCCTTAGTTTAATCCATTCTGCAATCATCCACTTGTCCTTCATAAAAAAAAATGTTGAGACAGAAAGAACAGGACTTCTATCCTAAAGCTTCACCATTATGATTTGTAGGTGGATTAATAATCCTTGGACCAGCTTTATACAGATTAGGCTGCACAAGCAATGAGAACCAAGTGATAAAATGGGACTTCCAAAATGTTTTCCTGAAAAAATCTAAAAAGATGAGGTTGAGGGAGAAACCAGTTTTCGAAATATTAATATAAATATAAAACAGTTATATTTAGAGGCATATCTTTGTAATATCACCATGGCTGCAAGGAGGAGACAGCTGAACTATTTAAAACCTAACCTCAGCCATGAATCCTTATTAATCCTCTTGTTTCTTACCTCTGTATCATGGATTATTCACTGTGTGTGTGTGTGTGTGTGTGTGTGTGTGTGTGTGTGTGTGTGTGTGTGTGTGTGTGTGTGTGTGTGTGTGTGTGTGTGCGTGTGTGTGTGTGTCAGAAGATGTACTGAAAAAAATATGAAAATATGTGAAACATATGTCAATCTTGCTTTTCTATCTAGTTTAAAACAAATATTTACTGCAAACACTTACGCTTATGTAACAGTGTAGTAATAAGATGATGATCGGTCAATGAATTATCCTGCCACTGATGAGAGGAATTAGAAGAGATTAGCATTTGGCACTAAAGGATTCATTACTTCTGAGGTAAACACTTGGAAATCAGCTTGTACTTCTCTACCAACGCAGGCCTGGGAAGGCTTTCTATTGGCTAGAGTATTGTTGCATGAATACTTTTTTTATGGATACTTTTTGTAGTATTAGTCCTGCAAAATGTACCCTCACACCTCAAAATGTGCCACTGTGTTTCAGGGAGAGATTATATGGGAATCAATTTATATCAATCTATATTCATCTTTTGACACTGAAGTATCTCATCAGAACTTGTGGATGAGCCACTCACTTCAAGTCTTGATTCCAATGGAGGGCAGGCAGTGATATCGAATAACCATGTCTACTGGCAATGTCAAAACCTTCACGAGAATGTGAGGTTACTGAGACACATTTTTGTAAGATTGATCTGATGAATGGCTTTGATTGGGAGAGGGAAACAAGGAAGTGGATTCATCTCTCCTCCACAACGTAAGTGCCCTATAAATTCTGCCAGTAATAAATTGTCAGCTGCATGGGTATCCCTTAAGCCGAGGCTCAGAGCTGACAAGCTGTACTCCCCTGAAGACAAGCTTTCATTAACTGGGTGAAGGAGGAGATAACCCCCCCCCCCCCCCCCCCCCCTCCCCAGTTGCAGCATGTGTGCCTGCACTACAAATGCAGCAGCTGATATGGACACACACAGCAGTAAGCACCACACCAGTCTCCTGTAGCTCTAGCTCAGTCACTGAGCTGTGACTGGTAAATTGTTTGGCTGAAGTCCTCTGCATTAACTGGATGTGTACAACTTTATGTCAATATTGTGTCTGTGTGTCTCCATGTGTGCCTGGGTGAGACAAACAATTAGCCTGTCGGAGTCACACATTCAGCAACAACCTCAGAATAACACTGCAAACATTGAAACGGTTAAAGCAAATCAATGTATTTGAAATGATATTACCTTGAGTGAAGTTATAGCGTGCTGAAAATCCAATTGCCTCCAGTTCGCCGTCTGCAACAAACTTTATATGCAGGTATCGCCCACTTGATTTAATATACAAAGGGCTTTCCTGGCCACAGTATCGACCAATTAAAGTGGAGAAGGAAAAGGGCCCATCGCGGACTTCAATGTGGTCAAATTTGCATTCCCATGAAGGCTCTATTGAATATTTCTCATCAAAGAAGAGGTCGATGCATTGTCTTGGTGAAGCTGAGAAAACACATTGGGGAAATGTAAGAAAAAGAAACACAATATCCAATCAAAAAAACATTTACTTGTTGAGTTGGTGTTTATGTCTTACCTTCAATGATATAAATACATGTTCGCTCTGGTGGGTACTTTTGGGGGTAGTTGGGGGAGGTGAACAGGCCTCCCTCAGCCTCCTTTATCCAGGTGCCACATTGGCCTATTGGAGTCACCCCTGAATTGTTTGTCACTGAAGCACAAGATTAATGTTCAGGTGCCATTCATACAGAACCATTATACCATCCAGCATTGTCTGACATTAAAAATGTATCAAATGTATTGTTATTGATCTGGTGTTTCATGGTCTTCTTCATTACACAGACATTACTTTTCCCAGTTAGGTAGATTCCAACATAACAGGGAAATAAATAACTCTACGCACAGTGTATATTTCAGTGTTACCTGCTTTTTTCCCCGGTGTACCAGACAATCCAAGAGTGATTAGACTTGCAACTACTGCTGTAAAAATAAAATGAAATGAAAGTTAGAAAAAAATACCCAGAAAACAATTGGCTATGGAAATTGTGTTTGTGTATGTTACTAAACCACAAAATAAAATTATGTTCCACAAAATACAGACATTATCATTTCGTTTCATAGCATAATGAATTCACATGTAGCGTTTTAAAAGAGTTTTTAAAGCGTCATTGCTGGAAAGTTCAATGGCAAGCATTGATTTAACTTTATGCTGTTGACCATCTAACTACGATTTTAAAGAGATCATGTTATACAAGCAAAAGGAGACAAAATTTACCGAGAGGCAAGGCAAATTTGTTCACCATGTCTAATCCTTGCTGTTTTCAATCCCAAATATTTCCAAAACGAAATGAACGAATCATTATTCCGTGCAACGGGAAAATTCAATCATCATATCCACGATATCCCTATTTTATCTCAGTGTAAACTAAACATAAATACAAAGTTACGGGAGGAAAAGCAGTCTCAATCCATCCGCTGCTGCCGTGACAGACAGGTCTGAACGTTCTCCTGAGTCCCGATTTCCATCCAAGCGCAGCGACGATAATCCGACCGACAGCAACCTTCAATGAGTATAGTATCCTTGACAGTTGACATCGTGCCAATTTCCCGTATTATATCTGCCACATGCCGGTGTACATCATCATTGGTCTCTGTGCTTGTGGTATTTATTTCCCGTGGACGTTCTGCATAAATACTTGGTCTGGACACTTCAAGCCAGACACTTCAAGCCACCTTACTCTCAAATATATAGGATATTAAATTCTGGTAGTACTGTAATAACTAGTTAATAAACTATAATCATGTTGTTTTATGAAGGAACCGCAATTCAGCTTCAACTCAAGCACAACTTTTTATTTTTTATTTTGTGGCTCCTGTCACTACGAACCCTGGCTCGATTCCAGGCGGTATCACAACCGGACGTGATTGGGAGTCCCATAGGGCAGCGCACAATTGGCCCAGCTTCACCTGGGTTAGGTTTTGGCCGGGAAGGCCGTCATTGTAAATAAGAATTTGTTCTTAACTGACTAGTCTGGTTAAATCTAATAAAATATTAGAGATGAATTAGGGACAGGGTTTGGGTCAATTTGGAATTTTGGAATTTCAATTCAACCCAGGAATTAAAATTCGAATTTGAATTGTTCACACCCCACAGGAAGCAGAATTGAATTTGAATTAAAATAAATATAATTGAATTCAAACAAATTCAAACAAATTCAACTGAGACACGAAACCTACATTAGGTACACTCATGAAAATGGATGGCTCATACAGACAATGAGTCACGTTGCTGTGGCTTGCTATATAAAGCAGGCAGATGGGCATAGAGGCATTCAGTTACTGTATATTGAACAATATAATGGGCAAAAATAAGTGACCTAAGCAACTTTGAGCTTGGTATGATCGTCGATGCCAGGCGCTCCAGATTCAGTATCTCAGAAACTGCCCCCTCATAGGCTTTTTTTAGATCCTTGTCATGGATGGGCTATTGCCACACCACTCTTATCAGCTAAAAACAACAAGAAACGGCTCCAGTGGGCACGCGATAACCAACACTGGATAATTGAGGAGTGAAAAAATGTATCTGGAACATGATATCGAGTTCGGTTTACTTGAGTGGCCTGCGCAGTCCCCCGACCTTAACCCAACAGAGCATGTTTGGGATGAGATGGAACGAGCTGTTCACAACAGGAATGTACCGGCGTCCAATCTGCAGCAACTGCGTGATGCCATTGCGTCAGCATGGACCAACACCCCTGTGGAACGTTTAAGACTCCAGGTCCGACCCGGTTCTAGATGGATGTACCTAATAAACTGGCCCAGTGAGTATATACTGTAGCTATATGAGTCTCATTCCTTTGACGTATATTTAGCCAAAAGCATCTGCCACCTCATAGTTAAAAGAAATACGATTTCAAATATTAGCTTGATCATAACTCAAAGAAGTAAAACAGTATTTTGTTGGTATTTTTGTAATTAGATGTTAGGTTGTTCCATTCCATTCTGGAGTGTTTGATCTAATGCATTCTTGGATATGTATTTTTTGTTTAATATTTTATAACATTATTATATCATAGAACTATTATAGAAAACCCCAAAAATTATCTAACAATATTTACAGACCACTATAATTACTTGAAACTCGTTTAAATGTTTCAAGAAAATGTAAAAAATTGTATTGCTTACCATACATTATATGCAAAATAGACACGTGCTTAATGATTTATGGAAGAAATTATCCATTTGAATTTCAATTAATTTCATCAAATTAAATTCCACTTCT
Organism: Oncorhynchus mykiss; assembly: GCF_057628025.1. Classification (NCBI taxonomy): domain Eukaryota; kingdom Metazoa; phylum Chordata; class Actinopteri; order Salmoniformes; family Salmonidae; genus Oncorhynchus; species Oncorhynchus mykiss. The sequence continues at coordinate 20,188,768 of NC_143049.1, forward strand.
TTCATTCATATTCAGTTCAACTTCTGGTTCCTGCAGGGTGTGACCAATTCAAATTCAATAAATTTAATTGGCATTTTAGACCAATTCAACTTAGAATCAACCCCAATTGGGGAGCATTGTTATGATAGTCAGCAGGGAAGCTAGAATAAGGATTAATGTAATTAACAAAAGTTTACTTGGCAATGGGTCTCAGAAACAGATGGGAGGAGGGTTCATCCAGTCTCAAATTAATTTTGGCAACCTCTGTTTGAAGCCTTTCCCATATGAGTAGAAGGTAACCGTGGGTCCATACAGGAACCAAGATCATAATACTGGATAATGCTGCATATTAAACTTCCCAATGAGGAGAAAAACGCAAATGAAAGGAATCATCCAAACAACATGAACAAAGTATCAAACAGATGCAGAGAGAGGAGGGTGGGGAGCTACAGTAATATGTTCAGCTGTCCTCTTGCCAAAATTACATTTAATTCCTTAAGGCCAGGTGTCCCAGGTGTGAAATGATTATGGGCAATAGGGTGTGCTGAACAGGGTTTGCTGACACAACAGTCAGTTCACTGTGTGGAAATAACATCTCTCATATCATACACATGTTTTTAAAATCTGCAATCCATACAAAAATAAAGACAGTCCTCTAAACTCAACCTGAACTAACTATGCAGTCCATAGATTTTGTCACGCCCTGACCTTAGAGAGCCTTTTTATGTCTCTATTTGGTTTGGTCAGGGTGTGATTTGGGTGGGCATTCTATGTTCTGTTTTCTATGTTTTTGTATTTCTATGTTTTGGCCGGGCATGGTTCTCAATCAGGGACAGCTGTCTATCGTTGTCTCTGATTGGGAATCATACTTAGGCAGCCTTTTTCCCTTCTGTCATTGTGGGAAGTTGTCTTTGTTAGGGGCACTATAGCCCTTGTAAGAGTCATGGTCGTTTTTGTTATTTCTTGTTTTTTTGGCGACATTTTACTAAATAAAATAAAATGTACACTCACCACGCTGCATCTTGGTCTTCCTGTAAAGACGGTCGTGACAGTTTTGTGTCTCTTTGCCATGCCTTTTGTCTGTGAATAAAACCCATGCATTTCTGTTGAATTTTTTTGACTGCCATATGGGATGAAGAAAAAAGTAAAAGTTAAGTATTTTGAATTCCATAAAGGTTTCAGAAAATATATATTTAAACAGATCCATATCATTCAATATTTCTGAGGAAAAATATGAGCTTGAGTTTCTCATATAAGTATTGCAAACATGTATTTCATTCACATTGCCTCAATGTTGCAAAGCTGGATTACTTCTCACTGTTCCAGACCAAAGAGAAATCAACTCCCTTGATATTCTACAGAAGGGAGACAAATCTGACAATCCAATCCATCTGGCTTTAGTTTATGTGAGGCAGATTGTTGTTATTCAGAGTTTTATCAGGACAATGAACGGGTCTTGTTTTTTTGCACACTCAGACAGAATAGAAAAATCTTATTTCATGATGACACAGAGTCGGTCACTGACTGTGTCCATTCCCCAAACGCACTCACCCGTCACATTATGGCAATGCCACTTTCTTACAATGAAACATGTATGAATGTTGAACAAGGTTTATATTTCTCTGTGAATGTTTGTTTTTTAAAGTATTATGTAACTAATAAGAAGGCATTATACTATATCGGTATGCACAGACTAGCTAGTCTGAGACCACTGCGTGCACAGTCAATATCAAATCTGTAATTACACAGATTTTATCTGCACGGAGCCATAAGCAATTGTGCCATGCTTGGAATATCAAGGCAAGTTTTAGCTGCAGTTTGGATGAGCTGCACCCAAGTGTGGTGTGTGGTCTATGTTCAGGAGTCCCTCAATTCTACCCACTAAACAATCAGTCTGATGTAACTTTGTCTACAAAACATAGTATTTTGACAGATTTAGATACATGATTATTATGGAGACAATCCAAAACCAGAGATTAAAGTCTTTAGTTTAAATAGACTTAACAGAGATTTGAGAAGAAAACAGTTATCAGACATACCATCTGTTCCAATATGGTAAGCAATAATGTTAAGTATAAAAAGTAGGTCATATTGACTGTAAAATGTTGTCAATATGGCCCTGGGTATGATATAACAGAGAACAGTCTACATTGGGCTTTCCATGAATATCAGAATACCATCTACTGGCAAATCTCCTTTTCTTTAATTTGACCGATTTTATATAGACAGATACAGGCGGCATACATGCTCATTTAGCATTTGCCAACCAACCACTTGATGGTGCAAGTGTAACTCATATCACAGCCTTGACACTACACTATACATATACTGTGTGTGAGTGAGTGAGTGAGTGAGTGAGTGAAAGAGCAAGAGAGAGAAAGAAAGAGAGATAGAGCAGGTTTGAAGGGGGACTGATTGCCACAAAACTGATAATCAGAGCAATCGCAAACCATAAACTGTTTTACAGTTTAGAAGACAATGTCTCTTCGATTTTGTACCATGATATCATTGGTCCTCCTAGGATTTGGCGTTGCCTTTTCGCTGGGACAGAATTACACAGAACCTCTTGTTTTGGAGGGAAAGTGTCTGGTGGTTTGCGATGCGAACCCGTCTGTAGAGGGAGCATTGACCTCTTCCTTCGGGATATCTGTCCGGGCAAGCGGTGCTAAAGTGGCTTTCTCTGCACTCAGGGGAACGAACCACGAACCATCTGATATGAGCAATACGTCTCCGACCATCTACTTTGACCAGGTTCGAGAATATTTATGTCTTTCATGATTTGTGTCTTTTCATAGGCTAATATTGACAATGTATGTTTGTGCTCTTTAGAACGTTTGATGTTTTTCTCATTGCAGGTATTAGTGAACATTGGCAACCATTTCAAGCCCCAAGCGAGTGTATTTCAAGCACCAAGAAGAGGCATTTACAGTTTTAGCTTCCATGTGGTGAAGGTTTACAACCGGCAGACTATACAGGTAAGTGTATAGGGAGGTCTGCATTGTGATGCAATTTAATTGTGCTTTTCATGTCTTTATCATACCCATTGCATAACACTCTGCAGGTAAACTTGATGCACAACGAATACCCTATAATATCAGCTTTCGCCGGGGACCATGATGTCACTCGAGAGGCTGCGAGCAATTCAGTCCTTCTGCACCTGGAACGGGAGGACAAACTCTACTTGAAGCTTGAGAGGGGGGATCTAATGGGTGGCTGGAGGTACTCAACGTTTTCTGGATTCTTGGTGTTTCCACTCTAATCACAACTCTCAAATCAAGTGACTCTTTTTTATTTTCTTCAAGGACGTTGGCCACCCATCTCTGGACTTAAATTATGAAGAAATGTATAACTGACTGTGAGATAAAGTAGGCTATTTTGGCAATTTATGACGAAATTATTCCGTGCTATGAGGTTGGGATTTGTATTGCTGAATGTGACTGATTGTTGGTATGATATTATATAAACTGCGAAGAGTAGCCTATTCAAGCGTTTGTCAGTTGCGCCCATTCAGTAGCTATCCATGGTCCTGAAACAGCAGAAACACGGTAGCTGTCTGTTGAAACCACAAAACGCATCTCAAGCGTACAGAGCCAATAGGTGGCAATTGAGTGTTGGCTCTAGTGCCAACGTTGTTGCAGTAGTGCCATTGAAGTATTGTAATCAAATAACATTTTCCAAAGGTGTGCAAATGCAGGCTAGCTGGCATTTGGACCTATATTGCACATTGATAAGGTGTTCATTTTGGCATTTTTTTAAAAGCTTTAGTCCAGTCTTAGTCACTTTGTAATAACATCCAAATCAAATGTTATTGGTCACATACACGTGTTTAGCAGTTGTTATCGCAGGTGTAGCAAAATGCTTATGCTAGTTCTGACAGTGCAACATTAAGTCACATTTGTGTCATTTGAATAATGATTAAGTCTTGTCATTGTCAAACAGTGCGCCATTTTCGTAAACTAAATTCCCTTTAATTTCAGTCACATTTTAGTCACATCACATTTGTATTGTCTCATTAACCTATAGTAAACTTAAATCACTGACTCCCATGTGCACAAACATACATAACCTTGTCCCACCAACATATTTTTCTGCATAACATAACATCATATTCCCTTCCCAACAGCAGAAAAATGACAAACATATATTAGAATATATAATGATTATCTGGCCATTCATAATTCAGCCTACATATCGGCAAAGTAGTATGGGTTGAACCTCCGTCACTGGGCCATGTCAGTGCCATTGTAATCAACGTTCCACAGACGTTGCAGCCACATTGGTGTCCAAAAGTAGAACGGGGGCTAATGACTTTGAACGGGATTTTTTGCCCAGTGATGCAGTCGAGTCACTAAAACCCAAGTCCGAATTGAGTCCCAAGTCCCCTGTGCTCGAGTTCAAGTCTGAGTCACCAATGTTGGTCGAGTAACGAATGGAGTCACGAGAAAAAAAATGTAGTCAATAAATTGCTTGCTATCCATTTTTATTTTTTCTGTACCACCAAATGTGTGCATATCTGCTACTGGTAACGTTAATGTTACCAGGGCCACGTTCAGTTGCAAAACTTTCTCGAACATTGCAGACAGTTCCAGTCGGTATTCACGTAGTAATAATAAAGAATTCCCTTGACACACGACAACAAATTGGGTAAAACCAACATTCTTTCCTATTGAAATAACAAAACATGCCAAAAAGCTGCTGTGTTGTTTTATGTAGCCAGGTCAAAAGTCCTGACCTACGGTTCTATAAAGCTCCAAAGTAGGGAAATAAAGCCTGTGAAAAGATTCATCGTTAGACATGTTGTACTATTATTAAATGTCGTTTTGTAATTGACTAAAACAAGCAGACTAACAATAAAATTGCGTTTGAAAACGGTCAAGTTTTTGCTGTGAGCTAATGGGGAAACCTAGGTAACCTGTTCGTTTTTCCCAGAGATAGGCAGGCCGCACAGTTACAGTGCCTTCGGCCCCCTTGAACTTTGCGACCTTTTGCCACATTTCAGGCTTCAAACATAAAGATATAAAACTGTATTTTTTTGTGAAGAATCAACAACAAGTGGGACACAATCATGAAGTGGAACGACATTTATTGGATATTTCAAACTTTTTTAACAAATCAAAAACTGAAAAATTGGGCGTGCAAAATTATTCAGCCCCCTTAAGTTAATACTTTGTAGCGCCACCTTTTGCTGCGATTACAGCTGTAAGTCGCTTGGGGTATGTCTCTATCAGTTTTGCACATCGAGAGACTGACATTGAGCTCGAGCTCAGTGAGGTTGGATGGAAAGCATTTGTGAACAGCAGTTTTCAGTTCTTTCCACAGATTCTCGATTGGATTCAGGTCTGGACTTTGACTTGGCCATTCTAACACCTGGATATGTTTATTTTTGAACCATTCCATTGTAGATTTTGCTTTATGTTTTGGATCATTGTCTTGTTGGAAGACAAATCTCCGTCCCAGTCTCAGGTCTTTTGCAGACTCCATCAGGTTTTCTTCCAGAATGGTCCTGTATTTGGCTCCATCCATCTTCCCATCAATTTTAACCATCTTCCCTGTCCCTGCTGAAGAAAAGCAGGCCCAAACCATGATGCTGCCACCACCATGTTTGACAGTGGGGATGGTGTGTTCAGCTGTGTTGCTTTTACGCCAAACATAACGTTTTGCATTGTTGCCAAAAAGTTCAATTTTGGTTTCATCTGACCAGAGCACCTTCTTCCACATGTTTGGTGTGTCTCCCAGGTGGCTTGTGGCAAACTTTAAACAACACTTTTTATGGATATCTTTAAGAAATGGCTTTCTTCTTGCCACTCTTCCATAAAGGCCAGATTTGTGCAATATACGACTGATTGTTGTCCTATGGACAGAGTCTCCCACCTCAGCTGTAGATCTCTGCAGTTCATCCAGAGTGATCATGGGCCTCTTGGCTGCATCTCTGATCAGTCTTCTCCTTGTATGAGCTGGAAGTTTAGAGGGACGGCCAGGTCTTGGTAGATTTGCAGTGGTCTGATACTCCTTCCATTTCAATATTATCGCTTGCACAGTGCTCCTTGGGATGTTTAAAGCTTGGGAAATCGTTTTGTATCCAAATCCGGCTTTAAACTTCTTCACAACAGTATCTCGGACCTGCCTGGTGTGTTCCTTGTTCTTCATGATGCTCTCTGCGCTTTTAACGGACCTCTGAGACTATCACAGTGCAGGTGCATTTATACGGAGACTTGATTACACACAGGTGGATTGTATTTATCATCATTAGTCATTTAGGTCAACATTGGATCATTCAGAGATACTCACTGAACTTCTGGAGAGAGTTTGCTGCACTGAAAGTAAAGGGGCTGAATAATTTTGCACGCCCAATTTTTCAGTTTTTGATTTGTTAAAAAAGTTTGAAATATCCAATAAATGTCGTTCCACTTCATGATTGTGTCCCACTTGTTGTTGATTCTTCACAAAAAAATAAAGTTTTATATCCTTATGTTTGAAGCCTGAAATGTGGCAAAAGGTCGCAAAGTTCAAGGGGGCCGAATACTTTCGCAAGGCACTGTATATCTAATAAGGAGTGGGTCTATATAAATCCCATAGAATAGAGCCAACATCCATTATTCAACATGTCAGTGAGGCACGTTTGTTCTACATAGCATATTTCTGTCTGAGCTTTAAAAAATGTGGTCCTGTTGAACCGCCCCATGTTGTCAGCGGTTATGAACGTTCTCAGACCGCTCTCTATTGGTAGCGCCAGAATGGTACCCCAAAGCCGTGGTAAACCCAGTCATTCTGGATGAATGGTCTGGTCTGCAAGTAGAATAGTTTTAGAATGGCCTGCGATATGCTTAATGAATGTAAAATGGTGGTCGCTAATGCTGTTGTTTTTAATTTCATAAAGTAGCTTGTGTTTCTTAACCAGGCAAAGGGTAGTTACAGTTTTTGACAATTGCTTACACATGATTTCTGAAACGATGGCTCCTTTTCTCTAGACTCTACACACAAAACGCCAAAACACACATACAACATGCAAAACGTCACACATCTCTTGAAAAACCAAACACTTCATTCAAAACAATTTAAACTGTTCTCAAAAGGGTGTTTTTGCATCAAAACTCTACACACAAGCCATCAAATGATTACATCTTATACACACCCAACCACACACAGATGTGACAAATGTAAAACACTACTATCATGTGTCTTTTGCATGTTCAGTGTGCAGTGGAGTCCACAGCAGTTTGTCATAGCACTCACACATACATGTATGTGCACAAATATATACAGCATGTATGCATATTCCGTATACATTTACACTATAACCAAAAATGCAAGGGGGGGAAAATAAAATGTGTTCCTTTCTCAAAAAATTGTATTTTCATCCAGATTTCGGGATGAACAGTAACAGACAAAACAAACACAGTAGAAGATAAATAAATAGGCTTGTCCTTGTCCTCCTCCTCTTCCTCCTCGTCTTTGTCCTCTTCCTCTTCCTCCTCGTCTTTGTCCTCTTCCTCTTCCTCCTTGTCCTTGTCCTTGTCCCCCTCTTACTCTCATTCCTCTATCTCTCTCTCCAAAATTGGCCTCCATTGTTGTCCAAACCAAGAAAGCCAACCTGAAGCTTCTGTACAGAGTGGAAAGGCAGAGACATCATGGAGGACGAGGACGCTTGTTTACAGCTGTACAAGAGACTGAAATTATAAATATGGTTTTGGCCAACAATGCAATTAGGATTCGAGAGATAAGAGAGCATATATTGAATAATGACACCATATTTAACAACATCAACGCTGTAAACCTGTCGACCATACAACGCATCCTCCAACGGCACCGAGTGACGATGAAACAACTTTACAAGGTGCCATTTGAGAGAAACTCTGACCGAGTCAAGAATATGCAACACTACTTCCAGTACTTCAGACATACCATATTTACTTATCTGTATATCCTTTTGTCTGTTACAGAGAGTATTGGAGCTGGATGCCCATGTAATTCGCCATGAATTTATTTATGTGGATGAGGTTGGCTTCAACCTCACCAAAACCATGCGCCACGGAAGAAATGTAATAGGACAGAGGGTAATTACCAATGTCATTGGACAGCGTGGGGGTAATATAACTATGTGTCCTCCATCACAATGCCACACTGGGTCCGTACAACACCTGTTCACTTTTCTTGATCCAATTTACAAATGCTTGTCCCTGATCCAGATCAGGGGCCTGCTAGATTTGTGGTTTTATGGGACAATGTTAGTTTTCACCGGGCTGTTCTGGTCCAAAACTGGTTTGCCACCCATCCACAATTTGAAGTTTTGTACCTACCCCCATATTCACCTTTTCTAAATCCCATAGAGGAATTCTTCTCATTCTGGCTGCTGGAAAATGTATGATCGCCAACCCTATGCCCACATGCCGCTTCTCCAGGCAATGGATGACGCATGTGGGGACATAGAGGTTGCCTCTGTCCAAGGTTAGATACTTCCCTCGATGTTTGGCAAGAGAAAACATATCTTGTGTGTGTAGAGTTTTGAAAAAAAGGAGACAGTTTTGAAAACTTGTGTAAGCAGTTGGAAAAAACTGTAACTGAAATGAATGTTTTTATTTTAGTCTCATCATTTGACACTGAAAAATAGATGTTTGAGGAATATTTTAGTCACTATTTTTGTTGACGAAATGAAAACTGCATTGATATATGTACTGGACAATTTAACCTCTAAATAAAGACAAGTGACTAGAACGTGTGTGTGTGTGTGTGTGAATATGTTAGATCTCAGAACTGCTGAAGTGTGACTGCTAAATTGTGTAACTCTTTGTTTTTACATTTAGCAGACTCTCTTATCCAAGAGTGACAATACAATAAGTGCATTCATAACTAGGTGAGACAGCCACATATCACAGTCCTAGTAAGTACATTTTCCCTCAATAAACAAGTTATCAGCAAAGTTAGTGCTAATAGGAAAAGAAAAATGCAGGTTGTTTTGTAATATAAAAAAGATATACAAAATGGGGGGGGGGGGGGGGGGGGTTTTAGGATACTATTTTTCTGATGTTGATGCTGTACACACCTCCAGGCTGTGTAAGGGCTATTTGACCAAGAAGGAGAGTGATACAGTGCTGCATCAGATGACCTGGCCTCCACAATCGCCCAACCGCAACCCAATTGAGATGGTTTGGGATGAGTTGACCGCAGAGTGAAGGAAAAGTAGCCAACAAGTGCTCCGCATATGTGGGAACTCCTTCAAGACTGTTGGAAAAGCATTCCAGGTGAAGCTGGTTGAGAGAATGCCAAGAGTGTGCAAAGCTGTCATCAAAGCAAAGGGTGGCTACTTTGAAGAATATAAAATATATTTTGATTTGTTTAACACTTTTTTGGTTACTACATAATTCCATATGTGTTATTTCATAGTTTTGATGTCTTCACTATTATTCTACAATGTAGAAAACTGTAAAAAATAAAGATCAGGACATCAGACTGGGGCGATGGTTCACTTTCCAACAGGACAACGACCCTAAGCACACATCCAAGACAATGCAGCAGTGGCTGTGGGACAAGTCTCTGAATGTCCTTGAGTGGCACAGCCAGAGCCAGGACTTGAACCCGATCGAACATCTCTGGAGAGACCTGTAAATAGCTGTGCAGCAACGCTCCACATCCAACTTGACAGAGCTTGATAGGATCTGCAGAGAAGAATGGGAGATACTCCCCAAATACAGGTGTGCCAAGCTTGTAGCGTCATACCCAAGATGACTCGAGGCTGTAATTGCTGCAAAAGATGCTTCAACAAAGTACTGAGTAAAGGCTCTGATTACTTATGTAAATGTGATTTTTCCTTTTTTTGCCTAAAAACCTGTTTTTTCTTTATCATTATGGGGTATTGTGTGTAGATTGATGAGGGAAAAATCAATTTAATCAATTTTAAAGTAAGGCTGTAACCTAACAAAAAGCGGAAAAAGTAAAAGGATCTGATTACAAAGGCACTGTACATAGTTTTCATTTCACCTATCTATACCTAACTGTGACACATGTATCATTTACCTTGACATTTTAACCCCCCCCCCCCCCCCCCCCCCACTCTTTCTCTGTCTCTCGCTTATCCATGGGGATACTGTATCCATCTTATCCCAGCAGCAGTCACGTCTGGTGAGCTGCACCGCTGTGGGATTTACTTAAGATACTATTTTTCTGATGTTGGTGCTTTAATTGGATATGTCAATGACTGTATGCAAATGTTTTTTTTTTGTGTGTGTGTACTGTATTTAGTTTTGGGTGTAAGTATGTGTTATAACCTCCCCTCTCTCTTTCTCATCCATGGGGATACTGTGTTCATCTTATCCCAGCAGCAGTCACGTCTGTTGAGCGTGCAACCCTGTGCCTTCAGAAAAAAGTACTCAGCTCAACAGCTCCTCAGCGTGTGAGCAAGGCTGTAGCCTTTTGATGTCTGTCCTCTGCATAGCAGTTCACACAGAGCAGTGGAATGCCCAAGGACAAAATCAATCTGCTCTGCGCGACACCTGGCATGTAAAAGTCCGTAATCATAACTCTCTCTAGTACCGTTTGAACCTGATTTTAACATGGGTCCTTTGTCCTGATCTTATCTACATTCTGTTTGCGCCAACATTTCCAGAAATGTGCCCACATATGGTATTTAAATGTGTCTGTTATCAATCTGTCCACTGTCTGCATTGTGACCAGATGTCCTGGTCCCTTTCTTTATGCAAAGTATTTACAGCTATTCTTACAATAACTAAATAAATATTATTTTCTAAGACACATCTTGATGTAATCAGTTAATCGTGCCACTTGTCAATGATTTTAGAGGGTGGAATAACTATGATTTAAATGGTATCTCTGTCCAGATCTGCATATATTTGTAAGATATCCAGACACAATGCGTGTCTGACTACCTCCGGAGGTGGGCAGAATGAGCCCTCTTTTGATTGTCTACACCTGTCTAAAAATGTGGGAAAGATCAGAATGTAGATAAAGTCAGTACAAAGGACGCAAGTTACAACCAGGTATAAACAGGGCTTCTGAAACATCATGTGTATTTGCCTTTTCTTATCGAGATGGGAAGAGTCCTTTTCCCAGAAACCCAGCTGACCTTTATCCTGGCTGTAACTAGTTAACCCTGACTTTTAACGCTTTTGGAAAACACAGCTGCGTATACACAGACAGACCAATTTTGATCTTTTGCACAAGTGTTGGCAAATAGCTGATCTGATTGGGCAAAAGACCAATCAGAATTGAGTTGACTGTGTAAACACAGCCCACTTGGCACACAGAATGCTATTTTTTCTCGTAAATGAAAAGTAACTGCATGGTTAAAAAAAATTTAATCATAGGCTGCGTTTACAAAGGTTGCCCAATTCTGATCTTTTCCCCAATTATTGGCAAAAGAGCTGATCTGATTGGTCAAAAGACCAATTAGTATGAAATATCAAAATTAGGCTTCCTGTGTGTACACAGCCATAGACATACGCATAAATATAGCTTTTCTAGCAGCGCTAGTTGAATGGCTACCTACACAGGCAGCCCAATTCTGATAATTTTTCAACTAATTGGTCTTTTGACCAATCATATCTGATGTTTTTGCATCTTTATCAGAGCTGATCTGATTGGTCAAAAGACCAATTAGTGAGAAAAAAAACTATGGCTGTAAACACAGCACCAAAACAACAGCATGTGCTAGACTTATTTCTTGTTAGGAACATGCTAACGTTGCATTTATTCTAGGTGATCTATAGTTGTTCCAGTGTGTTAATGGAAGACTAGTCTATCACTGTCTCTAAATCACCACGTGGTTTATGTTACTTCAATGAGTCATTTAGATTATGCTTAAATTGCATTCTGCTTCGCTTGTTATTTTTTTAGATTACCCCAGTTGAATTATGTTCTCCCATCTGCTTCTCAAAGTGATGACCACACACTATTTAATTCTGAAAACACTTAAATCAGTTTATGCAAAAATATGTTTTTTGGTGTATAGATTTATATAGAAAAGTATGTGGACATCCTTTCAAATTAGTAGATTCGGCTATTTCAGCCACACCTGTTGCTGACAGGTGTATAAAATCTAGCACACAGCCATGCAATCTCCATAAGACACATTGGCAGTAGAATGGACGACAGGTAACCTAGTGGCTATAGTGTTAGGCCAGTAACGGAAAGGTTGCTAGATCGAATCCCCGAGTTGACAAGGTAAAAATCTGTTGTTCTACCCCTGAACAAGGCAGTTAACCCATTGTTCCTAGGCCATCATTGTAAATAAGAATTTGTTCTTAACTGACTTTCCTAGTTAAATAAAGATTTTAAAAAATGGCCTTACTGAAGAGCTCAGTGGCTTTCATTATGGAACTGTGATAGGATGCCACCTTTCCAACAAGTCAGTTTGTCAAATTTCTGCCTTTCTAGAGCTGCCCCAGTCAACCGTAAGTGCTGTTATTGTGAAGTGGAAACATCTAGGAGCAAAAATGACTCTGTTGCGAAGTGGTAGGCCACACAAGCTCCCAGAACAGGACCGCTGAAGCACATAAAATTGGCTGTCCTCTGTTGCCAACACTCACTATCGAGTTCCAAACTGCCTCTGGAAGCAACGTCAGCACAAGAACTGTTCGTCAGGGGGCTTCATGAAATGGGTTTTCATGGCAGAGCAGCTGCACACAAACCTAAAATCCCCATTAGCAATACCAAGCATCGGCTGGGGTGGTGTAACTGGCCTGCACAGAGCCCTGACCTTAACCCCATTGAAAACCTTTGGGATGAATTAGAATGCAGACTGCGAGCCAGGACTAAACGCCCAACGTCAGTGTCCTACCCCACTAATGCTCTTGTGGATGAATGGAAGCAAGTCCCCGCAGCAATTTTCCTACATACATATACATATGCAGTACCAGTCAAACGTTTGAACACCTACTCATTCAACAGTCATTTAGACAACTTGACCCGAAGCCACTCCTGCGTTGTCTTGGCTGTGTGCTTAGGGTCGTTGTCCTGTTGGAAGGTGAACCGTCGCCTGAACCGAGGTCCTGAGTGCTCTGGAGCAGGTTTTCATCAAGGATCTCGCTGTACTTTGCTCCGTTCATCTTTGCCTTGTTCCTGACCAGTCTCCCAGTCCCTGTGGCTGAAAAACATCCCCACAGCATGATGCTGCCACCACCATGCTTCACCGTAGGGATGGTGTCAGGTTTCCTCCAGACGTGACGCTTGACATTCAGTCCAAAGAGTTGAATCTTGGTTTCATCAGACCAAAGAATCTTATTTCTCATGGTCTGGGAGTCTTTGGGTGCCTTTTGGCAAACTCCAAGCATGTTGCCATGCGCCTTTACTGAGGAGTGGCTTCTGTCTGGCCACTCTATCATAAAGGCCTGATTGGTGGAGTGCTGCAGAGATGGTTGTCCTTCTGGAAGGTTTTCCCATCTCCACAGAGGAACTCTGGAGCTCTGTCAGAGTGACTATCGGGTTCTTGGTTACCTCCCTTACCAAGGCCCTTCTCCCCCGATTGCTCAGTTTGTCTAGGCGGCCAGCTCTAGGAAGAGTCTTGGTGGTTCCAAATTTCTTCCGTTCAGGAATGATGGAGGCCACTGTGTTCTTGGAGACCTTCAATTCTACAGACATTTTTTGGTACCCTTCCCCAGATCTGTGGCTTGACACAAACCTGTCTCGGAGCTCTACGGACAATTCCTTCAATCTCAATGCTTTGTTTTTGTTCTGACATGCACTGTAAACTGTGGGACCTTATATAGACAGGTGTGTGCCTAACCAAATCATGTACAATCAATTGAATTTACCGCAGGTGTAATCCAATCAAGTTGTCGAAACATGTCAAGGATGATCAATGGAAACAGGATGCACTTGAGCTCAATTGCGAGTCTCATAGCTAAGGGTCTAAAAACTTACAGTACCAGTCAAAAGTTAGGTCACACCTACTCATTCCAGGGTTTTTCTTTATTTTTAAAATGTTCTACATTGTAGAATAATAGTGAAGACATCAAAACTATGAAAGAACACATATGGAATCATGTAGTAACCAAAAAATGTTAAACAAATCAAACTAATATTTTTTTTTAGATTCTTCAAAGTCACCACATGTTGCCTTTTTGACAGCTTTGCACACTCTTGGCATTCTCTCAACCAGCTTCACCTTTTCGGCTGCTTTTCCTTCACTCTGCGGTCCAACTCACCCCAAACCATCTCATTTGGGTTGAGGTCAGGTGATGCAGCACTCAATCAATCTCCTTCTTGGTCAAATAGCCCTTACACAGCCTGGAGGTGTGTTGGGTCATTTCCCTTTTGAAAAACAAATGATAGTCTCACTAAACGCAAACCAGATGGCGTATAGGTGCATAGTTTTGATGTCTTCACTATTATTCTACAATGTAGAAAATAGTAAAAATAAAGAAAAACCCTTGAATGAGTAGGTGTGTCCAAACTTTTGACTGGTACTGTATATATACAGTTGAAGTCGGAAGTTTACATACACCTTAGCCAAATACATTTAAACTCAATTTCACAATTCCTGACATTTCATTCTAGTAAAAATTCCCACTCTTAGGTCAGTTAGGATAACCAATTTATTTTAAGAATGTGAAATGTCAGAATAATAGATGAGAGAATTATTTATTTCAGCTTTTCTTTCTTTCATCACTTTCCCAGTGGGTCAGAAGTTCACATACACTCAATTAGTATTTGGTAGCATTGCCTTTAAATTGTTTAACTTGGGTCAAACATTTTGGGCAGCCTTCCACAAGCTTCCCACAATAAGTTGGGTGAATTTTGGCCCATTCCTCCTGACAGAGCTGATGTGACTGAGTCAGGTTTATAGGCCTCCTTGCTCGCATTGGTTGGTAATGTAGATTTCTTATAACCCATCGCTTTCTACTACATATAAAAATACAATAAAAGTATACATTTTCATTCAAAACCAAAGTTTATCAGAATTCCAGCCATTCCAATACATGTATCTCGGACCTGCCTGATGTGTTCCTTGTTCTTCATGATGCTCTCTGCGCTTTTAACAGACCTCTGAGACTATCACAGTGCAGGTGCATTTATACAGAGACTTGATTACACACAGGTGGATTGTATTTATCATCATTAGTCAATTAGGTCAACATTGGATCATTCAGAGATCCTCACTGAACTTCTGGAGAGAGTTTGCTGCACTGAAAGTAAAGGAGCTGAATAATTTTGCACGCCCAATTTTTTAGTTTTTGATTTGTTAAAAAAAGTTTGAAATATCCAATAAATGTCGTTCCACTTCATGATTGCGTCCCACTTGTTGTTGATTCTTCACAAAAAAATACAGTTTTATATCTTTATGTTTGAAGCCTGAAATGTGGCAAAAGGTCGCAAAGTTCAAGGGGGCCGAATACTTTCGCAAGGCACTGTGTATATATATATATATATATATATATATATATATATATACACATACACAGTGAATATAAATAAATTAAAATATATATATATATATATATATATATTTAACCAGGTAGGCAAGTTGAGAACATGTTCTCATTTACAATTGCGACCTGGCTAAGATATAGCAAAGCAGTTCGACACATACAACAACACAGAGTTACACATGGAGTAAAACAAACATACAGTCAATAATACAGTAGAAAAATAAGTCCATATACAATGTGAGCAAATGAGGTGAGATAAGGGAGGTAAAGGCAAAAAAAAGGCCATGGTGGCCAAGTAAATACAATATAGCAAGTAAAACACTGGAATTGTAGATTTGCATTGGAAGAATGTGCAAATTAGAGATAGAAATAATGGGGTGCAAAGGAGCAAAATAAATAAATAAATAAGAGTAGGGGAAGAGGTAGTTGTTTTGGATAAATTATAGATGAGCTATGTACAGATGCAGTAATCTGTGAGCTGCTCTGATGCTCTGACAGCTGGTGCTTAAAGCTAGTGAGGGAGATGTGTTTCCGGTTTCAGAGATTTTTCTAGTTTGTTTCAATCATTGGCAGCAGAGAACTGGAAGGAGAGGCGGCCAAAGGAAGAATTGGTTTTGGGGGTGACCAGAGAGATATACCTGCTGGAGCACGTGTTACAGGTAGGTGCTGCTATGGTGACCAGCGAGCTGAGATAAGGGGGGACTTTACCTAGCAGGGTCTTGTAGATGACCTGGAGCCAGTGGATTTGGCGACGAATATGAAGCGAGGGCCAGCCAACGAGAGTGTACATGTCGCAGTGGTGGGTAGTATATGGGGCTTTGGTGACAAAACAGATGGCACTGTGATAGACTGTATCCAATTTATTGAGTAGGTTATTGGAGACTATTTTGTAAATGACATCGCCGAAGTTGAGGATCGGTAGGGTGGTCAGTTTTACGAGGGTATGTTTGGCAGCATGAGTGAAGGATGCTTTGTGCGAAATAGGAAGCCAATTCTAGATTTAACTTTGAATTGGAGATGTTTGATGTGAGTCTGAAAGGAGAGTTTACAGGCTAACCAGACACCTAGGTATTTGTAGTTGTCCACGTATTCTAAGTCAGAACCATCCAGAGTAGTGATGTTGGACGGGCGGGCAGGTGCAGGCAGCTATCGGTTGAAAAGCATGCATTTAGTTTTACTTGTATTTAAGAGCAGTTGGAGGCCATGGAAGGAGAGTTGTATGGCATTGAAGCTCGTCTGGAGGATTGTTAACACAGTGTCCAAAGAAGGGCCAGAAGTATACAGAATGGTGTCGTCTGCGTAGAGGTGGATCAGAGACTCACCAGCAGAAAGAGCGACATCATTGATGTAAACAGAGAAGAGAGTCGGCCCAAGAATTGAACCCTGTGGCACCCCCATAGAGACTGCCAGAGGCCCGGACAACAGGCCCTCCGATTTGACACACTGAACACTATCAGAGAAGTAGTTGGTGAACCAGGCGAGGCAATCATTTGAGAGACCAAGGCTATCGAGTCTGCCGATGAGGATGTGGTGATTGACAGAGTCGAAAGCCTTGGCCAGGTCAATGAATACGGCTGCACAGTATTGTTTCTTATCGATTGCGGTTAAGATATCGTTTAAGACCTTGAGCGTGGCTGAGGTGCACCCATGACCAGCTCTGAACCCAGATTGCATAGCGGAGAAGGTGCAGTGGGATTCGAAATGGTCGGTAATCTGTTTGTTGACTTTGCTTTCGAATACCTTAGAAAGGCAGGGTAGGATAGATATAGGTCTGTTGCAGTTTGGGTCAAGAGTGTCCCAACTTTGAAGAGGGGGATGACCGCAGCTGCTTTCCAATCTTTGGGAATCTCAGACGATACGAAAGAGAGGTTGAACAGGCTAGTAATAGTGGTTGCAACAATTTTGGTAGATAATTTTAGAAAGAAAGGGTCCAGATTGTCTAGCCCAGCTGATGTGTAGGGGGTCCAGATTTTTCAGCTCTTTCAGAACATCAGCTGACTGGATTTGGAAGAAGGAGAAATGGGGAAGGCTTGGGCGAGTTGCTGTGGGGGGTGCAGTGCTGTTGACCGGGATAGGGTTAGCCAGGGTGAAAGCATGGCCAGCCGTAGAAAAATGCTTATTGAAATTTTCAATTATGGTGGATTTATCGGTAGTGACAATGATTCCTATCCTCAGTGCAGTGGGCAGCTGGGAGGAGGTGTTCTTATTCTCCATAGACTTTACAGTGTCCCAGAACTTTTTTGAGTTTGTGTTGCAGGAAGCAAATTTCTGCTTGAAAAAGCTAGTCTTGGCTTTTCTAACTGCCTGTGTATATTGGTTTCTAGCTTCCCTGAAAAGTTGCATATCACGGGGGCTGTTCGATGCTAATGCAGAACACCATATGATGTTTTTGTGTTGGTCAAGGGCAGTCAGGTCTGGAGAAAACCAAGGGCTGTATATGTTCCTGGTTCTACATTTCTTGAATGGGGCATGCTTATTTAAGATGGTGAGGAAGGAATAAAAAATAAAAACAGGCATCCTCTACTGCCGGGATGAGGTCAATATCCTTCCAGGATACCCGAGCCAGGTCGATTAGAAAGGCCTGCTCGCTGAAGTGTTTCAGGGAGCGTTTGACAGTGATGAGTGGAGGTTTGACCGCTGACCCATTACGTATGCAGGCAATGAGGCAGTGATCGCTGAGATCTTGGTTGAAAACAGTAGAGGTGTATTTAGAGGGCAAGTTGGTTAGGATGATATCTATGACGGTGCCCGTGTTTACGGCTTTGGGGTGGTACCTGGTAGGTTCATTGATAATTTGTGTGAGATTGAGGGCATCAAGCTTAGATTGTAGGACTGCTGGGGTGTTAAGCATGTTCCAGTTTAGGTCACCTAGCAGCACGAGCTCTTAAGATAGATGGGGGGCAATCAGTTCACATATGGTGTCCAGAGCACAACTGGGGGCAGAGGGTGGTCTATAGCAGGCGGAAACGGTGAGAGGCTTGTTTTTAGTGAGGTGGTAGAAGTTCAAATTGTTTGGGTACAGACCTGGATAGTAGGACAGAACTCTGCAGGCTATCTCTGCAGTAGATTGCAACACTGCCCCCTTTGGCCGTTCTAGCTTGTCTGAAAATGTTGTAATTAGGGATGGAGATTTCAGAGTTTTTGGTGGTCTTCCTAAGCCAGGATTCAGACATGGCTAGAACATCCGGGTTGGCAGAGTGTGCTAAAGCAGTGAATAAAACAAACTTAGGGAGGAGGCTTCGAATGTTAACATGCATGAAACCAAGAATATTACGGTTACAGAAGTCATCAAAAGACAGGAGTGGAGCTAGGCACTGCAGGGCCTGGATTCACCTTTACATCCCCAGAGGAACAGAGGAGTAGTAGGATAAGGGTATGGCTAAAAGCTATGAGAATTGGTTTTCTAGAACGTCCGGAACAGAGAGTAAAAGGAGGTTTCTGGGGGCAATAAAATGGCTTCAAGATATAATGTACAGACAAAGGTATGGTAGGATGTGAATACAGTGGAGGTAAACCTAGGCATTGAGTGATGATGAGTGAGATATTGTCTCTAGAAACATAATTGAAACCAGGTGATGTCATCGCATGTGTGGGTGGTGGAACTGAAAAGTTGGATAAGGTATAATGAGCAGGGCTAGAGGCTCTACAGTGAAATAAGCCAATAAACACTAACCAGAACCAGGACAAGGCATATTGACATTAAGGAGAGGCATGCTTAGCAGAGTGATCATAGGGTCCAGTGAGTAGTGAGGTTGGTTGGGGTAACGGCAATTCAGACAGCTAGCCAGGCCATCGGTAGCAAGCTGGCAGAGGATGGAGGTCTGTTTTTAGCCACCTCGTGTGTTTCCGTCGGTAGATTAGTGGGGTTCCGTCTGGTAGAGTGGACCAATCCAATTGGCAAAATAGATAAAGTTATAGTGACCCAAGAAAATTGTCCGATAGACCTATTCAGATAGCAGTCGATAAGACAGCTAACGATTAGCGGGCCGCAGATGGGCGTTCAGGTAACGTCGCGACGGAGGGGCCAGTTGGATAACTCCCTCGGGCAGATAACGTCGGTAGTCCAGTAGTGAAGGCCCGGTGGGGCTCCACATCAGCAGTAAAACGGGTCCGGATAGGTGATTGTAGCCCAGGAGTGGCTGATGGAACTCTTCGGGAAAATGTATGTTTGCTCCGGGACCGATGTAAGCCAATAGTCACTCAGATAGCAGCAAGATCCAGGTGTAAATGCCAGAGCTTGCGGTAGAAATCCGAGGATATGGAGAGAAAAATATGTCCGGTATGTTCTGGTCTGAGTCGCATTGTACAAAACTGGCGATAGCTTTGCGAGCTAAAGGATAGCTGATGACCACCAAACGTGGTTAGCTGAATACTAACGTTAGCCAGTAAACTGGCTAGCTTCTATTGTGGATTTCAGATAAGATTTTTTATTTTTTTTAATTGGTGAGGCGGGTTGCAGGAGTGTTTTGAAGTTGAGTTTAGAAAAGAAAATATTTTTAAAAAGATATGCGAAGAAAGATGTAAATATATATATACACACGGGACACAACAAGGACACAGGACGTCTGACTGCTATGCCATCTTGGGAGATGTGATATATAATAAGATATATAATTTAGAAGTCCAAAAATTGATGTAGCAACTACAGATTGCCCCTTTAAGTCTATCAAAAGTGTTTGAATTTGAGCATGTGTCCATAATCCTTTCTGAATTTAAAAGTAATCCTCGAAGTAATCATCTAGTTTTTCAAAAGTATCTGTAATCTGATTACAATATTTTAGCTGGTAACACAATGGATTACAGTTACCGTTTTTTTGTTATGCCTTACATGTAACAGATTACATGTAATCCGTTACTCCCCAACCATGCACGTACATGAAACAAAATGAACATCTACATTGACAATTAGCATTATTATTGGGAGACAGTCTTCATTCATTATTCAGTTGTCTATGTGTGGATAGGTCTATGATAGAGGGATGGTGTTTTTCATTGTGAGTGTGTTAGTTTTATTGTTGTGCTCCGTTAACTTCCTGCTGACAGTTAGAAAAATATCCCTCTATTGGTTCACAGAGGCAGTGTGTAAATAATGAATAAGGGCATCTGTTCCAAGCTGTTATTTAATCTTATCCTCATCTTGAGTAACTCAATAGGCAGGCACGAGCTCTTCACATTGTTGTTCGTCAAGAGTAGTCTTTGGCAAAGGTTGTCTGAATTCATAATAAAAGTGGTATTTTAAAATGATCTATTGCACTCCTCCTTTTGGGGTGGTAAAATGTAAATGTCTTTGCCATTATGATATTCATATTCTTCATTAGATCTTATTGAATGAATCCCAAGCCCATTTTCCCATGGCAACCTTGACATGAAGGTTGAATGCGCAAAATAATTTCCATATTTACCCACTAAGGACAGATTCAATCTTCATCCTGATTGTCAAACAAGATATCTGGCTACATCTGCATGTGTAGGCATCCAGCTCAAAGTAATCTCATACTTCAGTGAAGCTGTCAATGGCTGAGCATGCATGGCGTCCCACTGTATTATCTGAAACTGTGCTGCATAAGAACCCCTCTAATGTGAAGAAGATACATGCTGCACTGGATGAGAAGCCTTCTGGGGTTAGTGATGGCAGATGGCATTCAGAATAAAGTATCAATGTGACAAATTATTCTGCAGGGCCAAGAACCCACTGCAAGTACTGTGATTACAGTGTGACTGTGCATCCTATGGGTGGACTAATGGCAAATAAAACATACAATGATACCTCTACTATAAAAATAAATATGAAAAAATAAAATATGCTATTTTATTACATTTAGAATTATTTAGATTTGTCATTTCATTTTTTAAATTATAAAATCATCTTATTTGATATATTTTACTTTAAGAAAATTCCATAAAATCCTTTAAAGTTTACAAAATTCTGGTTGTTTACTGGTAAACGTATAAAGTTACCAGTAATGTACCCTCCCTTTGCAACCCTAGTCATAGCGCATTAAGAAAGCAGGCCACTCTGGTCTGATGGTTGGGGCAGCTGGCAGGACAGAGGTTACTTTGCAGTCGCCTGAGAGATACAGGATCCAGAGACACATGTTGAGAAGAGGGGGGAGCAGCTGGCAAAGAAGGTGTGGGATTAGGTTTCAACACCACTTTAACTGGAGGACAGTTCCTGGGGTGTAATAATTAGTCCAAACAGTTGCAAACAGAACATTTGTTTCTATTGGACAAATTCAGGTAGGTCCCTCCCTTTTCGTTCCGTTTGTTTCTGTTTAAGAAACATATTGCAACAGAATTGGCCTAATAAATACGCCCCTGATCTCTGAAGACTGAGAAGTACAGAGAGACTGGTTTTGTACCATTTTAAATATCTATTGCGTAATATTAAGTTCATAGAGTAACATTTCCAAATGAAAACATTCTGTATAATGATGATTAAGAACAGACAGACTATGTTATGGGGCGGCGGTAGCCCAGTGGTTAGAGCGTTGGACTAGTAACTAAAAGGTTACAAGTTCAAATCCCCGAGCTGACAAGGTACAAATCTGTCATTCTGCCCCTGAACAGGCAGTTAACCCACTGTTCCTAGGCTGTCATTAAAAATAAGGATTTATTTTTAACTGATTTGCCTAGTTAAATAAAGGTAAAAATTATATGTGAATGCAGTTTATTAACAATCATAAACACCCCTCCTTTAACTGCATTGAAGATGTGCAATAAATTGAAGTACAGCCTTTCAAGAGGGAGGGAGGGGTGAGACATACCAAAACAAGTAGGTAGCATTTCATGACCTGAAAAGTAACAAGGTGAGGCATTTTATCCTTATACTTACAGTGACAGGCAAACAGTCAAGTTTAGGCTGCACAAACAAGCCATTATCTCGATTTATGCCTATACAGTCGATGACGATTAGTTCTCCCAAATTACAGCATCAGATGTGTTGTACTTAAATTTTCATTCTCCATATACGCAATATAATTAACATGCAATGAGAAACCATCACTGAAGCAAAAGAAAAACAACTTTACTAAAGACTGAGCAGAGAGAACTTTCAGGTATCAAACTCATACTAGCTAGTAGCTACAGTACTAACAAACTGGTTTAATGTAAGACAACAAACCACATAGGACAATGCAGAAATGTGGAGTGTAGTAACGATTAGAACCATTTGTGCTTTATATAACAAAACACTTGGCTCATCAAAACACAATTAAAAGAAATAATCCAATGCTAATTTCTTAAATATAGATTTGATTACGGTTCAATTTCAATCCTTTGCTTTGAGGTTGGGAGTATAACTGTATGCTCTATATATATATATCAGTTGTTGGCATTGGCTGTTGAACAGATCACTAGATAGGGAGACATTGTACTGTGTTACATGTATTGAAATCAAATTCACAAAAAGTATTTGTAACAGCCAAGAAAAAGGGTAAAAAAAAAATGTAAAAATGAGGACTAAGTCAATATATCACTGATCAAAAATGTGCAAGAAAGTCCAACTGAGTTTAATTTAAGCCCTTCAGTAGTGCTTTTCCTGCAAGTAATCTTTCATCTTGTTTGGCAAAGGCAACTTCTGGATAAGGTCGATCCGTGTGTACTGACGGATGACAAACCGACAGAGGTACTGCATGGAGCGCACCTGCATAAACCTTGAGATAGGGTTTGTAAGTCGGACAGGATACATTGCAGTCCCTGGTGTGCGAGATCGTGAATAGCAGAAGGCTCCACTCTCAGAATCTATGATTGAACATTCTATGAGTTCCACTATTGATATGTGACCCTCCACATCTGGCTGTTCGTAGAAACTGAAACTACCATTGGAGTGTTCAATCCTGGTGTGGAGGGTCTTACCCTGTGAACGAAAGCTCAAGCTCAAAAGATAGCGATCGTCTGAGCTGTCTCGCACCAAGAATGACCCATCTGGCAGGCTGGCAAGTTTTTCCTCAGCTTCCCAACGCGTTATAGGACCCCAGTACCAACCCTGCTTGGCCAGTTTCTTTAGCTCTACTGTAAGGCTGGTTACAATCATGGGCCCGCTGTGCTGAACAGCATCATAAACCCTGCCAACGCCAGGGGCTGAATTGGGGTCAAAGTTGAGATGATGCAAAACTCTCTCTGCACCATGTGAGTGAGAAGAACCACCATATACTAGAAAACTCCTTCGGATGTGACTACCAGGTGGTAGAGAGAGCAAGGGGGAGAGAGGAGGCTCTATTCTAGAGTCCTGAATCAAGGCACATTCAGCATCAGAGAGCAGTCGATTCACCGATGGGTCCATGAATATATCTGGTGATATCAGCTTCTCCTGGTCAATGGGCTCTTCATCTGCAAAAGGAGGGAATTGCTCAGGCTGAGGCACCTCATGCATTGGAGAGGAACTATCCAAACCTTCTGCAGGGTCAAGTTCATCATCTATAGGCATTGCATAGTGTATATAGTCCTGAGATGCTAGTCCAATGATGGCAGGTACATTTTCATGATCAATACCTAGATGCAAATCACCATTCTGAGGCTTAGTGTTCTCGGTTGAATCCTGAAAAAGCGTTTCCCTCTGGGGGTCTGGGAATTCTTTCAGAATGCCATTCAGAGATGGGCTTGGGTCTGATGAATGTATCATAGCTTTCACTTTCCCATCCATCCTAATGCATGTTTCCTCAGAATTTGCTGCCCTGAGGGCCCATGGCGTGGGGCTATAATGGTGACTATTAGATCTTAGATGGTGTTGTGATTTGACATCATTAAAGAATATGGGTGCTGAGGAGCACGAGAATGTGTCATCTTCACTGGTCACCGATGTGGAACTTTCCTTTATTTTATTTTTCTGCTTTGCCGAAAGCCTTCTTTTCAGTGATCCCATAAGACTCTCACCCTTGGAGCGGTTCTTAGGGCCTTTCTCCTCCTCATGATTGAAGTCGTTGCGAACAAGTTCTTTGCTGTAACATTTTCCAAACACTGAATCTGTTGAGATGTCGGTAGCTGAATTTGGCTGTGGTACAATATCCTTTCCCTCCTCTCTGCTTTTTAGGTTGAATGACTTTCGTATCGTTTTCAGACAGATTTTCTTCATTGTGGAAGTCCCTCAGACGTGGGGAGGCTCATGGATGTATGATGGCCACAAAGGTTGTCCTCCAAAAGCTGTCATCCCTGAAAAAGATCAAACATATTTTTCCATTCATTTATTCCACATCGAGGAAATATAAAGACTACAACCATAGCCTTGCAGAATTTGCAATACCGTCGAATTGAATACTGCAGTTTTATCAATCATGACTACCTTTCTACAGTATGTTTTTCAACTGCTGTTGATTGGTGAAGAAGCCTGATAGATACAGCCTGCTGCTAGTAAAAGCAAAGACACCGATAACTCCCCCTTTGATCTGTGATAAAAGTCATTTGAGGCTAACGTTAGCTTGCTAGCCAGCTGGTGGTCCACCCAAGAAACTAAGTTAGCTAGTTACCTTCTTTACTTCGATTCACTTTTGATATTACCCGTCACCCTCTTTTAAAAACTGTTTCCATATGAAACTGCCAAGACCGATGCATTTTGAGACAAAGTACTATAGCTACTGTTAGCTGCTAGGCACGCAAGTTAACTAACGTTACCGTAGCAAGCTAACTGGAAGTAGAGACCCCACACGAGACAACCGAAAAACAATACAAACTATGTCAAACTGGTTAGTTATATACTTAAATATATGTATATTGTTGGTATATCCATTGCAGAAATGCTGTAGCAAGTTGCACATTTGTAACTAGGTACTCAACTAGCTAGAACTTTTCAGTCTCCCTTCCTGTCGTTGTCCTTTGTTTACATGACGCTTGCATTGTGGGAAAATAGATACTTAATTCGATGGGGTCAGAGTTTCTAAACCCGGAGATGCAACATCGCGAGACTACCGGGAACGCTTGCGAAGCAGACCAGTCCGGGGATTGAGGAAAACAATTGTATAACTAAAATAAACCACAGCCTGTCTGTCCTTTCCAATGGGATCAAATGAGTCATAGTGGGCAGAACAAGCAAAGAGGTGTGCAGAGCCAAATACAAGCTCGCGAGATCCTATTGGCGCGTTCGAGAAAATATATGCAAATTTCTCAATTCGCCTATGCGACAAAGGGTAGTCTACAAAACTGTGTCCACTCTATTCGAAACAGATTGTAGTTTTGGGAACAGGAAATTGTATTGAGATCAAATTTGTCATTAATGAGAAAATGTGCAGAACGTTGGCCAAAATCCAAATTGTTCATCTTCTCCCACTGCCAATGTTGTGCCTAAATGCTCCCCCTGCCAGAACCCCCTTCGCGTGAACGCGCACGCACTCAATTCTTCATTGCTGCGACTTGCTTGCTAGTTGGGATTTCTTATCACGTTAGGCTGCGTTTCATTTTATTATTATGTCGGTTTGATCGCGGGGGAGGCACTGATAATATCTGTTTTCTGTTTTCGATTTGGCTATTTGTTTTAGGTGCTATAACTAAATCTATGCCAAAATTCGCCGTTTTCTTGCCAAAGATACCCCCCCCCCCCTTCTATCTTGGGACTGCAAGGCCTGGCACGATTCAGAATCATTTTGGTGACCTATCATGCCCTCTGATGAGTGCCACAGGATTAGACTCCAGTCACAAAAGGAAGTGGTTATTTCAGCATTAATTTTCAGAGCCCTCTACTGTTCTCTCTACCCATCCCTCAATCACCCATCCCATCCTGCTTTTCCCTCTTATGGCTTTTGCTTTAAAAAAAAATAAACTTTTTCCGTTTTAGTTTTTAAGAATGTAGGTACAGTAGTAATAATAAAATAATAATGATACATAAAAAATATCCATAATCACAGTAAACTGTTATAATATACATTTAAAAAATACAAATAATAATAAATGTATAATAATATAATAAACAAAACTATGACTGAATGTGCCTCCATGAAGAATCCCTAGATTTGAGACGTAAGTAGTTGAACATGTTATTACTCCAACCTCGTGAAAGTGACAAAATGACGGAGTTTACATTTTCATCGATAACGTGTTTCTGTACATGAGTTTAGCTAGCCAACGTCGCCATGACATCGCCTACAAGTGTGATTGGGGATTTCAATTGGATAAGCAGTTTTATACAACAATGCTGATTGGTTAAAAGTGCGTTCCAGCCGGTGTATATGTAAGCATTAAAGCACGAGGGGGTGTTCATTATTTGAATATGTTGGTAACCCGTTGTATAAAAGTGATGTGATAATGATAAAAGTGATAATACCCCCGAAGCCAATGTTTGGAGGATATATTGGCACGGTTTGGCGGCCCGAGACGAAGTCCTCCAAACACGAGCTTCGAGGACATTATAACTTAATTAGCATATCTTCATACTGTACTGTCTTTGATGCGGTTTAAGGGCTGACTAAGTCCAAAAAGTTATTATTCTTTGGTATAATGGCGTTCGCACGTTTGTTTGTGCATGCCGCCACTTATTGTCCGGTAGTGTGTGCTCGATCACGTTACATTTTGTAATACAAAAATAAAAAAGGACGGTGGAAAAGGGAAAAAAGCACCACCAACTAACCCTACACCTAAACTCAGCAAAAAAGAAACGTCCTCTCACTGTCAACTGCGTTTATTTTCAGCAAACTTAACATGTGTAAATAATTGTATGAACATAACAAGATTCAACAACTGAGACGTAAACTGAACAAGTTCCACAGACATGTGACTAACAAATTGAATAATGTGTCACTCAACAAAGGGGGGGGGGGGGGGGGTCAAAATAAAAAGTAACAGTCAATATCTGGTGTGGCCACCAGCTGCATTAAGTACTGCAGTGCATCTCCTCCTCATGGACTGCACCAGATTTGCCAGTTCTTGCTGTGAGAAGTTACCCCACTCTTCCACCAAGGCACCTGCAAAGTTCCCGGACATTTATGGGGGGAATGGCCCTAGCCCTCACCCTCTAATCCAACAGGTGCAAGATGTGCTCAATGGGATTGAGATCCGGACTCTTCACTGGCCATGGCAGAACACTGTCATTCCTGTCTTGCAGGACATCACGAACAGAACGAGCAGTATGGCTGGTGGCATTATGTTGGAGGGTCATGTCAGGATGAGCCTGCAGGAATGGTACCACATGAGGGAGGATGTCTTCCCTGTAATGCACAGTGTTGAGATTGCCTGCAATGACAAACAAACTCAGTTCGATGATGCTGTGACACACTGCCCCAGACCATGGCGGACCCTCCAATTCCATCACCCCTGGTGAGAAGAAAACCGCAACTCATCAGTGAAGAGCACTTTTTACATATCCTGTCTGGTCCAGCGACGGTGGGTTTGTGCCCATAGGCGACGTTGTTGCCGGTGATGTCTGGTGAGGACCTACCTTACTACAACAGGCCTACAAGCCCTCAGTCCAGCCTCTCTCAGCCTATTGAAGACAGTCTGAGCACTGATGGAGGGATTGTGCTTTCCTGGTGTAACTCGGACAGTTGTTTTTGCCATCCTGTACCTGTCCCGCAGGTGTGATGTTCGGATTTACCGATCCTGTGCAGTTGTTGTTACACGTGGTCTGCCACTGCGAAGACGATCAGCTGTCTGTCCTGTCTCCCTGTAGCGCAGTCTTAGGTGTCTCACAGTGCGGACATTGCAATTTACTGCCCTGGCCACATCTGCAGTCCTCATGACTCCTTGCAGCATGCCTAAGGTGTGTTCACGCAAAGTTTTACCGTTTGTAAGCTGTTAGTGTCTTAACGACCGTTCCACAGGTGTATGTTCATTAGTTGTTTATGGTTCATTGAACAAGCATATGAAACAGTTTAACAGTTTAAACCCTTTACAACAAAGATCTGTGAAGTTATATGGATTTTTACAAATTATTTTTGAAAGACAGGGTCCTGAAAAATTGACGTTTCTTTTTCTGCTGAGTTTATATACCACCTAAATAAAAAATCACCACCCCATTCCACGACTTTGACCCTAACTGATCCTACACCAAGTCAACGTCCTGGGAGGACGGGACTCTTTCGTTCAACACGCCGTGTAACTATTCTGCAGTAAAACCTCATACACCTAAGTACTTCTCTGCAGCTGCCACCACAACATATATTGTATTTCCTGTAATGTATGTTCCATTTCTGCAGTACAGACGATAACCATGGCAATGAATGCTAAGAAGCCAACCTTACTGATGCACAAATTCGTATCACTCTCTCCTCGGCATATGGTACCTTCTGTTCTACTCTGACGACCTAAGCCTCTCTCACACCGGGCACTTCTGATCCCCAGCAACATGGCCATCCCCACAATTGACACAGTTTTTTCCACCGATACTACACATTCCTTTGTCCCATGCCCAGTGGTGGAAAAACTTGAGTAAAAGTTCAAATATCTTAATAGAAAATGCCTCCACTAAAAGTGAAAGTGACCCAGTAAAATACTGCTGAGTAAAAGTTTAACGTATTTGGTTTTAAATATACTTAAGCATCAAAAGTAAAAGTATGAATAATTTCAAATTGCTTATATTAGGCAAACCAAATAGCACAATTATCTAGTTTATTTTATTTACGGATAGCCAGGGGCACAGTCCACACTCAGACATCACTTACAAACTAAGCATATGTGTTTAGTGAGGCTGCCCGATCAGAGGCAGTAGGGATGTTCTCTTTATAAGCGCATGCGTTTGACAATTTTCCAGTCCTGCTAAGCATTCAAAATGTAACGAGTAGTTTTGGGTGTCAGGTAAAATGTATGGAGTAAAAAATACCGTATTTTCTTTAGGAATGTGGTGAAGTAAATGTAAAAGTTGTAAAAATTATGAATAGTAAAGTACAAATAGCCCAAAAAACTACTTAAGTAATATTTTAAAGTATTTTTACTTAAGTACTTTACACCACAGCCCTCCTGCACACTTCTCACATCTCGGGAATCTCCCTCTTACACACTGCTGCAACCTGACCGTAAGCTTGGCCCTGAAACACCTTAGTGGGTTTGGAACAAAAGCTCTCACAGGATAACTGACATATCCTAACATGACTTTATCAGGTAAAGACTCAAAACTCAAAAGGACAAACACTGTCTTTTCAGTTTCACCACGCTCGCCACCGGGTCCCTCCACCTCAACACAACTACTACTAAACCACCCCAGTAATCACTCCTTTAATAGATGCCCTGCTCCGAGGAGTGAAGCAAGTCACGGGTCTTGTCCCTACGTGCGTGACGTGAAGCGCCCGCTCACTCTGGACGGAAGAAACACAGAAAATCATCACAAGTCCACTTCGAGCTACCTCTACCGATTTTCAACCCAGCCAGAGACTGCATATGTGTCAGCCAAAAGGCAGTGATCCACTTTCTCCAAAAATATAACTCCCACTGGGCCAGAATCATCCTTTGCATGACCATCGAGGCAAGGCTCAGACTCTGAGGTCTTCAGCACATCTGCCATCACAGGTAATTCATCCTCACTCTTGTCAGGTAACATTTCTGAGCCATCAGAAATGGTTTGTACTTGGCGCCATTCTTCCCCAACACATCTTCCTACTGCACTCGATACTTCTTCTTCCTTGCTGTCCATAACCACAGATATTCGTTCACCACCTTCATCCGCTGTACTTGCCTTTCTCCTATACCCACCTGTTCCTTAGCCCAATTTACTAGTCTGTCTATCTCTGGCCAGACTACCAAAACATGCCCCTGTCGTCATCCAGGTCTCCTCCATCTTCTGTCGCACTGCCGTGCTAGGCCCATCCCCAAAATGTAATTGCTGCCCATTACTGGAGACATTTCCAATTTGGAAAAAGAACAAAAAAGAATAATTATGTTTTTAAAATCTGAATTCATTCACAATTCACTCTGAGTCCTACACAGGTCCTTGGACCTGAGAGTAAGGAAACTGCTCTGGTCAGCACTTCACATAGTTCCTTGTCTTTGACATCCTTCAGTCCCAAGAATCGCTCAGCTGCAGATATGATAGCAATCCTTCCTGAATTCTTGTCAACTCCAGCAGTGCAGTTTATTCCTATTGCCAAAAATGCCAAAAAAGTCACCCTCTCATGACAAGGATAATGTGGATCCTGTACCTTGCAATCGGCACCCACATCTTTGTACTTCTGTTTCGCCACAGTAACCGACTCACTAGCACTTTATTTTACTTTATACGCTGCTTTGACATATGAGACACTCTGATCAGCTCTTATTTGAACAATTTCCTCCTGCTTTATTCTTGCAGGGCATTCCAGGGACTCATGTGCCTGCTTCCCAGCACAATTGCAATATTTAACTTCCTCAACTGTCTGCACACATTTGACACATTACCAAATTCTTTGCAGTTGGGACACTGCATTACCCTTGGGATAAATTCCCTCAAAGGGTACCTCATACACTGGCGATTTTAGCATGTAAATCTTGGTGGGGTAAACTCCTCAAAAATTATTTTGATGCATGCCAATTAATTGCCCTATAACAGTGACGAACGGTGCCCACAAACTGTTAGGGCCTACATAAAGCTGTCCCAACAGCAGAGCTTTCTTTTCAGCACCATGGAGTGAATCCTTACCACTGCTACAGCTGGCTATCAGCGGAGCCTGGTCTAGCATCAAAACAGTTCATTCAGGCTCATTATTTTATTTTTAAAATCTTTTCTCCCCAATTGGTAGTAGTTATACACCTTTTTGCACTATTGGTTAGAGCCTGTAACTAAGCAATTCACTGTAAGGTCTACTTCACCTGTTGTATTCGGGCACATGTGACAAACTTTGATTTGATTATAGTCTTGTCCCATCGCTGCAACTCCCGTACAGACTCGGGAGAGGTGAAGGTCGAGAGTCATGCGTCCTCCGAAACACAACTCTGCCAAGCCACACTGATTCTTGACACACTGCTCGCTTAACCTGGAAGCATTGTACAACTGACGAAAGAAGTCACCGTGCATGCGCCTGGCCAGTCACAAGGAGACACTAGAGCACGATGGGACAAGGACATCTCGGCCGGCCAAACCCTCCCCTAACCCGGACTACACTGGGCCAATTTTGCGCCGCCTCATGGGTCTCCCGGTGGCATCCACCTGCGACACAGCCTGGGATAAAACCCGGGTCCGTAGTGACGCCTCAAGCACTGCGATGATCAGCTGATATGGCTGATTTGTTTAAACAAATGTCGTTTCTACTGACAATTGAGATCTACAAACTATGGCATAAGGGGACGCCGAGCGGATAAGAGGCAATCCGTAATTTGGATTAAGACTTTAATGAGTGATCTAGGACGGACATAGTCAATATAACTATTTGTTCAGCACTTTTGAAATGTACAGCGACTGAATTCAGAACATGGGTTGTTCTTATAGTATTCTCCCTGTACACCAAGTCAGAACCGTAGGATAAATAAAGGGGCATATAAGCAGACAATGAAAACTCTTACAATATTCAATTATTGGGCATCTAACCTTGGTGGCGGCTCTGGTTCTGGACGCCGCCCCCTTTCTTTACACTGAGTCCGCTCTTGTAGCACTGACCCGTGGATCATCGCTGGAGGCTCTGGACTGGGGACCGTCGCTAGAGGCCCCAGACTGGGGACCGTCACTGGAGACCCCGGGCTGGGGACCGTCGCTGGAGACCCCGGGCTGGGGTTCGTCGTTGGCGGTTCCGGTTTGAACTATCGCAGGACGCTCTGGACTGGGTACTGTCGCTGGATGCTCTGGACTGCCGAGGCGCACTGTAGGCCTGGTGCGTGGTGCCGGCACTGGTGGTACCGGGCTGGAGACACCACCTCAGGATGAGTGCGAGGAGCAGGAACAGGGCGTACTAGACTGCCGAGGCGCACTGTAGGCCTGGTGCGTGGTGCCAGCACTGGTGGTACCGGGCTGGGGATACGCACCTCAGGGCGAGTGCGGGGAGGAGGAACAGGACGTACTGGACTGTGGAGGCGCACTGGAGGTCTGGAGTGTACAGCTGACACAACCCGTCCTGGCTGGATGTTAATTTTCACCCTGCAAATGCAGGGCGCTGGCACAAGACGCACTGGGCTGTGCAGAGTCACCGGAGACACAGTACGCAGAGCCGGCGCAGGATTTCCTGGTCCAAGGAGGTATACTGGAGACCAGGAGCGCTGAGCCAGCACCCTCCTTCCTGGCTGGATGCCCATTCTAGCCCGGCAAATGCGAGGACCTGGAATAGAGCGCACCGGGCTAGAATAGCGCACTGGAGACACCGTGCGCTCCACCGCATAACACGGTGCCTGACCAGTAACATGCTCCCCACAGTAAGCACGAGGAGTTGGCTCAGGTCTCCGACCTGACTCATGCAATCTCCTCATGTGCTCCCCCCAAAAAGGCTTGGGGCTGCCTCTCGAGCTTCCGTGCTAGCCGTGTACCCTCACATCGTCGCTGTTCCTCTATTCTCCGGTATTTCTCCTCATTGTATCGCCATTCTGCTTTTGCTGCCTCTATTTCTTCCTTTGGATGGTGATACTCCCCCGGCTGTGTCCAGGGTCCTGCTCCATCTAATATCTCCTCCCAGGTCCATTTCCGCTGCTCCTCCTTTTCACGCTGCTTGGTCCTGTTATGGTGGGTTGTTCTGTCACGGTCATCATAATGAGGAGACCAAGGCGCAGCGTGGTAAGCGTACATAACTCTTTAATGTAAGAGACACTGAACAAAACTATACAAAACAACAAAAATGAACCGTGAAGCTATATGGCTTGTGCAGACAGGCAACTAAACATAGAATAACAACCCACAAAATACCAAAGGAATATGGCTACTTAAATATGGTCCCCAATCAGAGACAACGATAAACAATGCCTCTGATTGGGAACAAATCTAGGCAACCATAGACATATAAACCCCTAGACATACAAAACCCCTAGACTATGCAAAAACTAAACAAACCACCCTCATCACACCCTGACCTAACCAAAATAATAAAGAAAATAAAGATAACTAAGGTCAGGGCGTGGCAGTTACTATTTTGTCTTATCGCTGCAACTCCCCTACGGATTTGGCAAAGGTCGAGAGCCAAGCTGCACTGCTTCTAAACACACCGCTCGCTTAACCCGGAAGCTATTAAGACTATCCTACCAACAGGACATTAAAATCTTATGTTTCACCGACTCGTGGCTGAATGACGACACAGATAATATACAGTTGATTTATTTAGTAAATACTTTAACTCTATTTCTTGAACTGTATTGTTGGTTAAGCCTTTCACAGTAAGGTCTACCTGTTTGTATTCGGTGCATGTGACAAATACAATTTGATTTGAAGCCAGCTGCACCAATGTGTCGGAGGAAACACTGTCGGCCGAGTCAGCTTGCAGTTGCCCTGCCCGCCACAAGGAGTCACTAGAGCACAATGAGACAAGGACATCCTGGCCGGCCAAACCCTCCCCTAACCCAGACGATTGGGCCAATTGTGCGCCGTCTCTTGCGTCTTCTGGTCACAGCCGGTGGTGACACAGCCTGGGATCGAACCCGGGGCTGCAGTGGTGCCTTAGCACTCACTGTTGAATTTTCAATTTCCAACTTGAGTATTGTTTATGTCCAATGGCCGATGACCACTGTTATGTTTTATCTATAATTTCTCTTCATATGACAAGGATTGAAAAGGAATTGCCAGTATATTGCATGATGATGATGCCTTGTCTAGCTTGCTAGCTAGGATTTAGAAAGTATTATGTTGACATGATCAGTCCAATCAAAGCTACGGTAGATGTAACGTGATTTGAAGTAATTTTATCTTTGGCCAATGGCCTTGAGCCTTCTTGGATGGGCACTTCTAATGTAAGTCTATGGAAGAACGAGCTCTACCTGTAGATTTTGCAGTGACATAGTGTCCCCATGAGTGACAGAACACTGAGCCAATCACAGCGCAACTAGAGAACATTACCAACCCCCACAGAAAGCACTGAGCTAGGCTGAAACACCTCCATTTTTTATTTATTTAACTAGGCAAAGTCAGTTAAGAACAAATGTTTATTTACAATGACAGCCTAGGAACAGTGGATTAACTGCCTTGTTCAGGGGCAGAACAACACATTTTTACCTTGTCAACTCTGGGATTCGATCTAGCAACCTTTCGGTTACTGGCCCAACACTCTAATCACTAGGCTTCCTGCCTTACCCAGAGACCTTATTTGTTCACAATGATAAATATATATTTTTTACATTGTTTGCAAATTGATGTGTGACATATTAATGCCAAAATAACATGCAAAAATTGGCAAAAAAACATATTACATTTTTTTGATTAAAGAGGTGGGGCTCAAAACAGAATGACTCGTCACCACTGACCTCATATATATATATATATATATACCATATTGCTTAATTAACATGCCTAGGATATAACGGCTGTCGTGGGAAGAAGGTGAGGACCAAAGCGCAGCGTGGTAAGTGTTCATCTTATTTAATGAAAAAAAAACTGAACACTGAATAACAAACAACAAAGAAACAACCGAAACAGTTCTGTCTGGTGCAGGCACACAAAGACTGAAAATAACCACCTACCAAAACACAATCGAAAACAGGCTACCTAAATATGGTTCTCAATCAGGGACAACGATTGACAGCTGCCTCTGATTGAGAGCCATACCAGGCCAAACACAGAAATAGAAAATCATAGAAAAACTAACATAGACAACCCACCCAACTCACGCCCTGACCATACTCAAACAAAAGACAAAACAAAGGAACTAAGGTCAGAACGTGACATAGGAAGCGACTCCTCTTCAAAAACAACAGCACGGACATACTGTCTCTTCTCAACATTGAACATTCATGTTGATCTTTGAACCCCAACCACTCTAGCAATTTCCATCGTAATCTTCTCAGCTTCAACTTCAGCAGTGACCCCAGATATAGTGCCCTACTCCGAAAGTCTAAGCAAGTCCCCTCTTTTCCATTGATTCGAATGAGGTTTAATGCGCGCTGCTTTTTATTTTCCAATACACAACAGATCAACACAATTCCACCTCTGGTCACCCTCACAGACTTCACAGGACGCAATTCATTCTTCACTATTTCAGAAATATCGTACATCTTCTTATCCCTAAACCGCACTCCCACTACAACCTGAGAAGTTGGAGCATGAGCCATCTGTTTACTAAACTGCATTATAACTGACATTTTGGCTTTCTTACTCCAACCTTTAGCGACAGTTGTCCATCCAGATTTCTCATCCACTTCACTCTCACTCGCCTCACTGGTAGCTGCATCAGACTCAATCTTGACATATGCCATTTGACATGCGTTCCCTGTCTCTGGGAAAAGAGGTAAAAGGAATCCCCCAGAACTGAACACATTCATAATCA
Organism: Oncorhynchus mykiss; assembly: GCF_057628025.1. Taxonomy (NCBI): domain Eukaryota; kingdom Metazoa; phylum Chordata; class Actinopteri; order Salmoniformes; family Salmonidae; genus Oncorhynchus; species Oncorhynchus mykiss. The sequence goes on from NC_143049.1 coordinate 20,224,400, forward strand.
CCCCAATTTACATGTCAATTATAATATTTAGCCTACCACATAATCAATTATGTGTCACTTATTTGATTTTAATACATTTCTCTTGTTTTGAATAACTGTTAGGGTCAGAATAAAACCTTTACAAAATAAAACCATCATGACTTTGTTTTAGAATAAGATTCCAGTTCAGTACGACAGATCTGTGTGCAACATTCAAGGGAAATTGTACTGTACTGAATGACCAGTTGAAAAACATTGTGAATATGGTGGCCCAGAGGGCAGTTATGATGTGCTGCACAAGTTTTGCAATGTTTTGGAACGTTCAGATAGAAATATGCCATGTAGAACAAACATGCCTCTCCAACATGTAGAATAAGGAATCATGTCAGCTCTATTCATGGAATTTCTCATTTCTGGCCCAGGGTCACACCCATACTGATCAGGCCTTACCCCGCCACACCCACCAAACGGGAGCAAACGTACCAGGGATGTATGAATTGCGTCTTGCAACAGTAACCGTTTACAGTTTAAGAACCAAACGTGAGCAAACCGATCAAAACGGGGCGGGACCTACCTAAATTTGTCCAGTAGAAAACATATTTCTTTGCTAAATGTTTTGCAACAGAACCGGCGTAATGATATACCCCTGTTGAAGAACGGCAGGAAAAATGTTGGTCGGTTCAAAGTGTCATGCAACGTAGCAAATGTTGATGCAAACTGAGCGCACCCCAGCTTTCATTACAGCCTATTAAACAAATACTGGAACAGTACTTAGCCTATATATTTGGGCAAAAGACCTTCTAACACATAATGAAACAGGCCTATTATTGTTAGTTTCCTGCTTTGTTATTGAAAGTGCATTTCCGATGCTCCACATCTCATAGGCCTAAGTTTGAATGTTCGCTGAGTAATGAAGGACATATAGATTATTAATGTGACACAGAACTGTTGCTTTTGGAATAGAAATAATATGAAATAGAAAAGAAAACTCAGGAATTCTACTCCAATTTCCACAAGAGCTCCTAATGCACCCCTCAGACAATGACAGCACTGTCCAGCATGGCATAAAAAGGGCTTCAGTCAGTGCTTTGTGCACTCTATGATCCCGAAAGTAAAACATGTTTGTTTTAATTGGAAAGGATGTAAAAGATGCCTAATGTGTATTTCTTTCAGGAAATATTTTATGGTCTAAAAATTACCCGTACCCCTGAAATTACAGTACAGACAATGTTTTCATGATTTAGAGGAGAATGAGCTGGATTCAATGTCATCTGCCTTTACACTGAATCATGAGGCGTAATGGTGGCTATACAAAGGGAGCAGATAGCAGACGGAAGAATAAGGCTGATTAGACTGCAATGAAGCTCAATATGAAAGCACTCCCAATGACACAAAAAAAGCTGTTCTCATCCCTCCAAAATAACTATTTCCCAGCATCTCTGAGTGAGATGATTGTCAGATCACAAATCAACACTGATGTGAACTCTCATTCACATCAGGGGGGGGGGTCACTAAAATCTTGATCACAGTATGAGGGAACATGGTTAACTTTAGTGTGTACTTCTTGACCTTGTAAGAGTAAAAGACAAGAAAAGATTAGGAGAATATTTACAGTAAATAAAAAGAATAAGGCAAGTTTCTGTCAGATTCTTTTGATTGCATCATTATCGCAAGTGTTCAACATAATTATCAGTGGTGGAAAAAATACCCAACTGTCATACTTGAGTAAAAGATAGATACTCAAGGAAAAGTGAAAGTCACCCATTAAAATACTACTTGAGTAAAAGTTAAAAAGTATTTGGTTTTAAATATACTTAAGTATTAAAAGTAAATGTAGTTGCTAAAATATACTTAAGTATCAAAAGTAAAAGATAATGATTAAAAAAGCTTAGTCCAAATATGCAAGTCAAATTAAGAGCAACTATCTTTCCTCATCATCTCACTCTCTCTGATTTCAAGTGTATCTTTTTTTATCCACCTCACTTGCACCTCACCAAACCTTTTTTTTTACCACTTTTTCTCCCCAATTTCGTGGTATCCAATTGTTGTAGTAGCTACTATCTTGTCTCATCGCTACAACTCCCGTACGGGCTCCGGAGAGACGAAGGTTGAAAGTCATGCGTCCTCCGATACACAACCCAGCCACACAGCACGCATCCAACCCGGAAGCCAGCCGCACCAATGCGCCGGAGGAAACACCGTGCACCTGGCGCACACTGCGCCCAGCCCGCCACAGGAGTCGCTGGTGCGCGATGAGACAAGGACACCCCTACCGACCAAGCCCTCCCTAACCCGGGCGACGCTAGGCCAATTGTGCGTCGCCCCACGGACCTCCCGGTCGCGGCCGGTTACGACAGAGCCTGGGCGCGAACCCAGGAACTCAGCTGGCGCTGCAGTACAGCGCCCTTAACCACTGCTGCCATGAAAAGGTGCAATGACATCTCCGCTAAAACATTAAATATTCAAGTCATTCAGGAAATGCAGAATTATAGTAATTCAGATTGAAATAACAGCAGACATTTTAACCCCCAGAATGTAGCTGTTTACATTGAGCTGTTTTTTTACTCTTTTTAATTACCAATCAACAATATATAGTGTGGGAAATTTTATCAAACCGAGACAATATTTGGGTTATTCCATAGAGACCTTTCTCTGTGCCCTGTATGTGCCCCTAAAGGTAGCATACTATGTTCGTTGCTTGGATTGAACTTTTATACTGCAGAGGGCAGCATTGCACATCCTCTCTAGACCCCTCTCAAACACTGTCGACTACTTCTGCATCTAGCAAAACAATAAAGTGAGCCTCTTATGATTCAAATATTTAAATAATAAATTCAACTTCAATATATAAATTGAAAATTTAATTTGTTGTTCGGTTAAGTCCATGCAGATGTGCCTATTTGGAGAAAATATGTATGTGCTGTGACAGTCAATTTAATTATAGCCTTTTTATTCAGTATGAATCAGTGGCGGTTGGTGCCGTTTAAGATGAGGGAGGATTACTATTTTGTTATGAGTATGGCCTTATTTCTATTTAAGTGATAAGGCCCAAGGGGGTGTGGTACTGCATATGGCCAATATACCATGGCTCGGGGCTGTTCTTACGCACGGCACAATCCAGAGTGCTAGGACACAGCCCTTACCCATGGTATATTGGCCATATATCACAAACCCCTGAGGTGACTTATCGCTATTATAAACTGGTTACCAACATGATTAGAGCAGTAAAAATAATACATGTTTTGTCATATGTAGTTTACTACATAGGTGCACACAGGTCGAGAGAAAGATTTGAGGTGACAGACAGTAACTTTTTCAATATCGCCTTGCACACCCTTGCCTGTATCTCAAATCAAATCAAATGTATTTATATAGCCCTTCGTACATCAGCTGATATCTCAAAGTGCTGTACAGAAACCCAGCCTAAAAGCCCAAACAGCAAGCAATGCAGGTGTTGAAGCACGTTGGCTAGGAAAAACTCCCTAGAAAGGCCAAAACCTAGGAAGAAACCTAGAGAGGAACCAGGCTATGAGGGGAGGCCAGTCCTCTTCTGGCTGTGCCGGGTGGAGATTATAACAGAACATGGCCAAGATGTTCAAATGTTCATAAATGACCAGCACGGTCAAATAATAGGTCTGGGACAGGTAGCACGTCCGGTGAACAGGTCAGGATTCCATAGCCGCAGGCAGAACAGTTGAAACTGGAGCAGCAGTACGGCCAGGTGGACTGGGGACAGCAAGGAGTCAACATGCCAGGTAGTCCTGAGGCATGGTCCTAGGGCACAGGTCTTCCGAGAGAGAGAAAGAAAGAGAGAATTAAAGAGAGCATACTTAAATTCACACAGGACACCGGATAAGACAGGAGAAGTACTCCAGATATAACAAACTGACCCTAGCCCCCGACACAAACTACAGCAGCATAAATACTGGAGGCTGAGACAGGAGGGTCAGGAGACACTGTGGCCCCATCCGATGATACCAAACAGGAAGGATATAACCCCACCCACTTTGCCAAAGCACACTAGAGGGATATCTTCAACCACCAACTTACCATCATGAGACAAGGCCGAGTATAACCCACACAGATCTCCGCCACGGCACAACCCAAGGGGGGGCGCAAACCCAGGCAGGAAGATCACATCAGTGACTCAACCCACTCAAGTGACGCACCCCTCCTAGGGATGGCATGAAAGAGAACAAGTAAGCCAGTAACTCAGCCCCTGTAATAGGGTTAGAGGCAGAGAATCCCAGTGGAAAGAGGGGAACCGGCCAGGCAGAGACAGCAAGGGCGGTTCGTTGCTCCAGAGCCTTTCCGTTCACCTTCACATTCCTGGGCCAGACTACACTCAATCATATGACCCACTGAAGAGATGAGTCTTCATTCAGTAAAGACTTAAAGGTTGAGACCGAGTTTGCGTCTCTCACATGGGTAGGCAGACCATTCCATAAAAATGGAGCTCTATAGGAGAAAGCCCTGTCCTTAGGAGGCCTGCGTCTTGTGACCGTAGCGTACGTGTAGGTATGTACGGCAGGACCAAATCAGAGAGATAGGTAGGAGCAAGCCCATGTAATGCTTTGTAGGTTAGCAGTAAAACCTTGAAATCAGCCCTTGCCTTGACAGGAAGCCAGTGTAGGGAGGCTAGCACTGGAATAATATGATCACATTTTTTGGTTCTATTCAGGATTCTAGCAGCCGTATTTAGCACTAACTGAAGTTTATTTAGTGCTTTATCTGGGTAGCCGGAAAGTAGAGCATTGCAGTAGTCTAACCTTGAAGTAACAAAAGCATGGACACATTTTTCTGCATATTTTTTGGACAGAAAGTTTCTGATTTTTGCAATGTTACATAGATGGAAAAAAGCTGTCCTTGAAACAGTCTTGATATGTTCGTCAAAAGAGAGATCAGAGTCCAGAGTAACGCCGAGGTCCTTCACAGTTTTATTTGAGATGACTGTACAACCATTAAGATTAATTGTCAGATTCAACAGAAGATCTCTTTGCTTCTTGGGACCTAGAACAAGCATCTCTGTTTTGTCCGAGTTTAAAAGTATAAAGTTTGCAGCCATCCACTTCCTTATGTCTGAAACACAGGCTTCTAGCGGGGGCAATTTTGGGGCTTCAGCATGTTTCATTGAAATATACAGCTGTGTGTCATCCGCATAGCAGTGAAAGTTAAAATTATGTTTTCGAATGACATCCCCAAGAGGTAAAATATATAGTGAAAACAATAGTGGTCCTAAAATGGAACCTTGAGGAACACAGAAATTTACAGTTGATTTTTCAGAGGACAAGCCATTCACAGAGACAAACTGATATCTTTCCGACAGATAAGATCTAAACCAGGCCAGAACTTGTCCGTGTAGACCAATTTGGGTTTCCAATCTCTCCAAAAGAATGTGGCGATCGATGGTATCAAAAGCAGCACTAAGGTCTAGGAGCACGAGGACAGATGCAGAGCCTAGGTCTGACGCCATTAAAAGGTAATTTACCACCTTCACAAGTGTAGTCTCAGTGCTATGATGGGGTCTAAAACCAGACTGAAGCATTTCGTATACATTGTTTGTCTTCAGGAAGGCAGTGAGGTGCTGCGCAACAGCCTTTTCTAAAAATGTTGAGAGGAATGGAAGATTCGATACACTACACGACACTATACTACACTGACTGTGACTAGTGGCAGACTCCACTAAGCGGGCAGGCAGGCTAACAGCCTGCTGCCTTGCCTGCACCCTGTTTTATTGTGGAGCTAGAAGAGTTAGAGTCTTGTCTATGCTGGTAGATTGGTGCCGACATGGATAACAATATCTCTATACTCTCTATACTCGCCAGTTTTAGCTTTAGCCAGCACCATCTTCAGATTAGCCTTAACATCGGTAGCCCTGCCCCCTGGTAAACAGTGTATCTAACTGTTGTAGGGTGTAATGTCCAACAGTTTCAAACAAGAGTTTCTATTGGACAAATTCAGGTATTTTTATCCTTGTTTCGTTCCGTTTGCTTCCGTTGTCCACCCTTTGATTGGGTGGACAACATGTCAGATCATACTGTAAGAGCTCCATTAGTTTGGAGGATGTCCTCTGGAAATTGTCATAATTACTGTGTAAGTCTATGGAAGGGGTGAGAACCATGAGCCTCCTAGGTTTTGCGTTGAAGTCAATGTACCCAGAGGAAGACAGAAGCTAGTTGTCCTCCGGCTACACCATGGTGCTACCCTACAGAGTGCTGTTGAGGCTACTATAGACCTTCATTGCAAAACAGCAAGTTTTAATAAATTATTTCATGCCGTGATTATATTTAGTATAGTTTTATCTAAAAATCATAACTTTTTTACATGTTTTACTATTTTTTTTAAATGAAGTTCACTGAGGAGGATGGTCCTCCTCTTCCTCTTCTGAGGAGCCTCCACTGGTATGAAAATACAAATATTACATCACATTTTCCACAAGGGACTGGATTCAATTTAACATTTGATAAAACTTGTTAATCTGAACAGAGGTAACAGTTTGTATGCACCCCTCCAGATAGACCTTACAGTGGTTCGTTCTAAATAAAGGAACTCAAGTTGTGAAATAAAAGTACATAAACTCAGGTCTGTTTGCTAGCTGGGGTCCATGTGTAGGCTGACAATCGTAATAAAAAACAGGTGAGGGCTGGAGCTGGTGATTGGTGCTGGATGTTAGCCGTTCTTTTATGGCTTGGCAGCTGCATGTTGCTCCTGCACCCCCATTTCATCAAGACAAAAATCTATTTTTTTATACTCCAAGATGCTACAGTGGTTTAAGTGTGAAAAAAGAGGTGAAATCAAATCCTTTCTGCAAACAGAAAAAGGTCAGAGATGACGTACGGAGTGAGGGAGTGACTATATTCCTAAGTGGGTAAATTCTATTTGTAGCTTTTCTTGTTGTTTACATTCTACACTCCAAACCCAAGAAACTAAATAAATATGGAGGCTTGGACAACCTCTTATGTCACTACAGTGGTATTTTTGTGTCTCTACTGTGCACTGAAAAAGCAACTGAGTGATATATTGTGTATTTAATTTTAAATTTTTTTATATCTGTGTAGTGCAAAACATCTACAATAACTTTCAACTGCATGTACACATTCACAATGCAGGTCTCCAGTCGGGATGCATGTTGTGCGTGTCAACAGAAGTAACCTGTAAACCAGTAAAACCACAGAGGGTAAAACCACAAATATTCTGCATATTTGTAGACATATACTGTATACAGTACACAAGTGACCAATGAATGACTACTAGTATAGTAACACTTATTCTGCAGTGTTTTTGTTCCAATATCATATGCTGCATTAGAGGTAATTACAGATGTTAAACTGTCACGACTTCCGCCGAAGTCGGTCCCTCTCCTTGTTCGGGCGGCGTTCGGCGGTCGTCGTCACCGGCCTTCTAGCCATCGCCAGTCCACTTTTCATTTTCCATTTGTTTGGTCTTTGTTTTACACACCTGGTTTCAATTCCCCAATTACATATTCATTATTTAACCCTCTGTTTTCCCCATGATTCTTGTGCGTGTTTGTTTTATGTATTTCGGTCCTTTCGTGTGGGCTTGGCATAACTACATGTATTTGGTCATTTTGAGTAAAGTTAAGTTGTGTTACTCATCTCTGCTGTCCTGCGCCTGACTCCTCTGCACAAGCTACACCCAGACCTTTTACATAAACACAGGACATACATTCAGTACAGTAAAGAAAACAGATTTAATGAGATCAGAAATATATATATTTTTAAAGTCTCATCATTTATTTGTACTCTGCTCCAGTCAGTGACAGAAGGGCACCAATAAAGTGTGCCAAGACATCAGACAACTATTTTGAGAGTTACAGAACATTTTTATAGGGTTCTTTAGGGACAAACAGTAGGAGCATGAAAAGACTTCATAAAGAGTTGACTGGTTTACTATTGGAGTGTGAGGTTGTGGGGAAATACAGTTGCCACACTGGCAGTGGAAGTCTCTGTGTGGGATATCAACAAATAGGGCAAGTAAGAGAGAGGCTTGCCAAAATCACAACTGGGTGGGTGTGTGTGGATGGAAAGTGATGAGGTTAGAGCAGGATGTTTGATCCACTGTGTAGAGCTGCATGAGAAACAGATTTGACTGTTATATTATCATGTTTTAAATAAAAATGTGTGTTTTTAATAGGACATTGAGAATGCTGTGTCATGTTCTGAAGTGCAGGATTAGGGCCACTTCTGAATTGAGTTGCGAATTGCTCTTTAGTTCCAATAAAACATTTGATTTTGAATTGAACACTCCGCAGGAAGCAGAATTGGAAATTATTTACTGTAATTCTTAAAAACTCACGTTAAGGGAATTGCGTGAGATGTTTCCTATCTATTGCATGTGAAAGTGAAATGAAATTGCCTCTGTTATAAATAACGCATTATCATTATGAAGCCAGCAATGCAAAGATGATTATGCTCCTCAAACTAAACACAGCTGGAAACTACAGTTATGTTAAAGTAATGATTAACTCTCTCAGGGAGTAAAGGAACGAGGCACTAACTGACACTACATTTATTTTTCTGGAGTTACTGATTGTTGGCCCATAAACAGCACATCATATATGTCCACCCAGAAGTCAACCTCAGGAACAAGCTATAAAGCATGAGAATGATTGTACAAGTTATATTTAGAAACCACTCACCTCTATCCACCGGCTAATGTTTCTCTAGTGGTGAGCTGCCTTGAAATGTCAAACATACTTCAAAAACCTTATAATTACTGACTATATTTTACATAGCTGTACTGTACAATAAATCAACATTGAGTTGTCTGACTATAACTAGTAACATAAATTGTCATTAGAGGCTCAGGAGTTACAAAAATAAATGTTCTATTTATTCATTTCCTGTGAACAGCGTCCACTACGGATCAATGGGAATTATTCTATAAAGATTACACAGATCACCATTCACTGAAGGCAGATTAGTCATACTGTACTGTACTACAGTGTGTCAAATTTAAGAGGGTTATACTATAACAGCATTCATCTGGTGGAACTGATTTCTACATATTTTTGCTCATTATTTTATTCAGTAGCAGGTATAATATTAGCTGTAGCTACAAATCTCATTTCACAAACCAGCACCTCTGAGATGACAATGTATTGATTCTTGTGTGGGTCTGTAAGAGTGCGGTCTTTTCATGTTGTTTAACACTCCTGTAGAAGTGAACAGTTGGCGTCTTTGCCAGTAGACTCCTTTGCAACACTGCCTTGTGAATTCTGACAGCGTTCTGATGCATGCCTCTTCTCTCTGGAGAGCAGTGCAGAACTCAACGAGGCCATCAGCAGCTTGTTCTATATCAGACCTGGTCCTCTTCCTGGAAATGTCCTTTCAGTCCAACCCTACTGGTCACTCAGCAGAATATATATTCTTTTACCTTTATTTAACTAGGCAAGTCAGTTAAGAACAAATTCTTATTTACACCGAATGGTGGTGATAGTGGGGATTGTGTGTTGTGTGTCACCACTACACTACAGTGCATACAGTTTATTAACCATGGCTATGCACTAACAAAGGAGGCTAGCGTGAAATGTATATTTCAAAATAAATAATTTTATGGATAAAGGTCAATCTGTCTGTCATGTTAGATTCCCCTGTCTCTGTTCCATATTTAAGTTTGTCTGTACCACTTAGAGCTATAATATTCAACGATCTCTTTGTATGTTGACAGACCATAGGTTAGTCAGCAGCATTAGTTGACCAGCATTAGTTCAAATGCGTTATCCGAAGCAAATTCCTTCCAGACTAAACTATTGAGGAAAATATACTGAATTTGAACTGGTTTCTAAATCTCAACCACTTACATAAAGCACCCCACAGAGGGTATGTTTACATTAGGGTAAGTAAGGGTGACTGACAGAGACCTTTCAGCTGGGATTGACCACATCTGTGGCAGGCATGGGGGAAATGCATCCCAGGAAGTGAGATTGAGATCAACACACACAAAGTTACTCTTTGTCTGCTCTACCTAGCACACAGCCAGTGGGCCCAAGTAGTTTAACATAAGGGCTTGCTCAGCTTTCATTCTTTACTGCTCCTGCCTGGAAAAGATTTCTGCAAATATTGTTTTTGAAATATTGAATGAGTGCCTGAATTCTGTGGATAGACGAACATGTGTAGGTAGGGTTGCAAAATTCCAGGAACTTTCAATAAATTCCCTGGTTTGAGGATTCTGTATTTCCTGCTTATTCCCGAGAATCCTCCAACCTGGATTTCCGGAAAAGATGGGAATTTGACATTTTGCAACCTTAAACATGTGTAACAGTTGTATAATGTATATACATTATACCGTGGTATTGTTGAATACTCCTTTCTGATTGCCTTGAAGGGCATTCTAGAGCATAGAAATACAAAAAGCTTTACTACTGAATACCCTGAAGATTAGTAATGCCTTTACAAACAAATGTTGATCCAGGACAGTAAGAAAGTACCCTCTTGGCCATCCATCACAGAATAGCAGTATTTTCCAGAACATTGACAGTGATAGGACAAAGCTTTTCTAACAACGTCAGGTAGCGCTTTATACACTACTGTATTATGAACAGCAGCAATCAATGGAGAACTGATATTTAAGGTTTTCTTGAAACAGATAATGGCGATACTGAATGTTCAGCAAAAAGACATGAATGAATCACATTTATTTATAAAGCCCTTCTTGAATGAATGAATGAATGAATGCTCTGTCTTTTCAGAATTTACCATTGATTTATTCATAAATGTAAATAAATAATGCATATTTCGGCTGTCTCACCCTTTTCGGTTCAGGCTATGACATTTTCTGACACACTCCTGGCCAGCCAGGCTTGAACTGTAAAAATCTATGAATAAAGACTATACTATATATTTTGCATCAGGAAAAATACAACAGCCATCAAAACATAATAGTTAAAAAAAATATGCATACAAAATCAAATAAAAACAATACATTTTAAATATCATAGAATGAAAACATTTACTATGCATGCTCATTACTGTATATATTTTTCTGTTCTGATACAAATATTTTTTTAAATTTATTTATATTTTTTTTACATTAAACTTATTTACAACATATTATATACATCAAATAAACAAGCTTAAAGATACACTGTTTAAATGTATATCTTTTATAGGTTGTTCAGCTTGGCAAGAGAAGGAAACCACAAGTAATGTGATTACTGGCTGTGAAATGACAAGTGCTCTTTTTCATTGCCAGTGTCCTTGCAATGTGAATTCAAATGACTGCAAATACTCTGAATGCTTTGCCACCTGAGGGATTCTGTAGGCTGGGGGGAGAATGAACACTGGTGTTAGTTTGGATTCAGCTAAGAACAGTTTACACCGTCAAGCCAAGGTATATGACACTGATACTAGTCTACATCTACATACTGTATCAGCAAAGGGAAGGAGTTTTTTCTCATCACAATAGCTGACCAGGAAAAACTCCTGGTCCCTAGCCATTATACATCCAAAAGCATTTGGAACAAAGTAAAAACCCCACAATTGACCTGTATTTCCCTTCCAAATCCCTTACCTTTCTGAAGAGATTCCATTCTGATAGCTACCGCTGTACTGTCTCCTCTTGTCCACGGGTTGCACATCCAAGTAGCCTCCTGAGTCATTCTGAATGACACCAGCATGGATGGCTGCTCGACATATACTGGATTTCTATAAAAAACAAGGTAGATTAGCATAGCACAAACGTCAGTTCTATGGAGAGAAATATAATCTGTATAGAAGGCCATTGTCAGACAGACTTACATCCGAATAATATTGTGTTCCAATGACTCTGGCACGGGTCTCATGCAGACAATTGCGGGGGCAATACAACCTGGTGAAGGAAAATTGCCACGATCACAGTAGTCAATCAATCAAATGTATTTATAAAGCCCTTCTTACATCAGCTGATGTCACAAAGTGCTGTAAAGAAACCCAGCCTAAAACTCCAAACAGCAAGCAATGCAGGTGTAGTCTATACCTATCCAAACCAATCAACTTTACAGAAGAAGATTATCACGTTTGGTTTATGAGAGTGAACTCTTTCTTTACCTTGGACAGTGCCGTACAGGTCTTTTGTAGGGACAGAACCGTGCAACAGTGGTCCCACACGGTACTGCCTTTACTGAGAAGCAAAGATGCCACAATGTCATTTGAAAAATACATGCATTATTGAGACAAAGGTGAAACGAGATCAGACATACCTGGTACAGAGAATACTTTGAAAGCATTTGCACTCCTGTTCATCCTGTAAATTTGAATAATTTGGTGTGAAAACGTGACTTGCTGCTTTATTATAAACAAACATAATAGTGAAGTTGCATCCCAAATGGCATCAACTTCCCTATGGGCCCTGGTCAAAAGTAGTGCACTGCATACAGAATTGAGTGCCATTTGAGACAAAGCTGTGTAAAATTAACTCACCCAAGAGACTGAATTCCATTTTTGTATGACTTTGTGAAATGTGGTTTTCTTCCTTGTCTTGTAACATCCAGCCAGCCTCCATCGTTGTCTATTACTCCAGCATGTAAACCAGCTCCACAAACACTTGATTGCTGAAAAATGAAACATGTTTCACTACTCTTTATATGCTATGAAAGGGACATGGCATTTTCCAGGAAGAAGCCTTGTAGTTTTTGAACTTTTGTAGGCTTTTTGAATGGTCATCAATGGGCAAAAATGCAGCCCAATGGTCTTCAGCGCAACAAAAAAAAAAGAATAAAAAGGCATCTGGCAGAAGTAAATTCATCTCAAACACAAATATGATTTCATATACATCTTAAATTACTGTGTTTTCACAAAATCTATGAGCCCGTTCTAAAGACAGGACCCAGATTTTTGACGTAGTACAAAGTCAATTGCATAGCTCATGTAACCTTTATTTAACTAGGCAAGTCCGTCAAGAACAACTTCTTATTTACAATGATGGCCTACCCCAGCCAAACCTGGATGACACTGGGCCAATTGTACCCCACCCTATGGGACTCCCAGTCACGGCCGGATTTGGGTTTTGGCTTTCCCTAATTATTTTAATTAGATAATAAAAATACATCAATAAAATGACTGAAGTTGTACCGTTATTTTATATCTAGTATCCCACAACTCATGCAGTTGGAATACATTTTTAAAAGTAATAGATAGTGTTTTCTGTTCGTACCATATCATAATACGCAGTCCCTATGACTTTTCCTGGGCTGGACAAGCATCCAGGAGGACACTCGTACCTGTAGGAAGAAATAACATTTCAAACTCAGTTTTGACCCATTCACAGAAATTAGTGAGAATGGTTAAGTGTAGGGTAATTAAAAAGGTATTCCATGGCTAGCTATTGTAACTTTGGTAATTTATACTAGAATAAATTAAAAAAATGTATCCATAATGTCCTTTTTTTATATCTGTATCCATATTGTCCATGAGTTTCTACTTGATAGACCATATGGTTCAAGATAAAATACCCTAATTAACATAACAAAAATCTAATCAACAATGGCATTATTTTCAATTAACTCTGCAAATCAAATATTTGCCACATGCTTCGTAAACAACAGGTGTAGACTCACAGTGAAATGCTTACTTCCTTTTTCAAAAATGCACAGTTAAAGAAAAGATTTAAACAGAAAGTGACGAGGAATAAATACACAGTGAATAATGAGTAAAAAAAACATGGCTATATACAGGGAGTAACAGTACTGAGTCGATGTGCAGGGGTATGAGGTAAGAGGTAGCTATGTACATATAGGTAGGGTTAAAGTGTTCAGGATCCTATTGTTTCCAGACTTGGTTCACTGGTACCACTTGCCATGCAGTAGCAGAGAGAACAGTCTATGGTTTGGGTGGCTAGAGTCTTTGACAATATTTTGGGCCTTCCTCTGACACCGCCTGGTATAGAGGTTCTGGAGGGCAGTGAGCTCGGCCGCAGTGATGTACTGGGCCAGGTGTGGACCTTCTGTAGCGCCTTGCATTCGGGTACCTTGCACTTGCCTTACCAAGCGGTAATGCAGCCAGTGAAGATGCTCTCAATGGTACTTTTTGAGGATCTGAGGGCTCATGACAAATCTTTTCAGCCTCCTGAGGGGGATGAGGTGCTGCGTGCAATCTTCACAACTGTGTGGGTGTGGACCATGTTAATTTCTTAGTGATGTGGACACTGAGGAACTTGAAGCTCTTGACCTGCTCTATTACAGCCCCATCAATGTGGACGGGGGTGTGCTCGCTCCTTCATTTCCTATATTCCACGATCAGCTCCATTGTCTTGCTGATGTTGAGGGATTGGTTGTTGTTCTGGCACCACACTGCCAGGTCTTTGACCTCCTGCCTATAGGCTGCCTCATTGTTGTCGGTGAACAGTCTTACCAAATCAAATCAAAACAAATGTATTTATATAGCCCTTCGTACATCAGCTGATATCTCAAAGTGCTGTACAGAAACCCAGCCTAAAACCCCAAACAGCAAGCACTGTTGCTTCGTCAGAAAATGTAATGATGGTGTTGGAGTCATGCACCGCCACGCAGTTGTGTGTGAACAGGGAGTAAAAGAGGAGACTAAGCACACACCCCTGAGGGGCCCCCATGTTGATGGTCAGCGTAGCAGATGTGTTGTTGCCTACCCTTGCCCCCTCAGGCGGCCCGTCAGGAAGTTCATTATCCAGTTGCAGAGGGAGGTGTTCAGTCCCAGGGTCCTGAGCTCAGTGATTATCTTGGAGGGGACTACAGTGTTGAATCCTGAGCAGTAGTCAATGAACAGCATTCTCACAAATGTATTGCTTTTGTCCAGGTGGGTGTGGGCAGTGTGGAGTGCAATAGAGATTGCGTCATCTATGGCTCTGATAGGACTCCCAACTATTAACTTTGCCACCAGTTTGGCCACAAAACATTGATGACTCCCCCCTTGCACACAGAAACGTGTACAAAGCTCTCCCTTGCCCTCTATTTGGCAAATCTGACCATAATTATATCCTCCTGATTCCTGCTTACAAGCAAAAACTAAATTAGGAAGCACCATGAGGCAGATGCTAAACTACAGGACTGTTTGTGAAGGCACGGACTGGAATATGTTCCGGGATTCTTCCAATGGAATTGAGGAGTATACCACATGAGTCACTGTGCATCAATGACGCCGTCTCCACAGCGACTGTGCGTACATACCCCAACCAGAAGCCATGGATTATAGGCAAAATCCGCACTGAGTTAAAGGGTAGAGCTGCTGCTTTCAAGGAGCGGGACTATAACCATGAAGCTTAAAAGAAATCCTGCTATGCCTTCCGATGAACCATAAAACAGGCAAAGCATCATTTGACAAGCATCCGACGCTCGTCAGATGTGGCAGGGCTTGCAAACTATTACAGACTACAAAGGGAAGCACAGCCGAGAACTGCAAAGTGACACGAGCATACCAGACAAGCTAAATAACTATGCTCGCGTCGAAGCAAGTAACAGTGAAACATGCATGAGAGCATGCTCTGACCAACTGGCAAGTGTCTTCACAGACATTTTCAAACTCTCCCTGTCTGAGTCTGTAATACCAACATGTTGTTTCAAGCAGACCACCATAGTCCCTGTGCCCAGGAGCACTAAGGTAACCTGCCTAAATGACTACCGGCCCATAGCACTCACGTCTGTAGCCATGAAGTGCTTTGAAAGGCTGGCCATGGCTCACATCAATACCATTATCCCAGAAACCCTAGACTCACTCCAATTTGGATACCGCCCCAACAGATCCACAGATGATGCAATCTCTATTGCACTCCAGACCTGGACAAAAGGAACACCTATGTGAGAATGCTATTCATTGACTACAGCTCAGCGTTCAACACCATAGTGCCCTCGAAGGTCATCACTAAGCTAAGGACCCTGGAACTAAACACCTCCCTCTGCAGCTGGATCCTGGACTTCCTGACGGTCCGCCCCCAGGTGGTAAGGGTAGGTAACAACACATCCGCCACGCTGATCCTCAACATGAGGGCCACTCAGGGGTGCGTGCTCAGTCCCCTCCTGCACTCCCTGTTCACTCATGACTGCACGGCCAGGCACGACTCAAACACCATCATTAAGTTGCCGATGACAACAGTGGTAGGCCTGATCACAGACAATGATGAGACAGCCCACAGGGAGGTGGTCAGAGACCTGACCATGTGGTGCAAGGACAACAACCTCTCCCTCAACGTGATCAAGACAAAGGAGTTGATTGTGGACTATAGGAAAAGGAGGACCGAGCACACCCCCATTCTCATCGATGGGGTTGTAGTGGAGCATGTTGAGAGCTTCAAGTTCCTTGGCGTCCACATCACCAAGGAACAAACATGGTCCAAGCACACCAAGACAGTCGTGAAGAGGGCACGCCAAAACCTATTCCCCATCAGGAGACTGAAAAGATTTGGCATGGTTCCTCAAAAGGTTCTACAGCTGCACCATCGAGAGCATCCTGACGGGTTGCATCACTGCCTGTTATGGCAACTGCTCGGGCTCTGACCACAAGGCACTACAGAGGGTAATGCATACGGCCCAGAACATCACCGGAGCAAAGATTCCTGCAAAGATTCCAGGACCTCTATACCAGGCGGTGTCAGAGGCAGGGCCCTAAAATTTCTCAAAGACTCCAGTCACCCTAGTCATATACTGTTCTCTCTGCTACCGCACGGAAAGCGGTACCGGAGCGCCAAGTCTAGGTCCAATAGGCTTCTAAACAGCTTCTACCCCCCAAGCCATACGACTCCTGAATATCTAATCAAATGGCTACCCAGACTAACTGCATTGTCCCCCCCATTTCTACGTTGCTGCTACTCTCTGTTATCATCTATGCATAGTCACTTTAATAACTCTACCTACATGTACATATTACCTCAATACCGGTACCCCGCATATTGACTCTGTACTGGTATCCCCTGTATATAGCCTCGCTATTGTTATTTTACTGCTGCTCTTTAATTATTTGTTACTTTTAATCTCTTACTTTTTGGGGAGGTATTTTCTTTAAAAAAGGTTACATTTAATTTTTACAAAAAAACAGCATCGTTGATTAAGGGCTTGTAAGTAAGCGTTTCACTGTGAGGTCTACACATGTTTTATTCGGCACATGTGACAAATAACATTTGATTTGTAAACCTAGGTAAGTGACAACATCCACTTTAGGAACAACTTAAGCCTACCTATTACAAGTGGTTTCTTTACAACGATCACGCAGCTTTGTCTCACAGTCCATCTGTTGACCTTTGAAAATAAGAAAAACAATTTCACTTAGACCTTCTGGCAGTGGTACAAAATATAGACTTTTATCCTACTGTATAATGACATTGTGTATTAGAAACAGTGTCAAATTTGTGATAAATTCTTACACATTTGCACTGTGCTGACCACCTCATTCCTCTCCATGTTGTCATTGGGTGATGGTATTGGGGGTTGCGGTCTCGACCTTGGCTCTTGGGCCCTCGGCTCTGGCTCGATGTAGTTTGTCTCCTCTAGTTCAGGGGCAGGACGTCGATCTAATCCGTTCTCTGAAAAAGAACAAGTGTCACATCACATGTAATATAGTCTGCAAAACAAAATGTATAAAAGCAACCAATTTGTTATGGCACAACTTTTTTCTGAAAGCAGCCGACCTGTATAGCAGAGATTATCCCTACAGCCTCCACCGTAGCTGGGCGGACAGGCAGAGCACGGGCTGCCATGTTTGTATGGGGCATGCCCCCACCAGTTTCCCCTGCACACAAATGACATCATAAAACACACTGAACCTTTTGACCCAATCCTTCCCAGTTCCCATACACTACATAACATACAGCAGTTGAAAATAAGAATCTGTGGGGGGGACATAAGAACAATTAAAAAAACTTTCAAACTTACGGCGGTGAGTAGTTGCAAACCAAGTACACAGCTTTAGTCCAAATCATGCCCCACACATTCATGTTGTAGCATATATTAATAGCACATCCAATATGGCTGCTTGTTGCCCAAACCATCTGCAAAGACAACAAAGTAGCTACCTTCAGTTAGTAGTCCTATCAGACTTCTCTGACCTTAAATAAGGTTTTATGATATTGTTATAGGAAACTCTTACCTGTGTGTAGTGAGTGCAGACAGGACCAGAGCATCTGAAGGGGCAGTGTGGGTTACACTCCTGTGGATAGGGATAGCTGTAGTCTCTCACTTCATCATACCAGGCCTGGACGTGAAATGTTGGTGGTCGGTCTCTGAGGAAAGTAGAAACTAAACTATTTAAATAACTAGGGTTTCCCAAACTCGGTCCCGGGGCCTCCCAGGGTTGCATGTTTAGTTTTTGTTGCCCTTGTACTACACAGCGGATTCAAATAATCAAAGCTTGATGAGTTGATTATTTTAAATCAGCTGTGTAGTGCTAGGGCAAAAAAACGAAATATGCACTCATGGGAGGCCCTGGGACCGAGTTTGGGAAACCCTAAACTAGACACAACCCACAGCATTATACAGTATCAGTACTCACTGTACAGTCTAGTCACACATTGGTTGCCTCATGAATTTATAGGACCCTGCAACATGTTAGGAAAAGGGCATACAGTATAACTGTATAATGACATAATGCATAAAATAAATCTGGTCATCTCCAGATACTATACAGACCTTCCCCAGTGTGCACCCAGGTTTTGTCCAATCTGAGTTAGCATGTGTTGTGGTCCATGCTCCCACAGGCAGGTGTGTGCCCAGTGCTCGGCACTCCTCTCCAGATCTGTATCCCAAACCTTTGAAATGCCAAAGTCAGAGTTATTCTAATAAGATAAAGACATATCTGCAGGCACATCAGATTGGTGCTAGTGCTACTGATACTAATACAAGCTGTCTTAAGTGTATTACTCTTGAAAGACAAAACTCTTGATAAACAAAAATTGTAAATACAAATTCTAACATTCTTCACAGAAAGTGTTTCGGGGGCCCTGATGGCAATTTTAGTATTACTGGTCTCTTTGCCTCAACTCTCCACTGGGCACAGACGTCAATTCAATGTCTATTCTACGTTGGTTCCATATAATTTCATTGAAATGACGTGGAAACAACGTTGATTCAATCAGTGTGTGCCCAGTGGGTCTGCACTAAAGTGCAACAACCTACATGATCGAGATCTTATAAACGGGTCAAGTGAAGTTAAAAACGATCATCTATTTGTGCACCACTTGTTTCTTACAAAGAACTACATAGATATGACTTGAGGAATTCTAACGTTTCAGCCAAGTTGTAGTAAAATTGTCCATTAGAAGAATAGGTGTAGTGTGCTGCTGTTCTGCTGTTTAACTGCACTAACACCCATCAAGGTTAATTGAAAAATGTGCCAGTCAGCTGCCCTGTACAGTCCTAATGTCTTCCATGTGTAGAACATTACATTAGTGATATCTGCATTCTGCACTGCTAAGGGTTAAAGCAACGGGCTTGAGGCCAATGGACATGCTTGACTGCAATGGACATACCATAGGCCTGCAATACAATATATGCCATTTAGCAGACATTTTTATCTAAAGCGACTGACAGTCATGCGTGCATATATTTTACATATGGGTGGTCCTGGGAATCGAACTGACCACCCTGGCAGCGCAAACGCCATGCTCGAACAACTGAGCCACAGTGTATCCACACAGGATACAAATCTCCATTTATGCATGGAAATCGTCCAAATTAACCACCATACTTCAAAGGATGATGCTCAACTGTTACACGTTTGAATCAACACAGATCCAGCTTTGTTGCCAAATGAAATGCAAAGAAAGACACTAATATTTGAAGATGTGAGTTGAAATGGTTGAGGCAGAGTGCACGATAACAGCGGAGGTGAGAGCTGGCCGCTTACCAAGGCAGGGGGCAGAGCTTGAGGTTTGGCAGGGCCAGTAACACACTGGCTTTATTGCTTGGCTGTCGGTCAGGCTTGTTTTTAGGTTTTGATCTATTTGAGCACTCTGTGCTCCCAGAACTTGGTGTGAAACCTCTGAGTTGGCCCTGACTTTGCAGATGTGCTCTGCTGAACCCCATGGATGGTTGAATTGGTTTGAAAATGTTCCAGATTCTCAAGCCTAGATGTCTTGAGTCGTTGAGCAAGTCTCATTAGCTAAGATGAAGTATCAGTGCAAAATAACTAACTAACACTTGCTTCAATCTCTAGTACTGTACAATCTCCTTCTACGTTCTCCAGTATGGGCAAGTCATATTCCAATTGCCTTCAGTTCATCTTAGGATGACCTAAATATAACAGAAATGTGTGATGCAGACACAGCAGGTCCTGGTTTAGCTTACCATATATTCCATATTTGAAGCTTGAGGATAAACTTGACCTCTCAGGTTGTTGTGCAAATCAAGTATGAGGTGCATATCACCCTCAGTGATGGCTCTCTTCCCTCGCTGTTTGGACACCCACCACTCATCATCTTTGTTCATATACTTCTCCAGTAACAACTCCAGGTGAGTAGAGTTAGGGATCACCATAGAAAGTACTGTTTGCACAAAGAATAGCAGCCCAAACCCTCGTAGCCAGTCCTGAGTTCCACACTTCATGATGACTGATCAGCCTCTCAAGCCTCCAATACACAAATCTGTATTCTGTTGGCTAAACAAGAGACAAAGTAAAATACAAGCATTCAGAGATCTGTAATCCATTGTATACTATTTGTTATTGATTAATACATTCACTTGAATGTGAGTACTGATGATTTATCACATCTTTGGCACATGGATATCATACACTAGAACTGATACTGTACATATATATTTGGTGTATTTTAAGTGCATGATAGTAGGTCAATTGAACTGTTCGCACAATTTCTCACAAGGAAACCATGTACGTTTTTGCCAAGCACATGCAATATTTCATGACCATGCATATTGCATGTGAAATTCTCTCACAGGCTGACAAGGCAAGTCTCATCTGATCCTGTCATAGTCTAGTAAACCCGACCCACCGTAGTAGCGTTGATACATTGTTGGAGGCAACAAGTCTGCCTAGACAGGCTATTCCTGTTATAATACAAAACAGTATTTTCGTTATCCCAATGACGAATATAACATTTACAAATCATTTACCTTTTACCGAACACTGTTGTTTAATCTGGTCAACTATCCTCAGGAAACAATGTCCAACTCCAAAAGTTTTATTGCAGCCGAATGAAAGCTACTCTTCATACATCCTAAGATTTATGACATCTCTCATAACAGGAGCCAAAACTTTCGTACGGGTAAAGTATCATACATCCAACAAAAAGTCTAGAGTTACCTGTATTATATCTCAAATACGAGCGCTCCCTGCATTTATATGCCAAATTTGGATTTAGCAATACGTTACGCGGCAGACCACGCCTCCTCCAGAGCGTTCGCAGGTTGAACTATTTAAAGACTGGTTCTGATTCCAGCCATCCCACTCAAAGTGACTGCAAGGTAAACTTTGGGCAATGACAGCCCACTCATATGTAAATTCAGTAGTTCTTTAGAATAGTATTTATGTATTTTATGTTTTCTTTTAAGATGTGATTTTTTTTCAATTATAACATTTAATTCAGTCTTTTTCGCTGAATGATCCATTACTGTATTTTCCAAGCAGATTTCCAACCCCCCCAAAATCACTGGCTATGTTCTTGCAAGCCTCAATAGCTTTGTGCCTGCATCCATGACACTAAGAAAAGTTTTGCACTGTCCTTGTTCTCCTCCTGCAGGCCTACTCTCTGCCATTTTATGGAGCATGACCCCACTGAGCTCTGCAGATCAAATCAACTGTGTTCAAAATCATCAAAACTGATAAGGCTTTTTGCACTTCAGTCAGCATCAACCCAAGTTCCAGACACAAGTTATTTTTCTCGGGTGGGTATAATGAGCATTTTCACAGGAGAAAGCTGGCATCCTCTATGTAGAAGACAAGCTTTGCTCCCTGCTTTATGAGTGCATTCCTGGGGATCAGATTCTCAGAACCTTAGGTCATGCTGACTTCAACCCTGCATTCCTACTAAGACTTCTAGAGGAATCAACCCACATCACCGAGAAATGTAAACTCAGCTGGAAGAAATGAAGCCAGTGTCCACCTAACAGAGGTAACAAGTTGCTGTACAGTGCCATGGTTGCTTCCAGGGGACTGCATTGATGGGGACACTTGTACAAGCAAAGACATTTTGGGTGCCTGAGTACCTCTGCCAATTTAAAGTTGCCTACTAGGGGAAATGACATCGCATTGATAGTCCTCTTCAGTGATTTATAGTAGAAAGGCAGACACTCCCATGCTAGGGGTCAATTAGGTTCTAGCACTGCAAGACTCCAAGTCAGTGAGGAGCCGAACAGGTCCAAGAGATCATTGGCTTATGGCTGGGCCTAAACAAATGATCTGTGATGAGGTTGACCAGGGACATACTTTTTCATCATATTTAGCAGTGTACAAAACATTTCAGCAGGTAGTCGACATTGTGTCAAAGTAACTTTATCCTATGTAGTTTCCCCTAGTATTCCTTTCATTCCGTGTCTTTATAGGACTTAGTTATTTACTAAATGTATATTAGAACCAGTCTTCAAATCAGGACATAGTTGAATATTCACAAAGGAATATTCCACTGCAGGCTGAGTTTACTTTATCAGGCTCGCCCTCTGGTGTTTTTTTTCCTCACTACAACTGCTGCTAACATCTCTGCTCATGCATTTGGACATCCCAATCACTTTCTCTAGCAAGAAATCAAGTTCACGATTCTTATACACTCAGTTACAGTATATACCAGTCATTATTCTGTAACTTTTGTAAAAGACAATAGCAATTATATGGACACAAAACTAAATGGAATTCAATGGTGTAAAAATATGTTGCATCCTGTATCTAAAGTACATGTTATCAATGTTCTGGACAACTTTCAGACATACACTGCCATTTAAAAGTTTGGGGTCACTTAGAAATGTCCTTGATTTTGAAAGAAGAAAAAAAAAGAAGAAGAATTCTCCGTTAAAATAACATCAAATTGATCAGAAATACAGTGTAGACATAGCTAATGTTGTAAATGACTATTGTAGCTGGAAACATAAGGGTTTTTATTGAATATCTACATAGGCATACAGAGGCCCATTATCAGCAACCATCACTCCTGTGTTCCAATGGCACGTTGTGTTAGCTAATCCAAGTTTATAATTTTAAAAGGTTAATTGATCATTAGAAAATCCTTTTGCAATTATCTTAGCACAGCTGAAAGCTGTTGTTCTGATTAAAGAAGCAATGCATCTGTCCTTCTTTAGACTAGTTGTGTATCTGGAGCATCAGCATTTGTGGGTTCGATTACAGGCTCAAAATGGCCAGAAACGAACTTTGTTCTGAAACTCGTCAGTCTATTCTTGTTCTGAGAAATGAAGGCTATTCCATGAGAGAAATTGCCAAGAAACTGAAGATCTCGTACAACGCTGTGTACTACTCCCTTCACAGAACAGTGCAAACTGGCTTCAACCAGAATAGAAAGAGGAGTGGGAGGCTCCGGTGCACAACTGAGCAAGAGGACAAGTACATTAGAGTGTCTAGTCTGAGAAACAGACGCCTCACAAGTCTTCAACTGGCAGCTTCATTAAATAGTACCCACAAAACACCGGTCTCAACGTCAACAGTGAAGAGGCGACTCCGGGATGCTGGCCTTCTAGGCAGAGTTCCTCTGTCCAGTGTCTGTATTATTTTTCCGATCTTAATCTTTTCTTTTTATTGGCCATTCTGAGATATGGCTTTTTCTTTGCAACTCTGCATAAAGGCCAACATCCCGGAGTCACCTCTTCACTGTTAACGTTGAGACCGGTGTTTTGTGGTTACTATTTTTTATCCTTTTAGGGCTAGGCGTCCTGCTAGCGGGACAACTTCCGGTGAAACTGGAGGGCGCACAATTCGAATAAATAAAACATTTAGGTACATATAAGTGTCTTACATCGGCTGAAAGCTTAAGTTCTTGTTAATCTAACTACATTGTCCGATTTACAGTAGCTATTACAGTGAAAATATGCCATGCGATTGTTTGAGTACGGCGCCCCATTTCAAAATGTTTTTCCACCGGCACAGGTTTCATACATTCACAGATAACGATTAAATATTCGCTTACTTTTTGAAAATCTTCCTCTGATTTGTCATCCAACGGGTCCCAGCTATAACATGTTTTGTTAGATAAAATCTTTTTTTATATCCCCAAAAGTATATTTAATTGGCGCCATCGATATGAGTAATCCACTCGTTCAAAATGCAGAGAAAGGAATCCGAAAATCTACCCTTAACCTTATTTCTCAAACTAGACACTCTAATGTACTTGTCCTCTTGCTCAGTTGTGCACTGGGGCCTCCCACTCCTCTTTCTATTTTGGTTAGGGCCAGTTTGCACTGTTCTGTGTAGGGAGTAGTACACAGCGTTGTACGAGATCTTCAGTTTCTTGGCAATTTATCGCATGGAATAGCCTTAATTTCTCAGAACAAGAATAGACTGACGAGTTTCAGACAAAAGTTAGTTTCTGGCCATTTTGAGCTGTTGCTTCAATTCTTGAGATGTTGCTTCAATATATCCTCATAATTTTCCACCTCATGATGCCATCTATTTTGTGAAACTGGATATATTGAAGCAACATCTTTTGTAATCGAACCCACAAATGCTGATGCTCCAGATACCCAACTAGTCTAAAGAAGGACAGATTTGGGTATGTCACTTTTTGGCAAAAATTGAAAACAAGTGGCAGATCTTTAAGAGGTAAATCAGCACAACAGTTTTCAGCTGTGCTAACATAATTGCAAAAGGGTTTTCTAATGATCAATTAACCTTTTTAAATGATAAACTTGGATTAGCTAACACAACGTGCCATTGGAACACAGAAGTGATGGTTGCTGATAATGGGCCTCTGTACACCGATGTAGATATTCCATATAAAATCAGCCGTTTCCAGCTTCAATAGTAATTTACAACATTAACAATGTCTACACTGTATTTCTGATCAATTTGATGTTATTTTAATGGACAAAAATGGGCTTTTCTTTCAAAAACAAGGACATTTCTAAGTGACCCCAAACTTTTGAACGGTAGTGTATGGTACATACAAACATATAGTCAATCTTTAATAAAACTATATTCATCACTGTTGAACATACTACTGACATATGCTACTGTGAGCTAGTCATTTGATCTGATACTCTTGTCGTTATAATTAGGAGGAAGTTTATTAACAGGTTACTCTTACCACTGCCTTATTGGAGGTATTTTTTATAGGTCTGACCTCTGTACCCAATAGTCAATAAAACGTCACCAACAAAAACAACATGATTGCTGACCAGTACATTTGACCATTTAAGCAACACTGTTCATTGTAGCCCACACCATCTGAATAGCAGTCAAAGAAGTCATTCGAAGATACAAATACTTTCTTGAAAAATAAAAAACTCCTGGTAATCTTGAATACTGCACACAATTGAATGCATCTCTTAGAAGCAATGTTATAGTCAATATACCTTCATCAGAGTCTTCGTCAGGATAAGACTACCCCAAGGATTCCCAAATCTGAAGTGCCTAGGTGGCTACTGTACCTGTGTGTAATGTGTACATATGTCTGCAGCGCAACTCATAGGACACCTGGGGTTGCAGTCCCGAGGGTATGGAAACATTTAATCATTGGCTTTGTCATACCAAGGTTTGACCAGCTGCAGAATGGAGCGGTAACTGGAACAAACACAGACATTAAATTAGCACCATATTCAACATTACATGCGGTTGGACTCAAAGATGACATTGCTTGGATCTCTCTCAATAAAAAAACAAAAAACAAATACAAGATGTTATCAACCCATGTGTGGTCAGTTGAGAAATGATAACCCCATGTTCAGACAAACAGGATCTGTCCCAGGTATCTCAGTAGAAATGGTGCGCCATGTTCCCAGAGACACGTGGCTGCCCAATTCTCTGCAGATCTAGCAAGACCTTCATTCAACACCTGTATGTGTTGCAGACACAATAATGCATTTAATTGGGATTGCACTAAAAAGTGCACAAAAGCCATGCATCGTGAGCTGCTCTCCTAAATATCCACTTCCATCAACGTGCATAAATGCAAAACGCACAACACTGCTCACCAGTTATATTTTGATACCCAATATAAACAGTAACCTGAAGATTCCTGCAATTATCAGATGCATGAAACATTCCCCAAAAAAATCTCTATATATATTTTACACTGATCTCATTTGGTAAACGTATGCTTCCAACAGGGTGAGCCATGGACCAAGCCACATGACACGACTTATGATGAGGTAACTACCTACATTTGAATTGGCAAAATAAACTTAAATACAGTAAGTTATCTGATCAAATCACAAAGGCAACATTACACCAACAACTAAAATTAAAAGTAGCCTATGATTTTATCATATAAAAATTGATCTATACTCCATATTTGCAGCAGGTGGAAAGACGTTTGCTCTGACTTTATTGTGATAGTCAAAGATTTCGTTTTGTGAAATACAACATTTCCATCTAGACTTTGGTATGAGCGAAGACACCTGCGGTTTTAACTTTCATGTCGTTGACATTGGCTATTGATGTGGAATCCGTCGAGCAAATTGTGCACCCTCCCTCCTCATAGAATTAACTCAAAATAATGTTTTCAACCACAAATAACAATAACTGTTGGGAGCCTGTGTTTATAAACAGACCCAACTCTTGTAGGCAATGCCACACACGGCTACAGGACCCAGAAGGTTGAGGGTTCACTGATCAATGTTTTTTTAAAAAGCAGTAAATGAGGCTCAATGAACTGTTTCGGTGCTAGACAAGGCTCCGCTGATAGCCAGGTGTAACAGTGGTAAGGATTCACTCCATGGTGCTGAAAAGAATGCTCTGCTGTTGGGACAGCTTCATATAGGCCCTAACAGTTTGTGGGCACCGTTTGTCACCGTTATAGTGCAATTCATGTATTGTTTAGTGTTGTGTTGTGGCTTTGCTGGCATGCATCTCAAAAACTATTTTTGAGTTTGCCCCACCAAGATTCAACATAATAAAGCAATTCAACTAAAAAAAACAGATTTTCCCTAATGAAAAAACACATCTACTCCCATGGATGACTGTGTATTTTTGACGCATTAATTCCACGTGATTTAAACAGAAACAACTCAAAGGTGAACATTTTAGGCATTAATTCAGTTAGTGCTATGGTTTAGGGAAAGCTTAAAACAAAATCATTAAAAACAACGGGCATATGTATCATCAGTATTCATGGTATTCTTAGTGCTTGTGATAATATTGGAAACTGCCTTAGAGCATTGGGAGAAGCAGCGCGCTCTGGCTCTGAGCCTCCTGAGTTCGCAGCCTGAGCTTACATTAGCCATAAAAGTTAATTGCATTTCTTTTAGATCTCTATTCATTTCCTTGACCGTAGTTTTAAATACAGTACAGTAGGTGATTTTGGAGAGACAGATATCCATATTGACAACTTGGGAGTGTTGAAGAGTTTGACAAATGTTTTGCTCTTGTTCTCATGGTTTTGTGAGACAGTAATTACAGTGAAAGTAATGAAAGTTTAACTGCACTACATCCTCTGCACACTCATAAGAATCGATGTATTGCTTGTTTTATCTCACAGTAGTTAATTTGGTTTGGCCTGAAGCTGGACTTGGAATGCAGTGCTGTCCCAGCACAACCTTTGCATTGCTTTGTCAGTAAGGATTGTTGGCAGAGGAAGTACTCATACACTTTCTATTAAGTAGGCAGTTTGAAGACCATACAGGTACAGTATAAATTGCATTGCAATATGGGAGGAAATAAATATATTTGTTAGGTAGCTAACTTCACTCTAACATTATTCCATGCATGTCATTCCTGAAGTTTTACTGAATCCTTAGAATGTTGGGATATTTTGTCAAACATGGCTGATTTGGTCTAATTATGGATAAATACTATCTTTTCCATTTGGGCTATCAAATAGAGGCATGAGAATCTGGCATCCCTTTGCTCTCCAAAATCAGCCTAAAACATCCATCAGTCTGTGGTTGGCGTTGGCAGGAAAAGAATGCCAGCACTTATGGGTACAAAAACTCCATGTCGCTCAAAGAGAGCCAGCAGTAGCTTAGCCTTAGCTCTATTAGCTGATAGAATAGGATACATGTGACCTGTGTAAATGTATCAGTAAGAGCAAATCACCTATTCCAGCTGTATCTATCCACTTCATACAGTGAATTTTGCATTTTGTGAATGACATTATGGATTTAATAATATCCAGTAACATTCTCCAGGAAATGCTATCCGCATACTTTTTTTAACTGAACAATTGAAAAATCAAACAAAAATCTTGTGTTAAATGATTACAGAAGTGAGTGCTACGGGGCGATAGTTGAATTTCCTCCTACATACAGTACTACACATGCTCTTCCAAGATCTCGGGCAATGAAATAGGCATGAAATTAAAACATTTAAGGATAATGACACATTTGTAGTCTCAACTGCATGGTGATTGTTATGAAGATGTCCTTAATCACCCCAAAAAAGCTTTTTCCAGCAGTTTTGCAGTTCTTGACACTCAAACTGGTGCGCCTGGCACCTTCCATACCCTGTTCAAAGGTGATTAAATATGTTGTCTTACCCATTCACCCTCTGAATGGCACTTATACACGTTCCATGTCTCAGTTGTCTCAAGGATTAAAAATCCTTCTTTAACCTGTGTCCTACCTTCATCTACACTGACTGAAGTGGATTTAACATCAACAGGGCTGTAGTGGAGCTGGTCGAGAGTTTCAAGTTCCTTGGTGTCCACATCATCAACGAACTATCAAACACACCAAAACAGTTGTGAAGAGGGCACGACAGCACCTTTTCTCTGTCAGGAGACTGAAAAGATTTGTCATGGGTCCCCAGATCCTCAAAAAGATCTACAGCTGCACCATTGAGAGCATGGTTGCATCACCGCCTGGTATGGCAACTGCTCTGCATCTGACTGTAAGGCGCTACAGAGGGTAGTGAGTACGGCCCAGTACATCACGGGGGCCAAGCTTCCTGCCATCCAGGACCTATGTACTAGGCGATGTCAGAGGAAGGCCCAAAAATGGTCAAAGACTCCAGTCACCCAAATCATAGCCTGTTCTCTTTACTACCACACGGCAAGCGGTACCGGAGCGCCAAGTCTAGGACCAAAAGGCTCCTTAACAGCTTCTATCCCCAAGCCATAAGACTGCTGAACAATTAATCAAATTGCCACCCGGACTATTTACATTGAACCCCCCTCCCCCCTTTGTTTTCACATGGCTGCTACTCACTGTTTATTATCTATGCGTAGTCACTTTACCCCTATCTACATGTACAAATGATCTCGACTAACCTGTACTTTTCTTAACTCTATTTCTTGAACTGCATTGTTGGTTAAGGGCTTGTAAGTAAGCACTTCATGGTAAGGTTGTATTCGGCGCATTTGAACAAACACAATTTGGTTTGATTTGAATTTGAAAAAGCGTTGGAGTCAACATGGGCCAGAATCCCTATGGAACGCTTTCGACACCTTGTAGAGTCCATGCCCTAATGATTCAAGGCTGTTCTGTGGGCAGAAGGGGGTGCGTTGGAATATTAGGAAGGTGTTCCTAATGTTTTATACAATCAGTGTATAGAATTATAAAGTTATGTGTCATAATAATCTGAATAATTAGAGAGCTACAGAATGGAGACTTAGTACCTGCTCAGACCAATTTGACATTAAATCACACAAAAACCCGTAACTATGTCGTAATAATAACAGTGTGAAATGTTGACCTGGTATCAGCTGATACTAATATGATGAGTGTCAAATCTACTGCTATACATATCATTCTAAGAATATATTTTTGGTGTATATACGCCTAGATGGCATTTGGATTAGTGATAAAGTGTGATTTGGGTTGTTAACTAGATTGTTTTTGATTACGTTGTGTACTTGTTTGACATTTTTGTTTAACATCTGCTAAACATTCTGACACTCTACACCTGCTTTGTCCGTCCAGTGCTCGAGTAGCCTGCCCCGCTCCAGTATGGCACCCAGGTCCCCACAGCCCACCAACACAACCGACTTGAGAAGATCCAACGACAAGTTCCAGGATGACAACAAATGGCTGCCTCAGACAAGGGGCCATGTCAGTGGCAGATCTGCCCGATCCAGTCACAAACTGAACCTTCCCCCTACTCTAACTGACAGGTTCTACAACAGCCCTATGCCATAGTTTGTGAGACTGCTTAATGCTGCTGAACTGTAATATTGTATACTACATCTCATATTTTTTGTTTACTTAAGTTGGGCTTATGTACACCGCAATTAAGCTTTTAGCTGCAAATGTGAACAAATCCAAATAAACCTTAAATATATTTATTTAACTAGGAAAGTCAGTTAAGAACAAATTCTTATTTACAATGACAGCCAAACCTGGACGATACTGGGCCAATTGTGCGCCACTGTTATGACTTCTATGAATGGTGAGTGGAGGAGTCAAGCGCAGAGAGCAGGTAATTCCGTACGTGGATCTTTTATTCCAAAGACAGCGGAGACACGGACATGCAAAACACAAAGGCGCATGAAACAACCCGTCCAAAATACACGGACTAAAACTGACCGGAAAAATAGAGATCACACTGATACACCAACACCAATAAACAGAGAACAAAAGGAAAGGGAATCGATGTCAGCTAATAGGCCAGCGACGACGACCGCCCCGAACAGGAAGAGATACCATCTTCGGCGGGATTCGTGACAGCCACCCTATGAGACTCCCAATCACATCCAGATGTGATGCAGCCTGGATTTGAACCAGGGACTGCAGTGACACCACTTGTGCTGAGATGCGGTGCCTTAGACTGCTGCACCACACAGGAGTCCCAAATATATAAACTGTGTATGCGACCAATAAACTTCGATTTGAATTGTCAAACAGCCTATGCTACAGATGACACTCTTTATGCTGATATAAGGAGTTCATTTCTATACGTTCTTAGACCATTAATCCAACCATAAAGATAATAATAATGACATGGTTCCGCCAAGCTCATATCAGTTACACAGAGTTTGTCACTGTAACGGCTGTCTTGGGTGGAAGAAGGAGAGGACCAAAACGCAGCGTGGTTAGTGTTCATCTTATTTAAATCAATAACAAAAACACAACCAAAACAGTTATGTCTGGTGCAGACACACATAGACTGAAAATAACCACCCACAAAACACAAAGGAAAACAGGCTACCTAAATGTGGTTCTCAATCAGGGACAACAATAGACAGCTGCCTCTGATTGAGAACCATATCAGGCCAAACACAGAAATAGAAAATATAGAAAAACAAACATAGACTGCCCACCCCAACTCACGCCCTGACCATACTAAATAAAGACAAAACAAAGGAATAAAGGTCAGAACGTGACAGTCACTTTCTCATAATCGCTCAGCCGGTGTTATTTTTGGCCAGCATGTCTTTACCTCCTGATGTAGAGACCTGCACTCTGTACTAAGGTCAGTAGGGGTCTGAAGACCATACAAAGTAGTCTGGATTCAAATCTAGTGATGAAACTAAAGCCAACACCGCGGAAGAAAGTGAAAACAGTTTGTTTTGCTAAATGGACACCACAGTAAATGTTTTGATAATTCAATCAATTTGTATGTATATTACTAGAGTATACTTTGTGATATTTTACACAGAATAATATTATATAAAATATTGTTGTAATGTACAATACTGATTGGATCTGTAAAGCTTGTGTCTCAATGCCATTTCACAGGTTACAGTTGAAGTAGAAGTTTACATACACCTTGGCAAAGTACATTTAAACTCAGTTTTTTTTAAATTCCCTGTCTTAGGATCTTAGGATCACCACTTTATTTTAAGAATGTGAAATGTCAGAATAATAGTAGAGAGAATGATTTATTTCAGCTTTTATTTCTTTCATCACATTCCCAGTGGGTCAGAAGTGTACACACACTCAATTAGTATTTGGTACCATTGCCCTTAAATTGTTTAACTTGGGTCACTAGTTTCAGGTAGCCTTCCACAAGCTTCCCACAATAAGTTGGGTGAATTTTGTCCCATTCCTCCTGACAGAGCTGGTGTAACTGAGTCAGGTTTGTAGGCCTGCTGTAACGGCTGTCTGTGGTGGAAGAATGTGAGGACCAATGCGCAGCGTGGTAAGTGTTCATATTCTTTACTAGAACTCAGAACACTAAAATACAAAACCAACAAGAGAACGAAATGAAACCGAAACAGTTCTGTCTGGTACAGATAAGAAACAGAAAATAATCACCCACACCACACAGATGGGAAAAGGCTACCTAAGTATGATTCTCAATCAGAGACAACTAATGACACCTGCCTCTGATTGAGGACCATACCAGGCCAAACACAAAAACACCACATAGAAAAAGGAACATAGACAACCCACCCAACTCACGCCCTTACCATACTAAAACAAAGACATAACAAAAGAACTAAGGTCAGAACGTGACACCTCCTTGCTCGCACACACCTTTTCAGTTCTGCCCACACATTTTCTATAGGATTGAGGGCAGGGCTTTGTGATGGCCACTCCAATACCTTGACTTTGTTGTCCTCTAGCCATTTTGCTGCAACTTTGGAAGTATGCTTGGGGTCATTGTTTATTTGGAAGACCAATTTGCGATAACTTCCTGACTGATGTCTTGAGATGTTGCTTCAATATAGCCTCAGAATTTTCTATCCTCATGATGCCATCTATTCTGTGAAGTGCTCCAGTCCCTCTTGCAGCAAAGCACCCCCACAACATGAGCTTACAACCCCCTTGCTTCACCGTTGAGAAGGTGTTCTATGGCTTGCAAGCCTCCCCCTTTTCCTCCAAACACAATGATGGTCATTATGGCCAAACAGTTCCATTTTTGTTTCATCAGACCAGAGGACATTTCTCCAAAAAGTACGATCTTTGTCCCCATGTGCTGTTGCAAACTGTAGTCTGGCTTTTTTATGGAGGTTTTGGAGCAGTGGCTTCTTCCTTGCTGAGCGGCCTTTCATGTTATGTCGATATAGGACTCGTTTTACTGTGGATGTAGATACTTTGGCACCTGTTTCCTCCAGCATCTTCACAAGGTCCTTTGCTGTTGTTCTGGGATTGATTTGCACTTTCGTACCAAAGTACGTTCATCTCTAAGAGACAGAACGCATTACCTTCCTGAGCGGTATTGCGGCTGCATGGTCCCATGGTGTTTATACTTGCATACTATTGTTTGTACAGATGAACGTGGTACCTTCAGCTCCCAAGGATGAACCAGACTTGTGGAGTTCTACAATTATTTCTCTGAGGCTGATTTATTTTATTTTCCCATGATGTCAAGCGAAGAGGCACTGAGTTTGAAGGTAGGCCTTGAAATACATCCACAGGTACATATCCAACTGACTCAAATTATGTAAATTAGCGTATCAGAAGCTTCTAAAGCCATGACATCATTTTCTGGAATTCTCCAAGCTGTTTAAAGGCACAGTCAACTTAGTGTACGTAAACTTCTGATCCACTGGAATTGTGATACAGTGAATTAGAAGTGAAATAATCTGTCTGTAAATAATTGTTGTAAAAATGACTTGTGTCATGCACAAAGTAGATGTCCTAACCGACTTGCCAAAAACTTTGTGGAGGGGTTGTAAAACGAGTTTTAATGACTCCAACCTAAGTGTATGTAAACTTCCGTCTTCAACTGTATATATTGTAGACTGTGGCATGGGAAAAAAGGGGATATGGTTGACATGCAAAGGGAAATATAAGGGTTTGGTTAAGGTTAGGGTTAACCTGTCAATGGGATGCTGATAAGAAAAGTCCCCTTAATCTCTACCCAGTGGCATATGTATGGTCCAATTTGTATTTTCTATTGAAAATCTACTGTGTTTGCAATGCAGATGAACGATGTGCACACTGACACCCAGTGGTAAGATCTAGAGGCTGCCTGTTGCCATGTCCTGTAGTTTCTAGGCTACAATCCCCTTCAAAAATTTTAGCAGGTATTGTAACCTATTAATAGTGTATTTGAGATTATTTTTAAAATAATGACTTAGTCTATGTCTTCTTCTGACCCAGAAACATTAGTCCAACACCCATGTATAATGCTGCAGGATATTAGCAGTGCTCAGTAGTTCTCTTGAAATCATAACACACAAATAACAACAGTACATGAGTTTCATCTCTGTACTGATAAAAGTCCTAGCTTTTAATTTGTGTTTGCCACCAACACAACTGGCCAGTTCAACATCATTATCTGACGGTTGAGATTGATATAATTTTATTGTCTTCTATTAATAGTCAATGAACACGGATTCCACACCCCAAACTGAATGATTATGAGTCTAACCAGTAACCACAGAACTAGAATGAGTGATTCTATTTCTATGGGTTTAACATTCTGATAGAGTTTACACACAGAAAACCTTATGTTATTTTTGATTAGCCTACCTACAGATACCAATACTATATGCAATACGGACATATCAAGCAGGGTTATAATTATAATCGATTTAACTTTGAAACCAATATAAGAACAGATATCATTTATATTTTTGAATTACATCATGTCATGGCATTTTCATGTCATTACCCCCCCCCCCCCCTCCCCCCAACCACTCTATCTATCTCTCTCTCTCTCTCTCTCTCTCTATCTCTCTGCTGTGAGAGAGGGAGGAGAGATCATCATAAAATAAACCAGGAGCGATTCTGGCAGCGGTAGTGGCGCTCTCTCTCTTCTTCCCACGTACCGCTTTAGCCGACCACCACAAATCCACACAGTGACAATAATTCATCTCTGCTTGCAACCACAACACCACACTATCTACCGGACTCTCGCTTCAGTGCTGCTACTTTCCGTTTAAAATACGCTCTGGATTAGCGAGGGACAGACAGCACAATATCCGGGGGCTACCACGACTCGTTCTTCTCCCCTCATAATCTGAATGACGGGCGGACGGTTCGATTTTGACGATGGTGGCACATATTGCGGTGGCTGGGAGGATGGAAAAGCCCATGGGCATGGCGTCTGTACCGGGCCCAAGGGCCAAGGAGAATACTCCGGGTCCTGGAATAATGGTTTTGAGGTAGTGGGGGTGTACACCTGGCCCAGTGGAAACGTGTATCAGGGTTACTGGGCACAGGGGAAACGACACGGATTCGGTGTGGAATCGAAGGGAAAATGGATTTATCGTGGTGAATGGACTCATGGATTTAAAGGTCGATACGGGGTCCGGCAAAGTCTCCACACGCCTGCTAGATACGATGGGACATGGAGTAACGGTCTGCAAGATGGATATGGAGTTGAAACGTATGGTGATGGAGGTAAGCGTGTCAGTAACAGTTTGTGGTTAGTAGGCTACATATAAGGCAGTCTCACTTGTTACAGTGTAGCAGGGGGCACATGTTTCCACAAGTGTTTCGTTGTATATTTATAGTACAGTTGTAGTATAAGAGTTAACTATTTCCATTAATTGCAAAAGATTAGAGTAGAGAAGCCTGCCTGAACTATAGCCAGTGCCACACCACTGAACTCTATTGATATAGGACTGTACTGTTCAGTCTGCGCTGAGCTCTTTCATAACCTAACGTTGAAGGCATACTCCCATAGAGGTCATGGCTAAAAATAAAAATATCACTCAGACACACTTGAAAATCAAAGTGCTTTTTACCCAGGACAGATCTATAGACAACTATTGATCTTTGTTCATTTGTTGCAGTATGGAATTTAGCGTACAGTAGTTTCTATATAAAGTCGTTTTAGAGTTGTTGTTTTCAAAGATTGTGTTGTAGGCGCAGGTGGTCATGAAGTTGTAATGTCAGGCAACCTGGTCTCGGAGCATTTCATATTATTCTGTACTTAAAATCCGAGAGACCCCATTTCGTATGATATGTTACGAATGACAATTTGTATTAAATGTTTTGATTTGCAAAACATACAATATGTTACGAATTTGCAAAATTCATTATATGTTATACATTTGCTAAATGTATATGTCACTAATTCAAGCTCGGTGGCTAACGTTAGCTAGCTGGCTAACTCTAGTTAGGCTAGGGGTTAGGGTTAAGGTTAAGTTTAGGACTTAGGTTATAAGGTTAGGGTACGATTAGCTAAACGGGTTAAGGTTAGGGGAAGGATTAGCTATATGCTAAGTAGTTGCAAAGTAACTCAAAAGTAGTAAGTAGTTAAAAAGTTGCTAATTAGCAAAAATTGTCCGTGATGAGATTTGAACTTGTTCACATTATACAGCCACCCATCCACCCCAAACAACCAATCACCCAACTAAGTAACCATACCAAATGTACATTATCATAGTAATTTGACTGTGTTCTGAATTTACATTTACTATGTTATGTCTAGTCTTTGAGACTAGGCTGTGCCAGGGCACACAAGCATAGTCATACACACACAGTTGCATGTAACTTGTAGGTTATATCTATTCCAGAGAGAGAAATCTACTTTTTGCTGATTCATAGCATCGATTGATAGAGTTGTATTTATTGATTACAGGTGAAAGCAATAATGGATTGTAGGAAAGTCAAGAGACATTAGTTGATAATTAAACACACCACAATATCTTACTTCATGCAGTGTGATAGTCAATAGATACAGTAGCATAATACACAAATAACAACATAATAATTCGATTTGCAGAAGATAAAGTGAGCATTGTCTGAGGGCCAGACCCAACAAAACCTGAGCAAACGGTATTAGCCAGTTCCCCCTGAGCAAGCATGGCTTCGAGTGCTTTCTTTTGTGCTTTGAGTCGTCTAGTACTCTCATATCACTCACGGGTTCAATTTATAAAGCAAAAAAACACCGTTTGTGAACCTGACAATCTGAAGCAGTGAACGTTTTGCCTGACAACTCAAAATGAATTATTTAGCTGCTTTATCCTTTGCTACATGCTGTACTTCATTGCGGAGAAAACTAAAGTTTGTGGGCGTGGCGTAGCGTTTGGCAGGAGCAAGAAGTTAAGGCAGGCAGGCAGGTAGGTAGGCAGGTAAAAAGTAGTCATAATAGGATCAGTCAGTTTAGGAATCAGTGGGACAGTGTCACTCAACAAAATATAAATACTAGTCACTGACATGAAGCCTTTCAAAAGTGCCCTAATCTATCCTCCAAATGTGTTAAGATTGATTTTGTTCAGTAACTTATTTGTATTTAGGCTGATTTATTTCACATAGTAAGACAAATGGAGTTGTGTTTGGCTTGACTGACAAACTTACCAATGTCTCAAGTTACTTACCTCTTTAAAATAGCACATTCTTCTCTTTGGAAGCAATAATGATGGACAGTGGCATATCGCTTTGAGTGCACACCAGAATGCAGTATGTATTTAGAATTGTAGACCCCCTGTAGCTGCTGAAATGTTGGGAAGGCTGTGATGTGTGGTTTCTTGGCATTTTGCACTTCCCCCTTCAAACAAATATCTGAATGACAAAAACACAGTTGGAGTGTCAACTGAAGTTGTGATGATGTAAGGTCAGTCAGTGTTACTGTGGGGTTCAACATTACTGTTAAGAGTGTGGCAGGATTGTTTTCTTTTAGAATTAACTTCCACCTTTTCGTTGTATGAAATTAGTGACTTTTGCCAAACTGCAGGCTTTCCAATGGATCTTGTGTGCAGGAGCATAAGGAAAGCCAAATTAACCTCAATGCCCTATGCACTTGTGGAGATCTGAGAGGATTTGAAAGGTGTAAGCAATATCATAATAGCGCTAACTTTCCCTCTGATAGGCTAGGTGGAAGTTTCACTATATTGCTTATACCAATCAAAGTGTATCAGATCTCCACAAGTGCATAGGGCATAGGGTCTAGTGGCTAATTTGGGATTGGGCCGTAGAATGAGTGGCCATAGCCTAAAGTTCCCAGGCCCTCCTTCATGCCACAGCCTGTTTCAGGACAGGTTGTTACTGGGTGGGAGCTCATCTTTGAAAAGTAGGCTAACATATTTGGACCACTGCACTTGTTGTAACCTCACTAGGCCCTATCTAATCATAGATAAGGATACTCCATAGTAATGCCTTCATCCTTGCCAGGGCCGGCTTCAGGCATAAGCGACATAAGCAGTCGCTTTGGGCCTCCGGCCGCTAGGGGGCCCACATCCACAAAAATGAAATATTTCCCCTTTGATTTTGTTAGTCATTCTCACTCAGATATCATATTAACATGCCATAACCCACTGGGCAAAAACTGTTTGAACCAATGTTACTTCCACATCATTTCAACCCCCCAAAATCTATGTGATGACGTTGAAACAACATGGGAAACTGATTGTATTTGCAAAAAGTCATCAACATAAGGGCATATCATATTTTTTTCACTTAACTTTTAACGTAAATCCAATGACATGGAGACATTTGTTGTTGATTACACATTGAATTCACATTAGTTGACAACTCAACAAATGTAAATAAAAACTAGACGTTGAACGTTGAAGTCATGTCAAATGTATAAAATTGCATGAAATTAGCTTTAAAATGGCAAAATCGGAATTCCCAAACAAACCTCGCTTAGGGCCCCCAAAAGGCTAGGGCCGGCCCTGATCCTTGCCAACTTTCCAAAACCTTAACAAACATTGGAGCACATGTC
This sequence comes from Oncorhynchus mykiss, assembly GCF_057628025.1. NCBI lineage: Eukaryota > Metazoa > Chordata > Actinopteri > Salmoniformes > Salmonidae > Oncorhynchus > Oncorhynchus mykiss. The sequence goes on from NC_143049.1 coordinate 20,262,889, forward strand.
TTTACAATGACAAGAGAAGGCCACTAACTTTAATTATGTACCAGTGGTAGCCTATGCTTTTCGACTATGTCTACTGCCATAAAGACTGCCTGGTTTGGCATAACGCCAAGAGTATATGAATAGCAAATGATGAAGTGATAGTAAATCACGATATAAACAAATACTGAAAAATGAATCTCGTCATGGACGTGGTATCTTGAATGTGGTTAGAAATACATACAGGTCTGTCTGACTGACAGCAGAATCACAGTACCTGGGTGAGATTAGATATTGTATATGATTTCAACCCATTCAATGAAAAGTTTCCAATATAATAAGGATATTATGTACTTTTAAAGATGTTTCCACTTCAATGGCTTGAATTGACATTGGGCTAGTGTAAAGAGATTCTAATCAACTGTAATATTCTAATTTTGTACCCCAAATGGTTATTTTGTCATCATGACAAAAATGTGTGTTCAAGATTTTCTTAACCTTTGTATTAATTTGAGCAATTTCTTGTCCTAACAGGTACGTACCAGGGGCAGTGGACAGGAGGAATGCGACACGGTTATGGTGTGCGGCAAAGTGTACCTTACGGGATGGCTACGGTTATTCGCTCACCTCTTCGAACCTCGCTGGCCTCGCTCCGCAGCGAACAGAGCAACGGCACCGTCCTCCATGCCAACCTCGACCTGTCAGACAGCCTTGCCGGCACCAGAGGAGGCTTTGTTCTCAACTTCCACAGCGAAGGCGAAGGTGAGAAGAAAAAAGGCCTGTTCCGAAGAGGGTCCCTGTTCGGCAGCCTAAGAAACCTCAGAAAGTCTGACTCCAGGTCGTCCATATCAAGCAAACGCAGCTCCGCCCGCAGCGATGCCGCCAGCTCCATCAGCCGAATCAGCTCCAGTGATGCCAATTCCACCATCAGCTTCGGAGATGGAGTTGATGAGTACATGCCCCTGGAGGACAATGTAGATGCCACCACCACTGAGTCCTACATGGGGGAGTGGAAGAACGACAAGCGGAACGGCTTTGGTGTCAGTGAGCGCACCAACGGGATGAAGTATGAGGGAGAGTGGATGAACAATAAACGCCACGGCTACGGATGCACAATGTTCCCAGATGGCACCAAAGAAGAGGGGAAATATAAAAACAATGTGTTGGCGCGAGGCATCAAGAAACAGCTCATTCCTCTCAAAAACACCAAAACTAAACAGAAAGTGGATCGGGCTGTGGAAGGAGCCATACGGGCAGCAGCTATTGCCAAAACAAAAGTAGAAATAGCCACTTCAAGGTAATCATTTTCTCAATGTGCATGCTTGCGTCTGAAATGACACCCTATTTCCTATGCAGTGGACTGCTTTTGACCCTTTGCTTTAAGGGCCCTGTTCAAAAGTAGTGCACTATTTTCGGAATAGGGTGCCATTTCGGACGCAGGGCATGTTGTGGTGGTGGTGGTGATGGATCCTACTGCTACGTGGGCTTCCAGTTCAGGTCTGCTGATTAGGTTAGGTTGAATGGCTGACAGGTTGGGATTCTCAACTAGGGTCAGGTTTTTATTGGTGTCACCTTATCCTACCTCTCTCCAACATTCTCCAACTTTCTCCAACGCTCTCTCCATCTTTCACTTTCTCACACACACACACACACACACACACAAACACACACACACACACACACACACACACACACACACACACAGACACACACAGACACACACAGTAGAACATGTTTTGCACATACATGTGGCACACGTAACACATGTTACAGACTTAAAGTTCAGATGATGAACTTCAGTACGTTGTAAATTCAGACAGTGGAACAATTTGATACACACTGTAGTGATCCAAATAGTGAGGATCAAATCAAGACAAATCATGGTACAACCATATTGTTCACATCATTGTGAGGGTGTGACCCTGTGACACATGAGTTTTGTGAATATTGGCAGGTGAGGGACAATTGCAAGAGTTCTATAAAGAATTAGGTTATTAATCAGTGTTCATAGTTGATTGAGCCACATGCTCTTGTTTAAACGTATTCAAGACATAAATCTCAGAGATAGCTCAGTCTTAAAAACGATCTCTCAGACCAGAATACTGAGTGTGTATTATAAGCATGGAAATCTGGCTCGTCTGAAATACATTTGATTGCGATCAGGTGGAACACCGAAACCATACACAGCTGCTTGTTGAACGAAGTCGAGCTCTTGGCTGGAAAACTACATAGAAAATATTGTTCTCCTCGTCTCAGGCCTACATTCTGTGCCTACTGCCTTTTCAAAAGCAAGGGGTGACAATGAGTAATTTACCAGGGCATGGAATAGCAAGGAGAAAGCTGTTGAACTTTTGAAGTGGTAGTTCTCTTAGACACCCACATCAACTTGAGCCAGCCAAGTAATATATCTGGTTCATGTTAGAACATGTGAGATAGCTAATATGAAGTACAAAGCCATGGTCTATGAAGTCCTTATGACATGGGTTGGACTTAATAAAAATAAAGTTAAAGTTGAATCAGAAATAAAGACTCAAGAGAGAAAAAATTGCAACCATATTGTTAGTAGCCTATCACTTCTTTCAACACTTCATTAAACAATAATATTCATTAAACTGGGCTATTGTCCTTGGAATGCAATGCACAGAGATATACTACCATATGAAACACCCACCCCCTATCTGTTTACAGTATCAAAATAGTCACTTCATTGCCAAATCATGCCCACCCATCCCCCTTTCCTTGTAATCTTCTTGAATGAGAAACCATCATTAGCATGTTCTTTATCCTGATTTTCTGGCATCTGTATACATTTTAATGAGGGCTCTCATATCTAGGCTCACCATCACAGCAACTCCTCCTGTCATGAAATAGAAATATGTCCCTGCAGCGGCAGAATGTCTAAAATGAAGGCCTCTGCCTTTGAAGACTGTTATGTGGCTGAGTTGATAAGTGTGGTAAGAGCTTTGGAACGTGCGGACCGGGTTCGGCTTGCGTCACTTTTCCCGTCATCTGGGTGGAAGCCCAGGGGAGCGAATGAGAGAGGGAGGGGGAGAGAGAGAGAGAAAGAGGGAGAGACGAAGGAGAGCAAGCAGTTCCTAGACCAGACCGGACGGTGTGTGCTAGCTCTGCTCTCCTCACATGTAAAGCCATCAGCCTCTAGTGTGTCAGTCAGCACTGAGCTCTGACTAAATAAGGCAAGGCAGGACTTGGCTTATCAACACCTGACAGGAATACAGCCTAGCAGCAGCAGCTGAGCTGATACTTCTCTGTCCCACCATCCACTTTCATCTGGTGGATTACTCAGTCAGTCTATCTGGCTGGGAATAGGTGTTGGGTAGGTGGTTTATTGCTCATCTTCCCTCCGAGCTCTCCTAGACTTGCTAACAAGCTCCCATTTAAGCTTCTTAAACTTGGTTCAAGTCGCCTTTTTAAAATGTGCCCTCGCTCGCTCTCTTTTCTCCCCGAGCCATGTGATTTGGTGTAGCCTATGGCCCCAGGTTTGAAAGCTTTCGGGAAGCCTACATGAAATTGTATGATGATATAAGTATAACTTGTTGTACTCCTCATTGTACAGTACTGTAGCTATGTGAGCCCATGGGCACGATGACTCAATCAAATATTTGTGAAATCCTCCTGTACTCCTCTATAACAGATTAATGGCATGATTCATTCAACAGCACATCTGCACTATATGCATATGGAGTTCACATGGTTCACAGTGATTCACTGACTGCGAAACTGTCAGATGTCTACATGAGGCAAAGCCAATTGCACATAATGAAGACTTTCCTCAATGCACAATGTAAGCTTCTGTAGTCATGTGCCCCCTAAAGTTGTTAAAATGCAACTGCATAGTCAGTCGTTGAAAAAAAGAGAACGTCCACACTTCAAATTAAGGTTGAAAAAGCATACGTTTTATTCAATTGCAGACAAGGACCACGTGTTTTGCCCTTGTCAGCTTAATCGGTTTCAAACACTCTCTTTTATCCACCTTCATTTGAAAAGTTAAGGCTTTCTTAAAGTTTTTGAAAGGATACATTCATTTCAAGAGACACCATGTAAATCCTCCTGTACTCCTCTGTATTCAGAGGCCCTGAATGACACTCATACAGACAGTTGTAAAACCAACTACCTCTTATTGAACTGTTTATAAAGAAACACTATTGAATTAATCTTGTGCCATTGAAATACTGTACATCTTGATAAGTATCAAGAAGTATATCATGGTATTCTGTATGTTAATGCATGTAAATAGTTTGTTTTGAAAACAATTTTACTTGAGCGAAAGGAAGTAAATGCAACACAAATATCTAACTTGAAAAAAAGTTTCATCAGAAATGACAAAAATGATGGTTGTGATGAATGACACAATGCCTTCTATTGAATATCACACAGTGGATATGCATGTCAAGCCATTTAATGTTTGCAACATGCATTTTACTGCTAAGAGCATGAAACTGCACGATAACCATACTATTTTATTAGTTAATTCTCTACTTCTAATATTATTTAATGTTGGAAAAACCTTTGGCTCCAACAATATTTATTGGCAACACTGTAGCACCACTGAGCTCTCCAGTCTCAACCCTATAAGACACTAAAGACAGTGTCTATCTGGAAGGCCCAGAGCCATGTAGTGCTTCACCCTCCCAGACCTGGCTTCAAGTAGTATTAGATATATTTTGTATAATTTAGCTGTGTCTGATTGGGCTTGTCTGGAGAAATAAAACCAATGGAACAGTCCCAAAAGTGTAAACTCTGTCGCTCTTGGACTCTCAATCAACATGCTCAAACAAATGCTAAAAGTATTTAAAAGTAAACCAATTGTATTTGAACCCAGGTATGTACCCTTCCAAGTCTAACCGGCTATAATTCTGCTTTGCCTTCATCCAGAACGGCTCACGCCAGGACTAAAGGTGATGCTGCTGACCAGGCCGGTCAGTCAGCCAGTCAGGACTCAGACATCGCCAGGGCAGTGGCCAGGGAACTGTCTCCCAACTTCCATCAGCCAGGTAAACCAACGTACCCAACCTACCCAACCAGACCACAGCATCTATTTATCTCACAGCCCCTTGTTATAATCGCCTTTGTCCAATGCCTTTTGTGTCTGGGTTGTGTGTTTTTCTTTATTTTCAGTCTGGGGCAGATGTATATGCAAATGTACCAAATGTAAATGAAAATCGGTTTAGGGAGGAATATAATTAGCATAATTTACCTTGGGGTCTTTTTCATCCTCAGAAAAATACAAGGTCAGTGTTTTTTGGGATAACAAGTGTCACATATTTATGAGTACAATATTTTATATTACAGTGAACCTGTTTCTGCAGCATCGATGTACAGTCAGGTCCATAATTATTGTCCCCCTTAAGCAAAAAATACTAAAAAAGACTGTATAAAATAAATAAATAAGAAAATAATTCTGAACTATAAAGTACTGTATAAGAAAAAGGGAAATTATATTATTTTATTCTCATACAATTACTCAGAGAAAGAGATTTTGTTTCTAAGGTAATTTATTTAAATCTACAAAAGATAGGGTTAACAATGATTGGCACCTCTGTTTTCAATACTCCCAGCACCCTCCCCCTGCAAGGATAACAACACTGAGCCTTTCTCTAAAATGTTTTATCAGATTGGAGAACACATTGGGAGGGATCTTAGGCCATTCCTCCATACAGAATCTTTGCAGAGCCTTGATATCCCCAAATCCACCACTGGTGTGTGTGGCCAAAGAGCTCTATTTTTATGTCATCTGACCATAGCACCGCCTGGAGGTAAACTGCATGGCACTTGGAACTGGTGCAATGCTCAGATGACATGAAAATAGAGCTCTTTGGCCACACATACCAGTGGTGTGTTTGGTGTTGAAAAACAGAAGCATATGCAGTAAAGTCCCTTATACCTACGGTCAAATATGGTGGTAGATCTTTGATGTTATTGGGCTATTTTGCTGCCTCTGGTCTCGGGGCCCATGTTAAGGTCAACGGGGTCATGAACTCTACCAAGAACCAGGACATTTTAACCAAAAACCTGGTTGCCTCTGCCAGGAGGCTGAAACTTGGCCACAAGTGGTACTTCTAGCAAGACGATAACCTTAAGCACAAATCAAAATTGTTAACTGACCACAAAATCAACATTTTGCATCTCAGTCTCGGGACTTGAACCCCATTGAAACCCTGTGGTTTGAATTGAAGAGGGCAGTTCATAAGCACAGACACAGGATATCAAGGATCTGGAAAGATTCTGTATGGAAGAATGGTCTTCTACACCTGCATTGCTTGCTGTTTGGGGTTTTAGGCTGGGTTTCTGTACAGCACTTTGAGATATCAGCTGATGTACGAAGGGCTATATAAATAAATTTGATTTGATTTGATTTAAGATCCCTTCCAATGTGTTCTTCAATCTCATAAAACATTTAAGAAAAGGTCTCAGTGTAGCTATCCTCACAAGGGGAGGGTATTGAAAACAGGGATGGCAATAATTTTGACCCCTATCTTTTAAAGATTTTTTAAAATGACTTGTTAAACAAAATCTATTTCTCTGAGCAATTGTAAAATAAAATAATATAATTTCTAAATGTTCATATTCATCAAGGGTGCCAATAATTTTGGATCTGGCTGAATGTCTACATTGTACGGCACAGCATATTCTTGTACAAAACCCCCCCAAAATAATTCAGCTTTTGTCAGCCTGCTTAGTTTTGTAAGAGGGTCGTTCTTCAGTGTGATCAGAGACTGTAGTGTTCGTGTTACGGTCTCATGCATGTTTAACTCCTGTATGCATGTAGGTTTGTGATCTTATGTCATCGCTGGGCATTCCTCTTTTTACCACATGGTCTTGCTCAGGTCTGGACCATATAGGCTCTTTAAACCTTATACACTTGACCTGACACCAGGATAGTGTATATCACCGACTATTAATAATCATGTTCCATAGCCAGCCAGCTTGCAAGCTCACAGCTTACTATAGCATACTAGAATACTTACTATAGAATTCTGTAGTAAACTGTACTATACTGTTGAATACTATACTACACACTGTAGTATCCCTCGATCATGTGTAATATTTAGTATAGAATTTTGTAGTATACTGTAGAATACAATAGTAAATACTACAGTATTATCCCCCTCAGAAAAACTGTAGTAAATACTAAAGAAATATCAGCAAAATCACTACACTGTTTTTTTTACTGTAGTAAATAGTACAGTATTTCCTTTGCATATACCCTGCCCTTTCCCCTCCCAATATCCCAATTTGTGCCACCCATAAGTGAGAAACTTACATGCCACGTATACACCACATGTTGTGTTCCCTATGGTTATAGAAAACTCTCCGTTCAGACTCCAGTCCTACCTACCTACAAAATGTGCTCCTTTAGTATTTCTCCAGTAGGTTTCCTCAAGGAGAAAGCCCCCCAAGATGATCAATCAAAAACACTTTAGTAAATACAGTAATGTCCCCCAAAACACTACAGTAAATAGTAAAGTATACTACAGTCCGCAAGAACACTACACTAAATACTACAGTCCACAAAAACAGAAGAGTAAAAACTACAGTATATTACAGTCCGCAAAAACACTACAGAAATTACTATATTATATACTGCTACTTTTTTTTACTACAGTATTTATACTATAGTATTCTGTAAACACTACAGTGACTACTACAGTAAAGCCAGCAAAAAAACACTACAGTGAATACTATAGCATTCCTACTATAGTATTTTTTCATGTGCGCTGTTCTCTTTTATTTCAATAATTTCTTATTACTGTTTGTTAATGCCATATAAATGTCTTATTAACAATGATTTATCTTTGTGATTTGATTGGCTTTTCATGAACAACTGCTGAGGATGTAGAGATTTAGTAAGGGATCATAGCACTTTGATGCTATTAATAGTATAATAAATATTATGAACAACGATTCCATTTGATAACACTGCTTGCGTCAGAAAGGTATCAACTTTGTTGGCTTGCGAACTCCACTTGTGTCAGCTGTGTGACAGTGTTGGCCTCACCAGTGGTCAGGAGAATGTCGAGAATCCTTCCAACCTTTAATAATAAACCAACTGGGACAGCTTTGAAACTTCATTAACCTCTGCAGGATCGGTGTCCCCCCCGTGGGACAGTTGAGCTAACATAGGCTAATGTGATTAGCATGAGGTTGTAAGTAACAAAAAACATTCCCAGGACATAGACATATCTGATATGGGCAGAAAGATTAAATTGTTGTTAATCTAACTGCACTGTCCAATTTACAGTAGCTATTACAGTGAAATAATACAATGCTATTGTTTGAGGAGAGTGCACAATCATGAACTTGACAATGTATTAATAAACCAATTAGGCACATTTGGACAGTCTTGATACAACATTTTGAACAGAAATGCAATGGTTCATTGGATCTGTATAAACTTTGCACATACACTGCTGTCATCTAGTGGCCAAAATCTAAATTGCACCTGGGCTGGCCTTTCCCTTGCATTTCAAAGATGATGGTACAACCCACCCCCACAAAAAACGTGTTTTTTTTCTTTGTCTTATCTTTTACCAGATCTAATGTGTTATATTCTCCTACATTAATTTCACATTTCCACAAACTCCAAGGTGTTTCCTTTCAAATGGTATCAAGAATATGCATATCCTTGCTTCAGGTCCTAAGCTACAGGCAGTTCGATTTGGGTATGTCATTCTAGGTGGAAATTGAAAAAAAGGGTCAGATCCTTATTAAGGAACAAATATGTTAAATCATGGATGCAGAAAAGGCATCCTAACCATGATATAACTCACAGTGAATAAATGTGAATTTATGATTTACCAAAAGCAACACAAAATAATATTTAGGTGTATGTTTATATCCGTATCTGAAATTGGGATTCAGCACTAAGTGCTTGTTGAGGGGGAAAAAAACATTTGTGTTGATTGTGATATAAACACATGGCATTAATTCAAACATTGTGATATATTAGATCACTGTTTACACGGACTTAGTATAGCTAAAGACTGTATGATAATAATGTCCTTCCATTTCCTTCCATTTTCTAGGCCCTGATTATATAAAGCAGAGGTTCAATGAACCTATTGAACCTATTGTCCAAGAGGAGAAGAAAGAGAAGTCCTCCTCAAGTAGCCCTCATTTCTACCGTAAAGGCACAACCCCAGACCACTCTCCAACTGCGACTCCCCAGCCCTCTCCCCCACCAACACCCCCACCAGCGCCAGCCCCAGAGCCCAAGAAGAGCCTCTTCAGCAAGCTCACCCCCAAGCCAGGGAAAGAGAATAAAACCCCTTCAGCAGAGAGCCAGGCCCCGGTCATCACAAAGGCAGTCTCTAAGACATCGTTGAAACAGGAAGTAAGACAAGAAGTGCCTCCCCAACCGAAAACTTTCAAGATGGCGGAGTCGGTCCCCGTCAGCCCTGGCAATGGACAGCTGCACACTGACACTGAGTACCACGGCTACTACATGAAGGCAGACGTGAAGATCCCCCCAGATGAACCTGAGGGAGTAGAGGAGGAGCATGTTACTCCGTCCACCTTTGCCCAGATGACACAGCCCGCAAAACCTATGGCGCAATACAGGACACCCACCCCAAAACCTGGAGTGCCAAAGTCAGCAGCCAAAGAAAGCAAACCTGAGCTAACACTTAAGAAACAAGATTCGTATAAGCCAAAAAGCCTAGCAGAAACTAGGAAACAAGCCAGCTTGGAGATCACCACGGATTTCGTAGAGGAAGAGTCAGTAAGTAACTCATACTGTATGATGATGAAAATGGGAAAACTGAAGCAAAGAGAAAGAAAGGTGTCATTTCAGAACAACGTATGAAACATCAAAGGTAGTCTCATATTTTCTGTGATAATGCCTAGCTAACTTTCAAATGCTGTTATTGAAATGTTCTCCTGAAGCTTTGTCTTTCCTACTTCACAGGGTCCTAACTCAATACTGGTTGCCCTTGTAATGCTGTTGAATATTGGTCTAGCAATAATTTTTATCCATTTTTTAACCTGACGGAATCTGAACTGAGGTAAGAGTCAGCTTAATAACATTTATTCAGATGTTATGAATTGTAGAGCATTGTGACACAGTAGTTTTTTCCCATTACATTTTAAAGTGTAAATTGCAAGTTTTACATGACATTAAGATACAGATAAGCCTGAATGTGATTCAACATAACTATTAACCCTCTAACTGTTTTGACCCTTCAGTGAACTCATCAAAACTAGTGGCATAGGTCCCTAACTCTCTGCATTTGCGTCAACGGCCTTTAAAAATGGCACCGGTCAAGCACAGACACAGGCAAAGGAGGACTGTAAATAGTGTGAAACATTGGAGAAAGATGAGACCAGGACCATTCGGCCCAGACGCTGCCCAGTTTCGCTGGCGATGATTTGTGACTCGCTTTGGTTCTGTGAAAGCTGAAGCAAGCAGTCATTGGGAAAGCAACAAAAAAACAATCTGCTGATCCAAGCTGTTTACCAGTCAAGTGCGTTGCCACTTCATATGCCCTGACAGGGGGGATGTGGAGGGGGGTGGGCAGGGGGGATATGTTCAGAGATGCACTTTTAGTTGACAGAAGCTAACAGCTGCCTTACTATTTTACCATCTGACGTTTTAGTGGGGAGATGCAGTGCACAAGGCTGCCAGAGGAATGTGTTTCGGCAGACTTTGCTGCCTTGGGAGTGCATCTCGGTGTGTCTCAGTGTTCACTATACTATTCACTTGGTCGATAAGAAATCATACATGTTTCGAAGTGGCACTCACCAGTCTTATTCCATTCCCCACTGCTAAAGCCTTGTCTAACTTCTCATGTTAGGACATGCTTGTGCATGGGGCTGTTTCAAGTGCATCTGTTTTATGTATTAGTTAGTAACTGTTAGGTTTTCATAATTTTTTTTCGCTTTGTCTGTTTATCCTTAGGTATTACAAATTATTAAGATAAGATTTATCTTATTATTATTCAAGTCTAGTCCATGCATTTCTCAAACTTTTTGAAGATCCTTCAAATTCAAAGAAATTTCCATAAAGCCTATGTTACACAAATCAGTTCATTTGAAAGAAATTGCAACAATTAATTCCAGTTATTGTGAGGACATACAGTGCCTTGCGAAAGTATTCGGCCCCCTTGAACTTTGCGACCTTTTGCCACATTTCAGGCTTCAAACATAAAGATATAAAACTGTATTTTTTTGTGAAGAATCAACAACAAGTGGGACACAATCATGAAGTGGAACGACATTTATTGGATATTTCAAACTTGTTTAACAAATCAAAAACTGAAAAATTGGGCGTGCAAAATTATTCAGCCCCTTTACTTTCAGTGCAGCAAACTCTCTCCAGAAGTTCAGTGAGGATCTCTGAATGATCCAATGTTGACCTAAATGACTAATGATGATAAATACAATCCACCTGTGTGTAATCAAGTCTCCGTATAAATGCACCTGCACTGTGATAGTCTCAGAGGTCCGTCAAAAGCGCAGAGAGCATCATGAAGAACAAGGAACACACCAGGCAGGTCCGAGATACTGTTGTGAAGAAGTTTAAAGCCGGATTTGGATACAAAAAGATTTCCCAAGCTTTAAACATCCCAAGGAGCACTGTGCAAGCGATAATATTGAAATGGAAGGAGTATCAGACCACTGCAAATCTACCAAGACCTGGCCGTCCCTCTAAACTTTCAGCTCATACAAGGAGAAGACTGATCAGAGATGCAGCCAAGAGGCCCATGATCACTCTGGATGAACTGCAGAGATCTACAGCTGAGGTGGGAGACTCTGTCCATAGGACAACAATCAGTCGTATATTGCACAAATCTGGCCTTTATGGAAGAGTGGCAAGAAGAAAGCCATTTCTTAAAGATATCCATAAAAAGTGTCGTTCAAAGTTTGTCACAAGCCACCTGGGAGACACTCCAAACAAGTGGAAGAAGGTGCTCTGGTCAGATGAAACCAAAATTGAACTTTTTGGCAACAATGCAAAACGTTATGTTTGGCGTAAAAGCAATACAGCTCATCACCCTGAACACACCATCCCCACTGTCAAACGTGGTGGTGGCAGCATCATGGTTTGGGCCTGCTTTTCTTCAGCAGGGACAGGGAAGATGGTTAAAATTGATGGGAAGATGGATGGAGCCAAATACAGGACCATTCTGGAAGAAAACCTGATGGAGTCTGCAAAAGACCTGAGACTGGGACGGAGATTTGTCTTCCAACAAGACAATGATCCAAAACATAAAGCAAAATCTACAATGGAATGGTTCAAAAATAAACATATCCAGGTGTTAGAATGGCCAAGTCAAAGTCCAGACCTGAATCCAATCGAGAATCTGTGGAAAGACCTGAAAACTGCTGTTCACAAATGCTCTCCATCCAACCTCACTGAGCTCGAGCTGTTTTGCAAGGAGGAATGGGAAAAAATGTCAAGTCTCTCGATGTGCAAAACTGATAGAGACATACCCCAAGCGACTTACAGCTGTAATCGCAGCAAAAGGTGGCGCTACAAAGTATTAGCTTAAGGGGGCTGAATAATTTTGCACGCCCAATTTTTCAGTTTTTGATTTGTTAAAAAAGTTTGAAATATCCAATAAATGTCGTTCCACTTCATGATTGTGTCCCACTTGTTGTTGATTCTTCACAAACAAATACAGTTTTATATCTTTATGTTTGAAGCCTGAAATGTGGCAAAAGGTCGCAAAGTTCAAGGGGGCCGAATACTTTCGCAAGGCACTGTATTTCTAAATAGTCCAATTTGAGAGTAATTGATATGCAATTGAAGTATCTTAGCAGTATACAGGCACAGATGTTTTTGACTAACCAGCTATTGGCTGGAGGCTGGCTACATATAACACAAACTTATAAGATTACATAGTTAACCAACACTGTGATAAAAAAAAGTAGACTTTATTTGAAGATGTTAGTAATTTAGAGCTAAATTTGGGATATTGAATCATTTTATGACTGATTCAATAAAACACATTTTTATTTCTATCTATCTATACAGCCAGTGATAAAGTTTGTTAACATGGCTAGTCATTCACACAGTGTACTTTATGTATACTGACCCTACAGTATATTGCACCAAATTGGTTGCTTGTAATTTGATTGATTTTAAGGCAAAGGACTGTAGTTTTGGGTGTGGTTTGCACTTGCAGATAGATTTTGCCAGTTTTTATTGTGCAATCAAGGATCAATGTGCAAACATTTTTTAGTCTAAAGTGTTTTGTGAAATAAAGGCATAATGGTTAATTTTCAAATGGAAGCATATGACTTTCCAATTTCTTATTTTTTTCCTATTTTGTAGGAAATATGGCGTCCAACATTGATTTATTGCCACATGAATATAACATACACAGTAGATTGACACACGAAGAGAATACATAAGAATAAAGTGATTTGTTTGGTTTGATTTTAATTAGAAAATATGCAGTTGCATCTTGTAGAATTATGTTGAGGAATTGTTAGAATTATTTTTTAAACTGTGTGCACAGGTTGGTTGATGCATGTCAAATTGTTTCCTTAATAGTTTGGCGTCTTTAATTTGGCCAAGCCAACACCACAGCTAGCCTACCAACACTGGACCTCATACTTACTAACTTGCACGGTTGTGAAAGCAGCCCAATGCTTGAAACCTACTCCGCAATAACACCTTGTTATGTGTGTTGAATACATTCAGGTAGAGTAAATGGTTGGCTAAATGTCATAACATTAGCATGACGTTCCAGTTTACTTTGGATAAGACAGTAGAGAGAGAGTCATTGTCTTAAACATGTGAAAGTCTAATTACTGTATTCAATGTCATCAATATAATATTTTATTTTTGTTGTGACTAGTTAGCTAAGCATGCCTATTCAGTTTTATTTTTTGAATAATAAATATGTTCTGTTTGCTCAGTTAAAATAGAATGAAATGTATTATATTTATAAAACTGTACATTTTGGTAAACTGTTTGATAGGTGTAGGAGATGCATTTTCACTGGTTATGTTAACATTTCCATTTGCAACAATGCTGAGAGTATGGTATGAGGAGGATGTGAAGGATGCATCAGTTGGAATTCAGGGCAGTAACATTGAGATGTTTTACAGAGGTTTGGTCAGACAGACTGCCACAGAGAGAATGTGAGATTGGAAGAAGAAAGCATCAGAAGGGGAAATGGCTCCAGATATGTTTATTACTACTTTTCTGAGTGTAAAGTAATAAAGAACATTTAGAGCACCGAGTTAAAGGGCAATTCCACCACTTTTCCACCTCATATTCACGATCTCTTGCACCATACTCTTCACTGGGCACAGATGTCAAGTCAACGTCTTTTCCACATTGGTTCAATGTAATTTCATGGAAACAACGTTGATTCAACCACTGTGTGCCCAGTGGGCAGTGTCTACATATATGAAAACAGTGCATTTCTATGATCCGTGGTTAAAAAGAGGAAATACCCAAAAAAAAAAAATGCTTCTCTGTGACATCACAGGGTAGGACTAAAAGTAAGAAAAACTGTGATTTTCAAAACTTGTAATGATTTTGTAGCCAGAGGGAGGGTATTTTCTTGCTCCCAACGTCAACACAAATCTCATAGTGTTTGAAAATCACTGTTTTAAACTGTCTTAACTTTTGATGTCATCAGGTGGAACTTTTTACCTCATTTTTTTTCTACTAAATATAGAAATGTGCCATTTCCACATCTGTGACACTGGTATTGTGCTGGAGATAATGAAAATGAGCTTGAAAAGTGGGTGGAGTTGCCCTTTAAAGAGCACAGGCAAAGTTCAAAGTTGAAAGAACCACAATGAATGATCAATAATTTATTTTTCTTGTCTAAACTGTATTTGCACACAGCTATGTATAAGGCTATTTTCTACTAATTGTACCTGATGCTACATACATTTTTTTGGCCAAAATTCTGAGCTGTTATTACTGTTTAAAGGCAAAGGAACAGTCTATTTATGTATGATTGTATTTTTCTAAAATGTTCTAAACTATATTTTGGAAAACTAGCCTGTCAATTTTTGGAAAATGTAACTTACAATTTGATAGATATTTTTAATTAGTGATTTTAATATCAATTCAATATTTGTGAACTGCTGCCAGGCTTACAAAGAATATAACTGAATACAAAATAAACAACATTAAGCTATATTGGGCAATTTGTTTGGATATTTATGATCTTCTGACCACAATGACTTTAATGGATTTTGGGACAGTTGTCTCTGTCCAATTTTGTGTGTGATCTTGTGTGAGTGGGGGCCCGGTTTTTTCTGTCCTTTATCAGAAGTCGGATCAGTGAAGGTAAGGAGGTTATCTGAAAAGAGACACAGATCTAAAGGTCTAAAGGTGTTAATACTCAAACGACAATGATATTCCAGTCAGTTGTTGACGTTGTATGTTTTATAGTTCTCACTCCAACACCCTGACATAACACTTTGAATTGTCTCTTGTTTTCACTCAAGCATACTGATGTAATATTTCAAATGATTAAACTTCTTATTAACACTGGTGGTCAGAGGAAAGGGGGAATTCCTCTTTGCTTAAATTGATTTGCCATAGCAGGAGGCATACTATTTAAATTAAGAGCAGTCTAACCTCCCTGAGTGTGAAAATTGGCCCTTGTCTGAGGGATTTCTGCAGTTATCCTGAGACTAAAATAGTGTACAACAGCTGCTGCTGGTAGAGTGTCACATTTGAAAGCCCTAGAAGAGGTTGTGGATTTCGTTCTGTATGTACTCTGCTCACATCGCAGTGTATATGAGTGAATGGAAGGACTGACAAACTGATTTTTTTCCATTCTATTTGTGTTTCCAGACAACCTCTGTACGGGATAGTGGTTCAGAGGAAATGGCCACAAATAATGAATATATTGCAGCCATGGCAACTCATACTGTTCTTCTAGGGGAGAGCGCCGACCGAGAGTCCATAAGCTTTTGAAGCACTACAACGTTTCCCACTTAAGAATAGTATTCTATTTTTCCATTTTTTTCAATTATGTCTCCAAATTTCTCAACAGTTATTACACCATTACTCCAAGCATAAGCATGGACTGGTAGACCATACTGATATCACAACAGGAGTATTATTAAAAATACATTTGTGCATACACTAACCACAAGGAACACTTTAGAATGTGAAAATACACATGGAAACTGGAAAAAAACAAGTAGGATTCTAGCTGATTCTGGCATTGCATCAATGAACTTACGCCAGAAACAGAATTGCGTATTGCACTTACACTTTGTTGTTGGAAGGAGACCTGTTTCAGACAATAAATCCTATGCGGGTGTTATATTTCTGCCAAATGCACTCCCAACCAACAATCTCTTAATGAATCTACTCTATGGTACTGCGCTCATCAGATATTTGGTCTCGAATGAGGTCTCGTAATGTATAGTCAGTCGTAAATGTATAGCCCGTGCGCAATTTCAGATATATTTTTGTCGGAATAGACAAGGATAAACAGTGTTGGTTACAGGTATATTGCTGGCATGTGAATGGGAGACAGTGTCAAATCCCAATCATCTCCAACTATACACACACTCATATTTCAAGTTAACATATACCTTCAAATCATATTAAAAGTATATAAATCAATATCAACACACACATTTCACATGTATTCATTAGTTGAAGGTGTTCCACGCTCTGAAAAAGTTGCATCTACTATGCCCTGGTCAAAAGGGCAGCCGTTACACCTGTAATACATGCATTACAGGTGTAATAGAGCTAAATTGAGGGGGTCAGCGCTCTGAGGTCATCCCGTCCGCCCAGTGGCACCTGCTCTTCCCCGTCAGAAGTGCAACATTGCACCCACCCAACGGCTGCTTGCGGGCTGTTTGCTGCCACTTCAAACCCAGCTAGACTGTCAAGTTCCTCACAGCCAAGGCCCACTTATATATAGACCACCTTGTTGGATTGCCACAACCAAGTACGTCATTCAGTTACATATGGTTTCACCTGGCAGGCAAGGGCTCTAGCATTGCAATTAAACAAACACAGGCTGAATATCATTATCATTGTTACTAACAAGAGGAAGGAGCTGCAGCTACTACTTAATTCAAATCATGTCATACGAAAAGAGCAGAGATGTATTAAATCAGATCTCAAAAACATTGTTGAATTAAATCAATGACCCAAACATTTGTGGTAATGTTCCCTAGCAATCACACACAACGTACCAAACATTTGCAGTAACATATACACAGCTAATTTATCTGATCATTACAATTATATCAAAAAGGTCCTAGACAGTATTGTGTCCTGGAGTTTTTTATATCTGAATATTGTTCCATCCTTTCATGTTTGGTTAGAGAAGTGCATACAGAAATCAGATCTGTATCAGGTCAGTTCCTCAATGAATGACAATACTCAGCAGCTGATAATGTGCATCCCCATGAGTCACAGCGGAGGACCAAAATGTTCGGCTGGCAGGCTTGTGTGGGGAGTTAGGGAGGAGGTAGTGTCTCAGGCTTTCCTTTCTGGCTGATCCTCACAGGCTGAAAATACAGTGCATTCAGAAAGTATTCACATCCCTTGACTTTTTCCACATATTTTTTAATGGCTACCTCCTCTCTGTACCCCACACATACAATTATCTGTAAGGTCCCTCAGTCGAGCAGTGAATTTCAAACACAGATTCAACCACAAAGACCAGGGATGTTTTCCAAAGGGCACCTATTAGTAGATGGGTGAACATTTTTAAAAGCAGACATAGAATATTACTTTAAGCATGGTGAAGTTATTAATTACACTTTGGATGGTGAATCAATACACCCAGCCACTACAAAGATACAGGTGTCCTTCCTAACTCAGTTTTCAGAGAGGAAGAAAACCGCTCAGGGATTTCAACATGAGGCCAATGGTGACTTTCAAGCATAGTGGTGGCTGCATCATGTTATGGGTATGCTTATAATCTTTAAGGATTGGGGAGTTTTTCAGGATAAAAAAAAGATATGAAATGGCGCAAAGCACAGGCAAAATCCTAGAGGGAAACCTGGTTCAGTCTGCTTTCCACCAGACACTGGGAGATGAATTCACCTTTCAGCATGACAATAACCTAAAACACAAGTCCAACTATATACTGGAGGTGCTAACTAAGACAACATTGAATGTTCCTGAGTAGCTTAGTTACAATTTTGACTTAAATCAGTTTGAAAATCTATGGCAAGACTTGAAAATGTCTGTTTAGCAAATCAACAACCAACTTGACAGAGCTCGAAGAAATGTTTTAAGAATAATGTGCAAATATTGTACAATCCAGGTGTGCAAAGCTTAGAGACTTACCCAGAAAGACTCACAGCTGTAATCGCTGCCAAAGGTGATTCCAACATGTATATTGACTCAGGGTCGTGAATACTTATGTAAATGAGACATTTCTGTATTTCATTTTCAATAAATTTGCAAAAATGTCTAAAAACATGTTTTCACTTTGTCATTATGGGGTATTGTGTGTAGATGGGTGAGAAAAAGGGGTATGAATATTTTCTGAAGGCACTGTATGTCCACGATTTGTCCAAACAGTAAAAGGCAATTTTTTTATTAACAAGATGACATTTCCTGAATGACTAATTCCATAGCTACATAGTCCTATAAGATATTTTGTTATTTGTTTCATGAGTATGGGACACCACACTGGCTTGTTTCTCCTTTTACTGGACTTACAGTGCACCCTAGTGGATTTAGCCATCACAAACATTTGTGACTCAATATTCTGACACAAGTACAGTATATGACGTTTGTTGGCATGTTAGGTTGGATTTGCCAAATTAGAACCTTTGAACGCTTGAGTTACTTTGTCCTAGTTATGTCTGATCAGGAATAGCATACATCGTAATTAAGTAGTATTTAAAAAGCTTAGCTGAATGCAAACTTAACTATACCTATTTTACACTACTCTAACAAAATGATGAGAATGTCCACTAACATGCATCCCCCCTATTTCACTTCAGCTGTGATGGTGACTTTCAAGTTTTTCACAGATCGGGTGTTGTCTAAATTCCACAGTTCGAAGAAGACCTCATAATTCCCCTGTAATGAGGCATGATAATGGGACAACACATTAATAACTCAGATCCTTATTAATGACATGTCGCAGAAACCCTTCACAAGGAGGTGTACCGTGGGAGGGGGACTAACCATGGAGGCAAAGCTATTTGTGTCTGAGAAAATATGTACAATCAGGTACAAAATTATTGGCACCCTTGACAAAGATGAGAAATACTGTATAAAATAAATAACACAAATACTGATCTATATTGTATGGACATATTTATTTAATTATGATATTTTATGGGGTTATTTTCTGCATATGCATGTATGTTTTGAGCCAAAACCCACCACTGGTGTGCATGGCCAAAGAGCTCTATTTTCATATCATCCAACAAATGCAAACACCTGTAGTATGCTAAATGGTATGGATTTGGATTAAAAACCAGTGCTATCATCAGATGACTTGAAAACACAGTGGTGGGTTTTGCGTCGAAAGAAAGATGCATACGCAGAAAATAACCCAATACCTACTGTAAAATATGGTTATGGGTCTTTAATGTTATAGGGCTATTTTGCTTCCACTGGTCCTGGGACCCTTGTTAAAGGTCAACGGTAGGGATGCACGATATATCGGTGAATATATTGTGAATCCGACGATATTAGCTAAAAATGGCAACATCGACCCTATGTCTAGTTTAACGCTGATGTGCAAAACCGTAACTTATTATGTAAATAATGTTTCTGACACCATATCTTATGGCAAAAAGAGCTTCTGGATATCAGGACAGCGATCACTCACCTCGGATTAGACTAAGATTTTTTTCTTCAACAAGCAGGAAGCACAGGATATACTGCGAACACCCGACAAGGCCGACATCCCCGTCATTTGCAAGAGAAAGAGACACAGGTACAGAGTACACAGAGCGGGTGTCACGTTCTGACCTTAGTTCTTTTATTATGTCTTTGTTTTAGTATGGTCAGGGCGTGAGTTGGGAGGTTTGTCTATGTTAGTTTTTCTATGATTTGCTATTTCTGTGTTTGGCCTGGTATGGTTCTCAATCAGAGGTAGTTGTCAATCGTTGTCCCTGATTGAGAACCATATTTAGGTAGCCTGTTTTCTATTGTGCTCGTGGGTGATTATTTTCTATTCTGTGTTTTATGTATGCACCGTACAGGACTGTTTCGGTTTCATTTCGTTCTCTTTGAAGTTTTATTATTTAGTGTTCTGAGTTATAAATAAATATAATGGACCCTGGGCACAGGCTGGAGAATATCGCCACCTCAAGGCTGAGCTGGAAGCAGCAAAAGCGGAGAGGCGGCAGTATGAGGAAGCAGCACGGCAGCGCGGTTGGAAGCCCGAGAGGCAGCCCCAAAAATGTATTGGGGGTGGAGGCGAGTGTGGCTAAGTCAGGTAGGAGACCTGAGCCAACTCCCCGTGCTTTCCGTGGGGAGAGAGGGACCGGGCAGGCACCATGTTAGGCAGTGAGGCGCACGGTGTCCCCGGTGCGGTACATAGCAGCGCCTCGTATCGGCTATTCCACCTTGCCGCACTGGCCTGGCTACCGGGAGCATTCAGCCAAGTAGGGTTGGGCAGGCTCGGTGCTCGAGACCTGCAGTGCGCCTCCACGGTCGGTCTAACCGGTGCCGCCTCCATGCACCAGCCCTCCGGTGGCAGCCCCACGCACCAGGCTGTCTCTCCGTCTCCTCCCTACAGGTGCTCCCGCCTGTCCAGTGCTGCCAGAGTCTTCTACATGCCCAGCGCTGCCAGAGTCTCCCGTCTGTCCGGAGCTGCCAGAGTCTCCCGTCTGTCCGGAGCTTCCAGAGTCTCCCGTCTGTCCGGAGCTTCCAGAGTCTCCCGTCTGTCCGGAGCTGCCAGAGTCTCCCGTCTGTCCTGAGCTTCCAGGAGCTGCCAGAGCCGCCAGTCAGCCAGGAGCTGCCAGAGCCGCCAGTCAGCCAGGAGCTGCCAGAGCCGCCAGTCAGCCAAGAACTGCCAGAGCCGCCAGTCAGCCAGGAGCTGCCAGAATCGCCCTTCACTCCGGAGCTGTCGGAGTCTCCCGCCTGTCCGGTGCTGCCGGAATCTCCCGTCCATTTTGGACCCGTGGCTTGGGTCCCCAGTACGAGGTCGTCGGCGAGGGTCGCCGGGTTAAAGAGGCCACGGAGGCGGGTAAAGAGGCGGAGAAGGACTATGGTGGAGTGGGGTCTACGTCCCGCGCCAGAGCCGCCACCGCGGACAGACACCCACCCAGACCTTCCCCTATAGATTTAGGTTTTGCGGCCGGAGTCCACACCTTTGGGGGGGGGGGGGGGGGGGTACTGTCACGTTCTGACCTTAGTTATTTTATTATGTCTTTGTTTTAGTATAGTCAGGGCGTGAGTTGGGTTGTCTATGTTAGTTTTTCTATGATTTGCTATTTCTGTGTTTGGCCTGGTATGGTTCTCAATCAGAGGCAGCTGTCAATCGTTGTCCTTGATTGAGAACCATATTTAGGTAGCCTGTTTTCTATTGTGTTTTGTGGGTGATTATTTTCTGTTGTGTGTCTGCACCAACAAGAACTGTTTTCAGTTGTTTCTCTTTGTTATTTTTGTTATTCCCGTGTTCATTTGATTAAATATGGACACGTACCACGCTGCACCTTGGTCCTCCTCTTCTCCTTCATACGATGACCGTTACAGCGGGGTGCCTCAGAAGGATCCGGAGAAGGCGAGTGGGAATGTTGCCATTACTGTCAATATTACTCGCCAACATACAATCATTGGACAATAAATTAGACGAGGTTCGATCATAAATATCCTACCAATGGGACATCAAAAACTGTAACATCTTATGTTTCATGGAATCGTGGCTGAATGATGACATGGCTATTCAGCTAGCAAGATATACGCTACACCGGCTAGATAGAACAGCACACTCCGGTAAGACGGGGGGGGGTCTGTGCATATTTGTAAACAACAGCTGGCGCACGAAATCTAAGGAATTCTCTAGATTTTGCTCGCCTGACGCAGAGTATCTTATGATAAACTGTAGACCCCACTATTTGCCAAGAGAATTTTCATCTATACTTTTCGTGGCTGTTTATTAACCACCACAGACGGTCAATGGCACTAAGACCGTGCTCAGCTGTATTAGGAAATAAGCAAACAGGAAACCGCTCAGCCAGGGGTGGAGCTCCTAGTGGCCGGGGACTTTAATGCAGGGAGACTTAAATCAGTTTTACCTAATTTCTATCAGCATGTTAAATATGCAACCAGAGGGAAAAAATTATAGATCACCTGTACTCCACACACAGAGAGGCGTACAAAGCCCACCCTCACCCTCCATTTGGTAAATCTGACCACAATTCTATCCTCCTGATTCCTGCTTTCAAGCAAAAATGAAGTCAGGAAGCACCAGTGACTCGGTCTATAAAAAGTGGTCAGATGAAGCAGATGCTAAACTACAGGACTGTTTTGCTGTCACAAACTGGAACATGTTCCGGGATTCTTACAATTGCATTGAGGAGTACACCACATCTGTCACTGGCTTTATCAATAAGTGCATCGAGGACGTCCCCACAGTGACTGTGCGTACATACCCCAACCAGAGCCATGGATTACAGGCAATATTCGCACTGAGCTAAAGGGTAGAGCTGCAGCTTTCAAGTGCGGGACTCTAACCCGGAAGCTTATAAGAAATCCTGCTATGCCCTCCGATGAACCATCAAACAGGCAAAGCGCCAATACAGGGCTAAGATTGAATCGTACTACACCGGTTCCGACACTCGTCTTATGTGGCAGGGCTGGCAAACTATTACAGACTACAAAGGGAAGCACAGCCGTGAGCTGCCCAGTGACACAAGCCTACCAGATGAGCTAAATCCCTTCTATGCTCGCTTCGAGGGAAGCAACACTGAGGCATACATGAGAGCATCAGCTTTTCCGGACGACTGTGTGATCACGCTCTCTGTAGCCAACGTGAGTAAGGCCTTTAAACAGGTCAACATTCACAAGGCCGCGGGCCAGATTGATTACCAGGACGTGTGCTCCGGGCATGTGCTGACCAACTGGCATGTGCTGACCAACTGGTCTTCACTGAAATGTTCAACATGTTTCAAGCAGAGCACCATAGTCCCTGTGCCCAAGAACACTAAGGCAACCTGCCTAAATGCCTAAACTACAGACCCGTAGCACTCATGGCTGTAGCCATGAAGTGCTTTGAAAGGCTGGTCATGGCTTACATCAACACCATTATCCCAGAAACCAATTTGCATACCGCCCAAACAGATCGACAGATGATGCAATCTCTATTGCACTCCACATAGCCCTTTCCCACCTGGACAAAAGGAACACCTACGTGAGAATGCTATTCATTGACTAAAGCTCAGCGTTCAACACCATAGTGCCCTCAAAGCTCATCACTAAGCTAAGGATCCTGGGGCTAAACCCCTCCCTCTGCAACTGGATCCTGGACTTCCCTACAGGCCGCCCCCAGGTGGTGAGGGTAGGTAGCAACACATCTGCCACGCTGATCCTCAACACTGGAGCCCCTCAGGGGTGCGTTCTCAGTCCCCTCCTGTACTCCCTGTTCACCCACGACTGCGTGGCCAACACCATCATTAAGTTTGCAGACGACACAACAGTGGTAGGCCTGATCACCGACAACGACGAGACAGCCTATAGGGAGGTCGTTAGAGACCTGGCCGGGTGGTGCCAGAATAACAACCTATCAACGTAACCAAGACTAAGGAGATGATTGTGGACTACAGGAAAAGGAGGACCGAGCACACTCCCATTCTCATCATCGGGGCTGGAGCAGGTTGAGAGCTTCAAGTTCCTTGGTGTCCACATCACCAACAAACTAGAATGGTCCAAACACACCAAGACAGTCATAAAGAGGGCACAAAAAATCCTATTCCCCCTCAGGAAACTGAAAAGATTTGGCATGGGTCCTCAGATCCTCAAAAGGTTCTACAGCTGCAACACCAGAGCATGGTTGCATCGCTGTCTGGTACAGCAACTGCTCAGCCTCCGAACGCAAGGCACTACAGAGGGTAGTGCGTACGGCCCAGTACGTCACTGGGGCTAAGCTGCCTGCCATCCAGGAAAAAATCTACTTTGATTTGATTTGAATTGATGTCAAAGCTGAAGTGCATACCTTTATAACGTTTTACAAGGATGTAATGACACCATGTAAAATGTTGCGCTACACGTGTAACACAGCATTCCTAGCCTAGCCCACAATGTCTGTAGTGTGGATCGAGCAATCAACAAGTTGAGCAGTCATTTGAAAGAGTAAGAACATTTCAGCGAGACAACTCAATGGCGAAATCCATTAACGCCAAGATAATGGAATTCATTACCCTTGACAATCAACCATTCTCTGTCATGGGTGATGTTGGTTTTCGCCGACTGGTCAAACACCGGAGCACCCTACCAAGTGCGCTATTTTTCAGATGTTGCCCTACCGGAGTTACACAGAAATAGCGTCACCGCTATTAGCTTCATGACTGACATTTGGACCATCTATATCAGCTCCATGAGCATGCTGAGTCTGACAGCAGAGTGGGTCTTTGAGGATTTCGTACTGAGGAAAATTGTATTTCTTGCTCATGAATGTGCTGGTTGTCATACCGCTGCTGCCATTTCAATGGCATTTGAAACATGTTTGAAACTTGGAAACATGAACACACACCTAGCTCCATTCAAACAACTGACTGGAGAAATAAGCTCATCAACTGCGTCTGCAGCAGACGTGATACCCTCTGTCATGGCATTGAAACACCTGCTCAACAAAACTGCCGACACAGGCCGTGAACAAGCGATTCGGTGGCATTCTCTCTTTACTGGGTCGACACCATGCTCGGTGCTAAATACAAGGACCGCTACTTTGATGCAGACAAGTAACAGGGTTTACGTGAAATGTTACATACACAGCTGGTCAATATGGAAACAGACACAGTGACAGTGCGCACCGAGGAAGAGAGGCCACGGACAGAGAGCTGAAACTTCCCTGCTTTACATGTATGATCAAATCCTGGTTGAGAATGAAACGACTGAACAAATGAACAACGAAATAGCAAAGCAAGTAAACAAAATAAATTGGTTTTGATTATGTTTTACAAAATAACTTTTTGGTCAGTGTGACGTGTGTGTGTAACCTTTATTTAACTAGGCAAGTCAGTTAAGAACAAATTCTTAATTACAATGGCGGCCTACCCTGGCCAAACCCAGACGTCGCTTGGCCAATTGTGCGCCTCCCTATTTTTTATTTAACATTTATTTAACCAGGTAGGCTAGTTGAGAACAAGTTCTCATTTGCAACTGCTACCTGGCCAAGATAAATCAAAGCAGTGTGACACAGACAACAACAGAGTTACACATGGAGTCCCTATGGACTGTAGTGATGCTTCTTGCACTGAGATACAGTGCTTTAGACCGCTGCGTCCACGTGACCGCTGCGTCCACTATTTAACTGTACTAGAATGCTTAAAAGGCCACTACATTTTAAATATGGGTATCGTTTTTTTCGGCAAGGAAAGTATCAGATATCGGTATCTGCCAAAAATGCCATATCTGTGCATCACTAGTCAACAGCGTCACTAACTTTACCCAGTACCAGAATATTTTTTACCAAAAACCTGGTTGCCTCTGCTAGGAGTCTGAAACTTGGCCACAAGTGGATCTTCCAGCAAGTTAATAACCACAAGCACACATCAACATTCACAAAGAAATGGTTAATTGACCACAAATCAACATTTTGCAATGGCCATCTCAGTCTCGGGACTTGAACCCCATTGAAAACCTATGGTTTGAATTGAACAGGCGAAGGATATCAAGGATCTGGAAAAAAATCATGTTTGAAGGAATGGTCTAAGGTCACTCCCAATGTGTTGTCCAATCTCATAAAATATTTTAGAAAAAGGCTCAGTGCGGTTATCCTCAGAAGATGATATTGAAAACAGAGGTGCCAATCATTTTGACCCCTATATTTTTGGGAAAAAACAAATATTTATCTTTCTCTGAGCAATTGTATTAGTATAAAATAATATAATTGTACTTTTTCTGTTTGTTGCATAAAATATAGCTCAGTATTTGTCATATTTTATAGTCTTTTTTCCTCATCTTTATTTCATTTTTTAAATTTATTTATTTAACTAGGCAAGTCAGTTAAGTACAAATTATTTTTTTCAATGACAACCTAAGAACAGTGGGTTAACTGCCGTATTCAGGGGCAGAACAACAGATTTGAACCTAGTCAGCTCAGGGATTTGATCTTGCAAATTCCAGTTAGTAGTCCAACACTCTAACCACTAGGCTACCTGCAGCCTTTGAGTTATCAAGGGTGCCAATAATTTTGGACCCGACTCTATTTTTTTTTAATACAATTCATAGAATGTGGTTTTCCACAGTAAGAACAGTACTCACTTTTGGGAACCCACCATAGGCCCTGAGATAAAAAGGAATGGTATCATGTAGGGATTCTGCAAAGAGGTATGGAGTATCTCACACGCAACCATCAGAAGTTAAATTAAACAGCATACAATTTCTAAAAGCTGGACTAGAGGATCGATATAAATGTTCTGATACATACCTCCTTTGAGAATGTTACATATTTTCAGATTCCTGCAAAAGTAATCTGTCTCGGAAAATTCGATGTACTTCCAATTCTTATACCAGACACACACCCGGAAACCAATGTGGATCAACTGGAAGTTAAACTAAAGGATAGTGTGTTAGCTATGGGTTAGGCCCAAGGCTGTTTGAACTGTCATGAATGCAACAAGGCTAGAAAGTATTTACAATGTATATTGAAAAATAAATCAACTTAAATTCTCACATGAAATCACTGAGTAGGTAACTGCAAATACTGTCACTCCATTGTTGCAGGGTGACATTTTCAGAAGATTTATACATTGCCCCTGGTAAAAGTGTAAGATTAAATATAGCAAACAACTTCCAGACACGTAGTAGTTCTGGTATTACCTTACTAAATTTATCTAAATGTTATAAAATGTACATTCTTCTCTATTTGGTCACACTAGATAAGTATATGGAAAGTGCTGTCCTACCATGCCAAGTATACCAGGCTTCGATACATTCTGAAAAGCAAAGCAATCTCTGTCCATAAGCAGCCAAAACACTTAAAACAATACCCAGGATTTGAAAAATCATGGTAATTATTGCAACTGAAATTGAAAGATACTCAATGGTTTGACTGCCAGTCTCCTGTTTTCATGCAGTATACAAACTGCTAGACAGTGCCCAAAACATAAGTAGGAACTTGTCATTTTTCCATCAGAAAACTGGCAGTGTTTTTCTGAAGAGGCATTGTTTGAAGCAGAAAAACACAACAAAAAAATCAGGTGAAATGTACTTTTCCAACAATGACATTATCCATTAGCCTTTTTTTTTACCATAATACTCCTCTACATCTGTACATGACCTCTTCCTAGTCACCAACATTTCAATGGTTCTCTTTAATATGCTATTGCGACTACACTTTAAGTTAGTCGTACACACACACACACACACACACACACACACCATTCAGCAGTTTAGACTGCCATTGGCATTATCTGTAGAAATCAATTAACTTTTATTTGGATTATCATCCAAGTCTTCCGTATCAAATGAAAAGGGCTTATCGTAACCCATGAGGTGGTTATAGTCATGAGGAAGTGGGAACAGCATCGGGTTCACAAGCATAGACTTCTTGTCGGCATAGAATGTGGTTAACATTTTGCTGACACTCGGTATCTTGACCTCACTCTGACGGAACACAGTCTTTTTCTCCATCAGGAGGACATTGTAAGTGACAGCTGTGTACGTGTCAGTGTCCTGGTTGTGGTACAGGCGGACCACATAGCCTTTGGTGATGATGTGGAGGATGATGGGAGTCAGGAATGTAAAGAAACCGATGACACCGCAGAAGGCACCTTTCAGCACCAGACTCTGAACACCGATGCCCGTCTTCAGAAGGATGTATGGCATCACGCAAAGGCTGGCCCCGCTACTGGTGTAGGAGAACATCTTCACACCTGCAACAAACAGACAGAAAATACAGTATTATTAAAAAGGTGCAATTTATGTTTAGTTATGCAGTGATATCACCGATGTTGATGATGGTAATAATGAGATGATAATAAAGTAATACCTCGAACAGCGTTGCCGAGGCTCCCTGAATAGATCAGCTTCCCCTCTTCAGAGTGGCAGGTGGAGGATGTAGACAAGTTGCGGTCCATCCGCTGTATGGAGGCTAACTGTACCTGGGCAGAGATGGACACAAATGGTAAAGTATTTATTTACATTCAATGTCTGCTACAATTTATAACATAGAAGGTATCCATTTAAAATAACCTCCATTCAAGAATGACCTTTTAGAATGAGGTCTTGAAGAAATTGTTATAATATTGCATCATTCAATCATGCACAGGAGTTGTAGATTTTAATTGAATACCTAATGCACTTTAAAAGTTAACGCACTGGCCTGTACAACCAGGCTAATCTGCAGAGCATGAAGTCAGACATAGTGCTGTAATTGATAAATTATCGAACGCAGAGCCAATAACTAGCTAGTCAGCTAGCGAACATGACATCATTTCATATGGAAAAAAATGGCTGATGGGACATATAGTCATTGAATGGAAGTAGCTGATACATTTGAGAGAGAAAGGAATAAAGCCAAATACCTTGTTAGACCCATCATTGAGAAACGACCTTTTGGCAGTGTGATACAATTGCTCTTGTGTCTTCAATGGCAGCCTTCTACACGCGTGAGAAGCAGGCCTCCCACGTCGGAGGGCAGCAAATTGGATACTAAACGTTTGCCAAATACAAGTACGTAATCCACGTGCAAAGTGAAGCTGAAACATTGTAAAATAATAAAGTTAAGCCGCCTTGGCTAGCTTCTTTGCTGACTACCTAGTTAGCTAACTGAAACTAGCATTTACAACAGAAGCCTACAAACCCAACCCACTTTTTCATTCTGTGAGAAAGGCTATACGGACACGAGACCATGGAGACCCCCTAGTGGCCAGAAGGCCGCACCATTTTAATGTAGTCAACTGGGTGGGACTTCCAACTTCATTGGCTAATCCCTCCTGGTGACCCTCATGTCCAACCGGGTCAGTAGAATAGATCAGGCGATCGTGAATAAGAAAATAGACTACTTAGAAATGGAGATAGATCAATGTCGCTGTCCTTGGATGAAGGAAGATAACGGAAGTGGATGCTGAGTTCGAATCAAGCAGCACGTTGAACAGAGTTGGTGAAGACGAATGTTCCGAATGGACAACAGTAGTATCGAAAACTGGAACAAAAAGGAAATTGATAAGTTTATGAATGATAATGAATCGCTTCGTGATGGGATGCGTTTGTTGGGTAAGAATGCATATGTGAGAGGCCCGTTTGAGGTGTCAAATGGTGAAGTATGCGCTGGAAAAAGTGGAGTCTGTCAGAGTGACTAGGAGCGGTCTTATTTTGATTAATTGTATTTATGAAGAATATAGGAAGATTGCAGTGAGCCTCAAAAGAATCTGGAAAACAGAAAACATAAGTTTTGTGTTTTGAACTTCGGAATAGAGCACCCGTCAACGAAGTCATCTCAATCTCGGGAGTGACGACAGATGTTCAGGTAGAATACCTGAACATAATTCCTGGTGTGGTTGGTGCCAGGCATCTGACCTGCTGGTTAAATAAAGAAAAAAGTCCGTCGGCCCTGTTGTTTTTTGTTCAAGAGAAAATACCTACACATTTGAAGCTTGGTTATGTAATTTAAGCTGTAAGAGCTTTTGTCCCCAAACCATTGCAGGTCAGAATTGTAAAGGATTTGGCCATGTTTCAAGTATGTGCAGATGGGCAGAGTCTACTGAAGAACGGTGTGTAGAAGGACAACAGTGTTGCAATTGTGGTGGAGATCATGATTCCGAGTTCCTGGAGTGCCATGTAAGGGTGAAGGAGATTGAGGTGGCAAAACTTAGAGCGGTCAGTCGAATCTCGTATGCGGAGCTGATTAAAATAATTGAGAAAACAAGTGATGCTATTGAAGATATGGTAGTGGACTCACCACACACAGCCTATAGTAAATGTTTACTGCCAGTCAAAATATACCCTGTGTGTTAAAAAGGTGGATTTTGTGGGGTTCATTGTCACAGTTATGAACTTAACTGCACAAGTCTCAAAGAAATCTAAGAAACTAGACATAATATTGTGGCTGCCGCAGAAAAGTTTTTGGGACTTAAGGATTTTACATCTGAAGACTTTCCAGGGGTACTGCTGCTGGAAGACCCGTCCTCCCAGGCTCCCCTTGAGCCTGTGTAGGGATCAGATCTGTTTTATTTTTATTATTATTATTATGAATTGTTATATATTTTTTAAATATATTTTACCCCCTTTTTCTCCACATTTTCGTGATATGCAATTGGTAGTTACGATCTTGTCTCATCGTTTCAACTCTCTTGTTTGGTTTAGTTTAGTTTAGTTTATTGTTTTGGGGGGGGGGGGGTAGTTTGGTAGTTTGTTCCATTTTTTTGGGAATCGTGTTTCCATCCCGCACGGTAGGTGGTGGGATGCACATTAAATTGTGCGATCGCTAATACAGTGCATTCGGAAAGTATTCAGACCCCTTGACTTTAGCCTTATTCTAAAATTTATTGAATTATTGTTTTCTGTGATGTATAGGCTGGGAGTCAGGAAGCAAGTACAGGTAGTAAAAATGTTATAATAAATAAACCATGGAGCAAACAAGAAACACGAATAGCGTTATACATGAAACAGAAACAATAATGCCTGAGGGAAGAACCAAGGGGAGTGACAGATATAGGGTAGGTAATCAGGAAGGTGATGGAATCCAGGTGAATCTCATGAGGCGCAGGTGCACGTAACGATGGTGGCAGTTGTGCCTAATAATCTGGCGATGTTGAGCGCCGGACAGGGGGAGCAGGAGTACATGTCATTTTCCCTCATCAATCTACACTCAATACCTCATAATGACAAAGCAAAAACAGTTATGACATTTTTGCTAATTTATTACAAATAAAATACAGATACCTTATTTACGTAAGTATTCGTACCTTTTGCTATGAGACATGAAATTGAGCTCAGGTGCATCCTGTTTCCATTGAACATCCTTGAGATGTTTCTACAACTTGATTGGAGTCCACCTGTGGTAAATTCAATTGATTTGACAATATTTGGAAAGGCACACACCTGTCTATATAAGGTCCCACAGTTGACAGTGCATGTCAGAGCAGAAACCAAGATATGAGGTCAAAGGAATTGTCCGTAGAGTTCCGAGACAGGTGACCCAAGAACCCGATGGTCACTCTGATAGGACTCCAGAGTTCCTCTGTGGAGATGGCAGAACCTTCCAGAAGTACAACCATCTCTGCAGCAATCCTCCAATCAGGCCTTTATGCTAGAGTGCCAGACTGAAGCCACACCTCAAGAGGCACATGACAGCCGGCTTGGAGTTTGCCCAAAGGCACCTAAATGACTCCCAGACCATGAGAAACAAGATTCTCTGGTCTGATGAAACCAAGATTGAACTCTTTGGCCTGAATGCCAAGTGTCACATCTGGAGGAAACTTGGCACCATCCCTACGGTGAAGCATGGTGGTGGCAGCATCATGCTGTGGGGATGTTTTTCAGCGGCAGGGACTGACTAGGAGACTAATTCAGGATCAAGGGAAAGATGAAAGGAGCAAAGTACACACTGATCCTTGATAAAAACCTTCTCCAGAGTGCTCAGGACCTCAGACTGGAGCGAAGTTTCACCTTCCAACAGGACAAAAACCCTAAGTACACAGCCAAGACAACACAGGAGTCGCTTCGGGAGAAGTCTCTGAATGTCCTTGAGTGGCCCAGCCAGAGCCCTGACTTGAAATCGATCTAACATCTCCGGAGAGACCTGAAAATGGCTGTGCAACGACACTCCCCATCCAACCTGAGCTTGAGAGGATCTGCAGAGAAGAATATGAGAAACTAGCCAAATACAAGTGTGCCAAGCATGTAGTGTCATACCCAAGAAGACTCAAGACTGTAATCGTTGCCAAAGGTGCTTCAACAAAGTACTGAGTATAGGGTCTGAATACTTATGTAAATATGATATTTATTTTTTATACATTTGAAACATTTTCTGAAACACAGTTTTTGCTTGGTATTTATGGGATATTGTGTGTGGATTGAGGGGGAAAATACAATTTTATAAATTTCAGAATAAGGTTGTAACATAACAAAATGTAGAAAAAGTCAAGGGGTCTGAATACTTTCCGAATGCACTGTATATGGTTCAATCATCAGCATACATGGACACACATACTTTGTTTAATGCCAGTGGCAGGTCATTGATAAAAATAGAAACGAGTAGAAGGCCTAGGAGCTGCCCTGTGGTACACCACACTTGACATGTTTGACACTAGAGAAGCTTCCATTAAAGAAAACCCTCTGAGACCTATTAGATAGATATCTCTGAATCCATGATATGGCAGAGGTTGAAACTCAACAACAGGTTATGGTCAACAATATCAAAGGCTGCACTGACTCTAACAGTACAGGTCCCACAATCTATTTATTATCAAATTCTACATTTCTTTCAACCAATCATCAGTCATTTGTGTCATTGCAGTATATGTTGAGTGCCCTGATGAAAGCCTGTTGTTAATTTGTTTACCGAGAAGTAGCATTGTATTTGGTCAAACACATTTTTTTCCAACAGTTTGCAAAGAGCTGGCAGCAAGCTGATATGTCTGCGTTTAGAACCAGTAAAGCCCGCTTTACCACTCTTGGGTAGCGGAATGACTTTGGCTTCCCTCCAAGCCTGAGAACAAAGACTTTCCTCTAGGCTCAGACTAAAGATTTGACAGATGGCTATAGTCCGCTACCATCCTCAGTAGCTTTCAATCTAAGTTGTCAATGTCAGGAGGTTCGTCATTATTGATCGATAACAATAATTTTCCCACCTCTCCCACACTAACTTTACAAAATTCAATCTTGCAACGTTTTCTTTCATTATTAGTTTTTTTATGCATGAGTACCATGGCTCACTCTTTGTTGTTGGCATTTCCTGCCTAAGTTTGCCCACTTTGCCAATGAAGTAATCATTAAAATATTTGGCAACATCAAATGGTTTTGTAATGAATAAGCCATCTGATTCGATGAAAGATGGAATTGAATTGAATACTCCAAATATTTTTTCCATCATTCTTTATGTCATTGATCTTGGCTTCATAATACAGTTTTTTCTTCTTTTTGTTGAGTTTAGTCACATCATTTCTCAATTTTCATTAAGTCAGCCAGTCAGTTGTGCAGCCAGACCTATTAGCCACTCCTTTTGCCCCATCTCTTTCAGCCATACAGTTTTTCAAATTCCTCATCAATCGCTGGGGTCTTAAAAGTTCTAACAGTCAGTTTATTACCTGGTACATGTTTAACAATAATTGGAAGAAGCAATTTAATACATTTCACAAGTGCAGCGTCTGGATGCTCCTTATTAATCACATCAGACCAACAAATATTTTCAACATCATACACAATCTTTTGTATGATCTGTTATACACTATTTTAGACCCAGCTTTTGGAACTTTGGCTGTCTTGGATATAGCCACTATATTGTGATCACTGCATTCAATGGGTACAGATACAGCTTTAAAAAAAAATACAGTATTAGTAAAGCCGTGGATGATCTTGTTCCTGTAGTGTTTTTAAACACCCTGGTAGGTTGATTAATAACCTGAACCAGATTACAGGCACTGGTTACAGTGAGACGCTTCCTCTTGAGCGGACAGCTTGATGAAAACCAGTCAATATTCACTTCCCCAAGAAAGTAGAAAAGGCTTTAGATGTGCCAGGTTAACCGACAACCACAACACTTCCACAACAATTGACATAAGTTCTTCTCTAAGCATTACAGGGATATGGCTCTGAATTAAATCAAATCAAATGTATTTATATAGCCCTTTTTACATCAGCCAATGTCACAAGTGCATACAGAAATCCAGCCTAAAAATGTAGAAACACAGCAAATGTAGAAGCACAGTGTCTAGGAAAAACTCCCTAGAAAGGCAGGAACCTAGGAAGAAACCTAGAGAGGAACCAGGCTCTGAGGGACGGCCAGTCCTCTTCTGGCTGTACAGCAACACCTCCCCCATAAGCATTCCTTTCTCTTCTATAGATGTTATATCCTTGTATTGCTACTAATGTATCATCAAATGAATAATCTAAGTGAGTCTCAGAAATGGCTAATACAGTGGCTTGCGAAAGTATTCACCCCTTGGCATTTTTCCAATTTGTTTTTGCCTTATTACTTGGAATTAAAATACATTTTTGGGGGGTTTGTATAATTTGATTTACACAACATGCCTACCACTTTGAAGATACAAAATATAGAAAACAAGAAATAAGACAAAAAAACTGAAAACTTGAGCATGCATAACTATTGGGGTATGTCTCTATCAGCTTGGCACATCTAGTCACTGGGATTGTTGCCCATTCTTCAAGTCAAAATTGCTCCAGCTCCTTCAAGTTGGATGGGTTCCGCTGGTGTACAGCAATCTTTAAGTCATACCACAGATTCTCAATTGGATTGAGGTCTGGGCTTTGACTAGGCCATTCCAAAACATTTAAATGTTTCCCCTTAAACCACTCAAGTGTTGCTTTACCAGTATGCTTAGGGTCATTGTCCTGCTGGAAAGTGAACCTCTGTCCCAGTCTAAAATCTCTGGAAGACTGAAACAGGTTTCATCCATCATTCCTTCTGACCAGTTTCTCAGTCCCTGCCGATGAAAAACATCCCCACAGCATGATGCTGCCACCACCATGCTTCACTGTGGGGATGGTATTCTTTTAGTCTCATCTGACAAGAGTACCTTCTTCCATATGTTTGGGGAGTCTCCCACATGCCTTTTGGCGAACACCAAACGTGTTTGCTTATTTTTCTCTTTAAGCAATGGCTTTTTTTTTTGGCCACTCTTCTGTAAAGCTCAGCTCTGTGGAGTGTATGGCTGAAAGTGGTCCTTTGGACAGATACTCAAATCTCCGCTGTGGAGCTTCAGGGTTGTCTTTGGTCTCTTTGTTGCCTCTCTGATTTAATGCCATCCTTGCCTGGTCCCTGAATTTTGGTGGGCGGCCCTCTCTTTGCAAGTTTGTTGTGGTGCCATATTCTCTCCATTATTATACATCCGTGGGATGTTCAAAGTTTCAGATATTTTTTTATAACCCGACCCTGATCTGTACTTCTCCAGAACTTTGTCCCTGACCGGTTTGGAAGGCTCCTTGGTCTTCATGGTGCCGTTTGCTTGGTGGTGCCCCTTGCTTAGTGGTGTTACAGACTCTCTGGGGCCTTTCAGAACAAGTGTACAGTGGGGAGAACAAGTATTTGATACACTGCCAATTTTGCAGGTTTTCCTTAGCATGTAGAGGTCTGTAATTTTTATCATAGGTACACTTCAACTGTGAGAGACGGAATCTAAAACAAAAATCCAGAAAATCACATTGTATGATTTTTAAGTAATTCATTTGCATTTTATTGCATGACATAAGTATTTGATACATCAGAAAAGCAGAACTTAATATTTGGTACAGAAACCTGTTTGCAATTACAGAGATCATACGTAGGAAACACTGCCGATTTTGCAGGTTATCAAATACTTGTTCTCCCCACTGTATATGTATTCTGAGATCATGTGAGACTTAGATTGCACACAGGTTGACTTTATTTAACTAATGATGTGACTTCTGAAGGTAATTTTATTTATTTATTTATTTTATTTTACCATTATTTAACCAGGTAGGCTAGTTGAGAACAAGTTCTCATTTGCAACTGCGACCTGGCCAAGATAAAGCGTAGCAATTCGACACATACAACAACACAGTTACACATGGAATAAAACAAACATACAGTCAGTAATACAGCAGAAGAAAATAAAACAAAATGTCTATGTACAGTGAGTGCAAATGAGGTAAATTAAGGAAATAAATAAATAGGCCATGGTGGCGAAGTAATTACAATATAGCAATTAAACACTGGAATGGTAGATGTGCAGAAAATGAATGTGCAAGTAGAGATACTGGGGTGCAAAGGAGCAAGATACATAAATAAATACTGTATGGGGATGAGGTAGGTAGATAGATGGGCTGTTTACAGATGGGCTATGTACAGGTGCAGTGATCTGTGAGCTGCTCTGACAGCTGGTGCTTAAAGCTAGTGAGGAAGATATGAGTCTCCAACTTCAGAGATTTTTGCAATTCGTTCCAGTCATTGGCAGCAGAGAACTGGAAGGAAAGACGACCAAAGGAGGAATTGGCTTTGGGGGTGACCAGTGAGATATACCTGCTGGAGCGCGTGCTACTAGTGGGTGCTGCTATGGTGACCGGTGAGCTGAGGTAAGGCGGGCTTTACCTAGCAGAGACTTGTAGATAACCTGTAGCCAGTGGGTTTGGCGACGAGTATGAAGTTAGGGCCAACCAACGAGAGTGTACATTTCGCAATGGTGGGTAGTGTATGGGGCTTTGGTGACAAAACGGATGGCACTGTGATAGACTGCATCCAGTTTGTTGAGTAGAGTGTTGGAGGCTATTTTATAGATGACATCACCAAACTCAAGGATTGGTAGGATGGTCAGTTTTACGAGGGTATGTTTGGCAGCATGAGTGAAGGATGTTTGTTGCGATATAGGAAGCCAATTCTAGATTTAATTTTGGATTGGTGATGCTTAATGTGAGTCTGGAAGGAGAGTTTACAGTCTAACCAGACACCTAGGTATTTGTAGTTGTCCACGTATTCTAAGTCAGAGCCGTCCAGAGTAGTGATGCTGGACGGGCGAGCAGGTGCGGGCAGGGATTGGTTGAATAGCATGCATTTAGTTTTCCCTGCTTTTAAGAGCAGTTGGAGGCCACGGAAGGAGAATTGTATGGCATTGAAGCTCGTCTGGAGGTTAGTTAACACAGTGTCCAAAGAGGGGCCAGAAGTATACAGAATGGTGTCGTCTGCGTAGAGGTGTACCAGAGAATCACCAGCAGTAAGAGGAACATCATTGATGTATACAGAGCCCGAGGATTGAAGCCTGTGCCACCCTCATAGAGACTGCCAGAGGTCCGGACAACAGGCCCTACGATTTGACACACTGAACTCTATCAGAGAAGTAGTTGGTAAACCAGGCAAGGCAATTATTTGAGAAACCAAGGCTGTCGTGTCTGCCAATTAGAATGTGGTGATTGACCGAGTCTAAAGCCTTGGCCAGGTCGATGAATATGGCTGCACAGTAATGTCTCTTATCGATGGTGGTTATGATGACGTTTAGGACTTTGAGGGTGGCTGAGGTGCACCCATGACCAGCTCTGAAACCAGATTGCATAGTGGAGAAGGTACGGTGGGATTCGAAATGGTCAGTAATCAGTTTGTTAACTTGGCTTTCGAAGACCTTAGAAAGACAGGGTAGGATAGATATAGGTCTGTAGCAGTTTGGGTCTAGAGTGTCACCCCTTTGAAGAGGGGGGTGACCGCGGCAGCTTTCCAATCATTGGGAATCTCAGACGATACGAAAGAGAGGCTAGTGAATAGGGGTTGCAACAATTTCGGCAGATAAGAGGGTCCAGACCGTCTAGCCCGGCTGATTTGTAGGGGTCCAGATTTTGCAGCTCTTTCAGAACATCAGCTATCTGGATTTGGATAAAGGAGAAATGCTGGGGGCTTTGGCGGGTTGCTGGGTAGGGGTAGCCAGGTGGAAAGCATGGCCAGCCGTAGAGAAATGCTTTTTGAAATTCTCAATTATAGTGGATTTATTGGTGGTGACAGTGTTTCCTAGCCTCAGAGCAGTGGGCAGCTGGAGGAGGTGCTCTTATTCTCTATGGACGTTACAGTGTCCCAGAACTTTTTGGAGTTAGTACTACAGGATGCAAATTTCTGTTTGAAAAAGCTAGCCTTAGCTTTCCTAACTGCCTGTGTATATTTGTTCCTAACTTCCCTTAAAAGTTGCATATCACGGGGGCCTTTCGATACTAAGGCAGAACGCCACTGGATGTTTTTGTGCTGGTCAAGGGCAGACAGGTCTGTAGTGAACCAAGGACTATATCTATTCCTAGTTCTACATTTTTTGAATGGGGCATTCTTATTTAAGATGGTGAGGAAGGCACTTTTAAAGAATAGCCAGGCATCATCTACTGACGGGATGAGGTCAATGTCATTCCAGGATACCCCGGCCAGGTCAATACCCCGGCCAGGTCAATTAGAAAGGCCTGCTCGCAGAAGTGTTTTAGGGAGCGTTTGACAGTGATGAGGGGTGGTCGTTTGGTCGCAGACCCATTACAGATGCAGGCAATGAGGCAGTGATCGCTGAGATCTTTATTGAAAACAGCAGAGGTGTATTTGGATGGCGAGTTAGTTAGGATGACATCTATGAGGGTGCCCGTGTTTACGGATTTGGAGTTGTACCTGGTAGGTTCATTGATAATTTGTGTGAGATTGAGGGCATCAATCTTGGATTGTAGGATGGCCGGGGTGTTAAACATGTCCCAGTTTAGGTCACCTAGTAGCACAAGCTCATAAGATTAGTTGGGGGGCAATCAATTCACATATGGTATCGAGGGCACAGCTGGGGGAAGAGGGAGGCAACAGTGAGAGACTTGTTTCTGGAAAGGTGAATTTTTAGAAGTAGAAGATCAAGTTGTTTGGGTACAGACTTGGATAGCCTGCAGAGTTCTATATTACTATCTTTGCAGTAGATTGCAACACCTCCCCCTTTGGCAGTTCTATATTGGCGGAAAATGTTATAGTTAGCAATGGAGATTTCAAGGTTTTTGGTGGTTTTCCTAAGCCAGGATTCAGACATGGCTAAGACATCCAGGTTAGCAGAGTGTGCTAAAGCAGTGAGTAAAACAAATTTAGGGAGTAGGCTTCTAATGTTAACATGTAATTAGTTGTACCAGATCTTATTTAGGGGATTCATAGCAAAGGGGGTGAATACATATGCACGCACCACTTTTCCGTTTTCTAATTTTTTTATTTTTAAAAGCAAGTTCATTTTTAATTTCACTTCACCAATATGAACTATTTTGTGTATGTCCATTACATGAAATCCAAATAAAAATCAATTTAAATTAGAGGTTGTAATGCAACAAAATAGGAAAAATGCCAAGGGGCATGAATACTTTTGCAAGGCACTGTATATGAATGTTATTTGATGTTAGCAAGTTCTTTATTTCATGAACCTTATTTCTAAGGCTATTTCTATGAATAAGGGCTATTTTCATCCCTTTCCTGCGTAGCTTATCAGAGATAGACATAATATGGAAAAGAGCAAACAATGCAAGAGAAACAAATTTGCACTCAGCAGTCCCTTAATCAGCTGGTGTGTGTAAATGTGTGCGTTTGCTGCAGGGTTGCCTTTTGAATTTTGAATCATAATATATGCCCAAAATGTTTTGACTGGGAAGTATACGGTAAACTGTAGACTATCACATGTCGCAGGCGGTAGATAATGTGGCCAAGTTTCAAGTTAAGTTTTATTAGTCACACACATGGTATACACCGTCCAA
Source organism: Oncorhynchus mykiss (assembly GCF_057628025.1). Taxonomy (NCBI): domain Eukaryota; kingdom Metazoa; phylum Chordata; class Actinopteri; order Salmoniformes; family Salmonidae; genus Oncorhynchus; species Oncorhynchus mykiss. The sequence goes on from NC_143049.1 coordinate 20,302,337, forward strand.
CAAAATGCTTAGTTAGAGGTTCCTTCTCGACAATGCAACAACAAAAGGAAATAACAAAAAATTGTCCGAGGCTATACGAAGACCATGCTCAGATAAGCACAGGGCAAAGTTATATTTAGAAGAAAAAAATGTGCTTCCTTCCCGTTGTTGCGCTGCTGGGATGGTGTAAAACTAGGCTATACTGTATTACACACTGCAATGGATAGGCCATCCCAATCCTGGGCCCTGGCCTGCCCTGCTCTTGCTGATGTAGGCCTAAAGCCTTTTGTGCTTCCTAACCAATGGCTGTGCTGTGTACAGTGGCACTTCAGAAGGCGAGTCAAAGGTTTCTTCTGAAAATAATTGTTTATTTGTAAAAAAAAAATTAAAAAGGCAATATCTATGTATGCGAACTAGGCCTACTGATGTCTTGTTCAGTTTGAGAGGGAGGGTGCGAACTGAATGCTGAACTATAGTCAATTAACATAATTCTTACATTGGTGTTCCACTTGGCCAAATGTGTCACGACAGTGTGAATAGCGATGTAAATGTCATCTTCCTTGGATCTTTTGGAGCAGTAGGCAAATTGAAGTGGGTCCAGTGTTCCTGGCATGCTGGTCTTGATGGCCAACCTTTCATAATGACCAGGGTGAGTGTGAACGGGGCGATAGTCATTTGGGAAGACACCTTGTTTTTCTTGGACACTAGGACAATGGTGGTCTCCTTGAAGCAGGTAGGGACTATAGCCTGGGACAGGTTGAAGATATCAAAGAAGACACCAGCCAGCTGGTCAGGGCACACTGAGGAAATGGCCAGGGATGCCATCTGGGTCATCATCTTTGTGAGTATTCACTCTTTTAAGAGTTTTCCTCACACCATCCTCGGAGAGCGTAAGTACCTGGTCGTTCGGAGCAGCGAATGTCTTCCTGGATGGCTCTGTATTGTCTGCCTCGAAACGAGCATAGAATGTGTTAAACTCGTCTGGGAGGAAGGCTTCAGTGGGCACCACACAGCTGGATTTGCTTTTGTAGTCCGTGATAGTTTGTAGTCTGTGCCACATGCATTGCGTGTCTGAGTTGTTGAATTCAATTAAAGTTTGAGTTTGTATTGTTTTTACATCCCTAATGGAGCTCGTACCTGCTTGCCTTGAACATGTAGCGTGCCACCGAGCCATTGGGGTTCGTTCTGCTACCCTTGAATGCTGCAGTGTGGGCTCTCAGCATAGTACGGATATCGCTGTTCATCCAGGGTTTTTGTTTGGGGTATGTCCAGATTAACATTGTGGCTGATGATGCATATTCCTCAATGTTGATGAATGAGTACTGGGTGGATGAATCTTTTAACATATCAGTATTCTCAAAAGAGTCCTGCAGCATCGAGTCTGCCTCTTCTGCATATGTATTGTTGGCTAGTGATTTTCACCGAAAATGTACAACTACGGCATTAACGTCTGCATTAAAAAAAAAGTCCCAACTTTGGCAGACGAGTTTCTAGCCACAATCAGGAACTAGCTACAGTAGCTGTAAAGGGCTCATTGGGACAACAAATAGGGTTTTGGAATAAATGCAGAAAATAAGGTCTGAGATAAACACAGGTTTAGGAGATCTTATACATTTTGTTCTATGAGATAATTGCAGTCAGTAAGCATGACCTTTTATGAATTGTGAAGCCCTGTGATTTGTTTTTTATTAATACATAAATTCTTCACAAAAAGTCAAGTTAGCTGATGAAGATTATCTCATCGAACAAAACGTATAAGATCTCTTAAGCCTGTGTTAACCACAGACCTTATTTTCAGCATTTCTCCAAAAACACCATTCATTTTCTTCATAGGCTTTATCCAACAAACCATGGCGGAGTTAGTGCCTACAAAAAGATGACATTACAATTTCTCTCTACAGCCTCTCCCTTCTGTGCCAAGGTACACACAGGATTTCTAATATCACAATACAATTCCTTGTTAGATATATGTACAAGATCACAAATGTCAAAAATAAAATGAGATAATTGATCCTCAATCTTCAGCATCAAATATGCAGGCTATTTATAAGCTGCAATATTTGATTAACTATATTGTTTAATATTGAAAGGTTATCTGATTCAATTGCACAGCTCACTTATAAAATTGGTTCCCAGTTACTTAATCTTCCTACTGATACTCAGAGCTGCAACATGTCCTTAGGCTTTCTCTGATGAATACAACCTCAGTCAAGTTGTTTTTGTTGACTTGTTAGGACAATCCAAATGAGAAAACTGCAGTGGTTCATCTCACTGGAGTTCCAAGTACAGAATCAGTTGCACATGATATTTCCATGTACAGTTAGGACATAGTACAATAACAAATACAGGGTCTCATCTCCAGTTCTGAAAAAACAAAAAGACTTGAAAAATAGGTGAATGACTGCCACGGTAGATCCAGTCCTCTGTCTATAGTTTTGTGAAGTCTTGAAATGGTAATTATAGAAATAGTTATTCTGTTCAGGTTAGTGACAGTGCTGTCACATACTGCACATGTCTGCAGATGAGTATCTCATTGTTAATTGCTTAGCTTTTGTTTTCTCTTTTGTATCCCAAACAGATAAATTGCTTTCAGCTATGTCGTAGCCTGGAAGGATCCCCAGAAATTAACACACAAGTTATGCACACAGGGGCAGCATTCTAGGGAGTGTCCACATTCAAAAACATGTGGCACTTCGAGTGAAAGGACTCTTTCCCAAAAATCTGTTTTCTAAATGAAGACATTCTACACAAAACTCATTTATACAATGCAAAATACAAAAAACAATTTAATGACTCAAAGGCAACCAGAATAAGGCACTGCGTGAGGAATGATCAAGCCGGCCACCATGGAACAAAGCGCGGGATAGGGATACACAGTGAGTGTCTACAAAACAATGACATTTACACATTTACTATCAATTAATATGTTTAAAACAAATACAAAAACTGGTTTAAAGAAACCAAAAGAACCAATGTGAACCCTTAATAAAGTACACAGCATATGTAGTTTGTTCCAGAGGGACAATGTGGGAAACCTCTCCATCTGATAAATCTGAGTTTCAAAGGGTATATGTAACATTATTTTTTCTTCAGTGGCAACTGCATGATGGCAGGCAGCTTGGATTCATTGTTGTTCATGGATTCCTTCCGGTGAGCCAGGAACGGGTACATGCATTTGTCTGCTCCAAGAAACTGGTACATGCAAACGATGGCGTCAAAGGGCAAGACACTGAAATAGCCAGGGATACAGAAATGAATAAATGATCAGTAAGCGCATAAAGCTATGGCTCCCATGATATACATTTGATGGTGGCAAGAGGGGAAGAATCAGAGAATATTTAAGAATGTCATTAAGTTCACCTAAAAGAGCTGTTTGACAAAAGCTGGGTATCTCAATATTCATGTTGTGTAATACTTACGTCTTCATGAAACTAACCATGTACATAATCCGAGGCGTACAGATCATGGGCTGGTCTGTTAGGATAGCCCTCATTGCCTGTTGCACACACTGCTCTGGCTTCAACGGAGGGAAGAGTGGGGCAATCTCTTTCCTGATGGGACAGAAGTAGTCATCAATTCGTTTGTAGTGTCTTTGCATCAGTTCACATTTGATGATGCCAAGAAGAAATGAGCATTGTGTTCAGATTTTAATACACTTGTTAAATGTAACACTTTACCAACCTGATTTTACACCCTTTGAACATGTCAGTATCAACTAAGAAAGGACAGACCAGCGTCATTTTTATCCCGTCTTTCTCAGCAGCTTTCAGCTCGTGGCTGAGGGACTCATGAAAACCTATAGCACCAAACTTGCTGGCACAGTAGTCCTGGTAAAAGACAAAATTTATGATAGATAATGGTTTGACCGGAGTTTTCAGATAAAGACTCGGGTACACTGTACGAAAGTATACGGTAGCTTTATCAGTGGAGAATATGCTGCTAACCTCAACACCAGCAGTGGTGAACAGACCCAGGGAGCTGGCTACCGTCACGATGTGCCCATGGTTCAGCTCGAGCATCTTGGGAACAAAAGCCTTGGTAGTCTGAATTTGAAAAACATGCCAAAAGAATTCTGACGGTAAGAATATAAACGTTGCATGGCAAGTGACAATTGATATTATGGTGTAAGAATTTGTCCTAAGCAGATTTTCATATAGGTTTATTCCATCTACCTTTGGAAATACACTTCATTGTCACTGGACTAGTCCATGTGAAACTAAGTGAACAGATTGAGTGCAATGCAACTGACCCAAAAGTGAGCATGGCAGTTGACCATCATGGTGCGCTCTAGGAGTTCATCTGGACACTCCAGCAGGTGACGTCCTGAGACCACCCCGGCATTGTTGATCAGGATATCAATGTTGCCCACTTCACGTTGCACCTTATCTGCGGTCAAGTACACCTCCTCTCTCTTGCTTACATCACACAGATAAGTGTAGACCTGGGGCTGAATCTGAGATACATCTCCCTCCTCACCATCCACTGAACCTGTAGAGCAGGGGAGATGGTCCTCGTCTGGTTTAGTGGAACAATATTTCAAGGTGCATTCCGTAACATTTGCAAACACAAACAGCACTTTATTTTGTGATATCCCTCAATCTTTAGGGTTAAAGTAATTAGAATAGAGATACATATTTGACCATCATATAATTTGAAACTAAATAGTGCAGGCCTACCTAAGTGTCCTATGACAACACGAATGGATTATGTCCTAGTTTTGGGGTTGTAATGTAAATCATAGTATCTCATAGTATAGCTTCTCTTCTTTTTATCAAGAGTTCTACATTGAAAAGACCAACGCTATAAATACTGGATTGCACCTTTAAAAGGGCAATTTATCGGTTTCAGTAAAAAGCTGAAGGATGGGGCTGGATAAATGTAATCACTCAAATTCATTGAGCTAGGAATGCAAGGACCATCCACGATATCAAAATTATAGTTTTAACCATGTTTTGATTCTCTACAGTGTTACTTTACATTTACCTTTGGGATGATGACAACAGTTAAACTAAGCCCATTAAGCATGTCATTTACAAGTTATATTATTCAATGGGTACATATTCATTTATAAGTCCAAACATTGATGTAGCAACTCATGATTTCCCCTTTTAAAGTAAAGTAGTATAATTGAATAAAGCAGCAGTTTGCCAACCTTCGGGGTTCCTATTGGTAAAGTCGCTGTAGATTTGTCGCACCATCTCAGCAGTCTCTTCGTTACTTTCCCAATTGATGTCCCAAAGAATAACCGTAGCACCTCTTCGGGCAAACTCCTTGGCAAAGTGTCTTCCAAGACCGCTTCCTGCCCCAGTGATCACACAAACCTGACCCATTACATTCTTCTCTTTTGGACGCACGAGCCATCTCGTTCCAGCCAACACAAAAGTCCAGAGAACTTTGCACGACACCAAGCAGAATTCAACAAAGATATTCATGGTAAGCAACAAAAGAAATATGCCTTCAGAAAGATTTACTGATCATGATAATTTCGAGGAAAGATGAGACAACAAAATTGACTTTGATAGCCTATTGTGCAGCTAATTATTGCTAGTTGCTACTTTGTTGCGAGTACTCATGCTTGTTCACGAGGGTCAACTTGCACAAGGCACTGCGCATGATTCTTATTTTCTTCTTCTTGGAGTTTAACGGCGGTTGGCATCCAAACACACACACACATATATATATATATATATATATATATATATATATATATATATATACACACACATAATATAAATATATAAAAAATAACAATTTAAATAAAAATAAACCTCTAACAAACCCGACACTGATTAAAAGCCCTCTATCCCATTCCACTACTTTGCCCCATCTACTCCTGCACCATGCCAACGGCCTGGGAGGATGGAATACCACCACTCAACACACACTATAACTCTTCTGAAGTCAAATCTCGTATACCCAAATACTTCTCTGCAGCTGCCACCACAACATATATTTTCTGTGATTTGCGTTCCATTTCTGTGGTAACCACACAATTTTCACAAGTCCACTACAGGTTACTTTCACTGACTCATCTGCACCCAACTCCTTTCTCACCCACCCTGAAACCACATATGAATCTGCCAAATGCCAAGGATCCACTTTCTCCAAAAATGTTACTCCTACTAGACCAGATTTTTAACATGTCCACTGATGCCAGAGCTTTACCACACCTCCCACCTTACTTAACTCACGCTCATTCACTTCCATTTCACCTCTAGAGCTCGGTCTGGAACACAGCTCACTCTGTTTGCACTTGACACTAATCTTCTTCAACACCCCATCTCCCTTTTTAATTGCCATATTCCTCAAATCCAACCTCTGCTTTCCTCATTCTCTTTGACCTCATTTCCCCCCTTGATTAATCCTCAAAAATCAACCTTTTAGTGACCCTGTCCCAATATTCCTCTTCTCCCAACTTTGCTTGCAGCGCAGTGGCATCCCAACATAACTCCATCTCATAATCATAATTTTCACCTAGGAAATATGTCTTCTCCGGGCACCAACATTTCGAAAGCATGAGCAGTGGCCACACAAAGAAAAACGACCTGAGACGGTTTTATGAATCCTCTCCCACTGCGCACTCTTGCTGACAGTTGTCTCTACCTTCTTGCCCTTTGTGCTGTTGTCTGTGCCCAATAATGTTTGTACCTTGTTTTGTGCTGCTGCCATGTTGTGTTGCTACCATGTTGTTGTCATGTTGTGTTGCTACCATGCTGTATTGTCATGGGTTACTGCCATGCTATGTTGTTGTCTTAGGTCTCTCTTTATGTTGTGTTGTGTTGTCTCTCTTGTTGTGATGTGTATTTTGTCCTATATTTTTATTTTTAATCCCAGCCCCTAGGCCTTTTGCCTTTTGGTAGGCCGTCATTGTAAATAAGAATTTGTTCTTAACTGACTTGCCTAGTTAAATAAAGGTTGAATGAATTAATAAATAAATACATCTACAAATCACCTCCTTCTTCTTATTCTTCTTCTTCAAGGTTTTATTGGCAGATTGCAACCAACTGACATGTGCATACACTGCCACCTACTGTACTGAAGTGTGAGAGCAGTCATGGCATACCTACTTTAAATTCTGGTAATACAAAATTGGGGAAAGGGCAATTACCCTGCCAACTAGTAGCCCTCACAAAAAAATTATTATAATATATATTTTTTTAAACACCAGCCCATTTCACTATTTAACCCTATCTAAACTTACTCCAGGCCAACGGTCTGAGGGGACAGAACACTACCAGTCAACACCCTCTGCAAATCTTCAACAGTGAAACCTCGTAATCCCATGTACTTCTCTGCAGTTGCCACCACAACCTCTATTTTCTGTGACTTACATTCCATGTCTGCAGTACAGTTGACAACCACTCAAAACATATTCCACTTTTCTTCAACCTCACTCCTCTGACTTCCAAGTGTAATGATTAAACCTATCCTTATTGTTAGAAGACTAGCGTGTGTAAATCAGCCCCGGCTTCTTCCTAAAATCCAGCATGCAGGAAGTAAACAGAGAATTCTGAACCTTAGGTCCAAGTGTAAGGTACATCTATTGCTGTTGCATTATCATTCAATGATCACTAAAGCACTTCCCCTAAACATATCCCTGGGTTAATGCTTTTTATTATTTTGTGTTCATTTGACAACAGCCAGGGATTGACTGATTATCACTGAATTGAGAGCTCCCCGATGGACTTGGTTGGATGGTTCATAGATAGGGCTACTACAGGGCCATTCCATAGAAGGGAATTTGGCACATTTGCCCCAGAAAATGTGTTTTTGTTCTCTGCTCTCATACTGTGTACGTTTGGTCTATTTGCCTTATTATTGAAAATGTCCATCACATGTAAAATAAGAATCTTGATGACCCCTCTGTAAACACACAATTACAAAGGCAAGGTATCACATGAGCACATTTTATTTGTCTTGCATATGGTAATCAACTTATTGGAAACAATAAGTTACTACTCATTCACTATCAAGTTATGTTGACTTACAATTAAGATGACTATGGTCACATACCTTTAAAATAACTAAAGAAAATTGGGTATGTGGAGGGAACATCACACAAAGCAGGCAGATGAGGAATTGACCCTAGAGTTACCTACATTACGCTGTGGTTGTCAGTATTGATTTGAGGATATGAGTAGGATAGAGCTAACTGTACAAAAGAATGTAAGATAATTACAACAAAAATACAGATGGACATTGAGGTTTTACAGATGTCTTGGTGAATGAGCTGGTGTTATATCAAGGAGTGTCAGTGCAGTAACTTTTCCAGTTGCCCTGACATCTCAATCATGAACTAACATAAGCCTACTGTACTGTACATTACTGACAACAAATGGTACTTTGAAAGGAGGATGTAAGCCATGATATGACAAAGCTTTCAAGTTTTACAAAACTTGATAACTCAAAACAATAGCTATTTGTATATCATCACCTCATATATCTCCCTACTAGAAATACATTCTTTATAGATCTCTATGAACCAGCCAAATTATGTAGGTTTTCGCCTTCTCATAAATGTCTATTTATGAAAAGGCACACAATTCATAAATTTACCAGGAAATATTACAGTCCTGATCCATTTTATCTTAGAAAAATGGAATCAATCATACAAGCAAACAAACAAAACATAAAATGTAACATGATCTACTTTAAATAGAATATAAGCACAGTAATTGATATAGTGAATATACTGTAGTATTCAGATTGTCTGCAGATGGCCCTCCTGATTCAGTTCAGATTTATAAGTATAGTTTTTTTTAAGATGCAACAGTTGAGATGTGCCATGCAAAACTTGAAAATGCTCAATGAATTGAATAAAGAGGTTATTTTCTTCAATACCAACAGGAATTCCAATTAGAGATATGCATGAATTCTTGGATGAATTAAAATGCCTTAAAATCCTCTGTCTTTAGAGGGCAGTGTTACACTTTCTCCCTGAGTGCTGTACTGTATTGCAGGGTTTCCCAACATCAGTCCTAGCCCCCCCCCCCCTGGTTTTTGCCCTAGCACTACACAGCTGATTCAAATAATCAACTTGTCATCAAGCTTTGATTACTTGAATCAGCTGTGTAACGCTAGGGGCGAAAACTAAAATGTGCACCCAGGGGCGGCCCTTGAACTGATTTTCGGAAACCATGCAGTATTAGACCTACTGTGACCACAATCATCCCCATACAATATAAATTAAACTTGACACATCAAACATACACATTATTTGTTCCAACTAGCATACGCACATGTACATATCCAATACATTTTTTTCTGCACTTCTCTAAGCAAAAGGCAGCATTACAACAACATAAATACAGTGAGGAGTGTAACAACACAGATTTCCTTGGATCATGATGGATCTGGAAGTTAGCAATAATACATGTCCATTTTAGTGAAGAACCTGAATTACCCTTCAGTTGATATGATCCGTATCTAAGTGAATGAAGTGCTGTTGTATGATAATATTTGTTTTAAAGTATAATGCCATTATCTAATCAATTTTGTCATAGTGTAAATACCAGTACTTATATGGCTTGTCCATTTCCCATTCCATCAATGCAGGGTTGCACCACAGCAATGCTAAACATAGAAATAAGGGACATAAGCTCATTCACATGAACAGAATATAACATAGTAGAATTTAAAGTATTTAAAAGCAATCATAGATAGTCATGTATAGGCTATTATTAAAACTGTTTTTTCTTATTGGTCTATTTCCATATAGGCAGATGTTTACGAATTGCTATATAATATGCTTCACTTTTGTTTTCTTTTTGCTTAGATTCATTTCTCATTTCCCTGAACTAGGAGGCCCTTGCTTGTTCCATATACAGTATGTCTCTCGGTTGACTTGATTGAGAACGGTGCAAAATCTAAACAGATACAATAACATGAGATGGAATTGAAACTTTGCTAATTAATGCAAGCCATATCAAGTACAGAATATGACATGACATTGATACTGCTCGACCAATGATGAGGCCTTATATAAAAATCCCAAAGTCTTTCCACATTCCCCTCTTCAGTCGATGTCCTTGTTCCACCACACTTCAGAAAAAAATATTCAGCAAGCTAAAAAAAAGAAACTTGCAATGTACAGCTAGCTGCGTAAAAAGTCCAGGACCATAAAGTACAATTTGTTCATAAATGTCCTCATTCATACTAGGTTGTTTTTTTGCTCACATTGGAGCCTTATAGTGAAAGTCACTGTTAAAAGTTCAATGTCTGCAGCAAGCAGCAGTTCTCATAGGTCTTCAGAAACAGTGATGTTATCAGAAAAAATTATTGTCAAGCCATGCAGACAACTTATTTTTTAATACATTATTGTGCTTCATCTTTTTGTTCTTCATAGACAACAGAGAGTCTGTTCAATCTTTCCTTGACCTTCCACCTATACTAGTCACATGCTTGTTTCACAAGATGGAGATAGACTTCCATCCAGAACTATGTGGTTTTCCTTTTGGCTGTTGCCTGCCTCTCCTTCACCGTTGCCAGCAACAACCACTTCCTGAGTTGTGCAGTTGGTTGATTTAGGTGACAAAGGGCTGAAGACAGCGGCCCTGTCCATGTGATTTCCCCTGTGGCTTAAGCTGGAAGGCTGACCTTCGCCCTCCAAGCCCTTGGCTGCATCCTCGCCTTGGCCTGACTCTCCTGGAGCCCGTGGGCTGGTCACCGGGACCTGGCCTGGGGGTGGGGAGGGCTGGTATCCTTGTGGAGACAGAGTAGCACAGGGAGGCGTTGACGGCATCTCTGCCTGAGATTCAATGAAATTCACTTTTAGAGCTTTCGTCTTCTGTGGGTTGCCTTTGAGAGAACTGCGTATGTTTTCGACGCTCATGTCAAAGCTTTGATTATCCTCCCCCTGTGACTCCCTCTCTGGATTGCTTGAGACAAACTCATAAAGACCCTCCTTGATGATGGTAGCCGGTGGAACTTTCTCTTTGGTTTTTGGTTCCATAGAGCTGATCTGGCTGAGGTCGAGGGGAGGAGGTGCCTTCCGTCCTGCTACGTTAGGGAGGAGGGCACTGCTTTCTGCCACACTGAACTCTGTAGTGCAGCTGGCGAAGCTGTCCATGCTGGATGGGCTCCTGAGGTCACCACTGACTTGTTCCCTAATTAGGGGGGGCTTTAGTCCAGAAGACACCACCCTCATTTCCATTTCCTCCTTAAGCTTCTGTCCTTGTTCATGTGGAGCTCCCGAGCCAACGTTGGCAGTGGTCGTCATCTTGTTGTACATCTCCTCCAATATCTTGGCATTCAGGTGCTGTGGGCTGGTTCTTAGAGGATTGACCCTATCTGGAGATCCCAGTTGAGCAACCTCTTTATACCTCGCCTGGGATTTTGGACTAACCTCAGAGATGCCTTGCCTACTGCTCCACCTACTAGGTGAGAGATGGTTATCCATTGGCCGTTTCTCGTCACCTTTCTCCACCATAACATCCGTCAGCTCCATACTGCGAGCGAACGCATCCTTCAGATTCATAGACACAATACTGCCATTCCTCTTGGCCCGCTCCAAGGCCTCTCTCCTCTTGATGGCTTTCTCCTGTCTTTTCTGCTCCCTGTAGAACTCTGAGAAGTTGTTCACAATGATGGGGATGGGCAATGCAATGACCAACACACCTGCAATACAGCAGAGCCCACCGACTATTTTACCAAGAAGAGTTTGTGGATAAATGTCCCCATAACCTACAGTTGTCATGGTAATGGTAGCCCACCAGAATGAAGCAGGAATACTAGTGAATTTGGTGGCATCTTCGTCTTTTTCAGCAAAGAATACCAGGCTGGAGAAGATCATGATGCCCATAGCCAAGAACAATATCAACAGACCCAGTTCATTGTAACTGCGCCGAAGGGTGAACCCAAGGGACTGCAGTCCAGTGGAATGTCTGGCCAGTTTTAAAATTCTTAGGATTCTCATGATACGGAATATCTGGACCACTCGTCTGACATTCTGGAACTGCAGAACACTCTTGTTGGATTCGGTCAGGAAGAGAGTTACATAGTAGGGCAGGATAGCGAGTAAATCAATGACGTTCAATGGGCCTTTGCTGAACTGCCACTTGTCAGGAGAAGAGAGGAAGCGGAGGAGGTACTCCATCGTGAACCAGGCGATGCACACAGCTTCAACATGCGCTAGGCTGGGATTGTCATTGACCTGTCCAAACTCATCAACGACTTGTAGCTCTGGCAAGGTATTGAGTGATAATGAGATTGTTGATAGAACGATGAAGAAGACGGAGACAAAGGCCAGGAACTGAAAGACAAAGAAACAAAAAAAAATAGAAAATGAGTCATGATCAGATAGCTGAGACAACTCTTATTACACACAAACATCAGTGTATGTGTGTGTGTGTGCATACTGGTTACTTATTCTAGTTAACCTGGTTTCTCAGGACTAAGCCTTCCTTACTAAGATGGATGGAAAACATGAATTATGCCTTCAAGTGAACAGATAGTAAGTGAGATTGATATTTGCTCACATTTAACGTTGCCAGGAGGATCATTAAGAGCAGGTGCTGTATTTGCAGCTAAAAATCATCAAGCAGTAAGTCCACTGCGTACTGTGCTTAAGGTCTAGTGATGTTGTTTAAGTAAATCAACTGTACTACACCTCAACTGTCATTTTTGTCTTCATTAACTATATTGCCTAGGCCAAGGGTTGTTCTCCCCATGCAACCACTTAACTCTACAGTGTCCCGGTGGGGTGGTCTGACAGAGGCATCATAGACTCGTAAGGTACCCTGACCACACAAGAGAGATTTCTTAGCGCATCCAACCATAAAGTAATTTTGATATTGCTGGTAAGTTACTTAGTTACTTAGTTACAGTATTCACTCAACACTACTTACACCAAATTTGTCTTATTTACTACACAACATCCTTTGATTAGATGGTTCTACAACATTACATGTCTATATACTGTACTGTATAAGCCAATAGATAAGATGATGTGAGCAATACCAGAAATGGTTGTGTAAGGCACAGATGACAGAGCAGAGGGCAATATTTCCTTACATCCATCTAAATGTGGGCGGCAGCAGAGGCTCTATTATGGATTGATAATCAATGTTTAAAGCAGATATCCTCTCAACTCTGCAGCACATTGGCCACTCCTTCCTTAACCGAAGAAACACTCAAATCAGAGATATCTGATACAGGAAACAAACAAATCACCACTTATCACATCAGTTAATTAACAGCATATAGATTTCTGTCTGCTATTTCCTCTATGTCATGGTTCTAAGAAGTCTTTGTCAACGGCCATTATGCTCAGGTTAAATTAGCACTAACATGTGTAAATACCAAAGGTTGTTGTAGGTCAAACCTGTGAGGTGTGTGTGTGTGTGTGTGTGTGATTGCGTGTGTATGTTCAGTTCTTCATCAAGACAAGGGCACGGGTTTAGTTCCCTGAGGAAATAATCAAATTCTTATTATATCTCTCTTAGCTATCCCTGGTCGGTCCAGCCGCCCTCCTTCCCTTCCTGGGTCCCCAAGGCTGTGACGCTGTCATCGCATGGGCCTGACCTCCCTGCAATACTCTCTTAATCACGGCTATAGAGGAGAATTAACCCCAGGTTACAAAAGAGTCAGACACCATAATAGATCTGCATCTCCAACTCCTGTGTAGAAACACAATCAGTTGTGATTAGCAGAAAAGCCCAAAAACTATGACATGAGAATACAGTATCTGTATGAGATTCAATCACACAGACAGTGAAAGACAAAGAAAAAGTTGCCGGTTTCATTTAAACTCGTCTTAAAGGATTCACAGGTGTTTGAATGAGATAACTAATTCAATAAAATGACAGTTCCCTCATTGCAGGTAATAGAGTTAGGAGTTAGAAGTAACTTTTCAAGATGTGATCATTACTTTGCAAATAAAATGCAAGGACATATTTGCCTACACAAGGTATATCCAAACGGGTTGTAGTATTTAGCACAGTTGATGTTCACATGACAACCTTGCTGCAGTGCTGCAGGACGTAACACGACTAATTGACATAACTGTGACCGCTCTCCACATCTCCAAGTGCTTTATGCAAACACCCCCAATTTGCATATTGTGAAATGAGCAATACTGTATGCGTGCAACAAAGATGTGAGAGTATGAGCTTAAGTCTCAATATTGGCATAGTGGCTGTATTGGCAAGCACCTGTAGTGTTTCAGTGTCATTAGTCCTTTAAAATATGAGTGCAATGAAAGTGAAATGCAGTCTTGCCAGGGACAAGTGGGGGAGCTCAAATTACTGGCTTAGAGAGCTATTGATGAGACTCTTGGCCTTGTGAGAGATGGCTACACAGAACAATCCCTTTCTGGAGGGGTTTCCCCTCATCCCATGATGCAAATGCAAATATAGAGTTTATAACCTATCATGGATTCTCTTATCATTTTAAAACATAAATATAATAGTTGTAGGCTAATACATGCTAACTTTTAAGTTCCTGCACATAGCCTATAGCCATACATACGCATTGTATGGATCACAATGCGTTGCATTAAATCAATGATTATGCACAATCAGCTTTCTATGCACAATATCCTGTCTGCGGCTTGCATTTTTAGTGGGTGTGTTTGGAATGACAATGTTGACTGAATAAGAAGTATCAGATTATTGGTTGATTCTTCCTGTTGAGGAAAGAATGAGTAACCACTTCTAACCTCTCTCTATCCTTACTATAGATAGCCACCAAATCCTATTACAATTATCCTGAAATGTCCTCCTCACAGAGACAAGCACATGCTGAAGCTCCCATACTTATGGCCCTCTGGAGAAGGGGAGGGTTTGTACAGACTTATTATACCCGCATCTATATATTAAGTGAATAAATCACAGATATGTTAAAGAATGAAAAATGTCCTGAAGAGCACCTAAGGTGACTTATGGTGGAGAGTGGCCATAGCTGTGACAGCCTGTCGATGCCACGTGAGTCACTGACAAGCGCCTGCATCCGTTGCCAGCTACTTCTGAGAAAGCCTCCTGCCAAGACCGAGCCAAGGACTAGCTAAGAATCTACTCTATCACACCTGAGCACTGATCCATCAGGCAAATTGACACTCTATAATCATGATATACTGCAGGGTAGTTTGGCTTGTAAATATAAAATCAAAATTGTGCTTAAAATGAGCCACAACTGGTGGGAAAACATATCTGTTGGTTCCAGTAATAAAGTACCGTGATCCATACAAGTATTGGTAATGCTGATTTTTCTGAGCAATTATGTGGTTAGTAGCAATGGGTAGGCCTACTTCCTGGTATTTTGATAGTTATATAGTTGTCATGGCGCCTAGTGGCAACCAAGGCAGATGGCTAATGTACATTCTGTACATATATAATCATATTTAATGCATGCAGAGTTGGCAGTGGGACAGTTTTTCATTGCACAGGAGGATACTTCTGAACATGGCTTTAACCAGGGTTTGAGTTTTAGTGAGTTCCAGAAGGGGGTGGTGTTTTTAACATTGATGCTAATTTACTGCATTCTATACAATTAAAACACTTTAAAAATGCTATTTGGAGAACAGCAAAAACAAGGAAAAATTACCCCAGCCATTATCACCTTGGCTGCTGTGGGTTCTATCATCTCAGTCAATCTACAAAAGCCTATTATTTATACAATTGTACTGTTAAACCCCTGAAAGGGGGGGAAATATGATAAATGATTCACACTGACACGTAGCATCAGTGACTGCTCAGTCAGTTGTAATGATGAATTGCTCTTTACCTAGATATCTATTTTTTTCAAATTGCATTGCATTCACATTTGTATTTCTAGGCATTACTAATGAAGCTCTGGACACACAGACATCAATGGAGCACATAGATTTTTGTATTTTTAATTTTTTAAGCTTTATTTAACTAGGCAAGTCAGTTAAGAACAAATTCTTATTTTCAATGATGGCCAAGGAACAGTGGGTTAACTGCCCATGCTCGAGGATTAGTCCAACGCTTTAACCACTAGGCTACCCTGCCACCCCATTACCGCTTTCACAATAATTATTACAATATTACTTAAGATTCTGTATGAATATCAGTGATGTAATGATAAAAAATGGTAAGTAATGGATAAGACGAACAACCACCGATATAAACAAACCCGCATTACATTATTATTGTACTGTGTTGTTTGCATTTTGATTATATTTTAATGTAGGCCTATAGGGCAGATAGGCCATGTGGAAACGTTCATATTGAAACATGTCTTATTTTTTGAGTTCCTAACAGGGGACCCCACATGGGGCCCTGTCCCCAAGTTTGCGAACCATTGTACTAACCTCTCTCTGCTTGCTTCCTCCTTTTATGTCTCCTATGCTTCCTCCTGCATGCATTGTAGCCTGCCTCAGCCTCACCACTGAGCACCACATCACTGTCTGTGTTTTGATACACCATCCAAAATGTAACTAATAACTTCACCATGCGCAAATGGATATTCAATAGGTGCTTTTCTTTGCGAGGCATTGGAAAACCTCCCTGGTCTTTGTGGTTTGTGTTTGAAATTCAATGCTCGACTGAGGGATCTTACAGATAAATCGTATGTGTGGGGTACAGAGATGAGGTAGTCATAAAACAATCATGTTAAACACTATTATTGCTCACAGAGTGAGTCAATTTAACTTATTATGCGACTTGTTAAGCAAATTTTTACTCCTGAATTTATTAAGGCTTGCTGTAACGAAGAGCTTTTAATTTTTAATTAATTTGATTATTTTTTCGAAAAACATCTGTTGTGTGTAGACCAGTAACAAAACAAATGTAAATTTAAGCCATTTTAAATTCAGGCTGTAACACAACTAAATGTGGAAAAAGTCAAGGGGTGTGAATACTTTCTGAAGGTACTATATCTCTAAGCGACTACCAGTTGTGCACTCATTCTCAGAGAGTCGGTTTTTGTTTGTTTGGGGGATGTCTGTAGACACGGCAGGAGATGCGGGATAATTTAAAGATGGCCTTTTGTACGGCATCTCACAAACACACTGTCAGCAGCACCTCTAGTGTTGCCCACTTCTCCAGTGAGCCGTCTCCGAGCTGGGGTAGTTTGTTTCACGTATCAGGCCCTCGGGCTGTGCAGCGAGAGGGCGGAGTGAGCCGTTTGAAAGAGTGGTGAACGTGCTGCTAAAAAGGCAAATCCGGGAGACAAATCCAGGGGACGCAGGCGAATATAACGAACATTCCACTGTTCATGATTCCACTATTTCGCAAAGAGGCGTGATTAGCATTCTGAGCTTTGATCAAAGCTGTGACCAACATTGACCCATAATTAATTTTCTTTATTGTGTACAAAATATGTAAACTTTTTTTATTCGAAAAATGACAGAAGTCCGGACCTCGGTGTCCTCATAGTTACGGCCATGCTTCTGAAGTAAGGAGGCTGTACTCTGTGGGGAGCTCAAACTTCACCGGATCCCAATACAGAGAAGCTGCAGACGGCGGAGATGCACTGATAACATTGAGCTGCCCGCCTGTCTGCCTGCCCTTGGACATGCTGACCTGACCACCATCTCCGCTGACCATCTAGCTATGAGCGTCTAGATCCTCTCATGACCGCAGCTGCCCATCCGCTGGAGGCCTCGAGAAGCACTCAAACAGATTTGATCGATCTGATCTAGCTACTGTTGTAGCCTATATTTCTGTCTAAATACTTGCTATTGTTTATTTTGCTGAACAAGCGCTTTGAGATTTTGTGAGTAAAGTGCTATAAAAGTTGAATAAATAATAATAATAATAATACACAATCAGTAGCTACCTTCAGGTAGTATCCATCATACTTGTGCTTGGTTTGATGAATCCTAAGGGGGGAAAGTAAATATTTATTTAACAACTATTTTACTACAGTTCTAAGTAAATACCAAAGAACCCAAATAATTTGAAAGATACCAGATGTAAGAACATTTTAAACCCTTTTAACTGAAACCGCTTCAAAGAAAGGTGTCTGACATTACACAACAGAGACCTAGAGAGGGAGTCTGTCATTGTGTGATGCAGAAGGATGGATAAGACAAAGCCTCTGAAAAGCCTTGGCTGTAGCCATCGCGTGATGCCGGGATTGTCTCGGGCATGTCAGGATGAACACCCAGTCTGGCCACAGTCATGGCTGCTGAGGTTAAGTCAATGGTCATGCAGCATTATGCCTATTGGCTGTGATGGCAGAGCTGCTGGAGGTCTCATTGGTCAACTGTGACCTGAACTATCACCCACACAAGTGAGTCAAAGGGCAATTGGGATCGAGTTATATGAAAGTCCATTTTGTCAACACTAACTAATGTGGCATAATAGCTGCCAAATGGTAGGACCTTTGCACCTTGGCCTAATCTAAATCCATGCTGCTTCACATAGAAATTAGTAATAACCTTGAGTGACTTGTTGCTTTGTACAAGAAGAAACAACACAAAGGAAAATACTATTTCACAGGCAGGACACTGAGGTCAACATTCATCATTATACGCTTACATTACTTTTCTGTGAAAACCAGACTAGTGGGCCACTACCATGTGTCTTTGTCTTCTCTATGAAAAAACATGGCATTTATGTCATTGAGAACACTTTGCCTTCTTCAGCAAACACTCTATAAACTATACCCTCACAAATAAAATTTAAAAAAATCAAAAAATAATTGCTAACTGACATTTACTCCTGAGGTGCTGATCTGTTGCACCCTCTATACCCACTGTGATTATTATTATTTGACCCTGCTGGTCATCTATGAAAGTTTGAACATCTTGGCCATGTACTGTAACACCCCTTAGAGCCTGGTTCCTCTCTAGGTTTCTTACTGGGTTCCTGCCTTTCTAGGGAGTTTTTCCTAGCCACTGTGCTTTAAATCAAATCAAACTTTATTTGTCACATGTGCCGAATACAACAAGTGTAGACCTTACTTACAAGCCCTTAACCAACAGTGCAGTTCAAGAAGAGTTAAGAAAATATGCACCAAATAAACTAAAGTAAAAAATAATAAAAAGTAACACAATAACATATCAATAACGAGGCTATATACAGGGGCTACCGGTACAGAGTCAGTGTGCAGGTTAGAGGTAATTTGTATATGTAGGCAGGGATGAAGTGACTATGCATAGATAATAAACAGCGAGTAGCAGCAGAGTACAAAACAAATGAAGGGGGGGGGGGGGGGTCGGACAATTTTATGGGCTTTCCTCTGACATCCTGGATTGTAGGATGCTTGGCACCAGTGATGTACTGGGCCGTACGCACTACCCTCTGTAGCGCCTTACGGTCAGATGCCGAGCAGTTGCCATACCAGGCGGTGATGCAACCGATCAAGATGCTCTCAATGGTGCAGCTGTAGAACTTTTTGAGGATCTGGGGATCCATGCCAAATCTTTTCAGTCTCCTGAGGGGGAAAAGGTTTTGTCGTGCCCTCTTCACGACTGTCTTGGGGTGTTCGGACCATGATAGATCGTTGGTGATTTGTGACATTTGCTGATGTAAAAAGGGCTTTATAAATACATTTGATTGAATGATTGCTATGTGATATACTACCAAAGCACTTAATACAGAGTAATTCACTCATGGGCCTTGCGTGCGTGTGGTGCATTTAGATATAGTCTAGGTCGACAGACATCATTGGTGAGGTTGTGGGGGTGGAAGGAGCAGGATTAGCTTCCTCCTGACCTGATCTGTAGATCTGCAGAAACGTAATTACGTGAACAGTGATCTGGATACAGAGAAATCGCTAGCCCACGTCTTGAGAAGATTCCAGGGCAGGGCATGCGTGTGCAAACAGGGAGCGAACGCCAAAGGATCAGCAAATACTCTGCCACAAAACACCTTTGTGACTCAAGTGTAAGGGTGTTCTTTGATACGCTGTGAAACAGTCATAAAACACCTGTATTGTTCTTCTCCTGCATTACATCCTGGATGGTTTTTACCCTCCAACAGTCCTGACAGACAATCTTTACCCACTAAAAGAGCACTGTCTGTTGCTGCCAAATCTCTCATTAAGCACTGCAAATGACAGTCTCCTCTTTGGCCCTGGAGCTCTCAGTGGAGTTGAACAATTACCATTGAGACACATTGGCTGTGTTTTTATTGAAATTCTAAAAAGGAACTAATAAGGTGAATTATAGACAACATACACTAAGTACATGTACAGAATATGTTACAGTACTTCATTACTTTCTCAAATCAGATATGGCTATGGGTATCTACAACAGTTATTGTACAGTATTACCATATCCGTCCATAGTCTTGTACATGAAATACCTTTTTCACAGCAATAACAATTTACAATGTTCCATATAGATAACATATATATGTTCATATAACACTACAGATTACATTTTTGTTCCCTCAGGGGACAATAAAGTAATTTGCATTTGAGGTCAAATAGATGTAGCCATGTTCTGTATTTAGAAACGACCCTTTGGATATTTTAAGATCCAACAAAGGAATCCATTCCGGGGACCCAGTCTAAGACCTTTGAGTATTATACTCTGCTAATCCACATTTTCATTCAAATATGCTGCAACACTAAATCCTTATATTCATACACAGAAATCCCTCAAAACAAAACCAAGAGTATGATGATTGATCATGACTCAATCTGAGCATGATGCTCTATGTTTATGAGTGGCGGAGGTTTCCAATACATTAGGTGAGAGGTGGGACTGCGGGACAATGGGGCTAGTACACAGGCTGAGCTGCCTCTGCTGTGTGTCTCTCTGTCCCAACCAGGCTCCATGCATGTGTGACCTGGACCGGCATGGTGCAGTCCTTGGGAACATCTGGCTACTGAGAGGTAAGCAGATTAATTGAAAGATCTGGATTTCCCTCATTAAGCCCTGGCCAGGTCCGTCCTCCCACTCAGTTACGTTTAGCTCTTGGTTTGCTGCTAAACTTCAAACAAAGGCTCCCAGGAAACGGACAGAAAAAAATCCAGGGAATATTGTTTGTAGAGGTTCAATCAGGCAAAACACAGGGATTTGTCCAGCTATAATCTGTGACAGGAGTTTGGATTTACAGCAACATCTGAGAGGAAATGAACACGTGTGGAAGGCAGAGAACTGAGGCTCAACATCACAAATGTTATGGTGATGACATAAAAGAGAAACACCACAGTCAAACAGTGTTACGGTTCCACACTTGCCTCAAACCGACCTCACCTCAAGTCCAGTAGCATTATCGTGATCTGACTGCCAAAGGCTAAATGTAATCAACTAAACAAATTCATTGAGATGAAAGTATGCCTGTAAAATGTATGCCAGTACACAGCCAATAAAATGAATCCTATATAAAATATTTATTCTGAGCCAATAGCAAAATGGCTGACATACAGAACCTACTTCCTCTGAGGCATACCGGCCATACAGCAAAGAGCCCACAGCTTATAGATCTGATAGACAACGAGACAAAAAAGCAACAAGACAAACAACACAGTGTAAAATTCCCAAGGAAAAAAAAGGAAATACCACCTCAACGCAAAGGATGTAAGGCTTGAAGGTTAGATTATTTCTGGCAAACATTATCACTGCTGCAGGCCGTCCTCGGAGGGGAAACTAACTCGGCAAGGAAACCCAAGAACGTCTTGATCAATATCAGGAGGTATTTATGGAAAAGTGACATGGGATATATTGGATTGGCTGTGTTTTTATATGGGAGATGTAGCTGGAACCAACCCACCACATTTTTCAAGGAGCTTCTGCTGAGTAAGGGACACAGTGGAGGAGTGCCATTTCATTTTACAGGCCATTGTACAGCAATACCAACTAGAAAATGGTTATATAGCCTTCTAAAGACCATTACTAAACCAATATCAAGCCTTATGTGTTTGCGTGTATGTATGTGTATATTTTCACTATTGATAAGGGATGTACCACTGGATTGTAATTAAACCTAAAATATGACACTTCCTTAGAAACATAATGAAACAATTTTCAATTATCAATAGACAGTGAAGCTGCATATAGGCACACGTTTTTTTAAATCAATATAACATTGCGGTATCAAGACAATTTGCATAGATTTCACTGTTCATTACTATGGTGACACACACCATGCTATTACCCCCCCAAAAGAGGCTTTATTTAGATCATGTTGGCTCAGGCTACTGTTTCTGACTGTGATCCATGTAAACCAGAGCCCACTGGATTGTGCTCAGTGAGTTGCTGATGGTGGGATGGTTTCTCTTTGTGTGAGGGGAAAAGGGAGAAGGCCATGATTATAGTAATTAGTCAAATAGATGCGCCTGATTGGTCATCACGACGTACAGGCCAACCACAAGCTTAGTAATTAAGGTGACATGACCGTGTGACAGATTCAGACGACGTGATGATTGGGCAACCTGTAATTAAACACAGTGTGTAAACTGAACTGATATTTAACCAAATAAACTAAACCAAATGTCCAAGGTATTCTGTTTTAGAGACAAACGTTGGATCCTGCAATGGCTACATGCACACCACACACTATCGCATGGAGAAGAACAGACTGCCACAGCATACTTACACATGTTTTTTTTTAATGTGCTGTTTGTGTCATCTGCTAATGCAGAGCTAATTTGCATATGACATACAACTATAATAATTTTGTATTTTGTTAGGATCCCCATTAGCTGTTGTGAAATCAGCAGCTACTCTTCCTGGGGTCCAGACAAAACATGACATCATATATAACACTAATAGACAAGAACAGGACTACATACATTTAAAAATGGCACACATAGGCTACATATCAAGACATACACACAATATCTAGGTCAAATAGGAGAGAGGCGTTGTGCCGTGAGGTGGTGCTTTATCTGTTTTCTTAAATCAGGTTTGCTGTTCATTTGAGCAATGTGGGATGGAAGGGAGTTCCATGCAATAATGGCCCTATATAATACAGGGAGCTTTCTTGAATTTGTTCTGGATTTGGGGACTGTGAAAAGACCCCTGGTGGCATGTCTGGAACAGATGACCCTGTTCGTCTCATGTGCTGTAGGCCTACAGCCTGCCGACTGCCGTCAAATAAATCATATTACACTCACCACCCTCAAGCCATGCAATCAATTGTACACTCTTAGAAAAAGGGGTTGTTCAGCTCTCCCCATAGGAGAACCCTTTTTGGTTCCAGTTCCCTTTTGGGTTAAAGGTAGCATTTTGGAAGGGTTCTACATGGAACCGAAAAGGGTTCTACCTGGAATCAAAAGGGTTCTACTGGCAAACAAAAGGTTCTACCTGGAGCCAAAAATGGTTATTTAAAGGGTTCTCCTATGAGGACAGCCGAAGAACCCTTTAAGGTTCTAGATAGCACCTTTATTTCCCTAAGAAAGAGTGTATGATTTTTTAAATGAACACCATTTATTTTTTTCAAGTACAGATGTAGGATGTTAGTTTAACCAAATTCTCACATCAGGAAAATAATCCTGCAGCAATGGATTATAATTGTATGGATTATAATTCTATGGATTATAATTAATGAACATTTTTGTAGAGGTTGAAACATTTTTGTTAGGAAAAATCAAGGTTAAAAATGTTAAGTGGATATTACAAACTTTAGAAGCCTTTTTAAACCTTGAATACAACCCGCTGGGCACAACAAGTCATTTCAAAATGGACATTTGGGTAAGATGTGGTTGAGACGTTGATCAATGAGCTTTCAACCTTTATTTATCCACTCAAAAAGACATACAGAAATTTGTTGAATTCTCAGTGTGTTATCACTATGCTTACAACCAGACAGTCATGGCCAAAAGTTTTGAGAATGACACAAATATGAATTTCCACAAGGGTTGCTGCTTCAGTGTCTTTAGATATTTTTGTCAGATGTTAATATGGAATACTGAAGTATAATTACAAGCCTTTCATAAGTGTCAAAGGATTTTATTGACAATTACATGAAGTTGATGCAAAGAGTCAATATTTGCAGTGTTGACCCTTTTTTTTCAAGACTTCTGCAATCTTCCCTGGCATGCTGTCAATTAACTTCTGCGCAGTCCATTCTTGCATAATCAATGCTTGGAGTTTGTCAGAATTTGTGGGTTTTTGTTTGTCCACCTGCCTCTTGAGGATTGACCACAAGTTCTCAATGGGATTAAGGCCTGGGAAGTTTCCTGACCATGGACCCAAAATATCGATGTTTTGTTCCCCTCGCAACTTAGTTATCACTTTTGCCTTATGGCAAGGTGCTCCATTATGCTGGAAAAGGCATTGTTTGTCACCAAACCGTTCCTGGATGGTTGGGAGAAGTTGCTCTCAGAGGATGTGTTGGTACCATTCTTTATTCATGGCTGTGTTCTTAGGCAAAATTATGAGTGTGCCCACTCCCTTGGCTGAGAAGCAACCCCACACATGAACGTTCTCAGGATGCTTTACTGTTGGCATGACACAGGAATGATGGTAGCGCAGGGGATTCATCAGAGAAAATGACTTTTTCCCAGTCCTCAGCAGTCCAATCCCTGTACCTTTCGCAGAATATCAGTCTGTCCCTGATGTTTTTCTTCGAGAGAAGTGGCTTCTTTGCTGAGAAGTGGCTTCTTGACACCAGGTCACCCTCCAAAAGTCTTCGTCTCACTGTGCGTGCAGATGTACTCACACCTGCCTGCTGCCATTCCTGAGCAAGCTCTGTACTGGTGGTGCCCCAAGCCAATTTCAAGTCTTGCCATAGATTTTCAACCCATTTACAACAAGCCCAAACTGTAACTAGGCCATTCAGGAACATTCAATGTCGTCTTGGTAAGCAACTCCAGTGCACAGTTGAAGTCGGAAGTTTATAGACACTTAGGTTGGAGTCATTAAAACTCGTTTTTCAACCACTCCACAAATTTCTTGTTAACAAACTATAGTTTTGGCAAGTTGGTTAGGACATCTACTTTGTGCATGACACCTGTAATCTTTCCAACAAGTGTTTACAGACAGATTATTTCACTTATAATTCACTGTATCACAATTCCAGTGGGTCAGAAGTTTACATACGCTAAGTAGACTGTGCCTTTAAACAGCTTGGAAAAATCCAGAAAATGATGTCATGGCTTTAGAAGCTTCTGATAGGCTAATTTACATCATTTGAGTCAATTGGAGGTGTATCTGTGGATGTATTTCACGTCCTACCTTCAAATTCTGTGCCTCTTTGCTTGACATCATCGGAAAATCAAAAGAAATCAGCCAAGACCTCAGAAAGAAAATTGTAGACCTCCACAAGTCTGGTTCGTCCTTGAGAGCAATTTCCAAACGCCTGAAGGTACCATGTTCATCTGTGCAAACAATAGTACCCAAGTATGAACACCATGGGACCATGTAGCCGCCATACCGCTCAATATGGAGGTGCGTTCTGTCTCCTAGAGATGAACGTACTTTGGTGCGAAAAGTGCAAATCAATCCCAGAACAACAGCAAAGGACCTTGTGAAGATGCTGGAGGAAACAGGTAAAAAAGTATCTATATCCACAGTAAAACGAGTCCTATATCGACATAACCTGAAAGGCCGCTCAGCAAGGAAGAAGCCACTGCTCCAAAACTGCCACAAAAAAAGCCAGACTATGGTTTTCAACTGCACATGGGGACAAAGATCGTACTTTTTGGAGAAATGTCCTCTGGTCTGATGAAACAAAAATAGAACTGTTTGGCCATAATGACCATTGTTGTGTTTGGAGGTAACAGGGGGAGGCTTGCAAGCCGAAGAACACCATCCCAACTGTGAAGCACAGTGGTGGCAGCATAATGTGGCTTTGCTGCAGGAGAGATTGGTGCACTTCACAAAATAGATGGCCTCATGAGGAATTTAAAATAATGTGGATATATTGAAGTAACATCTCAAGACAATCAGTCAGGAAGTTAAAGCTTGGTCAAAAATGGGTCTTCCAAATTGACAATGACCCCAAGCGTACTTCCAAAGTTGTGGCAAAATGGCTTAAGGACAACAAAGTCAAGGTATTGAAGTGGCCATCACAAAGCCTCAGTCTTATAGAAAATGTGTGGGCAGAACTGAAAAAGTGTGTGTGAGCAAGGAGGCCTACAATCCTAACTCAGTTACACCAGCTCTGTCAGGAGGAATGGGCCAAAATTCATCCAACTTATTGTGGGAAGCTTGTGGAAGGCAACCTGAAACGTTTGAAAAAAGTTAAACAATTTAAAGGCAATGCTACCAAATACTAATTGAGTGTATGTAAACTTCTGACCCACTGGGAATGTGATGAAAGAAATTAAAGATGAAATAAATCACTCTCTCTACTATTATTCTGACATTTCCCATTCTTAAAATAAAGTGGAGATCCTAACTGACCAAAAATTGAGAATTTTTACTCTGATTAAATGTCAGGAATTGTGAAAAACTGAGTTTAAATGTATTTGGCTAAGGTGTATGTAAACTTCCGACTTCAATTGTATTTTATTTGTGACATGTTGACATAATCCTGTAGTTTAAATTTCACGCTTAAAACAACAGTTAACTTTTTTTCAAATCCAATGTCTATTCCGTACAATACGTTGACAAATAAGGTTGATTCAACCAGTTTGTGCCCAGTGGGCAGTTTGCATTTTCAAATGAAGATCCTACATTTGTACATTTAAAGCACATTTATGGATCGCATCTCTGACTCATTCAATCTGCACCCTTCCAAAAAGTAGGAAAATCACATTGCAGTAGATCAAACTATTGTACAACAAATGAAGTCGCCTTTGTTTGGCAACTGAGTAATATTGAACAACCTCACCGAAGAGTGTAACTGATGATTCACATCTGAAAAGGTCCAGATGAACCTCTGCCATAATGGAATGAATTTCTCTCAAAGTTGGTATAAATCTGGGATAAAAAGGTGAGTCGTCATTTGAAAGGTTTAACCAGCAGTTTCTAAAAAGAAAGGGGATGGCTCATGCTTAGAATTTTAACAACTGGCTTCTGTAGTGGAATGTGAAGGGCATTTAAATGACTTAACACCACAATGTATACTGTATATGAAGTGACACATAGTATGAGAAGTGATGGGATTATTGCTTCCCTGGAGATAGAAAATCAGCTAATTGTGGCTTTTAATATCAAGGTAGTTGCAGATTGAGGAGAGGGGAAGAGGGATGAGAAATAGTTATATAAATGGCAGCAAATTACCACACAGATGCCTGTGGCATTTTCCTGCGCCGCACACTGCCATGCTTGGGTACACGATCTGAAGGCAAAATGGATTATGCTGAGAGGTGCAGTTTCCTTGCCAAGACTCAAAATCCCTCATCCAATATATCAATAACAGGATAACATCCTTGATGTGAATATACTCATATATACAGTAAATGCCCAAAATATCAAGAGCACTTAAGTTGGGTAATGTGACAGGAAATCAATCCATTTCCATTTGAAAATGGATAATAAAGTATTGCTCTGAGTTGACCAGGTACCCATGTACATTTTGTTGACCTTTTCTATCCAGTGTGTTAATTGAGGTGGATTGAAAGATGCCTCTCATTTTAGATTGAGAGGTAGACAGCACTCAGTGGGAGATAGATTTCTGTTCAAAACAATCATGTGCACGCAAAATCTTTGGAGAACAGTTTCACCATGTACAACATTCCAATCTAGTCAAGGCTAAAATAACCCTGTACTGCTATAGTGCATGTCCAGATTGCAACAACTGAGCCACATGAGTTACAGGTGAAAAACCTGTACCTCTATTTGAGAATAATGCCCTATGACATGTTCAGCTCCAATTGAAGGTCAATTGACATAAATGGGTGAAAGAATCCAATTTAAAAGACAACACATTTGGGAAAAACGATTATGCTATCCAAGCATTCTGTCTAACCTGCCAAAGGGACAAATTAATCTCACTCAAGCTTTTTAATCATTCTTCAAGATTAAATTGAGCGTGATAAGGAGACATGCTCCTGCCGTCTGCACTATCTCACAGTCATTAACTCAAATTAACCAGTGGGCACTCAACCTGTATCTATTCAACAAGTACTGAACAGGAACTAATCATGAAGAGAGGAGACTGCTTTTACGTCATTTGTTAATCTTATAGCAGCAGCCAACCCAACTGCAGTAATTGCTTAACAGCTCTACCGCACACGTGACCCCCGCCCGGGCCGGTCGGCATATTGCAAACCCAGCTCGCTGTGAGCCAGACGGTGTGCAGCCTTCACAACAGTCTATTTGCAGAAGCAGCCTGGGTCAAACCCCCAAAGAAGATTAAGTCTCACTTCCATCACTCCCTACAGTACTGAGCCGCACAACCAGGCCTCAGCAAAACTAGGGACACACCCCATTATGTAGTAGGCCTACCTGGACGAGAACTTGATGGCTGTCATAGCATATAAAAGTATGTTAAAACTGACTGATGTGTAGAATTGAGGAGGTGGTGAACAGTGGTAGGACAGGTAGGACTGGTAGGACAGGGCAGGACACAGTAGGCTGTAAGCAGCTGACACTCACATGGAAGTCACACACGCACTGTGTCAAGGAGTTATTCACATTTGCTAAAGTTTCCAATGTTTGTTTGTATCATTGGAAAATCACACAGAATTATCTTGAGACCCGTTGGAAAGTTGTTTCCAATATTTTCAAAATAAAACATTTTGATTCTATACGCATACCAAATCAAATACTGTACTATAGGTAATAAACTGGAAATAATATTTGACAGTATTAAACAGTAGCCTCACAAAATTGTGAATGACACTTCTTCTGGAGTAGTAATTTGATTTGGTCAAGCAAGGCCCCTTTCCGTTCCTGTCAGCAGTTGTGTGTGATGTAATGACAAGAGCCCTGAGTGGATGCTGTGTCATTGTGCTGACTCACAAAATATAACTGACTGGGAGCCAACCATAACATACTGCTCTGTTGTGACAGGCTGGGTATACCCCATGGCCACTCCTCCGGTATCTCGAGTTAGCGACACACACAGCCAGTGTCCTTCCCTGTGCCTTATGCTTTTCCATGTCCTTTCTCGGCCAAAGGAGGCAACACACCCTGGCATTACCCCTGTGCTTTAAGCACTCCCTAAGCTCCATGTGCTAGTTAGTGCTACCCCCATGCTTCCTTCCACAAGCCAACAGGAGCTTAGTGTCTGTCATTGGGGGGCAAGGGATGCCCTATCTTACTTCACTGTTCACTTAATCGTTACAAATCACCAAGCTCATTTCACAAAGACCTTTGGTCTGATGGCACTGCACCCATCTCTGGGTAGTCAGGTTTCAATGTACCAGTTAATAAATACAGTACATGTATGTGAAGTGGAACATGTTTCAGGTTTTGGAGCCCGTCAGCTTGAATTACATGATGTCCATAGTGACTCAAATATTGCACAAGGACAAAATTCAATGAAAAGGATTGCCCAGTCGGCAGTTGCCCATCTGATTGACAAAATCAACTCAGCATTTGTCTCCATTCATCCATGTTTCTCCATGCAGGCCTATATTAAAGTCACATGATGTGACCACTGGTACAATTACTACCTTGCCTAGTCAAGGAGTGACCTGTGATGTCACTCTGATGAATGCGATCAGGAACTGACGCCAACCCTCTGAGCAGAACCTAGACAACCCCTACATAACACGTGTAACCAATGTTCATAAAACACACTGCAGTCTGTTGAGTGTCCTGCCAGTTTACTGAAGCAGGATAATGGGGACTGACCCGTGTGTGAGCCAACAGTGGGTTCCCCTGACCATCTGTCACCTCCAGCACCTCCTCCTAAAACATGTTCCTATCAGGCCTACTGCTAAAACTCCTAACAGACACTAAGCACCTCCTCTTGAATTAGGTGACTCAATGTTATTAAAATAAAATAAGAACGTGTACACTGCGCTCACTTATATCACTCGTGTTTATTAGCATAACTAAATCTAGTCTCCCTAAAACTCCAGCATGGTTCTTCAGAAAACCTCCTGTTTATACCATTTGAGGTTGGCAGTGGACTGAACCATTAGATGCTTTAGATTTTGCCCATAGAGAGGACAAATGTGCAATTGTGGGAATACAATGCATTACACTTCCCCACTCTAGTAAAAAAAAGAAGATAAAAGCATGCACATTAAACCGTTACTAATGGGTCAATTGACTGCTTTTCTTGGACTGAATTCTGGGAAGCACAGTACACATGGTGTACCATTGGGAGTGTGTATGCAAGACAATAAATAAAGCTGCTGTCTGTAAAATATTATTTAACACTTTATCACATTAGACAGATTCATATAAGACCTTAGTCCTGGAGACATAGATCCAAGAACTAACTTGAACATGAATACTAAACCATAATACCTAACCTTACACTGCAGGCATTTGGTGCCGGAGTTCATATGATCAACTGATCAGCATATACTAAAATTAACTACACTAAAGAAAAGTATAAACACAACATGTAAAGTGTTGGTCCCATGTTTCATGAGATGAAATAAAACATCTCAGAATTTTTCCATATGCACAAAAAGCTAATTTCTCTCAAATTTTGTGCACACATTTCTTTACATCCCTGTTAATTAGCATGTCTTCTTTGCCAAGATAATCCATCCACCTGATAGCTGTGGCATATCAAGAAGCTGATTAAACATCATGATCATTACACAGGTACACCTTGTGCTGGGGACAATAAAAGGCCACTCTATCATGTGCAGTTTTGACACACAACACAATGCCACAGAGGGAGCGGGCAATTGGCATGCTGACTGCAGAAATAACAACCAGAGCTGTTGCCAGAGAATTTAATATTAATTTCTCTACCATAAGCCTCCTCCAACATTGTTTTAGAGAACTTGGCAGTACATCCAACCGGACATCCAACCGGACAACTGGAGACCACGTGTATGGCGTTGTGTGGCCAAGCGGTTTGCTTACGACAACGTTGTGAGCAGAGTTCCCCCATGGTGGCGGTGGGGTCATGGCATGGGCAGGCATAAGCTTCAGACAACAATCACAATTGCATTTTTATCAATGTCCATTTGAATGCACAGCGATACCATGACGAGATCCTGAGATCCATTCTCGTATGATAATTCACTGCCCCATGTCAGAAGGATCTGTACACAATTCCTGGAAGCTGAAAATGGCCTAGTTCCCAGCATACTCACCAGACATGTCACCCATGGAGCATGTTTGGGATGGTCTGGGTCGACGTGTACGACAGCGTCAACCAGTTCCCGCCAATATCCAGAAACTTCTCACAGCCATTGAAGTGGAGTGTGACAACATTCCACAGGCCACAATCAACAGCCTGATCAACTCTATGCGAAGGAGAGGTGTCATGCTGCATGAAGCAAATGGTGGTCACACCAGAAACTGACATTTTTTTATCCATGCCCCTACTTTCTTCTTTTTTTTACAGATGCATATCTGTACTCCCAGTCATATGAAATCCATAGATTCGAGCCTAATGAATTCATTTCAATTGTCTGAGTTCTTTATTTGAACAGTAACTCAGTCAAATCTTTGAAATTGTTGCATGATGCGTTTATATTTTTGTTTAGTATACATGTATTGGTTAAGAGTGCAAAATACTGTGCATCAATATACAGCATGTGTGATATTATTCATATACTGTATTTGTTTAATGTATCATCTCAACTGTACAACACACAGAGCAGTATGCACTAAGCACACATGAACCATAATCTTCCGGGTTCTTTCTTATCTGATTACTTCATAGGTTAAAAGAGGATTAAGCTGTTGGTGGCACAATATTCTCCTCTACTGTTTTGATTGAGTTGGAAGTAAAGAGATATCTAAAGACAAATTCAAATTGGGACACAAGATCTGTTATTAATAAACAAATTGATCAAATTCCATATATCTGATATATTGAGATTCACTTCATACCGAGTTTTGCCAGCAGCTGAGCTGAAGTTGAAAACGGGTTAAGGAGGTCTAGCCCCTACAGTACTCCCCTACTTTACTGCAACCAAGATCATAAATTATGAGACTACATTATGAAATTAGAGAGATTCCTGCAAGCAGCTATGATACCATGGGATGGGATGGATTTGGACTGACCCATAGTCAGTAGGCCTAAACTCAACCCAGGTCAACGCTTTGGTCTTACCTTAGCAGCAAGAGAAGAGCTAGGCTTCTCGAGGAGGTCCCACAGCTTCTGTCTCTTGTCTGGACAGCAGCCTTCTTCCGGCTCCTCCCCGTCCTTTTCTCTGAGCGACTCGGCCTCCCTCCTCAACTCCTCGTTCATCTGCTCCTTCTTCTGGTGGTACCTGGCCTGGCAGCAGGATTCCAGGTAGATCTCATCTATACCCCAGTAGTCGAGCTCCTGGCCGAAGGACAGGGCGCACATCTCCTCCATCATGTGCAGCTTCCCTGTTCTGTAAAAGTTCAGAATGGAGGAGAATGCCCCTGGGTGCCTATCGAAGAAGTATTCATTATCAGTCAAGCTGTAATCGTCACAGATTTCCATTAAGGTTTCATGGGTATTGCAGTCTCTGAGTTTACCCAGCCTGGTCCTGGGGAGACGGTCCAGGGTCCTCCATAGGACCTCGTGGACCAGCCCCCCAACATTGATGCGGACTCTTCTGGATCGAGCCTTAGTACGGATGATGTCGATCGGCTCTGGTGGGAGTGAGCCTACAGGACGTGAGTTGCTTTTGGGGATCCCAAAGCTAGCTCTCTCCGCCATGATGGTCACAGTTCAGGTGTTATGCTAGGTCAGGTCAAATCCACTGACCCCTCAATTAGGATTGGGCCCAACAACTTTGAATGTGAGAGGAACTTCAAACCGGTTTCCCCATGGCTTCAACTGAAAGAAAAAACATGAAAAAAACAGGGACACTAATTTTACCATTAGTTGAGGACAAATGTGCATCTGAATGCATCATCATTTTTGAATACCTGATTTTAAAATATCCCCATCAGTTTATAATGACTACATGTAAGCAGTGACATAATTTACTAACTAGTGCTCATCAAGCCTGGTCATGGGGACCCACAGGGTGTGCGTGCTCGTTGTGCCCAGTAGGCCTCAACTAATCAGCTGATCAACACGCCCTTGACTAGTTAAATCAGGTCTGTTAGTATAGCATGAAAATCCAGACTGAATTATTATCCTTAGCGTGACTCAGTCTAGATTTCCAGGCTAGTGTTATTACATGGCTGGAACAAAATCCTACACACCCTGTGGTTCCCCAAGACCAGGATTGAAGAACAATATAGCCAATCCATTAAATAAATGTTATGTGAGCTCATGGTATTGCAGAACCACCCTGAAAAGTTATTCTTTATCAAATAAAATAAAGAGTGCTCTATGCATTGAAGGCAATAGACCTAAGATTTAATTGTGTTGGCTTAAGTTAACCATAAATCTCACCGCAAGTAGCCTATTACACTTAGCTACACTCTTAGAAAAATGTGCTATCTAGATTTTAAAAGGGTTTCTTCGTCAGTCCACATAGGAGAACCCTTTGAAGAACCCTTGTTGGTTCAAGGTAGAAACCTTTTGGTTCCAAGTATAACAATTTTAGGTTCAATGTACAACCGTTTCCACAGAGTGTAGGCTACTGTTCATGACTTCATAATAGCCTCCAAGCTATTTATACAGGAAACTCTAGGGCACTCGTTTTAACCAATTTACACTAGATTTGGAGGGTGTCACTTGGAGGGTAAATTTTACCCAACTCTGTCTTGATAGGTCTTGATAATAAGGCACTTTATTATAGCCTAGGATAAATTCTAAGAGGTAACATAGTTGTACTTTATCACCCCAAGGTTACTTATGTAATACACAGAAAACCTCATTCAAGATCAAATGGAACCAATATATGATTTGGTATCCTACCCAATATACCATATCAATTCAGTAACCTGAACTTTTCGAACATCTTATCTGGTAATCAGATCCTTACTGATCCTGTATTTCACTGTAATCAAACATAATTTATTTCACATATAGTCTATTATGAACGTCTTTGCATTTTACACAACCTAAATAATAGAGCAGTAGATAGGCTAAAAAGATAAGATATTAT
Organism: Oncorhynchus mykiss; assembly: GCF_057628025.1. NCBI lineage: Eukaryota > Metazoa > Chordata > Actinopteri > Salmoniformes > Salmonidae > Oncorhynchus > Oncorhynchus mykiss. The sequence goes on from NC_143049.1 coordinate 20,336,186, forward strand.
TATTTTTAAACAACGTTTCAGAAAATATATGAAAAGTGAACATTTCAGAAAAAAACGGAGTCTAATATAGCCTAATAACAATCCGTGGCCTACCTTTTTGTATCACTCTTATCTTTCAAACCAAACTCCTCTCCCTCGAAGAGAATTGAAGAGACAGGTTATCCGTGATTAGGCTACCCTCCCATCCGACTAGTACCGCAAGCCGTCTGTAACTGGAGTAGAGGATATCTTCCACATTTTATCTTTGTCACATTTAGAAATAAACAGAGAAATATCGTCCTTGTAGTGAGAAAATACTACTACCAGTAGTAAAACTGCAAACGACACACTCCATGGGGATATGATAAGAGGTTGTCCTCGGATATCGAACATGTAAAAATAAACGGATGAGCGCACCATGGGGCTATCTGTATAGCAAGACGCACAGGATCGAGTAATAGGGGGAAGCTTTTTTCCACCCGCTGGCTGCAACACAGCCCGGAGGTGAAAGCTAATTGGATTGAGATGTACATCACCAAGGACAGCTCCAGATCAACGAGAGCGAGCCCGGGTAGATCTACGAACTCTACTCAGTGCAAGACCTGTGTCAACGAGGGAGGTTGCATGTTGTAATGTTCTAGTGTCTAGTCAAGCATTCAAAGTTTTTCTGAAGACTTTGATAGGAAAAAAAAAGAAAAAACACTGTTGCGGTTGAATGAAAATGTTAGCCTATACATTTCGACTTTTGGAATAGACTAGAACAACTTCCTTTTTCTCATATAGTTATGTAGTGTTACATTAGTCAGAAATAGGCTAGTATTGCCCAGACAAAAATAAAGCATAAAGTATTACGAATAAATCAGTAAAGTACATTTGTATATATTGTATAAGTCGTTATGGGAGCAAGAAGACCAGAGAAGAACCAAACCAACACTGTCCCCAAGGGCGAACAGGATATTCTTGGCTCCATGAAAATGTTAACTACGTTACTACCTCAATTATACTGAATGGAACATCTTTATACAAAATTCAACCAAGTAAGGCTCGTTATAAAATAATGGGATCAAAGAATCCGTGCTTGAAAATAACCACAACAGAACTATTTTTACATTTCGCACATGATGAATTCCAATGCCCTCAGTTTTGTTCCTTAAAACAGTACTTTATGACTTGTTGTCACCTTGGATGAATGATATGATAATGTGTATTTTGGAGTTGCCTGTCCAGGCTCACCAGACCAGTTACATTACCAGGCTGCGGCAGGGACATCCCACATCCTCAATACAATAATAGATTGGGACTCCTCGTCCTTCCTTTGTACATTGGAATATGTAGACCATTATCAGCCAGGGAACCTAAATATCTCACGTTAGAGGTTTATTCTAGAAGGCTATTTCTGGTGAGCAGCCAGATGCAATCTGCCGCTGCCACCTCCAGCCAAGGGGAGGGTACCCTTTAGTGATGGGTCGTACGCCGCAACAACGGCTCTTTTTGAATCGCTCTTTTTGGTGAAAGTTGGGAACCGAATTACATATGTGAAAGAGCCGTTTATTTGGCTCCCTGATTTGCATACTGTACTGTTATTATTGCTTTTTGAGATTCAGACATGGATTATCTGCAGATAAATTATTAAAACATAATCTGAAGATGGTAATTCCTCATTGCAGGAACAAAATATTGAGGAGAGAGCCATATTCTGTTCCACACCATATTAGATTTAGGCATCCAATATTGGCCTACGCTGCCTCTGTAGCAGGTTGCTGGCAAGATAATAGGGACAGATCATTCTTCCCTAAGCCAAATGACAAGTCACGACAGTTTTCCAGCAAAGGCTACAGTAGTCTACTGCTAGTATGAAAACAGCATTGTTCCCCACACAATGTTTAAGATCTGACTGATAGTGGGGACATTGATGACTTCATAACGGAGAAGAGAAATAGCTGTTTCAAAAGTGACCACAAGAGGGGGTATGTTGCTTAATCAGAGAACAAAATATGTTCCACAGTATAAGCATATAAACTACTACTGTTCTCTGTAAGAACATTATTTCGCATTGACAAAGTTTGACATTCAATCCAGTGGCGTACTTACATTACCACTAAACAAATCTGTCTGATTTTCCATTGACTCTTGTCTTACCCCAGTAAAATTAATATGAAATGATAGTAGAAAATTCCACTAAATTAAATACCTTCCATTATTATTTCATTAAATACCTCATAGTATATCATACATTTTAAAGCAATGTTTCATGACATTTATGACTAAGAACTCTGTACAGATGTAGGTTCTTAATTTGATCACCCTGTTGCAGGAGAACATGTAGTGTATTTAAGATTTAAAAGCCTTCTGAAGTTTGTAATTTCCACTTAGAAATTTCAGACTATATTTTCCATTACGAAAAATGTATCAACCCATAGAAATGTCCATTAATTATAATCCATATAATAATTCACATTCCCTGTTGCTGCAGGATTATTTTCCTGCTATAGAAAACGGGTTCAAATTAAGATCCTACATGTGTATGTGTTGGGACATTTATAGCTCAACTATATTGGCAATCAATCAAACATAGTAACACATTTCCAATTAAAAACACAATAAACTAGATGATGGCCAGGGACCATGCTAACCAAACAAATATTGACTGTGATTGGACTCAATAATAGAGGTCCCTATCTTTATTGAACATATTCTTGAACATATAAATGGTTCATTGCCCAGGTTCCCAAAGAGAATTGTTTCAAGAGAAAACATGAACGTCTTATGAAAGCCATCATATAAAATAATTTTAAAAAACAACCATGAAGCCCGAAAAAGAAAGAAAATTCACGAGAACCAAAATGTGTACTTCAACCATGCTCTACCAAGGTTTTCCAGCACACAGCTTTGACCTACTACAGTAGCTATGTTAGTCTATTTGTATTTCCAACAATGTGTAGGCAGGTTGCTTAGGATTCAAACCTTCTCAAACAGCCTAATTCATATGCTCCCACAATAATATGATTTGTTCCTCATACAAGGTAATGTATTGAATTCTTTCCACCCCACACTAAGACATTACTCAATTTTCAAGCTTTTCTTATTATTATATTCAAGCAAGCTTTGTTTTTATACTTACAAGACCAGCAGGCTTGATTGAGTGAGCTGTTTTGTCTTGTAGTAACGTGGTGCCTGCCTGTAATTCCTTAAACATTTATTTTATGTCATTGAAAAATAAAAATAAATCATAACATATTTTTTCATCAGTAGTTACCCAACATAATAGGCGGTGGTGTGTTTGACACAGTCACTCATATAGATATAGAGGTCTATAGGGTCTGTCTGCATTCCTTATTTCTATAACAGTTAGCTTACCTATGTAACATTGACATACTGTAACCACTTGTTTTTCAAACATGGTCCTGTTTTATCAAATGGGCAATTCATTACCTCTGTAAAATGATTATGTAGCTTAAAGTTGTGTATTGCATTTACTTTTGCAATAAAGATGACGCTACAATAATACACATTCACAAACAAAACAAAAAACATCAGAGGCAGACCTGTGGGCGAAAACAGCGCGTTGATGAGAAGTCGAAGAAGAATAGCAAGAATCGTGCAAACTTACAGGCAGGCCACAAACAGGCAAATAACAGGGCATTGTAACAGTGGTGTGCAGAACAGCGTCTCGGAATGCACAACTCGTCTGTCCTTGTCACAGATGGGCTATTATAGCAGACGACCACACCGGGTTCCACTCCTATCAGCTAAAAACAAGAAGTTGCTCCAGTGGGCATGTGACCACCAACACTGGAGAATTGAGGATTGAGGAGTGGAAAATACTAGATGGTGTACCTAATAAACTGGCCACTGTGTGTACTGCGTACTTTACCCATGCTCTACCAACGTTTTCCAGCACACAGTGTTGAAGTACTACAGTAGCTATGTTGGTCTATTGTACTTCAACAATATGTAGACAAGTTGCTTAGAATTCAAACCTTCTCAAACAGGCTAATTCATACTGTGAGGGATAATGGAGTTAGAGTGTCATGCTAAAAAATATACAAATATATATGTATAATACAGTTGAAGTCGGAAGTTTACATACACATTAGCAAAATACATTTAAACTCAGTTTTTCACAATTCCTGACATTTAATCTGAGTAAAAATACCCTGTTTTAGGTCAGTTAGGATCCCCACTTCAATTTAAGAATGTGAAATGTCAGAATAATGGTAGAGAGAATGATTTATTTCAGCTTTTATTTCTTTCATCACATTCCCAGTGGGTCAGAAGTTTACATACGCTCAATTAGTATTTGGTAGCATTGCCTTTAAATTGTTTAACTTGGGTCAAATGTTTCGGGTTGCCTTCCTCAAGCTTCCCACAATAAGTTGGATGAATTTTGGCCCATTCCTCCTGACAGAGCTGGTGTAACTGAGTCAGGTTTGTAGGCCTCCTTCCTCGCACACACTTTTTCAGTTCTGCCCACACATTTTCTATAAGACTGAGGTCAGGGCTTTGTGATGGCCACTTCAATACCTTGACGTTGTTGTCCTTAAGCCATTTTGCCACAACTTTGGAAGTATGCTTGGGGTCATTGTCCATTTGGAAGACCAATTTGCGACCAAGCTTCAACTTCCTGACTGATGTCTTGAGATGTTGCTTCAATATATCCACATCATTTTCCAGCCTCATGATGCCATCTATTTTGTGAAGTGCACCAATCCCAGAAAAGCACCCCCACAACATGATGCTGCCACCCCTGTGCTTCACGGTTGGGATGGTGTTCTTCGGCTTGCAAGCCTCCCCCTTTTTCTTTGCTTTTTTATGGTGGTTTTGGAGCAGAGGCTTCTTCCTTGCTGAGCAGCCTTTCAGGTTATGTCGAAATAGGACTCGTTTTACTGTGGATATAGATACTATTGTACCTGTTTCCTCCAGCATCTTCACGAGGTCTTTTGCTGTTGTTCCGGGATTGATTTGTACTTTTCGCACCAAAGTACGTTCATCTCTAGGAGACAGAACACGTCTCCTTCCTGAGCGGTATGACGGCTGCGTGGTCCCATGGTGTTTATACTTGCGTATGATGTTTCTAACTATTGATTGTCCACCTGTGGTAAATTCAGTTGATTGGACATTATTTAGAAAGGCACACACCTGTCTATACAGTTGAAGTCGGAAGTTTACATACAGTGCCTTGCGAAAGTATTCGGCCCCCTTGAACTTTGCGACCTTTTGCCACATTTCAGGCTTCAAACATAAACATATAAAACAACAAGTGGGACACAATCATGAAGTGGAACGACATTTATTGGATATTTCAAACTTTTTTAACAAATCAAAAACTGAAAAATTGGGCGTGCAAAATTATTCAGCCCCTTTACTTTCAGTGCAGCAAACTCTCTCCAGAAGTTCAGTGAGGATCTCTGAATGATCCAATGTTGACCTAAATGACTAATGATGATAAATACAATCCACCTGTGTGTAATCAAGTCTCCGTATAAATGCACCTGCACTGTGATAGTCTCAGAGGTCCGTCAAAAGCGCAGAGAGCATCATGAAGAACAAGGAACACACCAGGCAGGTCCGAGATACTGTTGTGAAGAAGTTTAAAGCCGGATTTGGATACAAAAAGATTTCCCAAGCTTTAAACATCCCAAGGAGCACTGTGCAAGCGATAATATTGAAATGGAAGGAGTATCCGACCACTGCAAATCTACCAAGACCTGGCCGTCCCTCTAAACTTTCAGCTCATACAAGGAGAAGACTGATCAGAGATGCAGCCAAGAGGCCCATGATCACTCTGGATGAACTGCAGAGATCTACAGCTGAGGTGGGAGACTCTGTCCATAGGACAACAATCAGTCGTATATTGCACAAATCTGGCCTTTATGGAAGAGTGGCAAGAAGAAAGCCATTTCTTAAAGATATCCATAAAAAGTGTCGTTCAAAGTTTGTCACAAGCCACCTGGGAGACACACCAAACAAGTGGAAGAAGGTGCTCTGGTCAGATGAAACCAAAATTGAACTTTTTGGCAACAATGCAAAACGTTATGTTTGGCGTAAAAGCAATACAGCTCATCACCCTGAACACACCATCCCCACTGTCAAACGTGGTGGTGGCAGCATCATGGTTTGGGCCTGCTTTTCTTCAGCAGGGACAGGGAAGATGGTTAAAATTGATGGGAAGATGGATGGAGCCAAATACAGGACCATTCTGGAAGAAAACCTGATGGAGTCTGCAAAAGACCTGAGACTGGGACGGAGATTTGTCTTCCAACAAGACAATGATCCAAAACATAAAGCAAAATCTACAATGGAATGGTTCAAAAATAAACATATCCAGGTGTTAGAATGGCCAAGTCAAAGTCCAGACCTGAATCCAATCGAGAATCTGTGGAAAGAACTGAAAACTGCTGTTCACAAATGCTCTCCATCCAACCTCACTGAGCTCGAGCTGTTTTGCAAGGAGGAATGGGAAAAATTTTCAGTCTCTCGATGTGCAAAACTGATAGAGACATACCCCAAGCGACTTACAGCTGTAATCACAGCAAAAGGTGGCGCTACAAAGTATTAACTTAAGGGGGCTGAATAATTTTGCACGCCCAATTTTTCAGTTTTTGAAATGTTAAAAAAGTTTGAAATATCCAATAAATGTCGTTCCACTTCATGATTGTGTCCCACTTGTTGTTGATTCTTCACAAAAAAATACAGTTTTATGTCTTTATGTTTGAAGCCTGAAATGTGGCAAAAGGTCGCAAAGTTCAAGGGGGCCGAATACTTTCGCAAGGCACTGTACACTTAGGTTGGAGTCATTAAAACTTGTTTTTGAACAACTCCACAAATGTCTTGTTAAGTAACAATAGTTTTGACAAGTCGGTTAGGACATCTACTTTGTGCATGACACAAGTAACTTTTCCAACAATTGTTTACAGACAGATCATTTCAGATATAATTCACTGTATCACAATTCCAGTGGGTCAGAAGTTTACATACACTAAGTTGATTGTGCCTTTAAACAGCTTGAAAAATTCCAGAAAATCATGTCATGGCTTTAGAAGCCTCTGATAGGCTAATTGACATAATTTGAGTCAATCGGAGGTGTACCTGTGGATGTATTTCAAGGCCTACCTTAATAAACTCAGTGCCTCTTTGCTTGATATCATGGTCAAATCAAAAGAAATCTGCCAAGACATCAGAAGAAAAAATGGTAGACCTCCACAAGTCTGGTTCATCCTTGGGAGCAATTTCCAAACGCCTGAAGGTACCATGTTCATCTGTACAAACAATAGTAAGCAAGTATAAACACTATGGGACCACACAGCCGTCATACTGCTCAGGAAGGAGACGCTTTCTGTCTCCTAGAGATGAACGTACTTTGGTGCAAAAGGTGCAAATCAATCCCGGAATAACCGCAAAGGACCTTGTGAAGATGCTGGAGGAAACAGGTACAAAAGTATCTATATCCACAGCATAACGAGTCCTATATCGACATAACCTGAAAGCCCCCTCAGCAAGAAGAAGCCACTGCTCCAAAACCTCCATACAAAAGTCTGACTACGGTTTGCAACTGCACATGGGGACAAAGATCGTACTTTTTGGAGAAATGTCCTCTTTTCTGATGAAACAAAAATAGAACTGTTTGACCATAATGACCATTGTTACATTTGGAGGAAAAAGGGGGAGGCTTGAAAGCCGAAAAACACCATCCCAACCGTGAAGCATGGGGGTGGCAGCATCATGTTGTGGGGGTGCTTTGCTGTAGGAGAGACTGGTGCACTTCACAAAATAGATGGCATAATGAGGATGGAAAATTATGTGGGTATATTGAAGCAACATATCAAGATATCAGTCAGGAAGTTAAAGCTTGGTCACAAATGGGTCTTCCAAATTGACAATGACCCCAAGCATACTTCCAAAGTTGTGGCAAAATGGCTTAAGGACAACAAAGTCAAGGTATTGAAGTGGCCATCACAAAGCCCTGACCTCAAACCTATAGAACATTTGTGGGCAGAACTGAAAAAGCATGTGCAAGCAAGGAGGCCTACAAACCTGACTCGGTTACACCAACTCTGTCAGGAGGAATGGGACAAAATTCACCCAACTTATTGTGGGAAGCTTGTGGAAGGCAACCCAAAATGTTTGACCCAAGTTAAACAATTTAAAGGCAATGCTACCAAATACAAATTTAGTGTATGTAAACTTCTGACCCACTGGGAATGTGATGAAAGAAATTAAAGCTGAAAGAAATAATTCTCTCTTCTATCATTCTGACATTTCACATTATTTAAATAAAGTGGTGATCCTAACTGACCTAAGACAGGGACATTTTACAATGATTAAATGTCAGGAATTGTGAAAAACTGAGTTTAAATGTATTTGGCTAAGGTGTATGTAAACTTCCGACTTCAACTGTATGTCAACCTGACACTATTCAAATGGACAGTCTGGTGATGATAGCACGCGTTAATTCCAAAATGTTTTGTTCATTCACTCAGTACTGATTGAATATTTATTTATCTTGCTTGTAAAGCATTTTTTTTTGTCTAAAACAGTTTCATTTTATAGCCAACCAAGTTAGCAAGCATGGCAAGCATTTTCTATTGACTGCGCACAGGTTGTACAAGCTAGCAAGCAATGATCATTATGATGTTGTTGTTTTAACTGGATGCTTCGTGTGCAACTCGCACTCCTGCTACTTTCTAGTTGTGGATGGTGATTTCCGGTTTTTGGGAGCTTGACTCTGTGTTGATCAGTCACTGCAAATTTGGATTATAATGACAAGACGGAAATTGTATTGACAGAGGAGGGAGCATACTGAATTAATGCATAAGGCAAGGGATAGAATTCGGTGGAGAGTCCTCAGAGGAGGAAGGGGAGGACCTTCCTCCTCAGTGAGTTTCATAAAAATAAAAATAGTGTCGAAGAAGGAGAGTGATGGAGTTCTGCATCATATGACCTGGCCTCCACAATCACCTGACCTCAACCCAATTGACATGGTTTGGGATGAGTTGGACCGCAGAGTGAAGGAAAATCAGCCAAGAAGTGCTCAGCATATGTGGGAACTCCTTCAACGCTGTTAGAAAAGCATTCCAAGTGAAGCTGGTTGAGAGAATGCCAAGAGTGTGCAAAGCCGTCATCAAGGCAAAGGGTGGCTACTTTGAAGAATCTCAAATCTAAAATATATTTAGATTTGTTTAATACTTTTGTGGTTACTACATGATTCCATATGTGTTATTTCATAGTTTTGATGTCTTTACTATTATTCTACAATGTAGAAAATAGTAAAAATAGAGAAAAACCCTGGAATGAGTAGGTGTGTCCAAACATTTGACTGGTACTGTATACATATTTTTACTTTCACTTACTTAGCTAGCAAATGCAGCTAACTAGTTTAGTCTACTCAAACACCCAATTCAAACGGATCAAATGCTATGTTAGCTAGCTGGCTATGGCTATCCAACACTCTTCCAAGTCAAGGTAAGCTTTTGGTTTTATTCATTTATTGCCACTAGGGTCCGCCGGTATAACTGCTAAACTGCATGATGTACACTGCAATGCATGATTGTAACAGGTTTACTACCGCATTAGTTCTAGTTGTTATGTTGACTATGATGTTAATATGACGTTAATATGTTGACAACGATGTAGGCTGTGTGTAACGGTTAGCTGTTATGGTATGAAAGTCTGGATTGGAAAGTTTTTTTCACCTGGTCACCGGCAGCTGTTGTATTGCGCACTGAAGTCCACAAGAAAAGGAAAAAGGTGAGAGGAGGAGAGAGTGTAGAAGCGAGAAGGATTTATATATACAACAAGCAAAGTGATCATGTGGTTTATACTGTATGTGGCTGCTAGTTCTGTGTTTGCTTGTGATCAGCGGTACATTCATTCCAGCCAATTCTGTAGAAAAACATTTCTTCGACGGAAGAAAACTGAATGAAACGGGGAAAAATATACCTGAATTTGTCCACTTAAAACTCTCATTTGCAACTGTTGGACTAATGATGACAACTTAGGTCAGCTAGATGCATGCAAAAGTGTGCAAGGTGTTATTGAATGTGTCACTGTCTGTCACCTTGACTACTCAAATTTCTCTCGACCTATGCATCTAAGTTGCTAACTTTCATTCGTCGGCTACGTTGTAGCAACCTCATGATGGGTATAGGGAAAATTGAAGTATCATGTCTAAACCTATCAATGTAACATTGAGCTGGGTGAATGGAATATGAATGACAGTCATCCAATATGCTGTAATATAAATAAGGCCATGCCCATTAAAAAAAAGTCCTCCCTCATCTTAAACAGCAGTGACTGCCACTGATAGGATTTTCTTCGGATCGTCTAACAGCCACATCATTTTTTTACATTTAACTAGGCAAGTCAGTTAAGAACAAATTCGTATTTACAATCACGGCCTACACCGGCCAAACCCGGATGACGCTGGGTCATGACTGGTTATGATACAGCCTGGATTCGAACCAGGCTGTCTGTAGTGACGCCTCAAGCGCCATCTTAGACCACTGTGCCACTTGCGAGCCCCTGTGCATGCATTAAAAATTAGCAGTGTTGCAGTTTTACCAAAATTTGGTGCATCTAACTGATTATAATAGCAGCTCTGATTACACAGAAGTGTCCAGGTCAGCAGTTTAGGGGGGAAAAGGGGGATACGTAGTCAGCTGTACAACTGAAATGTGACTTCCGCAATTAACCCGACCCCTCTGAATGAAAGGTGCAGTAGGCTGCCTTAATCAGCATCCACATTTTCGGCACCCAGGGAACCCACTGGTTAACTGCCTTGCTCAGAACGACAGATTTTTACCTTGTCAGCTTGGGGATTTGATCCAGCAAACTTTCGGTTACAGGCCCAACACTCTTAACCACTATGCTACCTGCCACCCCATGTTTACACAGATTACTTCAGCCATATGAAAAACCTTCCATAGCAAAATATACTTACCTAGCTAGCTAGTTAGCTACCTTACTTTTGCTTCTCACCCAACTGGTGATTTCTAGCTAGCTACAGCTGCTAGCCTACAGCTGCTAGCTAGATTTTAACTTAACACTGAGCTTCAACCAATGCATACTATAGTCGAACTAACCAGCACAACTATAATATAATAAAATAGTTCATAAAAGCTAAAGTCAGTAAATGACAAAAGAGTTGTGAATACATTAGTTGTATTTTTTTAAACAGCAGATTTTGTGTAACAGCAAGCATTGGGAAAAAACGCTATATGTTAAGTTTTGAAACATCTAGGATCACAGAGCTAAATTAGCACATTTCTAAAATCCATGTAGATTGAATATCAGCTTTGATAGAAAATGATGTCATTTCTTGGTTTTTAATCATTCTTTATGGTAATGGTATCAAATTATAAGATGATGTGAAAACATAAGTGAATAGGACCATTCCATTGGTCATTCCATGGTCATTACACAATTAGGAACAAAGAAAGAATAATTTAATTTATTTGAGTTTACTACTGGAAAATCATAGGACCATAGTGCTGTAATGAGCCTGTGATTATCATAGGTTTACACTAAATAACAAGGTTACCCCTCATTTTCAACTAATGTTGTTTTTCAGGAAGGACTGTTTTTCCAATTAACTCACAATGGACCAGATGCATTTACATTAGGATAATAACCCTCTCCAGTGTCAGTCCAAAGTCTGACCAACCAAGAGGCAATGTCATTTGATCTGTTTGCCAAATGTCTCTATATAAACCCCCTCTCTAATAACAGCAGACACTAGAAAGCTCATCTCACACCCAGAGAACATAAAGGTAAGAACATAATGTATTATATCTTATTGGTTGGTCTCATTGGTATAATAAAATTAAAACAAACCTACTATAACATTTTACAGCAGGTTATGCAGCCTGCTGGATGTGTTTATTTGCAATACTGTATGTTTTTTATGTATACTCCGTGCTTAGGCATTGACAGATATTTACTGTAGATATTAATATGTATGTTGAAATTGAAATTCTCTGCTCTTACCCATTGCAGAACATACTATTATTCTATGCATTCTGTCACAAGCCAAACCACATGTAATGTTGAAGTCCTTGTGGAAATGTGGACATGAATAGAAAAGCTTGACAAGCCCCTTAAAGACAGGCCTGATGCAGGACAAGACCTATCAGTCTGTGATGTACGGAGATGATGCTACACAGATTTCTGACAAAATATTTGAGGTAAGTAAAAAACAATGTACATTTTATACCATATCTTTTTTTTTTAAATATAGAAATATTTATTGTACTGTACATTTTTGATTAAACATATATTTTATTCTGGGTTTAGAGCAGATTCAAAGTTATGAATAATGAATAATCTGACTAAGAATTCAGTTTGTAGATGTGGTAGTGTAGACCATATCGTAATAGAGTACTGTTCTGTGCTGATGTTGCCACAGTGGGCTCTACAAGGTGACACGGCAGAGTTGGAAAAGCACTCAGCCCACCTGGGTGTCCGTGACCATGCCAATGCCAGCCCTCTGCACTATGCCACCTCACACGGGCACATTAGCACCATACAGCTTATTGTGCAGTTGACTGGTCCAGATGGTAAGACTTACATATTTACTTACGTATTTATGTTAATATAATTATTATATTAATAAAACTTGAAACAATTTTTTATATTTTTTATATATGCAGTGGTACCACGGGTCAAAGGGAATATCTTCCTTATTGTCCCCACATTATCCCGCAAATCTGGACTTTTTTAGTTTTATCAATTGTATATTATTGATGTATTGAAAAAAAAATCTCTTATCTGTGACCTTGGTGAAGAACTGAGTGCCAGTGATGAGGAGGGCAACACGTCATTACACTGGGCTGTGCAGAGGACCCAGAGAGAGAGCTGTGCTTGCCTTCTGGACCTGGGAGCCAACCCGAACATCCTCAACCGCCGCCTCATGTCTCCCCTACACATGGCTGTCAGCCTCGGACACAACACTCTCATCGAGGTCCGTCCCCTACCTGACCCCCCATTCACCTCTACTCTAGTACACCGCAATTATAGCACACCTCTATTCTTTAATACACCTCTATTATACTTCTAAACTTCTAGCTAGCTCACCTCTATGTAGGATGCTATTATTTATTCAGTCTAATAACATATATTACATGACATTTGGGGTGGCAGTTAGCCTAGTTTTTAGAGAGTTGTGCCAGTAACAGAAAGGTCGCTGGTTCGAACCCAGGGCTGACTAGGTGAAAAATCTGTCATTGTACCCTTGAGCAAGGCACTTAACCCTAATTGCTCCTGTAAGTCGCTCTGGATAAGAGTGTCTGTTAAATGACTAACATGTAAGAAGAAAAGTCTAATGTATATGATACTATATTATATGTAATTGTGTTTTTCCACAGCTATTGCTGTCTCACAGCAACACGGATGCCAACCTGGAGGGAGACCTGGGGAACACACCTGTAATGTTGGCCTGCTGTGTTGATAACCATGAAGCTCTCCATCTACTTGTGTGTGAATATTGAATATATGGCCACTGTATAATTTTCGAATGGTTTGTTCTTGCATGTTTGAACAAGGAGACGTGTGTGATTAATTGTTCATTATTGGTGTCCTACATTTGTTTTTTGTAATGTAACTGCTACTAACTGCACTAATTTCACCTGCTGTTCTCAGTTTAAATATGGAGCCAGACTATGTCAACAGAACAAGCTGGGGCATTATCCCATTCACGCAGCAGCCTTTGCAGGGGCCAAGAAATCAATGCAGATGGTTCTTCAGAAAGGTAAATAAGAAACATATGTCTCCGAGCCCCAATGTCCCTCCTACTGTACATATTGTTTTATATTTTGGTAATCAAACAATATTCATCAGATAATTCTTACTCACTCATTTTCTCTGCTGAAGGTGAAGAAGTAGGTTACTCAATTGAATCGCACATCAACTATGTGGACAAATCATTCAGTACTCCTCTTCATCTGGCCGTCCGTGGAGGCAACCTGGAGGTGATCAAACTCTGCATAGAACAGGGAGCTAAAATGGACCAACAACAGGTATTTCAACTGGTGATGATGAAGTTAAGAAGCTTTTGACATGTAAATAATCACTCAAACTGCACCTACAAATATCATATACCGTATACTCATGTGTCTGGATTTCAAAATCTAACACAAAAATAACTTTGGTTCTTCCTCAGAACCATAGACAAAAGCACATATATTTAGAAGGCTTCTGAGTAATAAAAAAGACCAATTAGAAACCTTAATGATCATTTTCTTCCAATAGAAAACAATGTAAATATCACAGGCATTCATTTGAAAGGTTCTTAGAACTGAGATTCATACAATGTGGTACGGTAAGTAACAATAGGTTATTATGCATCCATAATCATCCACCCATAATTAGTACATTATCAGTTCATGTTACTCCCACGAGACATTGGAAGATGACCACTAAATCTAATCTGTAATCTGTCATATCCTGACATCATTTCAAATTGGTCTGATTGATTGTAATCTATTTATTTTTTACTGAACCTTTATTGAACTAGGCGAGTCAATTAAGAACAAATTCTCTGTCATGTCTTTGTGCTTCGCTTTACAGTGTGACAAATCCACAGCCCTCCACTTTGCCTGCACCCAGGGAGCAACCGAGGCCGTCAAACTCATGCTATCAGCACATGATAGAGTCTGTGATGTCATCAACCTCACAGATGGCACTTGCCAAACTCCACTGCATAAGTAAAATACTGTAGTGTACACCGTATGTATTTTCATTGGACAATGTTTTGGGGTAAAAATGATATCCTGCTTTCTTAATTTTTTATCATGTTTTTCACCAACAGGACAACAATATTTGACCATGTTGAATTGGCTGAATACCTCATTTCAAAGGTAAACAGAACATGAAAAGAACCACCTGAAAGAGAACAAAATGAATATTTCTGGTGTTTCATAATCTTATCCTATTCATATTTCTTATTTGACAGGGTGGAGACATTAATGCCATTGACTGTAAGGGTCATACCCCACTGCTTTTGGCAACAAGTTGTAGCGCATGGAAAACAGTGAACCTTCTTCTTACACATGGTAAGTATCTCAAAGAAAGGCGTACGGTATGTCTCCCACATTTAGTTTACACTATTGTATGATTTGTTATAACCATGTTCATGATCTCCTATTTTAGGGGCTAATTTGAAATTAAAAGACAAACATGGCTGCAATTTCCTTCACCTTGCCATCTTGCAGCCTAAAGGTCTGACAAACCTTCCTCCAGAATTCTTAAAGGTAATATTCTACCATTCATCGACCTGACAGAACTTTTAATAACAATGATGAAGCCTCCAAAATGACCACAAGGTCCATGTTCATTTTTAAGGCATAGTCATAAGTTCTCAATATTGCAAAGATGAGCTCATATTTTTCTATTCTTGTGGGGATCTTGTAGGAAGATGTAGTGCATTACTGCCACCTATTGTAGAGAAGTTGAAACAAACGCAACACTGTTAGGCATTGTATTGAAGGTAAAATATTGAGACCATGCATTTTCTAGTAACATGTAGAATCAAACCATCACTATTTGCAAATCATTGTTCGATCTAGAGGACAGTTTACACTTGGTTTGTTAAACTCCTGAGGTGACAAAGTTCTCATATCATCTGTTCCTACACAGTGCAGCAGTGTGAGAGAGCTCCTGGATGCAAAGGACAATGAGGGCTGTACTCCCATGCACTATGCCTGCAGACTGGGCATTCCAGAGTCAGTGAAGAACATGCTCAGACTGAACGTCTCACTGGACCAGAAGTCAAAGCAGAAGAAATCTGCACTGCATTTCGCAGCCGAGTGAGTTACTTCTGAATAAATTCAACCCTCTAAACCTTTAATACATGACTGACCAGTTGACTTACCTTTAAAGCAGCAATCAGCAGTAGAAACGATAACAAAGCAGCCACCCCTTCCCTGGTTTGGTAAAAAGCTGAGGGATTGGGCTGGAGAAATGTAATCGCTCTCAAATTCATAGACAGAGGAATGGATGCAAGGCTTGACCATCTATGATATCAACATTATAGTTCTAACCATGTTTTGGGGCTATATAGTGTTTGTTTACATTTTCTTTGTTTACAAACATTGGAGTAAAACACGCTTATATTTTGCATTCTGATGGGGTACGACAGTTGAGCTCATAAGTTATATTCTTCAAGAATCAATGGGTACATATCATGAATGTATAAGTCCGAGAATGGATGTACATATATTATAGAATATTTGTCTTTGATAACATCTTCATGAGCAATCGTTTCTATTCCAGGTATGGGAGGATAAACACCTGCCACAGACTCCTGGAGAGCATGACCAACACCAGACTGCTGAATGAGGGAGATGAGAGGGGAATGACTCCCCTCCACCTGGCGTCCCGTGGCGGCCATGTTATAGTGGTGGACCTGCTGCTGCGGAAAGGAGCGCTGTTCCACAGGTACAGTACTTCAGACCTGCTACACACACACACACCATTATTACCCTCATCAGCACCTGTAGAGGTCCCCAACCTCAATTACACTACGGTCTGTTGAGTGAAAACCAGGGTCTTTATCTTTTTACTACTTTTCCCATTTTGAATCAGCTGCAGTACTAATGAATGTTTACTGTATGCCATTACAGTGATTATAAAGGTTGGACATGTCTACATCACGCTGCAGCAGAGGGATACAGCCAGACCATTATCATACTCCTGGCATCAAATATCAAACTGCTGGACAAAACAGATGAAGACAGGGTTTGGTTTCTCTCATTTTCTACTTTCCCTTACCCTGAGGTGTGCTCATCCTTGTCTTTTTCCTTTTTATTTTGCTTAAGGGTTGTAAGATGTCTATGTTGAAATACAGAGGAAGTATTCCACTTATACAGATATCATTCTTCTTTCTAAAAAAGTTCATCTAAATGTTATAGTTGCAGGTACATACAATCCTCTGTTCTGATTTCAAAGTGCTATGTTTTACTGTTGGTGCAGAACACAGCGTTACATCTGGCTGCCAGAGAGGGCCATGTGGCTGCAGTGACACTGCTCCTGGACAGAGGGGCCCAGCTAACGCTCAACAAGAGTGATGCCTCCTTCCTCCACGAAGCTGTTCTCAACGGCAGGAAAGATGCAGCCATCGCTGTCATCCACAATGAGAGGTTGGTCCAATGTTGTAAAATACAGTGGATACTTATTCTCGTAACTACTTACAGTATGTGCTGTTATGATGCTTTGACAGTACAGTGATGAGTTTGACGATTGGTATTGAGTTGAATTGCATGACAATGTCATGTTGACATGTACAATATAACTTGCTTGTTTCAGATGTGCTGAGGCTATGCTATTGTTCGAAGTGAAGTCAACTAAGCGATGCGTTGTCATGGACATGATAGAGTTCCTGCCAGAGTCATTCAAGGTTAGTTGTATCCAACAAACTATGCATGAAGGAAACTATCATAAAGGAAATGGATACAAATCTCTCCCATTTCCCAGTCAATGTTGCAACGATGCAGTGTTTCTCCACAGCATCTTTTGGACAATTGTGTAAAGGAGTCAGATGATGACATAAATAGTACCAACTACTCTGTAAGTCTGTTCTCTCTATTCTATACCTGATATGACTTATTTAAAACTCAGAATCATTATTGCTTAATCAAATTCAAAAAAAAAGTTCCAGTTAGGGTATGTGTTGTAATATAATACATTTTTTTTTTATACAACAGATCGAGTACAATTTCAGATGGCTACAAGCTCCCATGCATGTCATTAAGCTTGCAAAAGCAGACAAAAGCTTTGACTTCCAGCCTCTCACTGCTCTGAACGTGAGTACCCACTGTAATACTGTAGACTGAACTTCACAGTTTTCAAACGTGGTATTTTGCTCCAGAGTTAAGGGCAATGAAGTTACCCCAACTAACATTTTAAAACAAAACGGTACAGTATCAGGAACAGGTCATTGGTGTATTTGTCATTCCCACAACACAACATTGCTGGATAAATGAAAGGAAAACATAATTATCTGATGTGTTGTCAAAGTGTGTGTATTGTTTTTACTAGTACATGGTGAAATTTAACCGCATAGAGCTTTTGACCCATCCTGTCTGCAAGAAGTATCTGGAAATGAAATGGTGAGTGACAATTCTAGACTGCATATACCTGTATATAGTGTACGAACGTTAGCATCATACTACTGTCTCCAACACTGTAAATATTGGCACCATCAAATGAAAAGTTGTGTATGCCATGCTACTGAATATAGTAGGTCATATACAGTGGGGAGAACCAAGTATTTGATACACTGCCGATTTTGCAGGTTTTCCTACTTACAAAGCATGTAGAGGTCTGTAATTTTATCATAGGTACACTTCAGCTGTGAGAGATGGAATCTAAAACAAAAATCCAGAAAATCACATTGTATGATTTTTAAGTAATTAATTTGATTTTTATTGCATGACATAAGTATTTGATACATCAGAAAAGCAGAACTTAATATTTGGTACAGAAACCTTTGTTTGCAATTACAGAGATCATACGTTTCCTGTAGGTCTTGACCAGGTTTGCACACACTGCAGCAGGGATTTTGGCCCACTCCTCCATACAGACCTTCTCCAGATCCTTCAGGTTTCGGGGCTGCCGCTGGGCAATACGGACTTTCAGCTCCCTCCAAAGATTTTCTATTGGGTTCAGGTCTGGAGACTGGCTAGGCCACTCCAGGACCTTGAGATGCTTCTTATGGAGCCACTCCTTAGTTTCGCTGGCTGTGTGTTTCGAGTTGTTGTCATGCTGGAAGACCCAGCTACGACCCATCTTCAATGCTCTTACTGAGGGAAGGAGGTTGTTGGCCAAGATCTCGCGATACATGGCCCCATCCATCCTCCCCTCAGTACGGTGCAGTCGTCCTGTCCCCTTTGCAGAAAAGCATCCCCAAATAATGATGTTTCCACCTCCATGCTTCATGGTTGGGATGGTGTTCTTGGGGTTGTACTCATCCTTCTTCTTCCTCCAAACACGGCAAGTGGAGTTTAGACCAAAAAGCTCTATTTTTGTCTAATCAGACCACATGACCTTCTCCCATTCCTCCTCTGGATCATCCAGATGGTCATTGGCAAACTTCAGACGGGCCTGGACATGCGCTGGCTTGAGCAGGGGGACCTTGCGTGCGCTGCAGGATTTTAATCCATGACGGCATGGTGTGTTACTAATGGTTCTTTGAGACTGTGGTCCCAGCTCTCTTCAGGTCATTGACCACGTCCTGCCGTGTAGTTCTGGGCTGATCCCTCACCTTCCTTATGATCATTGATGCCCCACGAGGTGAGATCTTGCATGGAGCCCCAGACCGAGGGTGATTGACCGTCATCTTGTACTTCTTCCATTTTCTAATAATTGCACCAACAGTTGTTGCCTTCTCACCAAGCTGCTTGCATATTGTCCTATAGCCCATCCTAGCCTTGTGCAGGTTTACAATTTTATCCCTGATGTCCTTACACAGCTCTCTGGTCTTGGCCATTGTGGAGAGGTTGGAGTCTGTTTGATTGAGTGTGGACAGGAGTCTTTTATACAGGTAACGAGTTCAAACAGGTGCAGTTAATACAGGTAATGAGTGGAGAACAGGAGGGCTTCTTAAAGAAAAACTAACAGGTCTGTGAGAGTCGGAATTCTTACTGGTTGGTAGGTGATCAAATACTTATGTCATGCAATAAAATGCAAATAAATTACTTAAAAATCATACAATGTGATTTTCTGGATTTTTGTTTTAGATTCCGTCTCTCACAGTTGAAGTGTACCTATGATAACAATTACAGACCTATACATGCTTTGTAAGTAGAAAAAACTGCAAAATCGGCAGTGTATCAAATACTTGTTCTCCCCACTGTACAAAATATATGTTCATGCATAGTCACCTGCGAATACTCACCATATAGTTTATTTTATCTGTTTAGGAATGCCTATGGTATGAAAGTGCACCTGCTAAATCTGGCCATCTACTCACTTGGTCTGGGGCCTCTGACACACATCATTCATACACTGAAGCCTGTCCTCAACACCAATGTCACCAATACCACGTCACCGTCACCATCACCATCAGTCAGCATGGTGACCACATCCCTTGACGAGGTGCAGTTTAAGATCTGATTACATCCACAAGACATTAGACATATTTTTAAGTGTATGTGTCTCACACACCTGTTCAATAATAACTTCTTCATCTTGACAGCAATGCTACATAATCACCACATGCATGTTCCTGATTCTTGCCATGAGTCTGTACGCAGTTGGCAAAGAGCTTGTGCAGATAGTTCAGCAGGTAATCCTAGACATCTAAAGCTGTTCTAAATACTGTAGCCCTAAGCCATGATATGTGATTTATCTGGTAGTGTGAATCAACATGTCAAATATATTGTAACGTTAACCCAACACCTGGCGACCTTGTCAAGGGGTTTGGATCTCTTTGCTTAATGGCTAAGGTGTTGGGTTGACAGTTTCTGGAGCGGGGTTCGAGTCCCAGTCAGTGCTACCCCCTGGAATTTGCTACAATATTGAAAAATAAGTTGATGCAATTTGTTTCTATTCAAGGGTTCAAAGTACTTCTATGATGTGACCAATGCATTGGACTGGGGTGCTGCCATCAGTTCTCTGTTGTTTGTGATCCCTTTACTGATGGACCTGAAGGACACATGGCATTGGGAGGCTGGGGTAGTGGCAGTTCTTCTATCCTGGATAAACTTTCTGCTCTATTTCCAACGGTATGGACACAGAAAGTTATTTTTGCCATAAAATAGTGTAGGTTTACTGAGACCCATCTTTGAAGTAACATTTATATAAATTGATGAAATAAATGTATTGATCAACAAAAGCAATTTTAACAAATACATTTACTCTTGGTCCACAGGTTTGAACGTGTTGGGATCTACGTGGTGATGTTTTTAGAGATTGCAAAAACTCTTATAAGCATCATTGTACTCTTCTTCTTCCTGCTGCTGGCATTTGCCTTGGCGTTCTATGCCCTGATGCTAGATCATGTATGTTTACAGGACCATACAGATATACAAATGTGATGATTGAACATTGTATTGTGTCTGTGAAAAACAATGTCTGTGAAAATCTGTTTAAAATGGCAGATAACTTGTATTTGTATAATGCATTCCTACAATTACTTGTTCCTACATTGTTGTTCCCAGAAACTTTTTGAAAATAGAGCTAGCATACCGCTAGTAATCATGCAAACATTTGTCATGATGGCTGGAGAACTCAACTACCAAGAAAATGTCCTGAAGCCATTTCTGGGAGGGATTCTGCCGTTCCCATATTTGACCTACTGCATTTTTGTTATGTTCACCTTTGCTGTGCCCATTCTCCTCATTAACCTAATGGTAAGTCCTAAAATGCTACATGAAGCCATTTACCTATACTCCCTTTATAAACTACTGATGCTTCATTACAACTACATATTGTGTGACAGATTGGTTTGGCTGTTGGTGACATAGCAGAGGTACAGGCGAATGCTGAGCTGAAGCAAATTGGAATGCAGGTGTGTTTTGTCTTCTTTGTTGTGCTTTTTCAAACTCATAAAGCTTTTTCAAAATCTCTACTAGTGATTGACTGGCAGGATCTTAAAATAAGACATACAGTGCGTGAAAAAAGATTTGCCACCTTTCTGATTTTCTCTATTTTCTCTATTTTTTTATACTGAATATTATCCGATCTTCAACCAAAACCTAATATTAGACAAAGGGAAGCTGAGTTTACAAATAGCAACAACAAAAAAGTACACTTATTTTATTTATTTAATTAACAAAGTTATGCAACACCAAATTCCACTGTGTGAAAAAGTAATTGCCCCCTTACACTCGATACCTGGTTGTGCCACCTTTAGCTGCAATGACTACAACCAAATGCTTCCTGCAGTTGTTTATCAGTCTCTCACATCGCTGTGGAGGAATTTTGACCCACTCTTGAATGCAGAACTGCTTTAACTCAGTGACATTTGTGGGTTTTCAAGCATGAACTGCTCATTTCAAGTCCTGACACAAAAATAGAGAAAATCAGAAAGGGGGCAAATACTTTTTCACGGGACTGTATATTATAAATCATTATTCAACAGATTGAGCTTCACACTAGTCTGGAAGAGAAAATGCCATACTGGTTAATGAAGAGGGTTGATCAGATCTCACTCACTGAGTACCCTAACAGAGCTTGTGACGGAAAGGTATGTCCCTTCTGATCATTTTTTTCAAGAATATGTTGCTAACTGTCATTTGAATGTTTGTATAAAATTGAAGGGCTTTCAAACTAAAGAACATAACAAATATTTTGAGATCTTCTCAAATGACTTTCTTTAGTTTAGAAATTGATGATCTATAACATTTTTGAATCACTTAGTTTAAAGGATTGTTTAATCAACTAGTATTCCACATGGAAATATTATTGGAGAGACGTGGAGGTTGCCCAAGCCCATCATAGGACACTGTTAGTATTTGGTATGGGAGGCGCTTGGTAAACAACATAGTCATGAATAGTTTGAATCTCCTTTAACAGAGAGAAATGTTATTTGCAATGCTGGGTATGGCGCATGAGAGAACCACTCTCAACCTCACCTCCCATCCACCTACACCTATGGAACAGGAAATCAGAAAACAGAAGTACAGGTAAGTACTTAGTTCACACCAGTTGTTTGTTTGACCTTATTTAAATACAACAGCAGAGCAATACACTACAAGTATTAACATTCAAATGTTTATCTGCATTTAGTTTATCAGTATTAAAAGATGTATGAGTATTTAGTGCATTCTGCAAATGTCTTATTAAGTGCTTCCATTCTACACTCCTTTTGAGACTATTCAAATAGATCATCTATTCATTCTCCAGGTTAAAGGAAATGTCTAATATTATTGAGAAGCAGCACAACCTTCTGAAGCTGATCGTTCAGAAGATGGAGATCAGTTCAGAGGCAGAAGAGCACGACGGTCCTCAGCTGTTCCAGGGCTACAGGGACAAGCCCCTCCCCTGTCAGAGCAAATGGAACCCTCTGCTGAGGGCACTGGCAGCCAGGAAGTAACAGCAACATATATTATCATGGGCTGTTTCCTACTAAATGCACTGTACACAAAAACATGGGTTGGATTAAGAAGGAATGTCGGGGTATGGTATCACCATTGTTAACAAAAGAAGACTTGGTGCATCCTCCTTGATTTGGACTATTATTAATACACATAACCACCCCCCCCCCCCCCCCCCCCCCCGCAACTACCACCACCCTTAAAACTTATCATATTTTCACCCCTGCACATCACCCATCCAATATTGCAGTTAAACTAATTGACATAGTGTTCCTTTACTAATGCACATTACAGTATGTAAGGAAACACAAGTGTCACGATTTAAAATAATTTCAATTGTAATTTGCATGGTTTCCTGAATCATTTGGTCAAATATAACCACATGGGGATGTTTGCTCTTGGTATTTTCGAATGGTCATAAGATAGGATATATACTAGAAAAGTAGTCAGGATTATACATTTATAGTATGTGTACATGCTTGATAAAGAGCTTTTAGCACCCCATATTTAAGTGTCCTTTCAACAATATTACTTGTTAAGGGTGTATTAATGACATGTTGTTTACGTAGCTGACTAGAAGGACAAGGATCTGATGTGTATACTGAATCCATTATGTTTTTCTCTTTTTGGCATCCTCTGTGGGCTCGGGCATGGGTTTCTTCCTCTTGTTTTCACTGTGTCCTGGAGAGAAATACATTTTGGAGTGTCAATCCAATGAGTCCAGGACCCGTATTCACAAAGCGTCTCAGAGTAGATGTGCTGATCTAGGATCAGGTCTCTCCATGTCATATTCATCATGATTTAAAAGGCAAAAGGCTTTGTGAACACAGGCCCAGAACTACAGTATGAAAACTATTGATAACACATTATTACACTTTGAGAATTGAATGCCTACACATGTTCTCCAATCAATGACTCTTGTAAGTAAAACAATAGCCCACTGTACTATTATGGTAATGTTTGGGGGTCATGTATTAAAATGGGTTCTAACCTGAAGCAGGGCTCCTTCCCTCCTCTCTGTCTGGATTGGGACTGTGGGAGGAAGTCTTTACATGATGAGGAGGACGGGAAACAGGGGACCGGGAGGCGTGTGCACTAGAGGAGTGTGCAGTAACAGTTTGTCTGCACTCCTCCTGTTGGACTGCGGCATTAGGCTTTGTCCCTGGAGAGAGGAATGGGGGGTGTTGTAAGTACCAGTTACCTCCTACAGTACATACAGTCTTCAATAGGAAACCCTTCAATAGATTTCCATGCATGGATTAGGACAGACATGGAAATAAATTAACCTAAACAGGTGCAACCATCGATGGATAATGTTGAACTGGACAGTTAATTGAAAAATGCATAAAAAGGGACATGGCAGAGACGTTGTAAAATGCTGCAAAATCTTGCAAAATAAGCTGCATTATTTTGGGGCATGGAAACACAGGAGAGAGATACATGCTGTATCGTGTGTGTAAGAGAAAGAGATCAGTCTGTTGTTCTATATTGCATCTTTTTTTTAATCCTCAACAACGCTAAATATTTCCCTGTAAATAATAATCCCCAGTGCCGGCACTGGGCATAAGAGTTTGTTTTTAGGAACTTACTGTTAAGAGTTAAAATACAAGGTGTAATTTCAAAATGTGGTAATGTATCAGCAGTTTTTCTCTTGTATTGTAATGTCAGTCACTCAATTAAGATGTCAGCTTAAAAAATACAAAAAAATGTTTCTAACCAGCTATCTACACCTTGTAGTAATCATGGCCGAATTACTGACCAGGCACACCCAGGACATGTGCCCAGAGGCCCTGACCTCCATGCAGCCCTAATTGATTTTGTTAGTCACTCTTACTCAATATATATCATATGAATATGGCATAAGTCATGGCAAAATGTGTAGAATTTCAGGAAATTTGCTTACATTTTTTTTTTGAAAATGATCTTTAAAACTGCAACATTGTCTCTGTACCCCGTAGCAAAATGTGTAGAATTGCAGTAAATGTACATAGAAATAACTAATAATTCTCTCCGCTGTTTTTAGCCGCAAGGTGTGTGGGGGGGCACCTAAACCAAATCTCGTTTGGGCCCCCAAAAACCTAGGGCTGGCCCTGGCCTGAAATGTAAAAATGGAGAGTTGATAATCTCAGAGATACATGTGAATGAGGCGAAACAATAAATGCATGGAACTTTGTCAAGTTGCCTTTACCCAAACTACAATAAATTGATTATGGTCCTAGTAGCTCTCATGCCACTTTATTATGGACTCAGCTGACCCATTGATATTATGCACACGGCAATAATATCCCCCACTGATTATGCCTTCACACCACAAAGATAAGTAAATGACTAAGCCATTTCAAGCAAAAGACTAAAAGAGAGAACACACATAAAGATATCTAGAAGATAGAAAGCACGTCCATGCAGTTAGTACAGTAGCATGCACTCACACAGAGTGACCTATCCTCTGTAATTAAAGTAGCATTTAGCAACTCATGACGATGAATTGCTTGTTCTGTTAAAAGAAACCGCACACCACGCCACCCAAGACTGTTCGTCCCATCCCCAAAAAGGATGAAATTCATATTTATTGATTTTAAATTGTTTTACAAAGTACACAAAATTTGTTGTATATTCATATATAATTTATATAATGAATCATTAATTTGTGCATGGTTATGCAATAATAACATTAAGATTGAGGAACATTTATTGGCATACATGCTGAAATGAACAAAAAAAAACACAAAATACACTCGTATTAGAACAAATAAAATAGCATATTAACACTTTCTACACGCATTTTACAAAAAAGGTTTTACTAACAAAGGTTAGACAAGCAATTAGGTCGTAAACAGGGTTTTAAAGCAAGGGTTAAGTTTTCCAGTTCAACACTCATATTAATGTCCAGACGAAAAAGCCAAGTCATGCTTTATCTAAATGCACAATGCGTTCCTTGTCCAAAACACTATCAAAGGCAATAAGCCCATGGAGACTGCAATAGAGCGAAGTGCATACAGAAAGACAGTACAAACAAAAGTTGTCTGGTCCTAACTTACCCAAACGCAAGTAAAAACACACCATCCTAAGCCAAATTGTTGACAGCTCCAATTCATAAATACATTAACAAAATGCATAGAACATTTTATTTTCCTAATGGACACCTTGACCTACAAATGCTAACAAGGGAAAAACCAAAAGTACATACATCCAAACAATGGTATAACATTGTTTTTTTAAGCTCAAGTTTGTGCTGGTAATGTTCCAGGAGATTACTTGTTATCCAGTCGCAGTAGTTGTTCCTTACCATTGATGGTTAGTGATCTTAACTGTCCGTCTTCTTCCACCTCTACTCGTTCCTGTCCATTCTCCACAATTCTAAAGTATGGGGGAATTTAAGATACATTTTAGTGTTCCTTTTCTAAATCAATGCACTTCTAAAAGAAGCAATGGTAAAGGACACACTATCATCAGATGCTATCTAGCCTAATTGCAACTAGCCATCTACTGTTCTATTCCCCCTTGAAACCATCACAATTAAAGACAAAAAATATCAACTTCACTGTGTGGTTAGAGAGCTACTACTAATCTAAAGTACCTTTTTGTTGTGATTTTCCTGCCGTTGATGAATTTGGTGGAGGTTGACACAGAGCGGAAGTTGCCCATCCCACCACCTCCACCCCCACCTCCACCCCCACCGCCAAAGGAGGTGGAGAAGGCAGTGAAGCCGCCGTGGCCGCCGCCTCCTCCCAGATGACCCATGTGGCCCATGTGGCCCATCTGACCCATGTGACCCATCTGACCCATGTGACCCATCTGACCCATGTGTCCAAAAGAGGTAAAGCCTGTCAGAGAACAGAGAAATGGCATTCACTCATGGATCCATAACAAACATATCTAAATGCTATGGATTGATAGCTGTAGGGGAGAGAGGGGTAAGTTGTGCCAAATAATTAGTGAAGCCCCTTTATTTCTAGGAAATCATACAGAAAAATGTATCATGTCACAAAATATTTAGGAAAAGGTCATCATGGAGAGTGTGAAGGAAGAAACCACATGAAAAAAAGTGGTAAGCAAGTTAGGTCCAATAAGAAGATTCTCAAAAGTCAAATAAATGTAGTGTGTTATAGGTTTCATGATGTTTTTATCTAAACCAAAGTAGATCATTTTAAGACCGTTTTACACATCAGCATGAAAGTGCATCCTTGTAGCTGTGTGGGCTAATATAGTCAGAATAGTTACTTTGGGGTAAATTGTTCCATTTGGCCAGGGCCAAGTTGAGCCAACGGCTAATCGATATACTCCATAAAAAATTGTCAGTTTTATACATAATATGGACAGTATTTTGAAGACATTCGTGTGATTAGTGGGTGAAATTGGGGAGAAAATATATATATAAATGCCTTCCTCGGTTGGGTTTGTCTTAACTGACTTGCCTAGTTAAATAAAATGTAAAAAAAAAACATCCTGAAATATATGTAGATATCTTTGTTAGAAATAATACAATATTTCTCTTGATGTAGTGATACCGAATGTAAAAAAAATGACTAAACATACCCGACTCCCCCCTACACAGTTTGACAGTACAGACAGGACCTGGTAATTAGTTACATGTAATAACATAATTTAAAGGTTTGTTTCTTTGGAATACATGTTTTAAAGAGGGACCAGTGTTTCCTGACCTGGTTCAAATGCTGTAAAACCTGCACCAAAGGGTGGGAAGCCTCCGAATCCCCCGAAGAAGGGACCCCCCGTCCGACTCCTGCTCACCCCCCTGTGGTGCCTCCGCCCTCCACCAAAAAACTCATCCCCAAACGGATCCCCTCCTGCATGAGAAGAAAATAAAAACCAAGAAGAGAAGAGAAGACTTCAGTTTCCAGATGACAACTCAAGCTATAAACAATGAGAAATAGACTGCAAGCTGTCAGCTATAGGTGTCGGTTGGTAAGCAGACTGAACCAGGTTTTCCTCTAGGAATTTACACGTGCTTAGCTCTATTCGGTTTCTTTTTATCCCAAAAAAACTCCCTAGTCCTTGCCGATGACAAGCACACCCATAATATGATGTAACCACCACCATGCTTGAAAATATGAAAAATGGTATTTAGTGACGTGTTGTATTTACCCCAAACATAAGTTAATTTCTTTGACACATTTTTTTACAGGTTTACTTTAGTGACTTATTGCAAACAGGATGCCTGTTGATGAATATATTTATTCTGTACAGGCTTCCTTACTTTCACTCTGTCATTTAGGTTAGTATTGTGAAGTAACTACAATGCTGCTGATCCATCCTCAGTTCTATCAGACATTAAACTCTGTTTTAAAGCCACTATTGGACTTCTCTCCAGCAACGGAGTTAAGAAGGACGCTTGTATCTATGCAGTGACTGGGTGTATTGATACACCATCCAAAGTGTAATTAATGACTTCACTCAAAAGGGATATTCAATGTCTGCTTTTATTTGTTTACCCATCTACAAATAGGTGCCCTTCTTTGCGAGGCATTGGAAGGTAGTCACTGGCATGTTTTATCATCAGACCCAGCTTTGCCAGCTGAATTTAAGAACCCACCACTTACTGTATATAGGAGGTCGCAATTTACACGATAAATTGGTTCATGCTAACTGCCAGCCACAACAACAACAACAAAAAATCTGCCAGTCTCTTTTGTGCCCTCTTCCGAATGGTAGCTATAAATGCAGAGGTTGTGCATAGTGCAACAATATGATGAAGTGTGAATATTTCTGCCACCCACATACAGGAAAACGGTGCCAAATAAATGACATTATTACGTGCCAACCAACCCATGTTAACTACATTATTAAATGTCCACGTGGGCTGTGCAACGTAGGTTAAACTTCTCGCTCTCACAGAGACTTTGTGAACATAAAAGTTAAATTAGGAGAAACGACAGGGATATCCAGTCGCAGTACATTTTAATGACCCAAAACATTACATTTCTACCTTTAGATTTTGTGACAGAGAAAGCTAAGATATCAGACAGAGGTGGTATAAATAATACTCTAAGCAGAAGAATGAAGGATTTTCACCCTCCAGACATTATTTCCTGAAGGTCTTAATGATGAAATGCCTATGTACAGTATATCACAAAAGTGAGTACACCCCTCACATTTTTGTAAATATTTGAGTATATCTTTTCATGTGACAACACAGAAGAAATGACACTTTGCTACAATGTAAAGTAGTAAGTGTACAGCTTGTATAACCGTGTAAATTTGCTGTCCCCTCAAAATAACTCAACACACAGCCATTAATATCTAAACCGCTGGCAACAAAAGTGAGTACACCCCTAAGTGAAAATGTCCAAATTGGGCCCAAAGTGTCAATATTTTATGTGGCCACCATCATTTTCCAGCACTGCCTTAACCCTCTTGGGCATGGAGTTCCCCAGAGCTTCACGGGTTGCCACTGGAGTCCTTTTCCACTCCTCCATAACGACATCACGGAGCTGGTGGATGTTAGAGACCTTGCACTCCTCCACCTTCTGTTTGAGGATGCCCCACAGATGCTCAATAGGGTTTAGGTCTGGAGACATGCTTGGCCAGTCCATCACCTTTACCCTCAGCTTCTTTAGCAAGGCAGTGGTCGTCTTGGAGGTGTGTTTGGGGTCGTTATCATGCTGGAATACTGCCCTGCGGCCCAGTCTCCGAAGGGAAGGGATCATGCACTGCTTCAGTATGTCACAGTACATGTTGGCATTCATGGTTCCCTCAATGAACTGTAGCTCCCCAGTGCCGGCAGCACTCAGGCAGCCCCAGACCATGACACTCCCACCACCATGCTTGACTGTAGGCAAGACACACTTGTCTTTGTACTCCTCACCTGGTTGCCGCCACACACGCTTGACACCATCTGAAACAAATAAGTTTATCTTGGTCTCATCAGACCACAGGACATGGTTCCAGTAATACACGTCCTTA
This sequence comes from Oncorhynchus mykiss, assembly GCF_057628025.1. Classification (NCBI taxonomy): domain Eukaryota; kingdom Metazoa; phylum Chordata; class Actinopteri; order Salmoniformes; family Salmonidae; genus Oncorhynchus; species Oncorhynchus mykiss. Next base: position 20,366,116 of record NC_143049.1, read on the forward strand.
GTCTGTCTTCAGCAAACTGTTTGCGGGCTTTCTTGTGCATCATCTTTAGAAGAGGCTTCCTTCTGGGACGACAGCCATGCAGACCAATTTGATGCAGTGTACGGCATATGGTCTGAGCACTGACAGGCTGACCCCCCACCCCTTCAACCTCTGCAGCAATGCTGGCAGCACTCATACATCCATTTCTCAAAGACCTCTGGATATGACGCTGAGCACGTGCACTCAACTTCTTTGGTCGACCATGGCGAGGCCTGTTCTGAGTGGAACCTGTCCAGTTAAACCGCTGTATGGTCTTGGCCACTGTGCTGCAGCTCAGTTTCAGGGTCTTGGCAATCTTCTTATAGCCCAGGCCATCTTTATGTAGAGCAACAATTCTTTTTTTCAGATCCTCAGAGAGTTCTTTGCCATAAGGTGCCATGTTGAACTTCCAGTGACCAGTCAGTATGAGGGAGTGTGAGAGCGATGACACCAATTTTAACACACCTGCTCCCCATTCACACCTGAGACCTTGTAACACTAACGAGTCACATGACACCGGGGAGGGAAAATGGCTAATTGGGCCCAATTTGGACATTTTCACTTAGGGGTGTACTCACTTTTGTTGCCAGCGATTTAGACATTAATGGCTGTGTGTTGAGTTATTTTGAGGGGACAGCAAATTTACACGGTTATACAAGCTGTACACTTACTACTTTACAGTGTAGCAAAGTGTCATTTCTTCTGTGTTGTCACATGAAAATATATACTTAAATATTTACAAAAATGTGAGGGTTGTACTCACTTCTGTGATATACTGTATATTGTGTTGTAAATGTGAACATGAATTATGCCCCTATCAAGAGCAGTGAGCAGGTTTCTTATTTTATTCAACTGTTACCATGCACCTGCAAAAAAGATAGGTCAGATGTGCGAGTGCCTTTTGAATTTTGAAGATAGTCGTTCAAACATCATGTTAAACATTAGTTTTGCACAGTTTGAGTCCATGCAACTTGTTAAGCACATGTATACTGATGAACTTATTTAGACTTGCCATAACAAAGGGGTTGAATACATATTGACTCCAGACATTTCAGTTTTTCATTTTTCATTCATTTGTAAAAAATAATTCCACTTTGACATTATGGGGTATTGTGTGTAGGCCAGTGACACAAAATCCCAATTTAATCAATTTTAAATTTAGGCTGTAACACAACAAAATGTGGTGGAAACAGTCAAAGGGTGTGAATCATTTCTGAAGGCACTGTAAGCAGGACATAAATAAGTAGCCACCAAATGATTTGTATTATTATATAAATAGATCTAATAATTGAAAGTGAATGTAATGCAATTTACTAACCGTAAAACTCCAATATAGTAGATGCTCTGAACTAAATTATTAATATTATCAGTTGCTAGAATAAGCCTTCTAAGTCTATAGTAACCAACCCAACATGGTCCTCATAAAGGACGACTGGCTCCCTCTTTCATCTCTGTCCTTCATTCTCTTTGCTCGCCTATTTCCTACTGATTGTCCCTCACTTCCGTCTGCAGCTCGCTCTGACAACAATACATATATTTTCACAATGTCTTACCAATACTCAAAAAAACAATACTCAGAAATGCTCACCAAAGAAATCAGCAAAAGGATCTCGACCCCCAAAGAACTCCCTGAAGACGTCTTCTGGATTGCGGAACGTGAACCCTTCGTTGAAGTGATCACCATTGTGGTAATGTCCACCTAAATAAAAACAAAGGTTAAATATGGTTAGTGGAAATAATAATAAGTGTTATGATTGCTTATTACAGATTTACAAAATGAACACTTCCACAAAATAAATGCATACATTTGAGATATCCGCCAAGAGCCTAATAAAGAAAGGACTCACCACCTCCGCCGTTGTTTGTTGTTAGACCTTCTTTACCATAGCGATCATACATGTTCCTCTTGTTGGCTACAACAGAAAATAAAACAAAAGTAACCTCATCAAAACAAAGTGAAATTACTCAAACAGCATGATAACAAGTGAAAAACACTATGCTTGCCAAGCGTTCAGGTGGAAATCATTCTGGGTCAGTACCTGCAGATCAGCGTACATCTCTTATTGGATTATTAGGGGGAATTTCAAAAGGAATCAAATGCAATCTTTTTCAACCTCAACTACTCACATTGCATTAACACATAGTTCAACAATATCATAACTGTTGTGGGCGCTGCTATGATATGTGAACAAACAGTTTCCTTGACAAGAAAAATATATATATTTCGGTTAGATGGACCTTACATGTCACGGATGCCAATATCAGTGCATTATTCATAAATACTGAACAAAAGTTAAAAAATGCAACATGTCAAAGATTTTACAGAGATACGGTTCAAAAGGAAATCAGTCAATTGAAATAAGTTCATTAGGCCCTAATCTATGGATTTGACATTAATGGGAATACAGATATGCATCTGTTGGTCACAGATACACTACATTACCAAAAGTCTGGACACCTGCTCGACCAACATCTCATTCCAAAATCATGGGTATTAATATGGAGTTGGTCCCCCTTTTGCTGCTCTAACAACCTCCACTCTTCTGGGAAGGCTTTCCGTGGTATGTTGGAACGTTGCTGCGGGGACTTGCTTCTATTCAGCCACAAGAGCATTAGTGAGGCCGGGCACTGATGTTGGGTGATTAGGCCTGGCTCGCAGTCTGCCCCTTCCAATTCATCCCAAAGGTTTTTGATGGGGTTGAGGTCAGAGCCCTGTGCAGGCCAGTAAAGTTCTTCCACACCAATCTTGACAAACGATTTTTGTATGGACCTCTCTGAAAAAGGGCCATCCCCAAACGGTTGCCACAAAGTTGGAAGCACAGAATCGTCTAGAATGTCATTGTATGCTGTTGCGTTAAGATTTCCCTTCACTGGAACTAAGGGGCCTAGCCCAAACCATGAAACAGCCCCCGACCATTATTCCTCCTCTACAAAACTTTACAGTTGGCATTATGCATTGGGGCAGGTAGCGTTCTCCTGGCATTCGCCAAACCCAGATTTGTCCGTCAGACTGCCAGATGGAGAAGCGTGATTCATCACTACAGAGAACGCATTTCCACTGCTCCAGAGTCCAACGGAGGCGAGCTTTACACCACTCCAGCCAACGTTTGGCATTGTGCATGGTGATCTTAGGTTTGTGTGTGGCTGCTCAGCCATGGAAACCCATTTCATGAAGCACCCAACGAGCAGTTCTTGTGCTGAAGTTGCTTCCAGAAGCAGTTTGGAACTGGGTAGTGAGTGTTGCAACAGAGGACAGACAATTTTTAGACGCTACGCGCTTCAGCACTCGGCAGTCCTGTTATGTGAGCTTGTGTGGTCTACCTCTTCACGGCTGAGCCTTTGTTGCTCCTAGACGTTTCCACTTCACAATAAGAGTACTTACAGTATACCGGGGCAGCTCTAGCAGTGCAGAAATTTGACAAACTGACGTGTTGGAAAGGTGGCATCATATGATGGCACCACATTGAAAGTCACTGAGTTCTTCAGTAAGGCCATTCTACTGCCAATGTTTGTCTATGGAGATTGCATGGCAGTGCCCTCAACACCTGTCAGTAACGTGTGTGGCGGAAATAGCAAAATCCACTAATTTGAAGGGGTGTCCACAGACTTTTGTATATATAGCGTACCTTTAAAAATATTTATTTAAGTTTGAGCGTGGATCATAAAACCAGTCTAGCTGGTGTGACCACCATTTGCTTCATGCATCGCAACACATCTCCTTCGCATAGTATGCAGGCCATGGAAGAACTGGGACATTTTCAGCTTCCAGGAATTGTGTACAGATCCTTGCGACATGGGGCCCTGCATTATCATGCTGAAACATGAGGTGATGACAGCAGAATGGCACGACAATGGGCCTCAGGATCTCGTCACGGCATCTCTGTGCATTCAAATTGCCATCGACAAAATGCAAGTGTTCATTGTCCGTAGCTTATGCCTGCCCATACCCCCACCGCCACCATGTGGCACTCTGTTTACGACATTACCAAACCGCATGCCCAAACTTGGCTTGGTAACATGTGGTCTTCGGTTGAAAGGCTGGTTAGATGTACTGCCAAATGCTCTAAAATGACATTGGAGACGGATTATGGTAGAGAAATTAACATGACATTTTCTGGCAACAGCTCTGGCGGACATTCCTGCAATCAGAATGTCAATTTCACGCTCCCTCAAAACTTGAGACATTGGTGGCCTTGTTTTATATGACAAAACTGCACATTTTAGAGTGGCCTTTTATTGTCCCCGGCACAAGGTACACCTCTGTAATGATCATGCTGTTTAATCAGCTTCTTGATATGCCACACCTGTCAGGTAGATGAATTATCTTGGAAAATTAAAAATGCTGACTAACAGGAAGGTAAACAAATGTGTGCACAAAATGAGAGAAATATACGTTTTCGTGCGTATGGAACATTTCTGGGATATTTTATTTCAGTTCATGAAACATGGGACCAACACTTTACATGTTGCGTTTATATTTTTCCTCAGTGTATCATAAATACTGTTCTCTCGACTTCAAACAACTTTCAAAATGTATGACTTACCATCTGATAGAACTTCATAGGCCTCAGAAAGTTCCTTGAACTTTTTCTCTGCCTCTTCCTTATTTTCTGGGTTTTTATCTGGATGCCATTTTAGTGCCAATTTTCTGTACCTGAAAGTTTAGAAATACATTAGACAGCAACTCAAGGGGCCTGTTTCATACATAATGTCATTATCCCAGTATAGATCACACATTTAAAATATCAGAAAAAGCCATCTACATCTAGTGCCAATCTATTGCAGGGATGGGCAACTGGCAGCCCCCTTTTGTATGCCCGCGGATCAATAATCCAAAACATTTATGAAAAATAAAAATAGAATAGCAGTTAGAATAATAGAATGCAATTTCCAAACGTGGTTGTGCAGCAACAGTTTCTCTTATGTCAGTCATTAGTTACCTGACGACAAACTGAATTCTTCCACTGCTTCATGTTCACTACAAACTGTACTTCAGTCAGACTGCCATTGTTGAAGTCGTTTGTGGTGAGGTCAAAATGAGGGGTGTGATACAAAAAAAGTCATCAGCAATTCGATCATCTCTATCCAATCAGTCTCAACGCCAATGATGTATTTTCAAAATGCCGCTTCTCCCAAGTGTGTTCTGGCTCTGGCCCAACCCACTGGTTTCTGGGACCAACCAGAATGGTTAGAATGTGTTTGAGTTCTAGAAATTGTTGGCGAGGCACTCAGATCCAGACTCATTGCGAACTCCGGAACAAGGAGTTTGTGTAGCCAGGCAACTCAATTAGCCCATGTCAGCTAAAATTATTGATACATTAATCTAAATCTAAACTTGTAGTAATCATGATCAAATTATGGACCGGTGGGTCTCCATTGATTTTGTTGCTCGCACTCAGATATCATATTAACATACACAGTCGTGGCAAAATATCCCTTAGGGGCCCCTCCTGACTGCATGTGTGGGTACACAGACCCGCAAACCACTGCAGCCCCTCATGATGAGTTCAGATCAAAGTTGACCCTTCCTGACCTATTGGAATACATACAGTGCCTTCAGCAAGTATATATATATACCCATTGGCGTATTCCACATGTCGCTGTGTAACAGCCTGAATTAAAAAAATGAATTCTCACCCATCTACACACAATAACTAAGAGCTTTGCACACCTGGATTGTACAATATTTGCAGATTATTATTATTTTTTTTAATTCTTCAAGCTCTGAAGTTGTTGGTGATCATTGCTAGACATCCATTTTCAAGTCTTGCCATAGATTTCCAATTTCCCCAAACATAATGCTTTGTATTCAGGACATAAAGTTAATTTCTTTGCCACATTTTTTGCAGTATTACTTTCGTGCCTTATTGCAAACAGGACGCATGTTTTGGAATATTTTTATTCTGTTCAGGCGTCCTTCTTTTCAGTCTGTCATTTAGGTTAGTATTGTGAAATAACTTCAATGTTGTTGATCCATCCTCAGTTCTCCTATCACAACCATTAGTTTTAATGTCACCATTGGCATCATGGTGAAATCCCTGAGCGGATTCCTTCCTCTCCAGCAACTGAGGTAGAAAGGAGTCGGACATCTGTATCTTTGTAGTGACTGGGTGTATTGAAACACCATCCAAAGTCTAATTAATAACTACACCATGCTCAAAGGGATATTCAATGTCTGCTTCTTTTTTTTTTACTAATAGGTGCCGTTTGCGAGACATTGGAAAACCTTCCTGGTCTTTGAGGTTGAATCTGTGTTTGGAATTCACTGCTCGACTGAAGGACCTTACAGATCATTGTTTTGCACACAGAGTGAGTTCGTGCAACGTATTGTGACTTAAGCACATTTTTAGTTCTGAACATAACAAAGCGGTTGAATACTTATTGACTCAAGACATTTTAGCTCTTCATTTATTTAATTTGTACAAATGTATAAAAACATAATACCACTTAAACATTATGGGATAATGTGTGTATACCAGTGATACAAAATCTCAATTAAATCCATTTTAAATTCAGGCTGTAATACAACAAACTGTGGAAAAAGTCAAGGGGTGTGAACATTTCTGAAGGCACTGTATACAGCACTTGACAAGGATACTTACGCTTTTTTAATGTCTTCCTGAGATGCATTTCTTTGGACACCTAAAATGTGATAATATTCCACCATGGTTTTGTAGAACTTTTTGCAACCTGTGTAAAGAGAAAACAGTAAAGTATAAGATGCAGGACTGCACATCTTAAACTAGTTGAGTTTCTCAAATCCACTATATTTGCATCTCGGTGGAGTTGGGTTGCGACAACTGTGGCGGAGCATACCTCCGACTAGATTGAGTTGCTGTCAGTGGTTGCATTTGACAAATGTTTTAGTAAAAAGCAATAATTTCAGAAATCAAAGAAAAGCACGCAGCTCGGGTGGAAAAACAGAGGTACACGGAAAGGGTGTAAAATGTTTATTTTGACAAGTTATGACTGACAGCGACTCGATCTAGTTGTCTCCACTCAACTCCATTGATGTGATCAGTGGTGTGTATTCATGGATGCCAATGAAAGCCAGGTTTCCCCAAATATTTCACCAATAAATACATTAAAATTTATAACAGAATTATCTTTAATCTCTCTGTGTTTCCAAAATTTTCTGTCAATTTGCAAGAGGCTGAATCTCACTGGAGAAATCATCTAAGCTAGGGAAACAGCACCCCTCTGTCTCCGTATGTGTAGCCCATGTATCTATGGATTCTAATCCATCCATAAATGAGTATGCTGTGCCACTGGCCTGAGACGATTGAAGTTCAATACGTAGCCTAGGAGTCTCAACTAACTAGCTAGCCCATGAAAGGAAGTCAGAAAAGGAAGCATTTCAGCTAGCTAGTTTTTGACAACAAAAATAACAAGTGTACTGTATGACAGAGTCATAGACCGTTTTGCCAACATGAGTGAGAAGGATGGCATTGGCATTCAACTAGTCTACAAGTAGGGCGAGTCAACATTTCTTGTTTTAATTGCACGCACACACACACTATTTAGCATCATTGATTAGACTCAATTGTTTTTGGTATCCAAGTTAGCTTAATAAACCGAAAACAAAGCCTATATAGTCTTGTTGATTTGATGATGTTTAAATTATTAAATTGAAATGGTGCTGGAATAGCAGAGGCAGTGCTCCTGTTGTCTTTGTGCTGACTTATAGTAATTCCATGGTTCTAAATCAGTAGTTGTTTAGTAAACTGTTGAAAACATTAACTTGCTTGACCATGCTGCAGGTGACATAACTGTTTGTATGCAATATTTGCTTTTTGGACTTCACCGGACAGATGTTGCTCTCTGGTTTTGTGATGAAACAAACGTATGCGTTGTTGAATTTATTCCACCACTGTGTGACTTGTCTTTTTGTGGTCACTGCCTTATTGTATATCATGGTGGTGTATGAACTAATGGGTTATAAAGCAAACAATGCAATTATCCCAACATAGGTTGTAATATGGCTTTTTTACTGGCTTGGCTTGCTCAGTGATGTTACCCACGCACCGTTACTGGATGTGATGTACATCATGGAGTTGAGAAAAACGTGGCTAATCTTTTACAAACTACGGTGCAAATGGCCAATCATTTCCCCGGGATTCAGGGAACAAAATATCCAAGATAACAATGGAAGTACCAAAGCACCTTGAAAATGGGCTAATCTTAGACTCCAATTACTTTATCCACCCGAGACTGGCCTGGCAGTTGTCTAGTAACTAATTTGTATGTCTGAGTGACAGCTGGGGGGTTACGGTGCCATAAGGTCAACGCTTTATCATCCAAAGAGGTCACATTCTGGCGCAGCGTTGAGTTTAACCCCTGGTACAACTTCACAATAAACAGGCTTGATTGACAACCCCCCCTCCGAGTCAACCACAGGGGAAAGCTACAATAGTACGTATAATGAAATTCCAGGTCTGTACTAAGATTTACTAGTAGTGGGAAATTACGCGATGTGCTACGCCTGCTAGCCAGGTATGTGTCAGCTAGCTAGCTAGCTACTGTTTAGTTATGTAGCTATTTTTTACACTTCAAAATAAATGTAACGTTATAGAACTTGGTACAGTCTCATATTTTTCTATTTCCACCATATCTAGCTAATGCGTATGTGCTGCTCATTATGATAACGTTAGCTCGACAGCATAACCAGGGGTGTATTCATTACGCCAATAGTTGTAAAAAGTTTCGTCTGTTGCAAAACGTTTTACAACAGAAAACGTTTTGCAACGAAGACGCATTTCTATTGGACAAATTCCGTTTCGTTACGCTTGCTCTGTTTCCGTTTGGTTCTTAAACTGTTTCCGTTGCAAGACGTAATGAATACACCCCCAGTTTTGTTCGCCGTCCTGACTGTGCCTCCTAGCATGAAACATTAGCTAGCAACTCAACACTAATAACACCAACGCGAAAGACCATACGGAGTGTTCTAGCAGCCATCTAAATGTTGCTGTAACTCGCGTTGCTGTCAAAATGACCATTATGACTAGATAGGTAATGCTAACTAACAGGCCAACAAGCTACTGCTAACTAACGTTAATGTTTTTGTGATGGTGATGCCCAGCAATCAAACTCAAAGTAATGTGTCACTTGTAAAACAAAAGACGAAGTCAAATTACCTTGCTCTTCAGCGTCCCAGTTTTCTTTTATAGACGGATAAATTCCCAGTGCTGATTTATAATCGTTTACCACTTAGGGTTATTCCAGAAAATGCTGCTTTGCTCCAGAGAAATTTCAGCAGCCTTGGGTTGTTTGTGGATTTGACGTAACATCCGGTTAACGACTGCTCTTCTTCTTTGGTGTTTTGTGACGACGACCAGACTATCAGTTGGCGCAACCTCGCCCCCACATCTTTTTATGAGGGGTATAACCAACGATATACACTAGTATTTACTGTAGATGGGTTGATTGTTTACTAACAAAACCGACGCGTGCACAAATATGCAGGCAAAACAGATGGGTTTGGCTTAGATAGTTTACATGTTGTCAACAATGTTTCGTCTCCAATGTTTATTGAAAATATAAAAACACTTGAACAATGAACATTTGTTGTCTCTCAAATACATAATTACAGTTTTTAGTTAGTTAGCTAGCGATTTTTAAACCATATTATAGATTACATGAAATCAGTCAAAACAGCTAAAAACATGACATGGAATCAAGAACAAGATTAAACTAGCTGAAACGAGCCGTTTTTGTCATTGTTGCTGGCTATCTGGCCATCCAAATTCACAATAACTCATGGAATTCTGCCCCAGTGAAGCATATGCATCGTTTTCGTGACGTTGTCAGCTTTACCTCATTAATATAAACATGGTACATTATGTGAAATAACAGTGAAATAATAGAAGATGAAACCTTATTTGCCTTCTTTTTTTTTTACATGCATTTATTTGTCTATCTTGTTTATTAACAAGAGTGAAAAGGGGGGAAAAAAGAGTGAAAAGGAAGTGGGGAGTATTTTGCCACTAGGAGACACCGTTTAGCCCAAATACATCCTTGACCTCTCTGGGAAATTCTCATTACTTCTCACCAATATTTACTGTCTCTACACAATGAGCACCAAAAGTATTAGGACAGTGACACATTTTTTGTTATTTTAGCTCTGTACTCCAGCATTTTGTATTTGAAATTATACAATGACGATGAGGTTAAAGTGGAAACTGTCAGCTTTAATTTGAGGATAATTTCATTGATATCGGGTGAATCGTTTATAATTACAGCTATTTTTGTACACAGTCCTCCCATTTTAAGGGACCAAAAGTGGGACAAATTCACTTATGTGTATTAAAGTTGAAGTGGTCAAAAGTGTAGTATTTGGTCCCATATTCCTAGCACGCAATGATTGCATCAAGCTTGTGACTCATCAAACTTGTTGGATGCATTTGCTCTTTGTTCAAATCAAATTTTATTGGTCACATACACATGCTTAGCAGATGCTATTGCGGGTGTAGTGAAATGCTTGTGTTTCTAGGTCCAACAGTGCAGTAATATCTAACAATCTCACAACAATACACACAATACAAACAAATCTAAAGTACAGGAATGGAATAAAGAATATTTAAATATTTGGACGAGCAATGCGGAGAGGCATTGACTAAAATACAATAGAATATAATAGAATACAGTATTTACATATGAGATGAGTAATGCAAAATATGTTAACATTATTAAAGTGTCCAGTGATTTCAAGTCTATGTATATAGGATAGCAGCCTCTAAGGTGCTAGTGATGGCTATTTAACAGTCTGATGGCCTTCAGATAGAAGCTGTTTTTCAGGTTGTCGGTCCCAGCTTTGATGCACCTGTACTGACCTCGCCTTCTGGATGATAGCGGGGTGAACCGGCAGTGGCTCGGGTAGAAGTTGTCCTTGATGATCTTTTTGGCCTTCCTGTGACATCGGGTGTTGTAGGTGTCCTAGAGGGCAGGTAGTTTGCCCCCAGTGATGCCTTGGGCAGACCGCACCACCCTCTGGAGAGCCCTGCTGTTGCAGGCGCTGCAGTTGTCATACCAGACGGTGATACATCCCAACTGGATGCTCTGGTTGTGTTTCAGATTATTTTGTGCCCATTACAGATAGTCCTGAATGAATCGTGAATAATGATGACGCACAAATATCATACCCCCAAGACATGCTAACCTCTCACCATTACAATAACAGGGGAAGTTAGAATTTTGTGGCGGGAATGATATTTATGCCTCATTAAATTTTCTCACTCATCATTATACACGATTCATTCAGAACTCTCCGTAATCATGATAGCATCCACATTAATGTAGAATTGTTTAGAACCATTCCACTATCATTTACAGTAAATGTGTCACTTTTGGAGCTCACTGTAACTCTCCTTGTTATTCACGCTCAGCATCATTTTCTTCTTGAAAATCAATAATAGATGAACCAAGAAAATGATGATCACCCCCGAACCTTAAAAAGTCCACTCCTTTGTTCCCTCCCTCAGCTCCTCAAGTAAGGTTCTATGTCTATTTTTATCTCTAGTCATTAAATAACAGCTCATAAGAATGAAGAGTCAGAGTCAGTCTGAATAATCGATTCTGCCATCCTCAGTCGCCCAGTCTTATAAATAGAGTCAGGCCCGGTGCTGCATTAGTGGGAGAGGGACTGATTGGACTACATTTGCTGTGTGAAAAAAAGAGCTTAGACCTCTTGTAACAAAAACTACTCCTGATTACCTTGGTTGGCTAAAACAGTGGCCTGCAAGCTACTCGAACCAAGACCTACTGTATAATGATTACATTACCATTCCAATGATTACACCTTAGAAATAGATTTAACTGAAAATAACACCTCTATGAATTTAAAGAGATATAAGTAAATTACTCAGCAACACACATCTAAAATATTGTCTAGGCCTGCATCTTACATAAACCAAGTGAAAATGGTGGGTTTATTATAATACAAATTATTTGTCAGTGTTTTTTTTCCCCATTCAACAATTTGTGAATAAAGGTTTGTGTTAAACAATTCATAATTCCCTCTTCATTCAATGTTTTGGAAAGCGAGAGAGAGCATAAAGGAGAAGATGAGACTGGAGTGAGAGTTATAGGCTTTTTATAGACACTGCCTTGAATGAATTACTTCCAATGAGCAGCAGAGTCAGATTAGAGTCTTGTAATAGGGCTTCCAATTAAGCCTGACAGACTGCACTGGGGAAAGCAAATGGCGTCGAAGCGATACCCTCTCCAGATTAAAGGAATTTCACATTGTGACACTGTGCATTGCACATACAATGTACATCGTTATATACCAGATATAGGATTGTAAAGCATGTGATCCTTTAAGCGTCAACATTGTATCAGCGGCTTCATGAGTAACCTGAATCAAATTGTTGCAAATTGTCATTCTCTCACATTGATGCTGTCAGTGTTTTAGTACTATATCTCTTGACACAATGATGAAAATAATCATGGCCTCTAAACCTTCAAGCTGCATACTGGACCCTATTCCAACTAAACTACTGAAAGAGCTGCTTCCTGTGCTTGGCCCTCCTATGTTGAACATAATAAATTGCTCTCTATCCACCGGATGTGTACCAAACTCACTAAAAATGGCAGTAATAAAGCCTCTTTTGAAAAAGCCAAACCTTTTTCAGCCTATATCGAATATCGAATCTTCCATTCCTCACAAAAGTTTTAGAAAAGGCTGTTGCGCAGCACCTCACTGCCTTCCTGAAGACAAACAATGTATACGAAATGCTTCAGTTTGGTTTTAGACCCCATCATAGCACTGAGACTGCACTTGTGAAGGTGGTAAATCACTTGTGAAGGTGGTAAATTACCTTTTAATGGCATCAGACCGAGGCTCTGCATCTGTCCTCGTGCTCCTAAACCTTAGTGCTGCTTTTGATACCATCGATCGCCACATTCTTTTGGAGAGATTGGAAACCCAAATTGGTCTACACAGACAAGTTCTGGCCTGGTTTAGATCTTATCTGTCGGAAAGATATCAGTTTGTCTCTGTGAATGGTTTGTCCTCTGACAAATCAACTGTAAATTTCGGTGTTCCTCAAGGTTCCGTTTTAGGACCACTATTGTTTTCACTATATATTTTACCTCTTGGGGATGTCATTCGAAAACATAATGTTAACTTTCACTGCTATGCGGATGACACACAGCTGTACATTTCAATGAAACATGGTGAAGCCCCCAAATTACCCTCGCTAGAAGCATGTGTTTCAGACATAAGGAAGTGGATGGCTGCAAACTTTCTACTTTTAAACTCCGACAAAACAGAGATGCTTGTTCTAGGTCCCAAGAAACAAAAATATATTCTGTTGAATCTGACAATAAATCTTAATGATTGTACAGTCGTCTCAAATAAAACTGTGAAGGACCTCGGCGTTACTCTGGACCCCGATCTCTCTTTTGAAGAACATATCAAGACTGTTTCAAGGACAGCTTTTTTCCATCTACGTAAGATTGCAAAAATCAGAAACGTTCTGTCCAAAAATGATGCAGAAAAATGTATCCATGCTTTTGTCACTTCTAGGTTAGACTACTGCAATGCTCTACTTTACGGCTACCCGGATAAAAGCACTAAATAAACTTCAGTTAGTGCTAAATACGGCTGCTAGAATCTTGACTAGAACCAAAAAATGTGATCATATTACTCCAGTGCTAGCCTCCCTACACTGGCTTCCTGTCAAGGCAAGGGCTGATTTCAAGGTTTTACTGCTAACCTACAAAGCATTACATGGGCTTGCTCCTACCGATCTCTCTGATTTGGTCCTGCCGTACATACCTACACATACACTACGGTCACAAGACGCAGGCCTCCTAATTGTCCCTAGAATTTCTAAGCAAACAGCTGGAGGCAGGGCTTTCTCCTATAGAGCTCCATTTTTATGGAATGGTCTACCTACCCATGTGAGAGACGCAAACTCGGTCTCAACCTTTAAGTCTTTACTGAAGACTCATCTCTTCAGTGGGTCATATGATTGAGTGTAGTCTGGCCTAGGAGTGTGAAGGTGAACGGAAAGGCTCTGGAGCAACGAACCACCCTTGCCATCTCTGCCTGGCCGGTTCCCCTCTTTCCACTGGGATTCTCTGCTTCTAACCCTATTACAGGGGCTGAGTCACTGGCTTACTAGGGCTCTTTCATACCGTCCCTAGGAGGGGTGCGTCACTGATGTGATCTTCCTGTCTGGGTTGGCGCCCCCCCTTGGATTGTGCCGTGGCGAAGATCTTTGTGGGCTATACTCGGCCTTGTCTCAGAATGGTAAGTTGGTGGTTGAAGATATCCCTCTAGTGGTGTGGGGGCTGTGCTTTGGCAAAGTGGGTGGGGTTATATCCTTCCTGTTTGGCCCCGTCCGGGGGTGTCATCGGATGGGGCCACAGTGTCTCCTGACCCCTCCTGTCTCAGCCTCCAGTATTTATGCTGCAGTAGTTTATGTGTCGGGTGGCTTGGGTCAGTTTGTTATATCTGGAGTACTTCTCCTGTCCTATCCGGTGTCCTGTGTGAATTTAAGTATGCTCTCTCTAATTCTCTCTTTCTCTCTCTCGGAGGACCTGAGCCCTAGGACCATGCCACAGGACTACCTGACATGATGACTCCTTGCTGTCCCCAGTCCACCTGGCCGTGCTGCTGCTCCAGTTTCAACTGTTCTGCCTGTGATTATTATTATTTGACCATGCTGGTAATTTATGAACATTTGAACATCTTGGCCATGTTCTGTTATAATCGCCACCCGGCACAGCCAGAAGAGGACTGGCCACCCCACATAGCCTGGTTCCTCTCTAGGTTTCTTCCTAGGTTTTGACCTTTCTAGGGAGTTTTTCCTAGCCACCGTGCTTCTACACCTGCATTGCTTGCTGTTTGGAGTTTTAGGCTGGGTTTCTGTACAGCACTTTGAGATATCAGCTGATGTACGAAGGGCTATATAAATAAATTTGACTTGATTTGATTGTAATTGTCTATATGTCTCAGACTTTGGGTAAGAACTAGGTGATATCTCTCAACTTATTTGGGAGAGGGGAGGAGCTGCTGCTAATGCTGTAGGTGGTGGTATGGAGGTTTAGGCCTAGCTAGTATTGATTGATCCCTCTTCATATTGTACCTTTGGGAGATTGAGAGAGGTGCAGAGGCACTTAGGATATTAAACAGGTTGCACACTTTAGTGGGCCAAACCTTTTAGTGATGTCATTAATTAAACTGGCATTGTGTACATGGGCACTGGCTGGCAGCAGAGGCAGACCGCGGGGGCATGCAGTGTAGCTGGAAGGCTCACTCTCAGAGAACAACCAGTGCCAATTAATGATGCAATGGCGCTAAATTCCCATAGATGCAAACTTTTCATGAGTCTTTCTCAAAAGACTCCATTACTGTAGACCTTGACTGTTTTTTTTAATAGCATGAGGTCCAAGTGAGTAACCATTCTGCTGAACTACACTAACATATTTTTCACATTTGGCCATAACCTTTCACAAGCTCATGAATATGCTGGGAAAGCTATACATCACTTCCTCTTCCGAAGACTTTTCCCACCTTTGAACACCACAGCAAAACCCACTCCGGAGTCACACTAAGATATGTTACATCAAATGTAGGCATGGATGTTGCCTGGGGGCATCATGTTAACATGATCATTATCCATATCCGGCTTGGGGGACCATGAAAAAGAGTGTATCGTGTGGCATACCGACCAGAAGTTTTACCAATATTTTCACTCAATAAAGTCATGTAAATGTAATTTTCTCTCAATATATGATTATTGCCCTTAAAGTCATGGAAAATGTTATCTGAAACATTCAATCATAGTTTCTGAGATTACAGCAGCCAACAGCTCCTGTATTTGTCCAAGCCTACAGTATGAACAAAATAAAGGATTTATTTTAGCACATGATATGCTCACAACCATAAATGTTTTATGTGCTATTAATGGTTGTTTCAAAATCTATTAAAACACCCATTCCTGGGAGGTTAATTTGTCATAAAACATAGATCAATATTTTACAATTAAATACGTTTTTTTGCCACTGTATCATTTTCTAATGGATTTTCCATTTTTTTCCTCCATGTTAATGAAATGCTGCATTAGCAACCCATTTTTTACTTTGAAGAATGTGAGGTACTTTATTCCTGATGTACAGTATGAGGAATAAAATCACTGTATTTAAACTCAAGCAAATTTGTAATTCTGCACACAGGAATCAATCACTCGATTTAGTCCAATGGCTTCATATGCACACTTGCACACTTCCTTAATTCTCTTCTCACTTTGTGCCTACCACCCTGTCATGCTTTCATACATCACACAATGTTGTTTGCCAATTCGCTTCAGCTTCTTGTCAATAGTAAATCAAGCAAGAAACCTATAAAAACCTGACAGTTTGAAAAAAGCTCTAAGAGAAGGATTATAGCATTTTCAACATATCTCAATTAAATAGCATATCAACACAATACACTAACATTTTATGTGGACTTAGTACAAGTATCTTGTGTGCAGCACTGAGAACATACTGGCTCATGTCAGATTTATAGTCACTTAAAACTACTATGGTATTTTTCCTACGAGTTCATTTGAGTTACCTGTCCTATAGCAAGGTGACTGTTGAGCGACCACCGGTCTCAGACCAGATAATTGCAGAGAGACATACATGGGCGTGTGAGTTTGATGGTCTACTATGTGCAACGTTATGAGGCACTTCAAATGAATGATATATCACGTCAGTTGTGCTGTCCTTGAGCTGATTACAGTGGGTAACCATTACAATCCATTAAAAAGGAAATACAATGACTGTAATAGAGTACTATGACTGGTTAAATGGACGTTCTATGTATGGTTCTCTTGCAATTAGAATAAAAAAATATCAAGAACAAACATAGGCCCACACAAACTTTAAGGTGGACCTTGCTGCTCTCGATTCCAAGTGGTCTTGACTTTTTAATAAAAAATGTCATGGTACAGATGTAGTAACCTAATTTGATCGCCCTTTTGTTGCTGAGAATTTGGAGGAAATTCTGATGAGCTTCGTGATTTGCATCAATTCAGTGAAAACATACAAGTTATATTAACCGTATTGCACTTTTCGTGTAGCCTACTTTTGGCCAGCTAATTGCCTAACCATCAATCAAGCAACATGATGGACTAAACGTTCAAATCCTGTTGCTACAGGGTTATATTTCTGTGATTTCTGTGACAATATAGGTCAAATTAAGATCCTACATCTGTATGTATATTTTAATAATTGCTAGCCGTAGCTTCTTTATGGTCTGCCAAGGACACCAAGGGCTCCTAAGATGTATATATTTTTAACTATAGTAAATACTACAGTATTTAATTTACATATACCCTGCCTATTTCCATCCCCCATATCCCAATTTGTTGCGACCTGTAAGTGAGAAACATACATGCCAGGTATAGACCATATATTGTGTTCCCTACAAGTTATAGTATACTGTAGTATTTACTAAAGTATTTTAGTTTTATTATCTTTGACATAGTAGTGGGGGACTTTCTCCTTGAGGAATCCTATTGGGGAAATACTAAAAGAGCACATTTTCAATAACCTGTAGGGAACATATAAAAACGATATATGTTCCATACATGTAGGTTTCTCACATCATCTGATGGAGTCTTGGTTGCTATAATGGACAGAAAATGATGGCATCAATCTTAAAGGTAACTAGACTCAATGAAATGACGTTGCCACGAGCAGCACCGTAGATATTGAGATGAGCGAGATGCAAAACTGCTCTCACACAGTCACACACAGTATCTGTGCATGTGCACTGGTTCGCTTTACGCTGTTCACAGCGGGACCAAAACAGCAGAGAAATTGAGCCTCGCGCTTCAACACTCTTAGTTGCGGAAATTGACCCACTATAGTCCCACGTGTCATAATACCCATAAAACCTAGTGGTAAAACCAGGTAATCGTTTCAATCGTTTTTTTCCCCGTTCATTTTTGCATCTGGGATTTTAGAACTACTTCATATAAGGTCTGTGTTTCGTATAGACTTACCCTGGGGTGACGTTTTGATTGCCATGTAATTCTCTCTCGGACAAGGTGAGTTTTATCAATATATTCGCCTCAATTTACTCAAAAATATGAAATGCTAATTAGCAACAGAGAAGTCCTCAGCAAGACTACAAATTCCTGCAGGAAGCTCCTGCACGTCATCTCTAGCCGACACTGTCATGCTGTGTTCAAAACAAGTGGGAACTCGGAAAAATACAGGTCAAATCATGACGTTAGTGATCTTCAGGTCGGAAAGTCAGAGCTCTAGAAAGAGGCCCGAGTTCCCGAGTTGGAATTCTGAGTTGGGATGACCGTTCAAATACATTTTTCCCAGAGTTCCAGAGTTTCCAGAGTTCCTAGTTGTTTTGAATGCACTTTAGTCAGAAGTCTGAAATTTCCCAGTTCCCAGTTGTTTTGAAAGCGGCATCAGCTACCGTTCACTAGCACGATCAGAGACCCCTGTCCAAACCATTAACTCTTTCCGTTGCCTTTATTTTTTTCATACAATTGTTTTTTCTTACTTTTACCCCTTTTTCTCCCCAATTTTGTGATGTCCAATTGGTAGTTAGTCTTGTCCCATTGCTGCAACTCCCCTACGGACTCGGGAGAGGCGAAGGTTGAGAGCCAAGCGTCCCCCGAAACACCACCCTGCCAAGCCACACTGCTTCTTGACACATTGCTTGCTTAACCCGGAAGCCAACCACACCAATGTGTCAGAGGAAACACCATCCAGCTGGCGACCGAAGTCAGCTTGCAGGGGCCTGGCCCACCACAAGGAGTTGCTAGAGCATGATGGGACAAGGAAATCCCGGCCGGCCAAACCCTCCCTTAACCCGGACAACGCTGGGCCAATTGTGCACCGCATCATGGGTCTCCCGGTCACGGCCGGCTGTGACACAGCCTCGGATCAAACCCAGGTTTGTAGTGACCCCTCAAGCACTGCAAGCACGGATACCAGACTTAGATGAGTGGTAACTCAATTCTAGTATGTTCTCTAAAGAATGTGACTTTTGTAGAACATCCCGCCTGTATTGTAGTTTCATGCATTCACACAGTCTTGATTTACAGTACCTAGCTAGCTAACATTAGCTTACCGTTCATCTAGTCAGACTTTTTAAAGTGGTAGCTAACCACCTATCCATGCCATGGTGCCGGCCTAATGTTAACTAGCAAGTCTGACTACACGAACGGTGAGTTAACGTTAACTAGCTAACGTTAGCTAAATATCCCTTCCTTGGTGGGCTAACGCTAGCTAGCATGTCACCACGTGAAAAGGTATGACCTACAAACCATGAGCTAATGTTAGCTAGGGGCGGCAGGGTAGCCTAGTGGTTAGTGTTAGTAACCGGAAGGTTGCAAGTTCAAACCCCCTAGCTGACAAGGTACAAATCTGGTACAAGGTACAAAACTGTCGTTCTGCCCCTGAACAGGCAGTTAACCCACTGTTCCTAGGCCGTCATTGAAAATAAGAATTTGTTCTTCACTGACTTGCCTAGTTAAATAAAGGTTAAAAAAATATATAAAAAAACTAGCCGGCTAGCTTACTAAATACTTGTCAATAAAAAGGTCACTTACTTGTAAGGAAGGTATCCTATCGTGTGTTTTACACCTAACTACAGTCGGTGGTTATCTAGCTAATTTTCATAAGCACCTAGCTAACCACAGATCTTTGACCTAACAGCTTATTAGCAGCTAGCAAACAGGGATTACCTTATGACACGGCTCCAGCGACACCTCTCGATTACAGAGGTTGGAAAATTATAAAATGCACGTGTACTTATCAGAGTAGTGGTTACAAGCTGGTACATAGCACAGACCCATCCTGACAGCTGGCTTCAGATTGACGGACAGACCTAAGTGTCAAGTCCTGACAATAGAGTCCTTATTTTCTATGGTGGAGTAGGTCAGGGTGTGACTGGGGGGTTAGTCTAGTTTATTATTTCAATGTGGGTGTTCTAGTTTTCATGTTTCTATGTTGGTGATTTGTATGATTCCCAATTAGTGGCAGCTGGTATCTTTGTCTCTAATTGGGGATCATATTTAAGTAGTGTTTATTCCCACCTGTGTTTGTGGGATATTGTGTTTTGAGTAAGTGCATGTAGCACCTCTGTAGTCACGGTTTGTTGTTTGTTTATTGTTTTGCTAAGTTTCACTTTCAATAAATTATGTGGAACTCAACATCCGCTGCGCCTTGGTCCGTCTCTACAAACAACCTTGACAGAATATCCCACCACAACAGGACCAAGCAGCGTGCCCAGAAGGAGAGGGTAACATGGACTTGGGAGGAGATTCTGGATGGAAAGGGATCCTGGACTTGGGTGGAAATCCTGGCAGGACAGGATCGCCTTCCTTGGCAGGAGTCACAGCAGACGCAAGGAGAGAAGGGAGAACAGCGATGACGCCGGGGTTCGCGGCCACAAGGAAAGCCCAAAAGACAGCCCAAAGTTTTGGAGGGGGCACACGGGGTGGTCGGCGGAGCCGAGGTGTGTACCAGTGACAACATGGGAGGTGGTAGAGAGGTGGTCAGTCTACCCAGGGAGAGTGCCAGAGCCCGCCTAGGAGTCAATGGAACAGTGCGAGGAGGGATACCGGAGAATGGAGTTGGCGAGGAGTATGCGGCAACGCAGGCTTTTGGAGGAGCGTGTTACCAGTCCGGTGCAATCTGTGCCGGTCCCAAGCATCAGGCCTCCAGTGCGCCTCCCCAGTCCGGTATGTCCCGTGCCTGCTCCTCACACTCGCCCAGATGTACGCCTCCACATCCCAGTACGTCCTGTGCTAGCTCCTCGCACTCGCCATGCGAAGTGTGTCATCGTTCCGGTACAATTTTTGCCGGCTCTACGCGCCAGCTCTCTAGTGCGCCTCCACAGCCCAGTGCTATCTCCTCGCACTTGCCGTGCGAGGGGTGTCATCAAACCGGTACCATTGATGCAGGCTATACGCACCAGGTCTCCGGTGCGCCTTCATAGCCCAGTACGTCCTGTTCCTTCTCCCCGCAGTCGCCCTGAAGTGCGTGTCACCAGTCCGGTGCCACCTGTTCCGGCCCCACGCATCAGGCCTCCAGTGCGACTCCCCAGTCCAGTACGTTCTGTGCCTCCTCCCCGCACTCGCCCTGAAGTGTGTGTCACCAGTCCAGTACCACCAGTGCCGGCCCCACGCACCAGGCTTCCTGCGACGATCCCCGGTCCAGAGCTTCCGACGACGGTCCACGGTCCGGAACCTCCGGCGACGGTCCACAACCTCCGGCGACTGTCCACAACCTCCGGCGACTGTCCACGGTCCGGAACCTCCGGCGTCGGTCCGCGGTCCGGAACCTCCGGCGACGGTCCGCGGTCCGGAACCTCCGGCGACGGTCCGCGGTCCGGAACTTCCGGCGACGGTCCGCGGTCCGGAACCTTCCAAACACGGCGTCCAGTCCAGCTCCATGGCAGGAGCCCTCCTCTGCGCCGATGCCCAGTCCAGACACGGCGTCCAATCCCACTCCATGGCAGGAGTCTTCCTCTGCACCGATTTCCAGGCCAGGGCCGGTGTCCAGTCCCGCTCCATGGCAGGAGCCTTCCTCGGCATCTAGGTCCAGTCCAGACACAGTGTTCAGGCTGGATCCGCAGGATGAGCGGGTTTATCGGCCCGCACCAGAGCTGCCACCAATAGATGGTGGATCCGCGAAATGAGCGTTCTTCGTCCTGCACCAGAGCCACCACCGTCACTAGACCCCCTCCAACCCTCCCTTTTGGTTTCAGGTTTTGCGGCCAGAGTCCACACCTTTGGAGGGGGGGAATACTGTCACGTCCTGACCATAGAGAGTCCTTATTTTCTATGGTGGAGTAAGTCAGGGCATGACTGGGGGGTTAGTCTAGTTTATTATTTCTATGTGGGTGTTCTAGTTTTCATGTTTCTACGTTGGTGATTTGTATGATTCCCAATTAGAGGCAGCTGGTATCGTTGTCTCTAATTGGGGATCATATTTAAGTAGTGTTTGTTCCCACCTGTGTTTGTGGGATATTGTGTTTTGAGTAAGTGCATGTAACACCTCTGTAGACACGGTTTGTTGTTTGTTTATTGTTTTGCTAAGTTTCCCTTTCAATAAATTATGTGGAACTCAACATCCACTGCGCCTTGGTCTGTCTCTACAAACAACCTTGACACTAAGTTTAGCTAGTTCTCTAAAAGGGTAATTCTAGTAAGGGTAATTCTAGTAATAAAAAATGCTAAAGTAGCTAGCTAGGTCATTTAAAAAATGCTAAACAAGAATACACATGAGAAACACACAATATCAAACTTACAAGGCTACAATATCTACTTGCTAGGTTACTGCATGGAGAAATGTGCCTTGAAGGATGACCTCAAAGCTTGTGACAGGATGCATAGTTTTGTATGATAGCCACATTAGCGGCTAATTTGGATTTTATTTTGGGGGGGTGATTACAGGCAAATACACTGATAAAAGTTTGTCCAGAGAGATTTGTAATGCTATCAAAACGTCACACCAGGGTAAGCATATATGAAACACAGCCTTTATATGAAGTAGTTAAAAAATCCCAGACACAAAGAATGATGAAAAAAACGATTGGAACCACGTCCGGGTTTCACCAATAGGTTTTATGGGTATTATGACTCATACTGTGGTACTCAATGCTGTTTACTTTCTGCATCTACGTCGTTTCGCTGTGTCTACTTTTAATGTTAACCTTAACTAGCTGGCTAATTCAGGTTAACTCACGGTTTGGTAGTCATACTTTTTCACGTGGTGACATGCTAGCTTGTTAGGTCAACACCATTGCAAGGATAGTTGGCTAGCTAGCATAACATCACTTATAAAAGTCTGACTACATGAGCTAATGTTAACTAGCTATAGGTAGCTAAATATCGCATGGTGGGCTAGCTAGTTATGCACCTCGGTTGGCTAGTTAACGTTTTTATTTGAGGCAATGTTACCATGTTTTGTAAAATCTCAGTAACATAGCTAGAGAAAAAATAGAAGAAAAAAACATTTGTATATTTTGGTTTTACTTCATTCACTACCCAGTAGGCAAAAGGACGCTGGAAATACATCTAAAATACCAGTTAGGTTAATTTTAGGTTCTGAATGAAAGGGGAAAATGTATATTTTCGGGAAGTTGAAAATATGTATTTTCCAGACGTCGAATTAAGATTCATTATTGGTTTTGTATTAAAGAAAATATGTATTTTCCGTACTTTGAAAAGACGTTTCCATACGTTGAAAATGTATTTTTTTTTACAGACGCTGAAATCAGAGTAATCTTCAGTTCTGAATGAAACAGATGTTGAAAATACATCTTCTTTGGTCATTGATTCTATGGCCAAATTTCAACTGCATATACAGTGCATTCAGAAAGTATTCAGATCCCTTAACTTTTTCCCCCTCATCAATCTACACAAAATATTCCATAATGACAAAGCAAAAACAGGTTTTTAGAAATGTTTGCAAATGTATGAAAAAATAAAAAAATGAAATATCACATTTACATAAGTATTCAGATACTTTACTCAGTACTTTGTTGAAGCACCTTTGGCGATTACAGCCTCAAGTCTTCTTGAGTATGACGCTACAAGCTTGGCAGGTCAGGTTCAAGTCCTGGCTCTGGCTGAGACTTGTCCCGAAGCCACTCCTGCGTTGTCTTGGCTGTGTGCTTAGGGTTGTTGTCCTGTTGGAAGGATATTCTTCGCCCCAGTCTGAGGTTGAGAGCGCTCTGGAGCAGATTTTCATTAAGGATCTCTCTGTACTTTGCCCCGTTCATCTTTCCCTTGATCCTGCCTAGTCTCCCAGTCCCTGCCTCTGAAAAACATCCCCACAGCAGGATGCTGCCACCACCGTGCTTCACCGTAGGGATGGTGCCAAGTTTCCTCCAGACTTGGCATTCAGGACAAAGACTTCAATCTTGGTTTCATCAGACCAGAGAATCGTGTTTCTCATGGTCAGAGTCCTTTAGGTGCCTTTTGGCAAACTGCAAGCAGGCTGTCATGTGCCTTTACTGAGGAGTGGCTTCCGTCTGGCCACTCCACCATAACGGCCTGATTGGTGGAGTGCTGCAGAGATGGTAGTCTTTCTGGAATGTTCTCCCATCTCCACAGAGGAACTCTGGAGCTCTGTCAGAGTGACCGTCGGGTTCTTGGTCACCTCCCTGACCAAGGTCCTTCTCCCCCAGCTGCTCAGTTTGGCCAGACAGCCAACTCTAGGAAGAGTCTTCGGTGGTTCCAAACTTCTTCCATTTAGGAATGATGAAGGCCACTGTTCTTGGGGACCTTCAATGCTGGAGACATTTTTATAGTGCCCTTCCCCAGATCTGTGCCTCGACACAATCCTGTTTCGGAGCTCTATGGACAATTCTTTCAACCTCATGGCTTGGTTTTTGCTCTGGCATGCGCTGTCAACTGTGGGACCTTATATAGACAGGTGTGTGCCTTTCCAAATCATGTCCAATCAATTGAATTTACCACAGGTGGACTCCAATGAAGTTGTAGAAACATCAAGGATGATCAATGAAACAGGATGCACCTGAGCATATGAGTCACATAACAAAGGGTCTGAATACTAAGGTATAAGGTATGTTTTTTATATTTAATACATTTTCTAAAAAAAAAGTTTTTGCTTTGTTATTATGGGGTATTGTGTTTAGATACACTAATATTGATTTTCAAAAAATGTAAAGGATTTAACGTTAACATTTTGGGAAATGTCAAGGGGCCTGAACACTTTCCGAATGCAACCAATACACTGAATGTAGAAAAAATTATGAACTCCAGCTCTTTCCATGACATAGACTGACCAGGTGAAAGACGTGATCCCTTATTGATGTCACTAAATCCACTTCAATCAGTGCATGGATTTTTAAGCCTTGAGACATGGATTGTGAATGTGTGCCATTCAGAGGGTGAATGGGCAAGACAACATATTTAAGTGCCTTTGAACGGGGTATGGTAGTAGGTGCCAGGCGCAATGGTTTGTCTCAAGAACTGCAACGCTGTTGGGTATTTTATGCTTATGCTCAACAGTATCCCGTGTGTATCATGAATGGTCCACCACCCAAATGACATCCAACTTGACACAACTGTGGGAAGCATTGGAGTCAACATGGGCCAGCATCCCTGTGGAACAGTTGACACCTTGTAGAGTCAATATCCCGACCAATTGAGGCTGTTCTGTGAGCAAAAGTTGGGTGCAACTCAATATAAGGAGGGTGTTCTGAATGTTTTGTACATTCAGTGTATTCTCAATGAAATAAACATCATGTAACAAATTATTTTTCAATCCATTTAATATAGGAAACAGGAGCCGAAGATTGCAACATATATTATGTATTATTGCTTCCATCTGTCACATGCACTTATGTTTTGTTATTATTAATACAAAAATAAAATAAATTACAGCTTTAAAACTGTCAGTGATGATTTTCAAAGTAGTCCAACCTCCAGAATAAACCAACAGAGCACTTCAACAACAATCGCAATCTCAGTATCGGTTACATAAATATGTTTTCCTTGCTATGACTGTGATATGTTGTTATTTATCTACCTTAGTTGACTGTAAGTCGCTCTGGTCAAGAGCGTCTGCTGTATGACCAAAATGTAAATGGATATTATTCTAATGAGCTCCACCCCCAAACAAGTACACATTTGGTCATCCCGGACCTGACCAAATCTGAACAAATAATAGGCGTATAGGCAATGTTTCAGAAGCTTGAACAGCACAGTACAGTACGGCTCAGTACAGTATGGTACAGGGCAGTAGAGTTTTATTCAGCAAAGTTGGGTACAGTAGAGTTTGATTCAATAAAGTACAGTGCAACTTCATTCAGTAGAGTGCAGTAGAGTACAGCAGAGTACAATAGAGTGCAGTACAGTTTAATTCAGTACAGTACAGTTTAGTTCAGTAGAGTTGAGTACATTAGAGTAAAGTAGGGTGCAATACAGTACATTATACTGTACTATACTCTACTGTGCCCTTCTGTACTGAACTATACTTTACTGAACTCTACTTTGCTCTACTGTATTGTACTGTACTTTCCTTTACTGTACTGTAATACAGAGGCTCCCAAAATGTTTCACTCAGGCATTGGGGAACATCCTTCTTGTGTCCTGTTCATGACACAAACTGTTCACACCCCACTTGTCGGCAGAGAGAACATTTTGCAGTTTTAAAGCTCATTTTGTAAAACATACAGTACCAGTCAAAAGCTTGTACACACCTACTCATTCCAGGGTTTTTCTTATTTAACAAAAAAATAATAATAATTCTACATTGTAGTTTAATAGTGATGACATCAAAACTCTGAAATAACACATGAAATCATGTAGCAACCAAAAAAGTGTTAAACAAATCAAAATGTTTTAAATTTGAGATTCTTCAAAGTAGCCACCCTTTGCCCTGATGACAGCTTTGCACACTCTGTCTATACAAATATGATTCAACTGACGCTTTATTGGTAGAACTTATCGATTTTAACACTGGTTGGTGATGTCAACGTGAAAGGTTATGAGGTTCATATGCTGATCCATTGAATGGTGGCTGGGAAAAAGAAAAAAAGAAATTAATCTCATTTGTGGCAAGAATTAGCACAAATTCTTCTGCACATTTCCCATAAAATCCTCTTTTGTTAGTCGTTCAGTGCAGCGTTGCAGTCACTCCGTGTTGTTCTCTCTAATGGGCCATTTAAAGGGCCCTAAAGTCACGCTGATGAGAAAGCGGTTTTGACCGAAACAGGATAACATATTTTATCTGAATGTTTGTAACATGGCGTTGTTGTTTTTTTCTCGTAATATCATTGCCTAGTAGTTGCTTGCATTGGAAAGAGGATTAGAATCATTTCATACTCTAGCTCCATGTTAGAAAACTCTACACAAACACAATTTCAGCCACATTTCTAGTTATATCCAATTTCCAACAGTTAACTCAAATGTTTCCTTAATGTTAGATTGATTACTTATTTAGTGTAGACGCTATGTGGTTATCACATTTTTCCAAATGCAAGTACATTGCTTATCCAACAAACCCTGTTGTGGATTTGCAAAATGATTGCCTTAATTAGCATGTAACTGTTGCAAAAGGCTTGTCAAGAACAATCTGGAACCTATGGTGACCTTTTCTCCCCTTCAGCACTAGAGAATGTGTCTGGCTTAACTAGATATCTACTGTAAAGCGAAAGGAAAATGTCCCCATGAATGAGCTTTGTGTGGAAGATTTATTATAACAATCTTCACTTTCCTCCTATTTCTTTTCTTCTTAAAAGACAAGGACCCGAGCATAATACATCACTTGTTAAAAAGAACCGCATACATGAGGCTAGCACAATACGTTTCTAATACAATACATCTACAATTACGTCATGGAAGGGCCATGACCACAGGTGTCAGTCAGAAAGGAGAAAGGGTTTGCTGAAGGGTTTTTTTCTGTCTAAATTGTTTTACTTTGGTGGAAGTGTTATATTTCTTCACACTGTTCTGGCTCCTGCTCTAGAACATGAGACAAGACTCAACAGAGGAATAAGGTGTGGAATACTTGATATACTATAGCTGAGCAAAAATCCTGTGGTTGTGAGTTTTGGGTGTGTGAGTTTGAAGGAACTTGTGTCAACATTGGCACATTTTAATAGGTTGCTCATCATTATGGTTATTGTCAAGCTTAGTAGGGCCTTTTTTCAATGATTTTGTATACTTATGGATGAGGTGGAGCTAGGTCTAAGTGGTGATAAATCTGAACAATTTATAGTTTGATATTGACAGTGATAAGCTTTATGCAAAAACAAATATCAAACACTGAACACATTTCATACATTCGTATAGGCCAAATGAACATACAGTAAAGAGAAAAGTGTATCTGTGGTTCAGGTGGGAGGCATCTTTCAGAGGAAGGTTAATCTTCACAGTTAATCTTCATTATTCTTGGCTTTATTGATTATGTCTATCCTGCCCACCTCACAATGGTCTTTTCCTTCACCTTGTGGAATTGCCAGCCACTTTTCTTCCCGGCAAAGAGTGGTTGCTATAGCAATAGACTGTTCGATCTAACCACAGATCCAAGTTTTGATTGATGAAAATAGTACCTCAGTGTCTCCTCTCTTAACTGCAGTTGGCTTGGACGAATGGTTCTGAAGATTCACTTGCTCGTAAAAGGACAATATGAGGATGAAATGAGAAAGGAATAGCTGGAGAGGGTATAGAAGCAGCTGACCTGCATCCAGAATACCTAAGGACTACTGACTTGCCTAGTTAAATAAAATAAATTGAGACATGAGTGGTAAGGATCTCTTTACAAATAACACCGTACAAAGCAATGTCCAAAATTACCCTACTGTAAGTGAATAATGCCTTAAAAACAAGCAGAATGGTGTGTCACTCAGAGGTTACCATTAATTCGGAACAATATTATTATCCTGCTAAGTAATGAGATTGTGAAATAACGGACACCATGGGCCACCCCAGACATCACATCAGACCCAGGTTGCATCCAAAATGGAACCCTATTCATTTTATAGTGCTCTACTATGGAATAGGGTGCCATTTAGGACCCCAGAACAGATGTAGACTGACCTCTGGAAAGACTATTCTCTCATATTGTTCCACTAATTGAAAAGAACGTCTGGGATTTCCAGTTGACACAAATGACTCTAAGCCTCTTTATTGCCTAGGAAAAAGACTCAACATGTTTGCAACAGTTTAACCTTTGTCTCCCTATGGGGTAATTTAGCACTTCAGTGCAAATTAGAGAATGGTCAACTATTTATGGAGAAATAGTTGATTAGATGTTTGAGGCTGGAGATGCTAGTGTCAATCTACTAACGCAGAATAATGTATTACGGTTATTGAGGATATTCAAGCACTTGCACCTTCATTTGGATACAGGATTATGGTGAAGGAAGGAGAAAAACAACATGGGAACAGCTTCACATTTTTGACCTGCTAATAAGGGTTACGGACACTGGAATTCTACCATTTACTAAAAGAAAACAAAGTAGTTTCAGAACATGATTAGATGATTTCTGATGAATTACCTTGGAATTTCAAGGATAGGCCTATTTTTTGAATTTCACAGTTTGTTGTGGCTGTTGGACATCATTGTTCTGTGTGTGGTGCTACATGGTGCGCATTCATTCTGTTAAACTGGAGGTGCTCATTTTCATCCTGGTCCATGATGGATACATGTGACCAGCAGCAATGGAAAGGAGCACTGCATACACAGATATGTCACTTTTGTAAATCTACAACTGGGTTTGTTGGATAAGCAGTGCACTGTTCACAGGACTGGACGATTATATAGTAGTTCCATTTGGGTTGTAGTCTGTTCCTAAATTGTATTTTCACCCAGTTGGAGCTGCTTTGTACAAGGCCAGTTATGGAGAGCCCACATCTAAGTGAGTCTGTGTATGTCTCTTCTGCCAACAAACAAACTACAGTACAGACAAACCTACTGTAGTAGACCTACGGTATGCCAATCAGTTTTTCATATGACATTTTTTTTCTAGACATTGGGCCGGCCCATAGTCCCATTGAAAATGTAATCCAATCTTTAGAGCAATATGCATATGGGGATTATATACAGTATTTTCTTATGTTTGTAATATTCTGTTTTGTTATATGAAGCTAAACTTAATTGGTAGGTTGAAAGAATACTGTGTCCTGAGGTACCCTGGTACTTGAGGTGAAGTCTGGTTTTGCAGCAAACAGCCTTTAAATCACACACTTACTCAAGAAATGTTCAATCTGCAAATTGGCCTCTCTCTTTTATTTATTTATCCGTCTTTAATCGAGAGTAGTATTCTGTCTGAGCATTGGGGGTGATGTCATTTGTTTTTTAAGAGTGCCAGTGGTGAAGAGTATGGCTTACCTCATGCTAAAATACTATTTCAAGGTAGACATGGTAGGTTTTTGAGCTCGAATGACCAAGAAATCTGTCTTTGTAAGTCTGGTGTCATGGTATACGGGAAAGGTTTCCAACCATTCTATTAACTTCATAGGCACAATCCAACCTAGAACACTTGAGATCCTTACACTCAATTCTTACATTTATTTTATTTTCTTCGACCTTTGTCCTATGTGTTTTTATGTTCCACCACCAGTATACTAAAGAGAATGTCCTCATTTGAAAATGTTACGGATTTAGTATTTGAGTCCTTTTAAGACTCTTAACATAGTTTGAGGATTAGGATCAATGTTGTTTTTAATCTGAACATTTTAACAATTCATTCCTGAATTCCGCCTCTTAATGACTCAAATGATGTCCTTTACAAATGAATAAAACATAAACACCATATAATTGAGAGATGGCCTACTGAGATATTACAGCTTGTTTCGATAATGCAGAGCGTCTCTGCTATTGGATATTTTTTTCCTATTAATAAACATACCTAGGCCATATGGTTTTAAAAAAATCACAACATGCACCTAAAATTAACCTTACTAATAGCAATGTTGGGCAATTTGGAAAGTCATGGTTAGTCCATAAATAGTATAATAATACTCGTAGGAAAACGTTACATCTTTAGCTCAAGATCTGTGGATACTATGCGATTAGAAAGGTAAAAAAGCACAATTGAAAAATATATGGCACATGGAAACCAATCGAGGGTGGTCTATGGTGATAGGTGGGCTGAGAGTGGCTGAGGGATGGGATTAAAGAGCTGAGGTCTATGGTGATAGGTGGGATGGGCTGAGAGTGGCTGAGGGGTGGGATTAAAGAGTTTATGTTTGGTAATGTATTATTGTTATGACTGCTTAATATAAAAGTACCATGTACAGTTGAAGTCGGAAGTTTACATACACTCCACAATTTGTTTTTAGTTTTGGCAAGTCGGTTAGGCCATCTACCTTGTGCATGACACAGTAATTTTTCCAACAATTGTTAACAGACAGATTATTTTACTTATAATTCCCTGTATCACAATTCCAGTGGGTCAGAAGTTTGCATACGCTAAATTGACTATGCCTTTAAACAGCTTAGAAAATTCCAGAAAAGATGTCATGGCTTTAGAAGCTTCTGATAGGCTAAGTGACATCATGAGTCAATTGGAGGTGTGCCTGTGGATGTATTTCAAGGCCTACCATCAAACTCAATGACTTGACATCGTGGGAAAATCAATAAGAAATCAGCCAAGACCTCAGAAAAAAAATTGTGGACCTCCACAAGTCTGGTTCATCCTTGGGAGCAATTTCCAAACGCTGTTCATCTGTACAAACAATAGTACGCAAGTATAAACACCATGGGACCACTCAGCCGTCATACCGTTCAGGAAGGAGATGCGTTCTGTCTGCTAGAGATGAATGTACTTTGGTGCGAAAAGTGCAAATCAATCCCAGAACAACAGCAAAAGACCTTGTGAAGATGCTGGAGGAACCAGGTACAAAAGTATCTAGATCCATAGTAAAACGAGTCCTATATCGACACAACCTGAAAGGCTACTCAGCAAGGAAGAAGCCACTGCTCCAAAACCGCCATAAAAAAGCCAGACGACGGTTTGCAACTGCACATGGGGACGAAGATCATACTTTTTGGAGAAATGTCCTCTGGTCTGGTAAAACAAAAATATAACTGTTAGGCCAAAATGACTTTCATTATGTTTGAAGGAAAAAAGTGGAAGGCTTGCAAGCCGAAGAACACCACCCCAACCGTGAAGCACAGGGGTGGCAGCATCATGTTGTGGGGGTGCTTTGCTGCAGGAGCGACTGGAGCACTTCACAAAATTGATGGTATCATGATGATGGAAAATTCTGTGGATTTATTGAAGCAACATCTCAAGATATCAGTCAGGAAGTTAAAGCTTGGTCGCAAATGGGTCTTCCAAATGGACAATGACCCCAAGCATACTTCCAAAGTCGTGGCAAAATGGCTTAAGGACATAAAGTCCAGGTAATGGAGTTGCCATCACAAAGCCCTAACCTCAATCCTATAGAAAATTTGTGGGCAGTTTGGAGAAACAGTTTGGAGAAGGCCCTTTCCTGTTTCAGCATGACAATGCCCCTGGCACAAAGAGATGACCATATAGAAATGGTTTGTCGAGATCAGTGTGGAAGATCTTGACTGGCCTGCACAGAGCCCTGACCCCTTCGAACACCTTTGGGATGAATTGGAACGCTGATTGTGAGCCAGGCCTAATCACCCAACATCAGTGCCCGACCTCACTAATGTTCTTGTGGCTGAATGGAAGCAAGTCCCCACAGCAATGTTCCAACATCTAGTGGAAAGCCTTCCCAGAAGAGTGGAGGCTGTTATAGCAGTAAAGGTGGGACCAACTTCATAATAATGCCCATGAGTTTGGAATGAGATGTTTGACGAGCAGGCGTCCACATACTTTTTGGCCATATAGTGTATTTCTACAAACATACTTTCGATAATCTGTCCACCTGCAACATCGTTCTAAAGGTTATTTAGCTTTTTGGAACTTTGTCATTCCTCCTCAGACCTCAACCAGTCAAGTCTCACTCCTCCTCCTCCTTAACCTTAGCTTTTTATGCTAATCTCATGCTATTCTACACATTTTGCCATGAGGCTGAGAGAAAGTTTTGCAGTTTTAAAGCAGTTTTCTACTGTTAAAACATTTTTTTTTACTGTAATTCTAAACATTTAGAATTTTGATATTGTAATTTCCATCCCTCTCCTCGCCCCTCTGAACACGTCGACAACAGTCACCCTCGAAGCATCATTACCTATCGCTCCAGAAAAGCCGCGGCCCTTGGAAAGCCAAGGAAACAACTACTTCAAGGTCTCAGAGCGAGTGACATCCCCGATTGAAACGCTACTAGTGTGCACCGCTAATAGCTATCTCAGGGATGGGCAACTTAATAGACTCGATCCTCTCAATCCGTATATGACGTGAGACACATTTGACAGAAGTACCCAAAGTAACAAAAATTCTAGTATCGAATCGTTTTTCATGTTCGAATATCGAAAAAGTACCGAAGTTTCGGTATACCATGCAACACTAGTTGAGAGAAGATTTAGCAATTGTATAACACATTTCATGCAATTCTACTAATTTTGCCATGGGGCGGAGAGGAAAATGTGCTGTTTTACCGCACATTTTCTGCAATTCTACACATTTTGCCATAGGGTGGAGATAATTGTTTGCAGTTTTTAATATGATATCTGAGTGAGACTGACTAACAAAATCAATGGGGGCCCCTCCGGCCTGTAATTCCACCATGGTAACAAGTTTAGATGGCTGGATGCTAAACTTAGCAATGTAAAAAATGTTAGCTGACATGGGCTAATTGAGTGACTGTCAGTAACTGGCATAACAAGAGTAAAACTACTGATGCACAACCAAATTTCAAATTGCACCTTGTGTAGTCTACTATTCTAACTCACAACAGTAAGTTGAGACCCCGACTGAGTTCCTAAAAATAATAATCATTGAAAAACAACACACTTTTTGGGGGGGTGGGTATTGATCCGAGGGCCTTCAAAATGCGGGTTGCATGGGCCACAAGTTCCCTATCCCCGAGCTAGCCATTTCACACCGGTTGCCCTATGGATTAGTTTATACGTCATTCTACAAAAATTGATCTGTGCCCAGTGGGATGTGTTCATGACTTTAGTACAACATGTGGTTAAGCAAGGTGAATAAATATTAAGCGGGGATTTTGGCCCACTCCTCCATACAGACCTTCTTCAGATCCTTCAGGTTTCGCAGGGCAATACGGACTTTCAGCTCCCTCCAAAGATGTTCTATTGGGTTCAGGTCTGGAGACTGGCTAGACCACTCCAGGACCTTGAGATGCTTCTTACGGAGCCACTCCTTAGTTGCCCTGGCTGTGTGTTTCGGGTCATTGTTATGTTGGAAGACCCGGCCACGACACATCTTCAATGCTCTTACTGAGGGAAGGAGGTTGTTGGTCAAGATCTCGCGATACATGGCCCCATCCATCCTCCCTAAAATACGTTGCAGTCGTCCTGTACCCTTTGCAGAAAAGCATCCCCAAAGAATGATGTGTCCACCTCCATGCTTCATGGTTGGGATGGTGCTCTTGGGGTTGTACTCATCCTTCTTCTTCCTCCAAACACAGCGAGTGGAGTTTAGACCTAGAAGCTCTATTTTTGTCTCATCAGACCACATGACCTTCTCCCATTCCTCCTCTGGATCATCCAGATGGTCATTGGCAAACTTCAGACGGGCCTGGACATGCGCTGGCTTGAGCAGGGGGACCTTGCGTGCGCTGCAGGATTTTAATCCATGACGGCGTAGTGTGTTACTAATGGTTTTCTTTGAGACTGTGGTCCCAGCTCTCTCCAGGTCATTGATCAGGTCCTGCCATGTAGTTCTGGGCTGATCCCTCACCTTCTCATGATCATTGATGCCCAATGAGGTGAGATCTTGCATGGAGCCCCAGACCGAGGGTGATTGACCGTCATCTTGTACTTCTTCCATTTTCTAATAATTGCGCCAACAGTTGTTGCCTTCTCACCAAGCTGCTTGCCTATTGTCCTGTAGCCCATCCCAGCCTTGTGCAGGTCTACAATTGTATCCCCGATGTCCTTACACAGCTCTCTGGTCTTGGCCATTGTGGAGAGGTTGGAGTCTGTTTGATTGAGTGTGGACAGGTGCAGTTAATACAGGTAATGAGTGGAGAACAGGAGGGCTTCTTAAAGAAAAACTAACAGGTCTGTGAGAGCTGGAATTCTTACTGGTTGGTAGGTGATCAAATACTTATGTCATGCAATAACATGCTAATTAATTTCTTAAAAATCATACCATGTGATTTTCTGGATTTTTGTTTTAGATTTCGTCTCTCACAGTTGAAGTGTACCTATGATAAAACATTATAGACCTCTACATGCTTTGTAAGTAGGAAAACCTGCAAAATTGGCAGTGTATCAAATACTTGTTCTCCCCACTGTACACAGAAATCCCATTCACTTGTTTTACTGTCACACTGGAATTAGTAGCCATTGTTGATGTAAGAGCAGTTGCTGACCCATAAAGTTCAGCTGGCCCTACAGATGCTTGCCATTGGAAGACTGGTGGTGATAGGCACAGAAGTCCAGAGGCAGAGAGGGAAACTCGGAGATTGCAATAAACTCTCTTACATGTTAATCCCCATTGAGGGACATTCCGTTTGCTTCCCAAATTGCACCCTATTCCTTATATGATTCACTACTTTTGACGACTGCGTCCCTCACTTCACATCCTCCTTAGTTAATGTATTCTGACCTGCATATGCTCTCTGTGCAACTATCCTGCATCGAAATGACTATGCAGACCATAGTGGCAGACTTAAATGTAGGCATAAGAGGCAATTGCCCCAGGCATCACATCATCAACGGGATTCGTGAGCCGGCATTATAATTAAAAAAATACGAGCCTCCCACCCCCCAATCATTTCTTTCAATATGAATATAATCCAAGTGTATCTCATAATAATACACAAAAAGTGTCATTAATCAGGAATTAATGTTAAGTGGCCTATTGACACTCTCAACCCTGCTATTTGAATAGCATGGAGCAAAAATCGGGTTGTCAAGTGGAGCCAATCAGGTTCCTTACTTCACATACATTGATGAGCTATCAAATATAGAGCACTAGAGCAGAATGAAGCCAAGTCATTCACGCGTCTGGACCGGAGTCTGGGCTACGGCTATCCACCGTCGAACGGCGATTTCTGAAGCAGCAGCAGCACAAGCTCCAATGTGCTCTGGGAGCAGCGACATACAACATAACTGTCATTACGGCACCTGCTTCAGTAGAGGGTCGTTTGACATCCTCCTTCTAGAGTAGAGAGAAAGAAACGAGGAAACGGATACAGGGTAGAGAGTGAGATACTCCGAGATAAGCGAGTGGATATAGTCAGCCTACACCACAGGAACCTAAAGACAATTAATCCAATGGACATGATGCTGATGTCGATAAGACTTGCGCTTGTGGGCTTCATCTGCCTGTCTTTAGTATCCGCTGGCTTCGCCTGTGGTCCAGGTAGGGGATATGGAAAAAGAAGACATCCGAAAAAACTGAAGCCTTTGGCTTACAAGCAGTTCATTCCCAACGTGGCAGAGAAGACCCTTGGGGCCAGTGGCAAATACGAAGGGAAGATCACAAGGAACTCTGAAAGATTTAAAGACCTGACACCAAACTACAATCCTGACATTATTTTCAAAGATGAGGAAAACACTAATGCTGATAGACTTATGACACAGGTGGGGATAGTAAGACGTATAGTGAGACATTGAGTAAGCGCATGGAGATGCATCTTGTGAGTCCTGGGTGATCATTTGGCACGAGAATAATGAATGACAGCTCAGTTTGAAGTGACAGTTGTTAAACATCGACGAATGACATTTATGGTTACTATGCAAACCTATGTAGGCTTTGATAGTTTGAAATGGCTTAAAATCGATCTATGCACCATATCGGACTATTTCTGTATATGGACAGTTCTACCCTTTATGTCTCCAGTTGGGTTTATCCGAGCATGAAAATGAAGACGTCGTTATGGATGCCCCGTGCACGACTGCTACAACTCATTAAAGGGGTTGGTTCTAGACGGTTAATGTTAGGCTATGATACACTTGAACTATAGACTACCCCCCCCTTCCTCCCTCCCATCCCTCCCTCAGTCGTTCAGTAAGTCTATGATCTATCAATAACAAGTTATCCTTTCAGCTGGACCCATAACAATAGCCTACATCTCTGCCTCTGTTTATCTGTCTGTCTCTGTCTGTATATCGCTCTCATTCTTTCTTTCTTTCCCTCTCTCTCACTTACACACACGGACGCAGAAAGAGAGAGAGAGAGAGAGAGGATTCCTTCTGAATTTGACTCTATTTAAACTTAATTCTGATGTGGATGGGTCAACTGATTTTAGTTGATGTAATAGTAGATGTAATTTGTAATTATATCCTAAACAGTTGCGGTATGTATTGCCTGTGGATCTATGCTTAATTTGCATAGTTCGGAGGCAGGAGCCCAAGACCTATATAGACAACTTTTTTCTCTAATTATGACTTGGTAAAATTTGACTGAACAATAGCCTACTTTTTAGTACCACTCAGTTATCGATCGAAAGTGGCTTGGGATTTGTGTATGTTTTAATTTGACCGATGACAGCCGCAGGGTCTCTGGGGTGGTCAGTTGCATTTTGATGTTCGTTCAAGCGTGCAATGAAAGTTATGCAACCTCTACATATATATATGAGCCTCACACATATGATGAGAATCATAAAAAATAATGTTACATATTTTTCTGACATTAAAGGCCGTGCCTTTCAAATCGAAAAATGAATCAACAGATGATTTTATATACGACTCTGTCTTCACCCTGTCTTGTACATGAGTGTGTGTGTGCGTGTGAGACCCTCCTGTTTAACCCCTTGTGTTTCACGATATCTCAATTATCTTTCTCTCCTTTCAGAGATGTAAGGACAAACTGAACTCTTTGGCCATTTCAGTCATGAATCAGTGGCCGGGAGTGAAGCTGCGCGTGACAGAAGGCTGGGACGAGGATGGACACCATTTCGAGGAATCTTTACACTATGAAGGAAGGGCTGTGGATATCACCACCTCTGACAGAGATAAAAACAAGTATGGAATGTTATCCAGGCTCGCAGTGGAGGCGGGATTCGACTGGGTCAATTATGAATCCAAAGCCCATATTCATTGTTCTGTGAAAGCAGGTAAATAACAAATGAACAAATAATAATAATACTGTATGTACATTTGAAATGTTGTCCAAAAACTGTCAACATTATTTCCACAACCGTTCATGAACTGTTTATTACATACGTAGTACGTAGCTATGCCAAGAAAACAATTTATTCGTTAAGTTTTGTGTTCGATGGGCCTATGTATGTGCCTTGTTGTTACAAAGTTATAAGACAATGCCTGTGACTCATGTTGCAGTGTAGCCGATCAACTGCTATGCCCCATTTGTTAGAGCAGTAGGTCCCATATTTGTCCAGTTCATTCGGTTTACATTTATAAATGTAAATGGCAATAGTGACTTGGTCCAAATTCTGTATTATTTAATTATATTTATTCTCCGCTCTTCTCTAGAAAATTCAGTTGCTGC
Source organism: Oncorhynchus mykiss (assembly GCF_057628025.1). Classification (NCBI taxonomy): domain Eukaryota; kingdom Metazoa; phylum Chordata; class Actinopteri; order Salmoniformes; family Salmonidae; genus Oncorhynchus; species Oncorhynchus mykiss. The sequence goes on from NC_143049.1 coordinate 20,404,139, forward strand.
AAAATCGGGTGGCTGCTTCCCAGGATCCGCCTCAGTTCTTCTCGAGGATGGTCGGAGCAAGCTGGTAAAGGAACTGGAGGTGGGCGACAAAGTGTTAGCTGCAGACAAAGAAGGACATATTGTATCTAGCGATTTCCTTATGTTCATGGACCGAGATCCAGTAACAAGTCGAGAATTTTATGTTTTTGAAACGGAGAAGCCCAACAGAAAGTTAAGACTGACGCCGGCACACCTTGTCTTCGTCACCAATAACGTTACGGATGGCGATATGACTGCAGTGTTTGCCAGTAATGTAAAACCTGGGCAACAGGTGTTTGTCGTGGACGAGGCACTAGACCACCTAAAGGCAGTCACTGTGGAAAGGATTTACGTGGAAGAATACGAGGGATCTTATGCACCAGTGACTTCACAAGGAACCATCATAGTTGACCATGTTTTGGCGAGCTGTTACGCGGTAATCGAGGACCACAAATGGGCGCACTGGGCATTTGCACCAGTCCGGTTGGGTCACGCGTTGATGTCTTTGACAGGTCTAGTCAAAGAGCGCGAGGAAATCCCTCAGAGAGATGGAATAGACTGGTACTCAGACATTCTATACCACATAGGGACATTGCTGCTGGACAGAAACTCCTTTCATCCCCTTGGAATGTCACAAAGTTGAGACCATTTCAAAGACACAATGTTCTTAAATATGGAAATACTTTTGGGCACTGGAGCCATACATGTATATTCTTATTTATTCTCTTATGTATTCCTCCTATCATGAACCAGTTGAATTTATTCGTCTAGAATAGTGTGAAAAATCTGTGACAAATGTATTTCTAAACATGTTTTTTTTTTAAATGATTGTTTAATGTGAACTGACTTATATTTTCATGGATGAACATGAAGCATTGCCTCAATAAATTATATTTGTGTACATGTAGCTTGTATGTTAGCCTGAACAAATACATTCTCACATTTCGTTTTCCAAAATCCCCAATACATAGTTCAAAAACAGAAAAATTAGTTATCCTATGAAATAAGTGCCTTTATGTCTGTAAATGCATAAATGCGCAAGCCTACTGAAAACGATTAGTCGAATTCAAGGAGTGCAATAAAACTTTGTAAATCGTTGGTATAATAGTCTACAGTGGGCCAATTTTGCCAAATTCCTTTCAGATGAAGCATTGTTTAAAAATCTGTATTTCTATATGCATAGCTCAACTTGTGTCCCCTCAGAGTTATTTGGTACTATCAGAAATATTTCTGTGCCTGCGGATTCTAAATCAATCCATGGAGCAACTGGAGCCTCTGGTGGCCACGAACCACCCATCATCTGATCAAAGCTACCACTTTGACCCTGCAAAAAAACACCTGTTTGATATAAGAGTAGGCCTACTGATATTATAATATTCTCAGTTATTTAATTGGTTCTTCAAAATGGCTCTCAAATTCTTAATGAAAAGTTCATTAATAAATGAATGAGAAAATGCATCAGGGAGCCCATAGCCCAACCTAACAGGTTGACTCGATTTTCTTAAATTGGTCAGGTTACGAAGTCAAGAAAACCGCTGGCCTAGAGTGCTAGACTTGGCTACATCGCCTAACCAGTCATGGTAATATTAGGATGCTCACAATAATACTGCTCCCTTTTGACACACTTGGCAGTTGGTCAAACAGATGTCATGTTAAGAACTGAATCACACAACTTAATCAATAATTGCTCAGTCTGTTATCATCAACCACAACCTCCAACATGCTTTGCAAAAAACTAATGGCAGACATTTCCTTAAAGCTCCCATGTTGTATTTGTAAATCATCACTGTATATCTAAAATCACTGTGTGTGTTTATTTCAGGAATATAACTCGAAATATATATTTTTTATAATTTATTTCCCCTATTTGCCATTGAAATGCTCAGTCTGATCGTGTGCGCGTCAATACAAATGTGAATATATTTACATACACAGCCCTGATTGGCAGATAGGATGACTAGAGCCTACCCTGCTTACCCCTTCAAAGTAGAGGGATACATATGCAAATAAAAGATGAATGGTCATTGGTCAGAATAATTACATCAGCGTGTGATGTCGTGATCTGGGCCAAAAAAAAAAATCCCACCTGAACAGGTTGAAATTCCAGCCATTTTTTTTTCAAACAGCACTTACACAAAAAAAATATTAATAATTTTCACAAATTCAGTGTGGAAATATATATATATATATATAAAAGGAAAATCACGTTAACTGCACTGCCTCTCTTTAACCGACAGAAATCACACAAAAAAAATCCAATAATTTTTTGTCACTATATTTGTCCATTTATAGAGTACAGCATTGTATTATATGTTTGAGCAGAATATGACCTTAGACAGAGTAAAATGTTGGTATGCCCATAACTGAATCACCTCTCTTCCAGAACTGTGTCATTTTCAGTGGTGTAAAGTACTTAAGTTTTACTTTCAAGTATTTTTTACTTAAGTCGTTTTTGGGGGTATCTGTACTTTTATTCTGCCCTTGAGTTGCGTTCCCATGCAAAACTAGACCGATAGCTAACAACTAAGTCTTCAATAAAACTCCCAAGGCGTGACTTTTCTTGAATGAATATATTGAAAAAGTTTATGTTGTGAAAATACAGAAAATATACTTTAGTATTGAATTCACACCAACATACTGTAGCTGTACATTACACATTTGAAGAAGTTGCATAAATACAAAGCACGTGCTAAGGTACCATGCATCTGGCATGATGCCAAACCACATAGCTAATTGCTACTCATATGGTAATTGGCTAACTCCTCTCATTACTCTAATAATGTACAACCATCTATGTAGAATAACAGAGCATATTACACTATAAACAGTAACAAAACTACAGTATTGTATATTTTACAATTTGTTTGCATGACACACGAGCAAAGTAATACAGCTAACGACATACATGAAAGGCATTGCCATTTGTGTGAGTAAATGCAACCAACATTGATATGTAAGCAACTCTATCAATAACAAGATTATCATCATTAGCTAAATACTTGAATCGAACTTACAAACAAATATTTTCCAAGGCTGAAATGAAGCGTGACAAGAAATAACTACACTGAAAGACCTGACCGTAGCGTTGTTTTTAGCTGTGCGGAACAATTCTCTACTTCCTGTTTGCGTACAGTCTAAGTACCAGAAAGCTCCACTAGGGGGAAAATATCACCATTGAACACAATGAAAATACATTTTAACCATGGTAATAAAATAATCTGTTACCTTCTAACAGGATGGCAGCACAACTTTACTCTGCTGTTTGTCTTTTTGACAACTTTTACTTCACTATGTTCCTAAAGAAAATAATGAATTTTTTACTACATACATTTTCCCTGACACCCAAAAGTACTTGTTACATTTTGACAGGAAAATGGTTAAATTCATGCACTTATAAAGAGAACTTCCCTGGTCATCCTTACTGCCTCTGATCTGGCAGACTCACAAAACACAAACACTTTCATTTGTATATTAAGGTCTGAGTGTTGGAGTGTGCCCCTGGCTTTCTGTAAATAGAACATCTAATACAAATTGTGCCATATGAGTTTGCTTAATAAGGAATTTGTAATGATTAATACTTTTACTTCAGATACTTAATTATATTTTAGCAATTACATTTCATTTTGATACTTAAGTATATTTTAAACCAAATACTTTCAGACTTTTACTGAAGTAGTATTTTACTGGGTGACTTTCAATTTTACTTGAGTCATTTTCTGTTAATGTATCTTTACTTTAAGTATGACATTTGAGTACTTCTTCCACCACTGGTCATTTTTCACATTACTTTTTTTCTGTTCAGAATGTGAACCAGCAGTATTTTCTGTTCCCTTCAGTACTATGCAGCATTGCCCACAAGGTGGTGCTATACACTAAACATAAAATCGTCCAGGGAGCATTTCTGTTGTGGGTGTAATGGGGGTGTTGGGCCATTGTCACTGAAAAATAAATAGGCCAATCCCATAAAAAGCAAGCACTATATAAAAATACCCCCAGTAGCTACATGTTTTCACCACCTGTCCAACTGCTCTAGGAGCCATTCTATCTTTGAGAAGTTTATGGCCAACCAGTAATAATGTGAAGTCTGTTGTGGCATGAAAGAAGGCCCCGTTGGCTCCTGTAGAGGTAACTACCTATGAAACTCCACTAGCACAAGATGAGAGCAATTCAGGACGCGTCCACATAGAATTGTCTTTCCAGACGTAGATCTGAATTGAAGATATAGAAGACAAGTAACAAGGAGCATCATTGCATAGAACAATTCAAATCAAATTTTATTTTTCACATGCGTTGAATCCAACAGGTTGTAGTAGACCTTAACGTAAAATGCAGGGGTACAGGTTAGGTGAGGTAATTGATGTAATATGTACATGTAGGTAGGAGTAAAGTGACTATGCATAGACAATAGATAGTAAACAGCGAGTAGCAGCAGTGTCAAAAAAACAGGGGGATGTAGCCATTTGATTAGCTTTTCAGCAGTTTTGTGGCTTGGGGGTAGAAGTTGTTAAGAAGCCTTTTGGACCTAGACTTGGCACTCCGGTACCGCTTGCCGTAGCAGAGAGAACAGTCTATGACTAGGGTGGCTGAAGTATTTGGCCATTTTTAGGGCCTTCCTCTGACACCACTTGGTATAGAGGTCCTGGATGGCAGGAAGCTTGGCCCCAATAATGTACTGTGCCGTACGCATTAATCCTTGTGATGCCTTGCGGTCGGAGGCCGAGCAGTTGCCATACCAGGCGGTGATGCAACCAGTCAGGATGCTCTCGATAGTGCAGCTGTAGAACTGTTCGAGAATCTGAGGACCCAAGCCAAATCTTTTCAGTCTCCTGAGGGGGAATAGGCATTGTCGTGCCCTCTTCACGAATGTCTTGGTGTGTTTGGACCATGATAGTTTGTTGGTGATGTGGACACCAAGGAACTTGAAGCTCTCAACCTGCTCAACTACAGCCCCGCTGATGAGAATGGGGGCGTGCTTGGCCCTCCTTTTCATGTGGTCCACGATCATCTCCTTTGTCTTGATCACATTGAGGGAGAGGCTGTTGTCCTGGCAACACACTTCCAGGTCTCTGACCTCCTCCCTATAGGCTGTCTCATCGTTGTCGGTGATCAGGCCTACAGTACTACCATTGTGTTGTTGGCAGACTTAATGATGGTGTTGGAATCGTGCTTGGCCACGCAGTCATGGCTGAACAGGGAGTAGAGGAGGGGACTAAGCACGCACCCCTGAGGGGCCCCCATGTTGAGGATCAGCGTGGCAGATGTGTTGATGCCTACCCTTACCACCTGGGGGCGGCCCGTCAGGAAGTCCATGATCCAGTTGCAGAGGGAGGTGTTTAGTCCCAGGGTCCTTAGCTTAGTGATGACCTTTGAGGGCACTATGGTGTTGAACGCTGAGCTGTAGGTGTACAGTAGGTGTTCCTTTTATCCAGGTGGGAAAGAGATTGCATCATATGTGGATCTGTTGGGGCGGTATGCAAATTGGAGTGGTCTAGGGTTTCTGGGATGATGGTGTTGATGTGAGCCATGACCAGCCTTTCAAAGCACTTCATGGCTACAAATGGGAGTACTACGGGTCGGTAGTCATTTAAGCATGTTACCTCGGTGTTCTTGCTTGAACCACACACAAAAAAAGAACCATATGCTCTCTCCTCTCACCTGTGCTAACATATCCTGTTCACCTCCCACTGAGCACCAACTGGTTGAATCAACATTGTTTCAATGTAATGTTTCAACATATTGTGGTGTGGAATCTAAATACAAAATATATTGGATTTGAAAAAAGTCATCAATGTACAAAAACTGTTTAGGCAGTTTTTATGAGAGTGAAATGTCAAAAACAGGATTATGTCATTATGGTAACCAATTTTCAACATAGACAAATCTTGTATAAAATAGGTTGAATTTATACCTTTGAAATAGCATCAGATCTCCAACGTTACATCCACTATAAGAAAAAAAAACTATTGGCTGGGCAGCAAATAATACTGGAAAATGGATCTATCTAGAGCTATCCCTTTGGTCCCCTATCCAGGGTTTTAACCATGCTCAGCCCTGCTTACCATATTTGTCACTGACTAATGTGCTATCATGAGAATAATTGTTGAGAAACCTCAACTTAAAAACTGAAAAGATTCATTGTTGCTGTCAAAGTAATTCCAGAAGGTTAGGTTTAAAGAATGTTACATTTAGCAGACACTGTTATCCAGAGCGATTTACAGTAGTGAGTGCATACTGTTCGGTTTCATTAGTACTGGTCCCCCGTGGGACACAAACCGACAACCCTGGCGTTGCAAGTGCCATGCTCTACCAACTGAGCCATGCGGGACCGAGCAAATGAAATGTTAACACTACACTATATCAATCATATATCAATAATTCTATTTAGGCCTATATAGCATTTGTGAAGTCATCAGCAGCTATTGTTTAAATTTAACCCAGGATTCAACTAAAAATAGACAATACGTATACAGTACATTTGGAGAGTACTCAGACCCCTTGACTTTTTCCACATTTTGTTACATTACAATCTTATTCTAAAATGGGTTAAATTGTTTTTTCCCCTTATCAATCTACACCCAATACCCAATATGGGGAGCGTCGCTGCACAGCTATTTCCAGGTCTCTCCAGAGATGTTCAATCAGGTACAAGTCCCGGCTCAAGAACATTCAGAGACTAGGCCCGAAGCAACTCCTGCGTTGTCTTGACTGTGTGCTTAGGGTTGTTGTCCTGTTGGAAGGTGAGCCGTTGTCCCAGTCTGAGGTCCTGAGCACTCTGGAGCAGGTTTTCATCAAGGATCTCTGTACTTTGCTCCGTTCATCTTTCCCTCGATCCTGGCTAGTCTCCCAGTCCCTGCCGCTGAAAACATCCCCACAGCATGATGCTGCCACCACCATGCTGCACTGTAGGGATGGTGCCAGGTTTCCTCCAGACGTGACGCTTGGCATTCCGGCCAAAGAGTTCAATCTTGGTTTTATCAAACCAGAGTATCTTGTTTCTCATAGTCTGAGAGTCCTTTAGGTGCCCTTTGGCAAACTCCAAGTGGGCTGTCATGTACATTTTACTGAGGAGTGGCTTTCGTCTGGCCACTCTACCATAGAGGAGTGCTGCAGGGATGTCTGTCCTTCTGGAAGGTTCCCCCAATTCCACAGAGGAACTCTGGAGCTCTGTCACCATCAGGTTCTTGGTCACCTCCCTGACCAAGGCCCTTCTCCCCGATTGCTCAGTTTGGCCGGGCAGCCAGCTCTAGGAAGAGTCTTGGTCGTTCAAAAATTCTTCCATCTAAGAAAGATGGAGGTCACGGTGTTCTTGGGGACCTTCAATGCTGCAGAAATGTTTTGGTACCCTTCGCCAGGTCTGTGCCTAAACACAATCCTGTCGGAGCTCTACGGACAATTCCTTCAAACCAATGGCTTGGTTTTTGCTCTGACATGCACTGTCAACTGTGGGACCTTATATTGACAGGTGTGTGCCTTTCCCAAATCATGTCCAATCAATTGAATTTACCACAGGTGGACTCCAATCAAGTTGTAGAAATATCTCAAGGATGATCCTGATCTCAATTTAGTCTCATAGCAAAGGGTCTAAATACTTGTGTAAATAAGGCATTTGTTTTTTATTTTTAATAGATTTGCAAATATTCTAAAAACCTGTTTTCGCATTGTCATTATGGGGTATTGTGTGAAGATTGAAGAGGAAAATGTTTTATTGAATCCATTTTAGAATAAGTCTGTAACGTAACAAATTGTGGAAAAAGTCAAGGGGTCTGAATACTTTCTGAATACACTGTAGGTCTAGGGTTTAAAGCTTTGGTTGATTCCAAATGTATATTTAAATGTTAGATATACAGTACGTCTCTATCTCAACCACAAATCAAAGTTAATTTAACCCCCTAAGGTCGATGTCCTTGCCCCCGCGGAAATCTAATTAGCATGATACAAAAAAATCCCCATAAAAATCTGTCCATTTAAACTAGAGATTTCTGTCTTTTGCATTGGATGCATCTCAATCCACTGCATCCGCCTTAAACATTTACGGAAGTATACATGGAGACCAGTGGAGGCTGCTGAGGGGAGGACGGCTCATAATAATGGCTGGAATGGAGTCAATGTAATGGTATCAACCATCATACCCTGATGAAGACAGCTTGGCTGTCGAAACGTTGGTAATTCAATTTTTGCATCTGAGCTCCTAGAGTGTGCGGCTCTCTTTAATTTTCAAGTTTTCTACTCCGCTAGCCAGCACCTCGCCTAAATAGGTGTGCGTTTCTTTTTCTTCTCGATCAACCACATAGAAACCACGTGTTTGAGGTGTTAGCATTCCACTGACTCCATTCCAGCCATTATTATGAGCCGTCCTCCCCTCAGCAGCCTCCACTGATGGACTGTTTAGTGCCAAAAGTAATGTAAAAAAATATAGATATAATGTTTCCTGATCTTTCTTGTATCTCTCAGATATATGAAAGACAATTCAGAACAAAGGCTATCTACTGCTTGGATAGTTCCATTTCAGCTAACGGTTTAATCTTATTCTTTAACTTTCATTTTTGGTTGAGTTGGAGACGTGAATCCAACATACATTATCATTTGTTAAATCATTGGCAAGTTAATAGGCTATGGGCTGTTTTACTCACTTTAAGGTTGAATATATACTGTTGCATTAGTTTGTAAGATAACTTCAGGCTATTTACTGTATTGCAAAAGCAATATTGAGTTGTGTTTGGTTGACAACACAGCCTACATTTCCTTTCAATGTTGATATTTGGTTGTGTTGTCAACCAAACACAATATTACTTGTTTAATACAGTAAATAGCCTAAAGTTAAGGATATCTTACAAACTAATGTAACATTATTTATTCAACCTTAAAATGCATAAAAACAGCCCATAGCCACATTTAGGTTACCGTAACTATAATTGTCTTCTTGTAATTATAGAAAGAGTGCATGTTCAAGATATCATACAAAGTCGCAGGTTTGTGGAGTTCTCCACAATTTCTGTAATAATCTGCACAGAATCTCAAGCACTGATCACTTGCACCATGTACTTTTAAAACCTGTTGGATCTATAGGGGCGCTATTTCATTATTGGATAAAAAACGTTCCCGTTTTAAGCGCAATATTTTGTCACGAAAAGATGCTCGACTATGCATATTATTGACAGTTTTGGAAAGAAAACACTCTGAAGTTTCAGAATCTGCAAAGATATTGTCTGTAAGTGCCCCAGAACTCATTCTACAGGCGAAACCAAGGTGAAACGTCAAACAGGAAATGAGCAGAATTTCTGAAGCTCTGTTTTCTAATGTCTCCTTATATGGCTGTGAATGCGACAGGAATAAGCTTAGACCTTCTGCCGTTTCCCAAAGATGTTGGCAGCATTGTGAGGTATTTGTAGGCATATCATTGGAAGATTGACCATAAGAGACTACATTTTCCAAGTGTCCGCCTGGTGTCCTGCGTCGAAATTGGTGCGCAAAGCCAGGTGCAAGTATTTTTCCATTTGATTGAGAGGAGAAACCATGCTTCCACGAATGATATATCATCGAAGAGATATGTGAAAAACACCTTGAGGATTGATTCTAAACAACGTTTGCCATGTTTTCAGTCGATATTATGGAGTTAATTTGGAAAAAAGTTTGCGTTTTGAGGACTGAATTTTCGGGTTTTTTTGGTAGCCAAATGTGATGTACAAAACGGAGCTATTTCTAATACACAAAGAATCTTTTTGGAAAAACTGAGCATTTGCTATCTAACTGAGAGTCTCCTCATTGAAAACATCCGAAGTTCTTCAAAGGTAAATGATTTTATTTGAAGGCTTTTATGTTTTTGTTGAAATATTGCCTGCTGGATGCTAACGCTAATGCTAATGCTAAATGCTACGCTAGCTAGCTACTTTTACACAAATGATTGTTTTCCTATGGTTGAGAAGCATATTTTGAAAATCTGAGATGACAGTGTTGTTTACAAAAGGCTAAGCTTGAGAGATGGCATATTTATTTCATTTCATTTGCGATTTTCATGAATAGTTAACGTTGCGTTATGGTAATGAGCTTGAGTCTGTATTCACGATCCCGGATCCGGGATGGGGAGATCAGAGAGGTTTTAATGTAATCTCAACTGCAATCCAGGTAATTTGGTTCTGCTATTAGATGAAGCACAGTGACAACACATTAGGTTGACAATGTATTCAGATTTGAACTTTGAAGTGCTTTTAAATGATTGAAAGTGCAGTGATAACATTTAAGTGACAACTAAACAAAAAACATTGTTTTCCATTGGAATTTGGTTGTGCTTTTATATGGTTTAAAGCATAGTGATAGCACATCGGGAATTCAACAAACTTTTGGTTGTCTTTTTGAGTGTGTGAATATAGGCTGTAATCTCATTGATCAACATCTCAACCAAATATGACCCAATTGTCCACATTGAAATGACTGTTGTGTGCAGAGTGGGCTGTGTACCTACAGTGGGGCAAAAAAGTATTTAGTCAGCCACCAATTGGGCAAGTTCTCCCACTTAAAAAGATGAGAGAGGCCTATAATTTTCATCATAGGTACACCTCAACTATGACAGACAAAATGAGAAGAAAAAAAAATCCAGAAAATCACATTGTAGGATTTTTTATGAATTTATTTGCAAATTATGGTGGAAAATAAGTATTTGGTCACCTACAAACAAGCAAGATTTCTGGCTCTCACAGACCTGTAACTTCTTCTTTAAGAGGCTCCTCTGTCCTCCACTCATTACCTGTATTAATGGCACCTGTTTGAACTTGTTATCAGTATAAAAGACACCTGTCCACAACCTCAAACAGTCACACTCCAAACTCCACTATGGCCAAGACCAAAGAGCTGTCAAAGGACACCAGAAACAAAATTGTAGACCTGCACCAGGCTGGGAAGACTGAATCTGCAACAGGTAAGTAGCTTGGTTTGAAGAAATCAACTGTGGGAGCAATTATTAGAAAATGGAAGACATACAAGACCACTGATAATATCCCTCGATCTGGGGCTCCACCCCGTGGGGTCAAAATGATCACAAGAACGGTGAGCAAAAATCCCAGAACCACGTGGGGGGACCTAGTGAATGACCTGCAGAGAGCTGGGGCCAAAGTAACAAAGCCTACCATCAGTAACACACTACGCCGCCAGGGACTCAAATCCTGCAGTGCCAGACGTTTCCCGCTGCTTAAGCCAGTACATGTCCAGGCCCGTCTGAAGTTTGCTAGAGAGCATTTGGATGATCCAGAAGAAGATTGGGAGAATGTCATATGGTCAGATGAAACCAAAATAGAACTTTTTGGTAAAAACTCAACTTGTCGTGTTTGGAGGACAAAGAATGCTGAGTTGCATCCAAAGAACACCATACCTACTGTGAAGCATGGGGGTGGAAACATCATGCTTTGGGGCTGTTTTTCTGCAAAGGAACCAGTACGACTGATCCGTGTAAAGGAAAGAATGGATGGGGCCATGTATCGTGAGATTGAGTGAAAACCTCCTTCCATCAGCAAGGGCATTGAAGATGAAACGTGGCTGGGTCTTTCAGCATAACAATGATCCCAAACACACCGCCCGGGCAACGAAGGAGTGGCTTCGTAAGAAGCATTTCAAGGTCCTGGAGTGGCCTAGCCAGTCTCCAGATCTCAACCCCATAGAAAATCTTTGGAGGGAGTTGAAAGTCTGTGCTGCCCATTAACAGGCCCAAAACATCACTGCTCTAGAGGAGATCTTCATGGAGGAATGGGCCAAAATACCAGCAACAGTGTGTGAAAACCTTGTGAAGACTTACAGAAAACGTTTGACCTCGGTCATCGCCAACAAAGGGTATATAACAAAGTATTGAGATAAACTTTTGTTTTTGACCAAATACTTATTTTCAACCTTAATTTGCAAATTCATAAAAAATCCTACAATGTGAGTTTCTGGATTTTTTTTCTCATTTTGTCTGTCATAGTTGAAGTGTACCTATGATAAATTACAGGCCTCTCATCTTTTTAAGTGGGAGAACTTGCACAATTGGTGGCTGACTAAATACTTTTTGCCCCACTGTATATACATGTGACCAGTGACCTATAACCCCATGCGAGAGTGCCCCTAGTGTACAAAACAAGTTAAAACATCCCTAGACAGATAACATATACACAACACATAAGGCCAAAATTTCTCCTACACACACACGTTTGTTTTACTATCCTTGTGGGGACCAAACAATTGATTCCCATTCAAAAAAAATTTTCCAAACATAACCATTAAACCTATAATAGCATTTTTCCTTGTGGGGACCAGCGACAAGGATAGTAAAACCACCCACCATCCACGCACACACACACACACACCTGTCATGGAGTCTGTAGATAGACTGTGTTTAAGGTGTAAGGGGAATGAATCTATTCCCAAAAAAGAGATCCTTCATTAGAGGGGTTAACCTGTCTCACAGTAAATTGCACTGATCGTATCAACCTTCTCGATTGAAAAGACAGGCTCACAGTATGATACGCAGAGCAGGTTTGACCTACCTCAATGGGTCCAACTGACATCAGCAGGTTTTTCAGTTGGACATCAGCAGCTGACAAAGGAAGACCTTCAATTGACATGGCGGACGAGCGAATGTCCGCTGCTCCGTCCCTTTGCTCAAGTGATGGTTCGTTCGGAAACGAACGGCTCTTTTGAATCACATCTGTGAAAGAGCCGTTCATTTGGCTCCCTGATTTGCATATTGCTACACTGCTCAAACCAAAGTTTTTCTGCAGATAATTTACAAAATAATTATCTAATGAGTGTGAAGAAACAAGAAACAATCAATATTGTGGAGAGCGCGTCAATCTGGTCAACGTTTATTTTTTTAGTGCATTTTATATTTTTTGCAAGACCTCTAATAATTTGGCCAGGTAAAAATTTAGTTGAAGCTGCATGTCACTCACTATCTGGCATAATGGTAGCTTACCCTTTGAGCTTTGCAACCTTTCATGGTTCTGGGAAAAACGTAAGCATTTTGAATGAAAAATAATTTTGGAGTCAAATGAGCAGGCTCACCGAAAAGACTCGGAATGCTCATCAGTACTTTGCTCCCTCCCTCACTCTCATCTGTTTGTTTGGCACCGGGCGGCCGCAGCCCATCTGGCTCGCTCCGGCACTGTCGCGCCCATGAACAACGACCTGCCACGAGAGCCAGGAATGCACTGAGCCAACCAATTTAGTTTGCCCTTCTGGTGTCTCGTGATGTTTCAATACATGGGAGATAAGAGAAGGGCCAAAAAAATATCCACATTCTTGTAGGTCATTTCTTAATTACTTGTTGAGACATTGATTGAGAGAGGTGAGATGAACAATTAAAATTACACTTGCTCCTTTAAGTTTTGATAGGCTATAGTAGGCTAGTACAAAATCCCCTGGACATTAATTTCATATCCCATGTTTTCACACCAGTGAAAAAGCCACTATCACCTCACCTCATGGAGAGGGTTCTCAGTGTGTGGCATTAACAGCTCCTGTGGTTGTGGTGTTTTCTGCCATCAGGTGGTCACAGTAGGCAGGTACAGAAAGCACAGAGACTCAAAACAGGCACATAATAGGACAACGTTACATTTTTAATCATCATTAGCTTTGTCAATTTATAGTGCACTACTTCTAACCAGGGTCTATAGGGGCTCTGGTTAAAAGTAGTGGGCTACAGTAAATAGGGAATGGGGTGCCATTTGGGACGCAACCATACAACCAGTAATCCCAACATACGGTTGTCTTTGTGACCTTCCCAAGCTGCATGGCCTCTCCTCCTCTCACTGTGAGCCCTCCCACCACATATCCTTAATGAGAACCCTTGGAGCAGAATCAAATTAGAGAGGACTCCATCTAAGCATCCACCCACCACACCACACCGTGTCACACTGTACCACTGAACCCACACAACAAGCTAATGGCTCCATCTGAAAACATCAAGGGAGATATTAAGATAATGAAATTGAGAAAGAGCAAAGGTGAGACTCGTCGTTGGCACTGCAGGGACAGTAGGCTTACAGCAAACTACAGCAACCGGCATCTTAACAAAAAAGCAGGACTAGAAAGTCATTGGAATAGATTGATCATTTCCTTTCATAGTAGACGATCCCAGAGGACACCCTTTTCACGGGTTATCATCTTGAATCATACAATGAAAAAGGATTAGATTCATGTCTTGTGTTCAACATTGCAGTCCACACCTTCAAGATAAACTGACAATTACAGCTGTTGGAAACACTCCAACAGACCCAGAGACATAACTCAAATCAGACTGATCAAAACTCCTGCGAATTCCATTGAGCCCAGTGAAACGGCAGCATTCAACCGGCTCCCATCAGCCCAGTGAATACTGGTTTAGTCCCCCATCCTTAGACATCACACTCCCGATTACTCCAATCAAACGCTAAGCAGTATTATCCTGAAGTGACAACACTTGACAAATTCCCTGTCCTCTTCACCTACTCCTTATGCTTTCTTTGAGCGTCATATTATTCCTGATGAAAAATGTATTTCCTTTATCTGCAGCTAAGCCTCTCAATCCAAAGCCTCCATAATGGCACACACAAAATATGAATTGTGCATCTTCAGGGGGTGACATGTATTGCTGTTTACCTGAAGGATATTTGCTCCTCAGGAGAGAGGAGAAGAAGAGAGCAGAGAAGAGAGAGATTACATTGTTAGGCTGCCGAGACTGACAGGAGAACAATGTCCCAAGGTAGCAGCATCTCACAAATCTGCCTTTCAGCAAGCCTACACCTTCTTGTCAAAGGAAACCCCATTGATTTGGCTGTCTACAGACATCCACCTCTACCAATCTGAAGACTGGCACTGTGTTATCTTCATTGCCAGTAAAATGCATGTAGCCTTTATTCTCCAGGCTATATGACAAGAGTGGCGGCTCATTTGAGAATGGTTGCAATAAACCGAAAAATGAATTCAACATGCATATGATAACTGAAAGAAAATCTCCCACCTATAAGAGATAATTGTTCTAAATGTTAGGATTGGGAAGAGCAAATTCCCATATTACATACCTAATATGTGTGCTTAAAATGCAATGCCCATCCCTTTCCTCTTTCTCCCACTCTGATACACTACCGTAGAGTCATCTTTACCTCATTTAATCTAATCTATCTTGGACCATTAGAAATGCATTAATCAAGGTGCTCCCTCAGCCAGCCTCAGGGTTGGGCTGAGCCCTGTACAATATCCATGATGATGCCAGAGGGCACTGCAAAGCTGGCCTGGGACACACTACCGTGCCAGAGCCCTTCTCAGGTACCCACTCCTCCACCCTCTGTGGTGCTGGCTTGGACGCTGATGTAGGAGATACTCTGCAATAACTCTTCTTCTAAAACCTTCTCCCTAAAAACAGTCTAGTATGCCAGATAAAATGTTAACAATTCTGTTTATATTGCTGGATGCATTTCCTTCACAGACTGAAAACATACATGTATATATACAGATTACTATGGGCTAGAAGGGTTGCATCAATATCCATCATCAACATGGGAGAAAAGATGTGTCTGGCACTGAGTGAGATTGATTGGAAGACAAGCCCTCTGAAAGAGCTCTGACCAGGGCTATTGATTTGTTTGAAACGCATTGTCAGACCTAATAATTGGCTCTAATGATAAGCCCTCATTGAATCCTTTTGACCTTGAGCTGTAGGATCTATGTGCTGAGAATACATGCATCTCTCAATGGTTTACGTTGTAGGAAGAAGCCCTCTTCTTCACATCTTCGAATGAGAGGTACAGAGTCTACCTTGCTATTAGCTGACAAAGGTATTTTGAGAAAAACAAATGTGTTTTCTTATGACCTAAATATCTGTAACTTTATCCAGTTCTTTGGTAAGATAATGAAAAATAAAGGTTATTAGGATTGACCTATCACTGCATTACAATTCATAGTTTCACACTGAACAGAAACAAACATAAAGATGCTATTCTCACGGGACACAGAGGTTGGCACAGATGGGTAGTCTTGCTTGCGGTTGGTAAGCGGAAAGGCACTCCTCCTCCTTGACTTTTTGAACCCAATTCCACTCTGGCACTTTGGGTACTGACAGCTAGCGCCTTGGCAGAGGGCTATGGTGTGGGTGGAGGGCTGCTCTCCAGTAATGGGCATTCCCCTGGCAAGGACCGTGGTCTGGCCTGGCAACGGGCCTAGCCTTTCAGGCAGGAGGGAGTCTGCATGGTGGAGTATAAGCATAACTGGCTCTCACCTTCGCCAGAGCCAAGGCAAACAAATGCTGCAGCTGTTGTTGTGGTGAGATCAACCCTTCAGGGTACAATACTAACATTTATTCAAAGATGGCAAGATTTAGAAAAGGAGATAGCTAAACTTTCGGTGGTGGGCAAGATGAAAAGCTGTACTTTATCTACAGATCTTTTAAAAGTTACTACTGTAATACCTTTCTCTCAGTAAAATAGCATAGACAATACATTTGTTTCAAGGCAGCACTAGAGGGCAGTATAGCTCTTACCCAGCTATGAGGCATTTATTATAGCTGTGATACAAAGACACCATGACATTTTAAAGACTGTTACATTTGATTAAATAATGGTTTATCTGAACAGAGAATTAAACCGAAAACAAGTGTAAAGACGGAAAAATGCATCTTAACGCACAATATCCAGAAGGTAACGATTTAAAATAGTTTGAACCTCCGTTGAGAACCTCAATATGGTGATCCCTAATCCCTACATAACTGTCACAGTGGTGTCATTTCGATGTGTCAATGACTACTACCTCAATACGTAAGCAACATAAAGTATTGACAAAGTATTGACAACATTAAGTACAGGAGATAACACAGAGTTATTGGTCATTCAGTACCTCTGCCATGACCCTGTGCTGTGGGACATAAAACAAGGCCTGGCTGGGGGTGCATCCTACTGTGTCTAGGGGGGAGACAATGCCTGGGGTTGGCCAACCCAGTCCCACTCAGACTGGGACTCCATGCATCAGACAGCGGGCTTGGCAATGACGGACCTCCTCGGCAGGAAGCCGGGCCCCCCCCAAGTGTCCCCACGGAGCATGGGGGGCTGGCCCCGTTGGTAAAACTCCAGTCCCAGGCTGGCTAAAATCTATGGGACCCTGGCCAGGGAGGGGGATATTACTATTCATGAGTGGAGCTGGGATCTGCTGATCAAACATATGCTGTCCTGGGAACCTTGGCACTCTGAATGCCAGACAAGATAAAAAGAGGGGAAGTGAACATGAGGCGCTGTATTGCAACACTTCCGCTGATCTGATGTGACATCTCTACTTCTGTTGCACCTTAGGTGCAGGACAACACTCAGCAGGAGATCATTGTAAGTATATCTCCACAAAGGGAGACAACACTAGAATACAGTGATGCCCTCAAATGCTCACACAGATTCATCACTGGAGTGTTTGTTTATCAGAAAGGAGCGTTAAGTGACTGATAAAAAATATCATTTCTGATTGACCACCAGTTTGGTTCAACGACAGCAAAGGCAAAGCAGATCATCTGACTTGCTAAAAAATACCAAACAGAACGGCCCTTATCTTAATGTACTTCCAGCAGACAGGTGAGGGAGGTGATCTGCGATGGTGATTGAATAATACAACTCCACTGACTGAACAAATCTAGCCTTCAGTGTCCAGCCTTGTCCCCATTAACAGCGACTCAGTTAATCATATATCTATGCAGACAGACAGACAAGAGGAGCACCTCGCAATTATGGTCTTAATTATCCCCTCTAAAAAAAGTCAGCTCCAAACCCACAGTAGGATTTAAATTAAAAGAACCACAATGCGATAGAAAATGTGATAACCAAGCAAGTTCTCCTGATGGCTAATCCCCCCATTTACAAAAATATAAACTGTTCAATGGGACTCTTTGGGATGAGGTGTGGGATGGGCAGAGTGGAAACACAAGCAATTTGTATGGAGATGACAGTTTCTGTTAGTGCTCTCAAATCTTTCACATCTTGAAATTGGCTTGCATTACAATTAATTGGAGAGAAATTAACTGCAATTGACCTTGATACTGTCTGCATAATTAATTTCACAATCTGATTAGACAGCAACAAATGCCCGCCTTGCCTTCCTTTCACTACTGTGGAATCAACATACAGTCTATGTATTACCAGCTTCCCTCACATTCATGGGGGGAATAAAACACTCAAAATGAGGAAGCATCCCCTTTTCCCTGATATGTGTAAATATACGTGCCTGGACTTGGCTTGGCATACATAGCCTGGCTGTGACACAGGCTGGAATCAAATTTTCTCCATCCCCTTTGGCATTAATAAGCTTTCCCCACAATGTGTCAATCAGAGCCACCTGATACCAGGGAAATGCAGCCTAGCCTACTGCACGCTGGAGGGGGCTAGACAGATCCCCACAGCCCATTTAGACTCTTTATACGGTTGTAATTAATTTACTGGATCAGTGAATGCTCAAAAATATATATATTTTTAATTATTTTTGTCCGACTTTGATTGCACCACTTTTTGTACATACATGGAAAAGCTTATAGGCAGGGAACCAAAAGAGAGTGATACAAAACAACTACTTTTTTAGAACCTCTCTTTAGTTTCCGTCATTGGGGTACGCCTTGATATGCTAGACCCTTGACTGTGCATCCTTCATCCTTCACAGCAAAACTAAGCCCCGCCCCGCCCCTTGCCCTCTAAATGAAATAAATCATTAAATCCCTGATGCTCATATCAAACATTTCCAGTTGTGCAAGGATGCTTATCAATGTTTACCGATTCTCCAACCGTGTTTAGCCATGGCGGAGCGTTAAATAGTGCCCCCTCATCCGTCACCCCATGTGTGTGCTGCCCATGTTGGTTTGGAGAAAGAGTGAGCAGCTGCTACTCTCTGGGTGTCTCTGGGGACCCACAGCAGGCCTGGGTTTGCTTTGTGAGCACATCAAGGGCACAGCAATGAGAGGAAGGAGATCTTGACAGATACAATGAACAGAACACTCTCTCTCTCTGGAAAGTATATGGGCTGTAGTACCTATAGGCCTAGATAGACATCTTCCATTTTCCCTCAGGAGGTAGAGGTAAGCCAAGGACGTGCAGTCCTCTGAGGCGGAGGGTACTGTAACATGGGATGAAAATGTTGATTGTATAAATGGTCTTTATACATTATAGGTTTGTAAATGTAACACTGTTTCGTAACAGAGCTATGCCAACTAGGTGTTGGGGAGAAAGGACTTAATTATATTTATTAAATATCTCAACATTACAATCCCATATATTTTCAATATTGTCCCTTTGCGTTCATTTTTAGGCGTTTCATATTCTTTGTTCACTTTTAAACCCTATCCCACACAACCTCTTCCCAAAACACGTTACACATAAATAGTTGATGCCTGTGTGCTGTGCCTGTGTGCTGTGCCTGTGTGCTGTGTTGGCTGGTGAAATAACAGCACAAGTGTTATTCCTCGTCGTTACGATCACACTCAGATCATACACATTAAATCGAGGAACACAGGACATCAGATATAAAAAAAAAAAAACAGGGCAGATAGGAGAACACAGCCCCATGCTTAAATTTAGCCAGTCGAGGGGTGAAGGAGCGGGGGTATATTTTGGTCTGACGAGTCCCTCGGCTGTGTGTGTATATTAAAGCTGTGATTGGATATTAGCCCTGAACTGAACCCAGGAGCAGGACAATACTGATCATAAGGACTCATCAGTGGACCATCAGTGTCGACACAAACTGTAGAGGGAGGGACAGATAGTACACATTTAGAATGGGCAACTAGTGAAATACATCGCAAAGCTTCATTTTGGAATGGACCAGCATTTTCATTCTTTGTGAAACTGTATGCTGTATTTTATTTGTTTTTGGCCAACATTATAATGAACATGTCACTGTCTGTGGAAGCTATACCTTGTACAGCAGTGGTGTAAAGATCAATGACTGCAGGCCTACAGTTGAATATCCTGTGACATCCCTTTAGTGAACATCACCTGGAGCACTGAAGAAAGCCAACAACCCTGACATGCTCCATATATTGTACATGTACCTGCATACTTCACATACAAGTAGCCGTCAGACTCCGAGAAATGCCACAGTAAATGAGTGTACAGTATTACTCACCAGTGAATAAAGATGTTGACTGTTCATCCATGCTGCTCCTCCTCCACTTGACTCTGCTTTTGCAAGACTACCTCTTTTACACACCACCTGAAAACTCAGTATGACTAAAGGGACTATGGAATGGGAAATAAATGTATCATAATCGTATACATGTTTAAGCCGGTTATGGTAGACAACGGTTTTAATTAAACCCCATGAAAGTTTTCAAACGGGCATATTGCTAGCTCTAACAGATATTTAATTAAAATCCTAAAAACAAGGAACAATATGGTAAATCGCAGGCAAAGCACACATTTCCTTTCATGTCATGCGCTCACACAATGGACGATTGCCAAGTCATCTAATATAATCCATGTATCAACATGGATAAGAGAAGGAAATTACTTGGTTTAATTGTATTTTTCTAAAGCAAACTCATACTACACCCACAAGGACATGTCAATAGAAGGGTAGAAGCTACCTGAAAAAAAAAAGACGTCTGAGAGGATGGCAAACATTGCCACTATATAAACATGGTTGAAATAAAAATTGAAGGGCATCCCATTCATCCGCAGGCTGAGCGGATGGTCGGAGGCTGGAACATAGTTGTAAATAATTTGTACACTGCAAAATGATCACAAGAAGCCCAAACTGCCCAAATCCCTTTAGATGATTTCCTAGTGATTTTACAGTCTTTTATTTCCAACACCGAAAACAAAATAAAAATGTTAAACAATTTGGGGGGGGGGGGGGCACGGGGGCAGCCTACTGGGGAACCCTGCCATATGGGTTCCTGCAGCTTCACACACCAATAGTCATTCTTAAAATACTGTAAGAAAAACATGGAAAAAGAGAAGTGCTTACAACATTTCAGAAATCAGCATCTGAGGAGAAAATATTCCCTAGAAGTACTGGTAATACAGTTCAAATCAATAACACAATTTATGAAAATAACCTGGCTCAAATGGGAATAGGTCCAGAATCGTAGATGGAAGCTTGAATACATAGCAAAAACATACCATATTATTTCAACTGACAGGCAATCTCCTTTAATGCTGCGAATCAACAAGTATTTCTCTGATACTAAATGTCAAGATTAATTACACCACCCTACGTAATAAGATCTTCAAATCAGTAGGCTTGAAATGCTTCCAACCGATAAAAAACCTGTCACAAAGTGAATTTGGCTCCTCTTAAAATGGGTTGTATCATGAGTCAACACTATATCTCTGCTGCCTACATCCAGAGGTGCCCCTGTTTTTCAGACAAAAATGGCACATCTGGGTTTCATTTAAAAAGATATGTGTGAATGATAAAAACAGTCAGCCCACTTTTTTGAAATACTTATTAACAGAAGTGTAAAAATTAATGGCATTCCTAAAAGTGAAGATGACAGAGTGCATCAACTACAGCAGTGTGCCTGTCACATTTTTAAAGCGACCAATCTCCCTACTACCCCCTCCCTCGATAAGCCACCAACCCCTCTCACCCACCCCAAAATCCCCCTCTCCCTGCCCTTTTGTTCCCCACTCCAGACACAAACAACGTGGCTCCCTGCTACAAATGATGGCAACCTAGCTTAGCATAGAGCCTGCTGCACGACCATACTCACTGCAGAAGCGATCTGTACATGTCTATCAGGACTCTAGAGTCTGTCACTAAAAGAGGTCCATCTTTGAGTAACAAAATATTTTTAAAGATTGACTGGTGACCACGAGTTGTCAGTTTCATTAAAAAAACAAATCACTCAAACTAGGGGTAACATCATAGACACTGTGTATAATTCAATTCTAAAGAATGTCAAGATACAGTCTATGGTCAGGACAGTTAAATATAAAGTGATAATGTAAGTCACACCTTATTATCTGGTTGCATGCAAGGATTCAAAAAGCATTACAACACTTTGCAGCAGTATCCTGTGAATTAAAAAGTGACATCTTATCTTGGTGTTATAGGAAGCAACACATCTTTATCCATGGTGTAGATAAAGAGAGAGGGTTTTCTACAGTGTCCTTGCACCACATCGTATGCGAGTAACAGAACGTCGACCACGGTGGAGAGGTATCACTCCAACACCAGCGGGGTAATCTAGGGTCTCATGAGAATGTAAAAACAAAGTCAGAGGAGCAACAATTATCCTCATTACATCCATCTAAAGAGGTCGATACTCTTTTATCCAGTGAAGATCTTTATCAGATCTAGTCTTAGTGTAGACAGAGGCCATTGTATTACCTGTCACTTGTAATTGGCAGTGAATCTCTGCAGCACAATGAATCTCTCTCCAAAGGGCCACAGCTCCCAAGGTCAGTGCAGAAAGCAGCAAGAAGGACGACAGAGGAACGTCAGCTCCTGCCAAACAAGCTGTCAGGACAAACTTTGTCAGTCAGGGCACAGATAGACAAATAAACTGCTAGATAGTAATAATAGATGTGATCGTCCCCCTCCCCAAACGCAGCCCATCCTTCCTCCATCCCCTGGGACTAGAATAGATCTGAAATCTTACCTTCTTTAAAAATCCAATGCAATGTTATCTTTCGTGATACAAAAGAAAATAATACTTACTTGAAATTCATTACCTTGAGTCATTGATTTTGATGTCATCTATGTGGATTTCACCCAACGATGTGTATAAACCCTGGATTGCTGATGCTATGTACTGGCTAATGCGAGGCTTTGAAGCCACTGGAGGCCACATTGGTACTCCACAGAAAGAGCAGTCCTCCATAGGAATGAATGGAATTCTACAGTATTTCAGCAAAATGTATTTAAGTATTTATTTCTTGTAGACTTAAAAAAAACTTTAAGGAATAGTTTTGTATATGTTTTTTTATGTTCAGTTCACTTAACATAATGTAAAAGTATGTAGTTAGGTGTCTGAAATAAAATAGACCTGTCAAAAACGAATGTAGACATTAATAAATATCTTCTATAGCTTCCAAAATATATTTTTTTCACAATGGAGGAATTCAGTGGTGGGCCGAGGCCAAAGTAAGTGAAGTCGATCGATCTGCGGAGAGAGGATCTGATTTTTTGTATATGACATTAAATCATTTCTACAAGACTTGTAAAATATGTCGGCACCTCTAGTTTGTGCACATTTATCTAAAAACATATCTTACCTGTCTGGTCAGGCAAAATCCCGGTACTGCTAAATGCCACCACTATTCGATGATCCAATCAGAACTCTAGTTCACTACATCATGGGAAAAGCAAGCAATATTTTTTTTTACATTTGCATGTGTTACTGTTGTATTGTACAAGAGCCAGATTTCTTTTTTTACAGTTTCACTTTATAAAAAATATGTTCGGTAATGTCTTCATCCTGCAGTGTAAATTGCTAATCTTATTTTATTATGAACAAAGAACGAATGAAGATATTCAATAGCTGTTATATTCCTTACTTTGACTAGTTTCTAAGTTAAAAACCATTGCCGATTAAGCGCTCAATGACTAAATTAGCATTATACAGCTGTGGCAGCATTACTACAAGAACTGACAGTCCTCATCTCTCTCTGCCTCAAATCTGGTCCCAAATGAGCTTTTCAATTTAATTTCCTGGACAACAGGCATGAAAATAGACCCCTCTACTGACAATGCACGTGTGAATGTTAGAGGAGGAGAGTCAGAAGATTGTATACAACTTGCCAGGATTTTATGAACCTCACAATGAAAGGGAGATGGCTCATGCCCAAGCATTCCTCATTAGCCATGGCTGTTCGACATATGACAGGACCAGCTTAGCTGATAGGTTTATTGAATGGTCTCAGGCACTGTTCTTCCCGGGCACTGTTCCTCGAGATCTTTTTGCAAGGCTCATTGTGGTAGGCACAGTGAGAAAGATCAACAGTGAAATGCTCATCTAATAGTCTGGGGCCCTTGCCTGCAGCAATTGCCAACATGCATGGCTCCCTCGTGAAAACCGATAAAGCAAAGTTCATGTACTTTCTAGAGGGATCAGTAAACCCACCAGCCACAGTTGAAAGCATCCCTGATGGCTCAACCTGGGTGTGGGATGCAACTACACTTGTTCAAGTTATGAAACAGCAAGATACATTTGGGATGTTTGCCAACAGGGCACTAAAGTTCCTGATAACTACAGACAAAGCCAGCTAATCTAAAGTGGTGCATTTTTGTCCCAGACACATACAAAACAATGGGCATCAGGAACGCTGAAGGAAGTCGTTGAGCAACAAAAGGGTGTCAGGTGACTAAAATATATTTGGACGACCAGAAAACCCCCAAACAATGGTCCAAATTCTTGTTGTGTGGCGATAACAAAGAATGTCTGCAACAGTTTGTCTTTGTGACATGATCCAAGACCAGGAATGATCTGATTGAGGACATTACCCTAATAGATGGACATGGATCTGAGTGCCATGCACTCAGAATGAACAGCAGCGGCCCAGATCTTGTGGTTTTACCACTGCCAGCACTTTTCACAATACAACAGGAGGCCGTCACTTGGCTATTACTCGATTGCGAGCATGCATCACAGTACAGCACACGTAGTGATCAAGAGTCCTGACACTGATGTGTTTGTACTGGCAGTCAATGTTTGCAAGGTTGGAGAAAACCTGTACTCTACACAGGGAAAGGGGATAACACACACACTATACATGTCCAAAGGACAAATTACCACCTGGAGGAAGAAGAAGTCTATAATGCTCTGATCGATCTCCACTGCATCTCCGGCTGTGACACAGTGAGCGCTCTAGCACTCTGCATGGCATTGGCAAAGTGAAGGCAGCAAATACACGACTCTAGCCATGAACATTGCTCTACCTTCATACAGTTGGGAACAGCTTTCCAACAGCCACCAGACCTATAATCCATAGAAGCTTTCACGTGTTCAAGAAAGTTGTCAGATGTTCAGGAACAGATGGCGCTCAAATCAAATCAAATGTATTTATATAGCCCTTCGTACATCAGCTGATATCTCAAAGTGCAATGCAGATGTAGAAGCACGGTGGCTAGGAAAAACTCCCTAGAAAGGCCAAAACCTAGGAAGAAACAAGGCTATGTGGGGTGGCCAGTCCTCTTCTGGCTGTACTGGGTGGAGATTATAACAGAACATGGCCAAGATGTTCATAAATGACCAACATGGTAAAATAATAATAATCACAGGCAGAACAGTTGAAACTGGAGCAGCAGCACAGCCAGGTGGACTGGGGACAGCAAGGAGTCATCATGCCAGGTAGTCCTGAGGCATGGTCCTAGGGGTCAGGTCCTCCGAGAGAGAGAGAGAAAGAAAGAGAGAATTAGAGAGCATACTTAAATTCACACAGAACACCGGATAGGACAGGGGAAGTACTCCAGATATAACAAACTGACCCTAGCCCCCCCGACACAAACTACTGCAGCATAAATTATGGAGGCTGACACAGGAGGGGTCAGGAGACACTGCGGCCCCATCCAATGATACCCCCGGACAGGGCCAAACAGGAAAGATATAACCCCACCCACTTTGCCAAAGCACAACCCCACACCACTAGAGGGATATCTTCAACCACCAACTTACCATCCTGAGACAAGGCCGAGTATAGCCCACAAAGATCTCCGCCACGGCACAACCCAAGGGGGGGCTCCAACCCAGACAGGAAGATCACATCAGTGACTCAACCCACTCAAGTGACGCACCCCTCCTAGGGACGGCATGAAAGAGCACCAGTAAGCCAGTTCTAGTCAGGATTCTAGCAGCCGTATTTAGCACTAACTGAAGTTTATTTAGTGCTTTATCCAGGTAGCCGGAAAGTAGAACATTGCAGTAGTTCAACCTAGAAGTAACAAAAGCATGGATTAATTTTTCTGCATCAATTTTGGACAGAAAGTTTCTGATTTTTGCAATGTTACGTAGATGGAAAAAAGCTGTCCTTGAAACAGTCTTGATATGTTCGTCAAAAGAGAGATCAGGGTCCAGAGTAACGCCGAGGTCCTTCACAGTTTTATTTGAGATGACTGTACAACCATTATAATTAATTGTCAGATTCAACAGAAGATCTCTGTTTCTTGGGACCTAGAACAAGAATCTCTGTTTTGTCCGAGTTTAAAAGTAGAAAGTTTGCAGCCATCCACTTCCTTATGCTCAGACAGAAGACTACAACCAAACAAAGACTCCTCGAATAAACACATCCAATGGACAAACTACCAAGCAGGAGAAGCGTACAGTAGAAGCCTGCAAAGCCAGCCAGACATTTCCACCAATGGCCCATGGCTGGAAGATTGAGGGAGACTTCTTTGTGGTCAACTGGATAACACTCCCTCCAGCCCCAGTTAGCATCTTGGAGCTTGTGCACTGACCCTGCAAGAAAACTCAATGTGTAAAAGGGAGATGGACCTGCAAATCGAACAAGCTACCATGTACAGATCTGTGTCTTTGTGTGAACTGTGCAAACTGCACATCTAAGTGTAGCCTTTATCACATGACAGTGACAAAGTTGATCTGCTCTTGAATAGGAAAATTATGTTGACAAACTTTTGTTCAATTATATGTTACTTTTCCCACTATAATTTATGTCTGGTCAACCATAGGTAAGGCAAGTGAAGAATTATACATTTTACACTACTTACAAAATTGTGAATGATGTCTCTATCTGATCATGTTCTCCAAAGCCCCAGCCTTCACATGGACCTGGGCCCTTACAGGTCTGCACTTGAAACAAGCCGTACCTTCCAGGAATATCCCACACACAGACACCACCGTTCAAAAGTTTGGGGTCATGAAATCTCCTTGTTTTTGAAAAAAATTGTCCATTAAAATATCATCAAATTGATCAGAAATACAGCATAGACCTTGTTAATGTTGTAAATTACTATAGTAGCTGGAAACAGACACCTCACAAGTCCTCAACTGGCAGCTTCATTAAATAGTACCCGCAAAACACCAGTCTCAACTTCAATAGTGAAGAGGCGACTCCGGGACGCTGGCCTTCTAGGCAGAGTTGCACAGAAAAATCCATATCTCAGACTGGCCAATAAAAATAAAAGATTAAGATGGGCAAAATAACACAGACACAAGAACTCTGCCTAGAAGGCCAGCATCCCGGAGTCGCCTCTTCACTGTTTAGTGTCTCAAAATCAGAGGACCTGTTGTCTGGACCTCTGGCAGTCTCTATGGGGTGCCACAGGGTTCAATCCTTGGGCCGACTCTTCTCTAAATACATCAATGATGTTGTTCTTGCTGCTGGTGATTCTCTGATACACCTCTATGCAGCCGACACCATTCTGTATACTTCTGGCCATTCTTTGGACACTGTTAACTAACCTCCAGACGAGCTTCAATGTCATACAACTCTCCTTCCGTGGCCTCCAACTGCTCTTAAACGCAAGTAAAACTAAATGCATGCTATTCAACCAATAACTGACCGCACCTGCTCGCCCGTCCAGCATCACTACTCTGGACGTCTTGGACTTAGAATACGTGGACAACTACAAATACCTAGGTGTCTGGTTAGACTGTAAAATCTCCTTCCAGACTCACATTAAGCATCTCTAATCCAAAATTAAATCTAGAATTGGCTTCCTATATCGCAACAAAGCATCCTTCACTCATGCTGCCAAACATACCCTTGTAAAACTGACCATCCTACCGATCCTCCACGTCGGTGATGTCATCTGTAAAATAGCCTCCAACACTCTGCTCAACAAACTGGATGCAGTCTATCACAGTGCCATCCGTTTTGACATCAAAGCCCCATACACTACCCACCTGTAACGATTCTCGGTGGTGGAAGGAGAGGACCGAAATGCAGCATGGTAAGTGTTCGTTATATTTTAATTGAAGAACTGAACACTACACAAAATAACAATGAAAAGAAAACGAAACAGTTCTGCCAGGTGAACAGACACTAAACAGAAATTAAACACCCACAACCAACATGGGGAAAACAGGCTACCTAAGTATGATTCTCAATCAGAGACAACGAACGACACCTGCCTCTGATTGAGAACCTTACTAGGCCAAACACATAGAAATATAACTACATAGAAAAAAGAACATAGACTACCCACACCAACTCACGCCCTGACCAACTTAACACAAAGACATAAAAAAGGAACCAAGGTCAGAAGGTGACACCACCATTGCGACCTGTACGCTCTCGTTGGTTGGCCCTCGCTTCATACTCGTCGTCGCCAAACCCACTGGCTACAGGTTATCTACAAGTCTCTGCTAGGTAAAGCCCCTCCTTATCTCAGCTCACTGGTCACCATAGCAGCACCCACTCGTAGCAAGCGCTCCAGCAGGTACATCTCACTAGTCACCCCCAAAGCCAATTCCTCCTTTGGTTGTCTATCCTTCCAGTTCGCTGCTGCCAATGACTGGAACGAACTGCAAAAATCTCTGAATCTGGAGACTCATATCTCCCTCACTAGCTTTAAGCAACAGCTGTCAGAGCAGCGCACAGATCACTGCACCTGTACATAGCCCATCTGTAAACAGCCCATCTAGCTACCTACCTCCTCCCCATACTGTATTTATTTATTTATCTTGCTCCTTTGCACCCCAGTATCTCTACTACTACTGCACATTCATCTTCTGCACATCTACCATTCCAGGGTTTGATTGCTATATTGTAATTACCTCGTCACCATGGCCTATTTATTGCTTATCTTACCTCACCTCATTTGCACTCACTGTATATAGACTTTTTGTTTTATTTTGTTCTACTGTATGATTGACTATGTTTTGTTTATTCCATGTGTAACTTTGTGTTATTGTATGTGTTGAATTGCTATGCTTTATCTTGGCCAGGTCGCAGTTGCAAATGAGAACTTGTTCTCAACTAGCCTACCTGGTTAAATAAAGGTGAAATTAAAAAATTAACTGTTGACGTTGAGACTGGTGTTTTGCAGGTACAATTTAATGAAGCTGCCAGTTGAGGACTTGTGAGGCATCTGTTTCTCAAACTAGACACTCGAATGTACTTGTCCTCTTGCTCAGTTGTGCACTGGGCCTCCCACTCCTCTTTCTATTCTGGTTAGTACCAGTTTGCGCTGTTCCGTGAAGGGAGTCTTCACGGAACAGTTCCTTGGCAATTTCTCACATGGAATAGTTTTGGCAAGTCGGTTAGGACAAGTACTTTGTGCATGACACAAGTAATTTTTCCAACAATTGTTTACAGGCAGATTATTTCACTTCTAATTCACTGTATCACAATTCCAGTGGGTCAGAAGTTTACATTCAATAAATTGACTGTGCCTTTAAACAGCTTGGAAATTTTCAGAAAATGATGTTATGGCTTTAGAAGCTTCTGATAGGCTAATTGACATCATTTGAGTCAATTGGAGGTGTACCTGTGGATGTATTTCAAGCCTGAAGGTACCACATTCATCTGTACAAATAATAGTACGCAAGTATAAACACCATGGGACCACGCAGCCGTCATACCGCTCAGGAAGTAGACGCGTTCTGTCTCCTAGAGATGAACGTACTTTCATGGGAAAAGTGCAAATCAATCCCAGAAGAACAGCAAGAGACCTTGTGAAGATACTGGAGGAAACATGTACAAAGTATCTATATCCACAGTAAAACGAGTCCTATATCAACATAACCTGAAAGGCCACTCAGCAAGGAAGAAGCCACTGCTCCAAAACCGCCATAAAAAAAGCCAGTCTACGGTTTGCAACTGCACATGGGGACAAAGATCATACTTTTTGGAGAAATGTCCTCTGGTCTGATGAAACAAAAATGGAAATGTTTGGCCATAATGACCATCGTTATGTTTGGAGGAAAAAGGGGGAGGCTTGCAAGCCAAAGAACACCATCCCAACCGTGAAGCACTGGGGTGGCAGCATCATGTTGTGGGGGTGCATTGCTGCAGGAGGGAGTGGTGCACTTCACAAAATAGATGAGATCATGAGGTAGGAAAATTATGTGGATATATTGAAGCAACATCTCAAGACATCAGTCAGGAAGTTAAAGCTTCGTCGCAAATGGGACTTCCAAATAGACAATGACCCCAAACATACTTCCAAAGTTGTGGCAAAATGGCTTATGGACAACAAAGTCCAGGTATGGGAGTGGCCATCACAAAGCCCTGACCTCAATCCCATAGAAAATGTGTGTGCAGAACTGAAAAAGCGTGTGCGAGCAAGGAGGCCTACAAACCTGATTCAGTTACACCCGCTCTGTCAGGAGGAATGGGCCAAAATTCACGCAACTTATTGTGGGAAGCTTGTGGAAGTCTACATGAAATGCTTGACCCAGGTTAAACAATTTAAAGGCGATGCTACCAAATACAAATTGAGTGTATGTAAACTTCTGACCCACTGGGAATGTGATGAAAGAAATAAAAGCTGAAATAAATCATTCTCTCTACTATTATTCTGACATTTCACATTCTTTAAATAAAGTGGTGATCCTAACTGACGTAAGACGGAATTTTTACTAGGATTAAATGTCAGGAATTGTGAAAACTGAGTTTAAATGTATTTCGCTAAGGTGTATGTAAACTTCCGACTTCAACTGTACATACAGAGAACCTTGAAGAATAAAAAGTGACGTGACAATGTATTTAACATGTCGGCCTCCAGAGAAAATAGCATTCTGACATAGAATAGAAGGTTACATTACATACTATTGGTACCAAGGCCTACCATTAACTTACTATTATTAATAGCAAACAAACATAACGTTACCAAAATGTTACATTCTATAACGTTAAGTAACAAATTGTGCTCTAACCCTGGTGAATTCCTCAACAGCTGGAAGTTGGCATTTAACATGTGAGGGAGGCACTCATCTTTCCCTGACCTCCTGTATCTCCGCGGTCACACTCTTGAAAACACTGCATTAAAAGCTTGCTTACATAGAATGTACAGTGCCTTGCGAAAGTATTCGGCCCCCTTGAACTTTGCGACCTTTTGCCACATTTCAGGCTTCAAACATAAAGATATAAAACTGTATTT
This sequence comes from Oncorhynchus mykiss, assembly GCF_057628025.1. Classification (NCBI taxonomy): domain Eukaryota; kingdom Metazoa; phylum Chordata; class Actinopteri; order Salmoniformes; family Salmonidae; genus Oncorhynchus; species Oncorhynchus mykiss. The sequence goes on from NC_143049.1 coordinate 20,435,123, forward strand.
TTTTGTGAAGAATCAACAACAAGTGGGACACAATCATGAAGTGGAACGACATTTATCGGATATTTCAAAATTTTTAACAAATCAAAAACTGAAAAATTGGGCATGCAAAATTATTCAGCCCCCTTAAGTTAATACTTTGTAGCGCCACCTTTTGCTGCGATTACAGCTGTAAGTCGCTTGGGGTATGTCTCTATCAGTTTTGCACATCGAGAGACTGACATTTTTTCCCATTCCTCCTTGCAAAACAGCTCGAGCTCAGTGAGGTTTGATGGAGAGCATTTGTGAACAGCAGTTTTCAGTTCTTTCCACAGATTCTCGATTGGATTCAGGTCTGGACTTTGACTTGGCCATTCTAACACCTGGATATGTTTATTTTTGAACCATTCCATTGTAGATTTTGCTTTGTTTTGGATCATTGTCTTGTTGGAAGACAAATCTCCGTCCCAGTCTCAGGTCTTTTGCAGACTCCATCAGGTTTTCTTCCAGAATGGTCCTGTATTTGGCTCCATCCATCTTCCCATCAATTTTAACCATCTTCCCTGTCCCTGTTGAAGAAAAGCAGGCCCAAACCATGATGCTGCCACCACCATGTTTGACAGTGGGGATGGTGTGTTCAGCTGTGTTGCTTTCACGCCAAACATAACGTTTTGCATTGTTGCCAAAAAGTTCAATTTTGGTTTCATCTGACCAGAGCACCTTCTTCCACATGTTTGGTGTGTCTCCCAGGTGGCTTGTGGCAAACTTTAAACAACACTTTTTATGGATATCTTTAAGAAATGTCTTTCTTCTTGCCACTCTTCCATAAAGGCCAGATTTGTGCAATATACAACTGATTGTTGTCCTATGGACAGAGTCTCCCACCTCAGCTGTAGATCTCTGCAGTTCATCCAGAGTGATCATGGGCCTCTTGGCTGCATCTCTGATCAGTCTCCTTGTATAAGCTGAAAGTTTAGAGGGACGGCCAGGTCTTGGTAGAGTTGCAGTGGTCTGATACTCCTTCCATTTCAATATTATCGCTTGCACAGTGCTCCTTGGGATGTTTAAAGCTTGGGAAATATTTTTGTATCCAAATCCGGCTTTAAACTTCTTCACAACAGTATCTCGGACCTGCCTGGTGTGTTCCTTGTTCTTCATGATGCTCTCTGCGCTTTTGACGGACCTCTGAGACTATCACAGTGCAGGTGCATTTATACGGAGACTTGATTACACACAGGTGGATTGTATTTATCATCATTAGTCATTTAGGTCAACATTGGATCATTCAGAGATCCTCACTGAACTTCTGGAGAGAGTTTGCTGCACTGAAAGTAAAGGGGCTGAATAATTTTGCACGCCCAATTTTTCAGTTTTTGATTTGTTAAAAAAGTTTGAAATATCCAATAAATGTCGTTCCACTTCATGAATGTGTCCCACTTGTTGTTGATTCTTCACAAAAAAATACAGTTTTATATCTTTATGTTTGAAGCCTGAAATGTGGCAAAAGTTCGCAAAGTTCAAGGGGGCCGAATACTTTCGCAAGGCACTGTACACACAACTTTTATGTCATATTTCAATACTAAAATGATGGAATATGATCCTAAAACGCCTTACCTGAAAGTACTTCATTCCTTCTTCGCTGAGCTTGTTTACATCCTGTTTTGATGAATATGATTGGCAGACTCCAGGTCACACTAAGATAAAACAAATTTAGTTTTTTTTTTTTTAAATGTACACTAATTGAGATGGCCAACAAACAGAAATGTGTTCAGAATTGCATTTTTTTTTATAGCCAATACAAAAAAAATGTGCGGTGGCTTCAAAACAGCACACCATATCAGTCATCTAGGGTTAATACATATATGATGGGTTTCACCCTGGCCTGGACATTTTGTCCTTCAGTGTGAGTAGTTTGGTCTCCACCCTCTGCCTCATCGTCCTCACTTCTCAATATTCAGTATTTTCCAGAATATTCCCATCGTTAGTCCCCAGTTCACATGGACATCTAGTAATATGTGTACCCCAAAGGTTCATATTCGGGTCCTACGAAGACCAAAGGTGGGCTATAGGCCTACTGTTAGGCCATGGCTAGAAGAGGGGGGACACCACTGACACCTACCTGTTAATTATGCTGTAATTCAACTCCAGTGACGTACACTAACTTCCCCCCAAAATACTATCAATCCATGTGAAAACTGAGCACTGGCATGCTCCTGCGGTGCCAAGCTGGTTGCAAGTTTTCCCAATGGCTGTTGGTCAACGCAGTCACGTAATCCCTGTTTGCTGATTTGTCAGGAGTAGATAACACATCGTATTGTATGTTTACTCTGACCTTGTTCTCATCCAGAAGCTCTCTGGGACATCAAAAAGCAACCTTTCAACTAAATGCTTACCTTTACCACTGACGGCTGCAGATGGGGGAAAAGTTCATCCAACCTCTTAGTTTGGGCCTCCTGCCCATTGTGCTAAAGGTCATCATTCAGCTCTTCATATGACATACCAGCACAGTTCTGGGGAGCAAGACCTACTATCAGTATATCACTTTCAGTCATTACTGAAGACCAAGTAGATAATAATTTACCATCAGAATTGTATCACTATCAGCCATTTTTACACACTATATACAGTGCATGCTGAAATACAATTCAAGATCCATTCTATGGGGGCTCTGTAGAAAGCTTCACATTGATGGATATAAATATATCAAAAGTGTCTATTTCAACTAATAGTTGAGTAATAATACTATTCTCTTTCAGAATAAAGGACCAACTCTATCATATCTATCACAATGTTTCATTTCTATTGAGACTTCTCAATGTACACATACTCCCCATTCATAAGAGAAGGGGATTTGTGGATAATATGCTGTTACTGGTCAGAAAACCAGGTTGAATTCCCCTGTGAAGGGACCACCTGTCACTAGCTGAAGGCACAATGTGAAACCAACAGTCATTCTAGCACACCTCTAGTTTGCTGATAGTGCTTGACTACTTTGAATTATTAACCACCAAAATTAAGAGACAAAAAAACATTATGTATAGAAAAGAAGCACCATGATATCATCACTTTGTCCATGAATGCAAAACAATGATGTCTAAATCAACACAAGCAATGAAAATCTCCTTTATCACGGGCCCAGAATTAAGCTTAGCTAACATAACTAATTGTTAATTTCTAATAGAATGGACTAGGGTGAAAGGGTTATCCTAAAAGCCTGCAAGGAAGAATGATACCAGCACACCCATGGTTATTATACAATAAATGAGGGTTACGCTATTGACCACTACCCGTAAGATGAATGATAAAGGGTTAATAAAAAGTTTATCAACTGTTAATTATTCGTTTATAAGATGTAAACAAACTATTATAGCACATTGTTGAAATTGTGTTATTGTTATTGACTGAGGAGCTACTCACTGATATACAACACACCCCCGTAGCCCCCACAAGGTGTGTGTGTGTGTGGGGGGGGGGGGGGGGGGCTCTCTGGAGATCCCCCCCCCCCCCTCCCCAGATAGCATATAAAGTAATGAGGTAATAAGCATGACAACAATATTTAGAATTACAGAATTTTGCACATTTTTCTCTCTGCACCCTGGCAATCTGTAGAATTGCAGGAAATTATCTTTAAAAATGCTAAATTCTCTCAGCCTTATGGCAAAATGTGTAGAATAGCATGAGATTAGATATATAATTGTACATTTTTCTATTTGCCCCATGGCAAAATGTGTAGAATTGTAGGAAGTTAGCTGTTTCCCCCCAAAAAAATGTCAGGCAGGTCACCCATGACACTGCTACAAGTTAGGTTTGTTTACCTGCACCTGCCCGGAATTGTTAATAACCCATCTGCAACCGCCCTAACAGGCTATGTGATGAAGTGAAAATCTGAGGCCTGCACCCGAGCCTAACCCGCAAATAAAGATAATGCACTATAGGCTACAGTCAAATTTTTTACAAGGGGTGTAGGATTTTTTTCGTGAAGTAAAGACGTTTAGACGGGACCGGGGAGAAAATGCAAAAACTCAACAACAAATAAACTGGAAAGATTTTCTTTGCAAAATTTCAAAATGACATCCGATTGTAAGAAAATAGAATGCTGTGGAAAATGACCCAACATGTTTCTGATAAGATTTCAGTTCAGCTTGGATGCATATTTTATGTGGTTGAAATACTATCCGCTTTTATGATGCTGATAAAGATAGCACCTCTACAGATAATATCTAACTGTGCATTCCTATTCTCTCAAGATGCTGAAATAAATAATTAATATTTCTCCACTCCTGTTCCCAAGTCCAAATTGTGTCTACATTTTCTGTATCATTTTACTTGAAGACATGTTTAATTCTGCAGGGGTTATTTGAGGCTATGTGAGAGGTGTTAGACCTAACAGTCAGTGTCCAGATTTCAGTTTCCATTTAACCCATCTGGACAGTAGGCTACAGTTCAATTGACATGCCATAGGCCTATTTGAAGTCAACATCATATGACTGTCAACATTGTTTACCACTTCACCAAGTCGTTCCTTAACATTACTTTTCTGGCCCAACCTTCTCCTCATTTTCAAATCTCCTTTCGCACATTTTCTCTTATTGAATTAAACTCAGAGACTGTCCTTTTTGCCTCCTTGGATTCACGTCGACTTTTTCTGCCCGGTCAGTTATAACCGCGAAGACTGCGGGTTATGAGTCAACCCGCGCATCACTAGCTAATGACTCACTCACTCACAAGCATCAATTTAAAGTTATCTCAAAAGCATGCGATTGTTTGGTCGATCTGGAACACACCTCAGAGCAACTAGACTCCGGTGTTCTCAGCATGTTCATTCAAGAGGCAGCGTTCAGTCATTGGCCATAATGTGCTGAGTTTACACAATACTATTGGCTCACTCAGATGTCATTGTTGTTTCCTAGCTGAACGTGGCAACTCCTGGAACAAGCATGTAAGTATGCACTGTCAGTAGACTAAGGTAGTTGATAATATTTCATTCAAAACAGATGAAGAGCAAAAAAAGAACTTCACTTTAGCCGTTTGTTTTATGTTCAATCAGAATCCACAACGTTGTCTCAGGGGTCTGAAGTCCGAATTCACCGATATAGCCCACCGTGCTGAAAAGTTGTTCCCCATTCTCACTCACCTGACCGTTGACACAGGTAAGTTCACGTCTAGCCAAGGGTCTATTGCAAGCTAGTTGCCTATTATGCTTCTGACTGATGGAATTGTTAGTTCATGTCAGGATAGCATTTGGTCTGTCTTCATAATGTTTTTACCCTACGTAGGCTACATGAAAAAAGGCTGCCCGACAACTTTATTTTGTTTCTCAGTGCTGCATTCAACGCAGTCAACGTATTTTGACGCTTTCAAAACGCCGGCTGGACGCCAGTGACATGTTGATCAGTATGTATGGACCACACCGCTTGCGTCGCAAAATAAATGTACACATTAATGTTATTTAATCATTGCACCCACAATGCTCGCGCGCGTCTGCGTGACCGCTCGCGGGCGTGCGTCCGCCATCGCGCGCATGTTTATTTTGACCAACACCAGACGCGATCAGGACACGCAGGTTGAAATATCAAAACTAACTCTGAACCAACTATATTAATTTGTGGACAGGTCACATAACGACACATGGTTGATGATATTACAAGATATTATCTAGCGTGTCCTGCGTTGCATATAATCTGACTGAGCATACAAGCATCTAAGTATCTGACTGAGCGGTGGTAGGCAGAAGCAGGCACGTAAACATTCATTCAAACGTTGTCATTATTACAAATAAATAAAATAATCGGCCGATTGTGATTTTTCAACGCCGATACCGTTAGCGATTATTGGAGGACCAAAAAATCCGATACCGATTAATCTGCCAATTTTTATTTATTTATTTGTAATAATGACAATTACAACAATACTGAATGAACACTTATTTTGACTTAATATAATACATCAATAAAATCTATTTAGCCTCAAGTAAATAATGAAACATGTTCAATTTGGTTTAAATAATGCAAAAACAAAGTGTTGGAGAAGAGAGTAAAAGTGCAATATGTGCCATGTAAGAAAGCTAACATTTCAGTTCCTTGCTCAGAACATGAGAACATATGAAAGCTGGTGGTTCCTTTTAACATGAGTCTTCAATATTCCCAGGTAAGAAGTTTTAGATTGTAGTTATTATAGGAGTTATAGGACCTTTGACTATTAGATGTTCTTATAGGCACTTTAGTATTGCCAGTGTAACAGTGTAGTTTCCGTCCCTCTCCTCGCTCCTCCCTGGGCTTGAACCAGCAACACAACGACAACAGCCACCATCGAAGCAGCGTTACCCATGCAGAGCAAGGGGAACAACTACTAGAAGGCTCAGAGCAAGTGATGTTTGAAACGCTATTAGCACGCGCTAACTAGCGAGACATTTCACCTCGGTTACACCAGCCTCAGCTCGGGAGTTGATAGGCTTGAAGTCATAAACAGCGCAATGCTTGATGCACAACGAAGAGCGGCTGGCAAAACGCACGAAAGTGCTGTTTGAATGAATGTTTACGCGCCTACTTCTGCCTACCACCGCTCAGTCAGATACTTAGATACTTGTATGCTCAGTCAGATTATATGCAACGCAGGACACGCTAGATAATATCTAGTAATATCATCAACCATGTGTAGTTAACTAGTGATTATGATTGATTGTTTTTTATAAGATAAGTTTAAGGCTAGCTAGCAACTTACCTTGGCTTACTGCATTCGCGTAACAGGCAAGTCTCCTTGTGGAGTGCAACGAGAGAGAGGCAGGTCATTATTGCGTTGGATTAATTAACTGTATGGTTGCAAGATTGGATCCCCCGAGCTGAAAATGTGAAAATATCTCGTTCTGCCCCTGAACGAGGCATTTAACCCACCGTTCCTAGGCCGTCATTGAAAATAAGACTGTGTTCTTAACTAACTTGCCTAGTTAAATAAAGGTATTAGAAACTTATTTTATTTTCATCTGCAAATCGGCGCCCAAAAATACCAATTTCCGATTGTTATGAAAACTTGAAATCGGCCCTAATTAATCGGCCATTCCGATTAATCGGTCGACCTCTAGTCCAAACACACCAAGAAATTGTGAGGAGGAGGAGAGCACGACAACGTATTTTCCCATTCAGGAGACGGAAAAGATTTGGCATGTGTCCCGAGATCCTCAAATTTCTACAGCTGCACCATCGAGAGCATCCTGACCGGTTGCATCACTGCCTGGTATGGCAACTGCTCGGCATCCGACTGTAAGGCGTTACAGAGGGTAGTGCGTACAGCCCAGTACATCACTGGGGCCAAGCTTCCTGCCATCCAGGACCTATATACTAGGCGGTGTCAGAGGAAGGCCCTAAGAATTGCCAAAGACTCCAGTCACACAAGTTATAGACTGTTCTTTCTGCTACCACACAGCAAGCGGTACCGGAGCACCAAGTCTAGGTCCAAAAGGTCCAAAACGGCTTCTACAATTAATCAAATGGCCACCTGGACTATTTGCCTTTCCTTTTTTTTACGCTGTTGGTACTCGCTGTTTATTATCTATGCATAGTCACTTTACCCCTACCTACATGTACAAATTACCTCAACTAACCTGTATCCCCGCATGTTGATCCTCAAACCTGGAGCCCCACAAGGGTGCGTACTCCGCCCCCTCCTGTACTCCCTGTTCACCCATGCCTGCGTGGCCAAGCACGCCTCCAACGCAATCAACAAGTTTGCAGACGTCACAAGAGTAGTAAGCTTGATTACCAACAACAACAACGAGGCCCTGGGAGTGTGGTGCCAGGAAAATAACTTATCACTCAACGTCAACAAAACAAAGGAGATGATCGTGGACTAAAGCAAACAGCAGAGGGAGCATCCATCCATCCACATCGACAGGACAGCAGTGGAGAAGGTGGGAAGTTTTAAGTTGCTCGGCGTACACATCACTGACAAACTGAAATGGTCCACCCACACAGACAATGTGGTGAAGAAGGCACAACAGCACCTCTTCAACCCCGGGAGGCTGAATACATTTGTCTTGTCACTTAAAACCCTCACAAACATTTACAGATGCACAATTGAGAGCATCTTGTCGGGCTGTATCACCGCCTGGTACAGCAACTGCACCGCCCACAACCACAGGGCTCTCCAGAGGGTGGTGCGGTCTGCGCAACGCATCACTGGGGGCCAACTACCTGCCCTCCAGGACACCTACAGCACCCGATGTCACAGGAAGGCCAAAAAGATCATCAAGGACGACAACCACCCGAGCCACTGCCTGTTCACCATCATTCCGAAGGCGAGGTCAGTACAGGTGCATCAAAGCTGGGACCGAGAGACTGAAAGAAGCTGTTTATCTCAAGGCCATCAGACTGTTAAATAGCCATCACTAGCACAGAGAGGCTGCTGCCTACATACACAGATTTTAAGTTATTGGCCACTTTAATAAATGGAACACAAGTCACTTTTATAATGTTACAATGATGTTTGCATATCTTGCATTACTCATCTCCTATGTATATACTGTATTCTATACTATTCTACTGTATCTTCGTCTATGCCGCTCTGACATTGCTCGTCCATATATTTATATATTCTTAATTCCATTCCTTACTTAGATTTGTGTGTATGGGGTATATGTTTTAGAATTGTTGGATATTATTTGTTAGATATTGCTGCACTGTCAGAACTAGAAGCACCACCATTTCGCTACACCCACAATGTGTGTAACCTTTATTTAACTAGGCAAGTCAGTTAAGAACAAATTCTTCTTTACAATGACGGCCTACCGCGGCCAAACCCGGATGACGCTGGGCCAATTGTGCGCCGCACTATGGGACACCCAATCACGGCCAGATGTGATACAGCCTGCAAAACACGTGTATGTGACCGATTTGATTTGACTCTGTACCGGTACCCCCTGTATATTTTTGTTATTTTATTGTGTTACTTTTTATTTATTTATAAAAACGAATGTTTTACTTTAGTTTATTTTTTAAATATTTTCTTAACTCTGTTTTCTTAACTGCATTGTTGATTAAGGGCTTGTAAGTAAGCATTTCACGGTAAGGTCTACCTACACCTGTTGTATTCGGTGCATGTGACAAATAACCATTTTATTTTATTTGGTATTCAGTATTTGTTTACATCCATGGCCACTCTATTCCGGTGCCGCTATTTTTCAATAGCCGGCTTTTCACTACCAGCTTGAAGTTGTAGACTAAGTTCTGTTTTGAATATTTTGTCTAAAGATGACACAACTTGACCAAGTTGTGGCCAAACTCTGACACACTTGTGGAGAGGCAGTCAGTTTTGTGGCCATGTTAAACCCACTTATACTCGGCCTCTGTACAATTATACCCATTCACAGATGGAGTAACACATTGAAGCGCTACACATTGTTTTTTTTAATGTCTAGACAGTTTGTGAAAATCTTTTTTCTTTTTTTAAAAACATTTTCTTTCTTAAGAAAAGCAACTTTTACAGTTATTTGCCTCCCAACCTGATTTCAGAATATGACTTGCTATATAGACTGTGGGAGGCTGAATGGCAAATACCTTTTTTGTATTCGTATAATGAATTGGCTTTGCTTGCTTGCTTTATACATATCTTTTTCCCTCAGGCAACAAATATGGCATCATGGATTATAAAAATTGCCTTGATGGCAATGAGTATCTTAATCGAAACTACCGAAGGGAAAAAAGACAAGGTGCTGTATTGTTCAGGTAAATTGTGATGTTTATTTGTCCAGTTGGTCCTTTTTTACCTATTCGATATGGGGTTTTCAGGATGTACATGTAATGCAATAGTTATTGATAGTAAATGCAGACTATAGATTTGCATAGTGAACAAGTATTGTCATGAAATATAAACTTTTGTGAAAGTTGAGTCACGCAAACTAAAGTCTTGTAAGCTCGTTTCATATCATTTGACCTGCCAGGGCAGCAGTTTCCTATTCTAGATTTGATAGTTTTCTTGATTATCAACCATTTCGTTTTTAACCTTTGCTAAACACAATTTACACGTACAATTCTGGACAATCATTTTATTTGTCAAAATATTTTGAAGTGTTTTTTTTGGTGCAGTTTGTAAATATTTCTGTTGAATTTCAAAAGTGTACGAATGACAGAGACAAGTTACAATGATCTTCATCTAAAAATAAAAAAGGATCACTATGGAAACCTTTAAACATAATTCAACTTTTTCAGTTAATACATAGTTTTAGTAATTTTATTTTACAAAGCCAAATTGAACTTGGTGAAAGGCAGCTTATCACATGGCCATTTTCTTTCTTTGAACACTACAGCAACACCAACACTACAGTCTTACCAAACCTTGGAGTCATCCTTGCATGACTATGTAACACTTGTCAAGCTACCAATACAAAGTCTCAGCACGGTACGCCATTAGTGTAGCCTACTGTGCGTCATAGTATCGATGACATTTTAAGAACTGTTAGAAGCCCTCCAGGCATACAGTCTGACATCTGGCATGAAAATCCTGTACAATTCTTAGTGAAGCATTACCCCCAATTGTAGATCAGATTTTTTTTTTTTTAACCACAACGACCAAGGCCTCGGTTTTTAATTAAAGAGTGACTGGATGCTATCTAACTTACCATTCTCAGGGTTAAAAGGTTAATTTACTTTGGTGTTGATATAATTTATATACATTTTATTTGGACCTCGTCAAAAGACGAGGCTTTAACACTTTTTACAGCAGTTTTCATACATACTCATTGAATTGAGCTTTGCTTGATCGTAACACTTAATCATTGAAATGGTCTTGAAAAAAATGTCATGGATAGCTGTGGAATGTGGACACATAAGGAGATATCAGTATACAAAATAGTATTGCATGGCTCTAGTCATGTTTTTGCATGTCCTTTGATGCTTATGTGAGTATTAAGACTTTTGTTAAATGAAAAAGTAACAAGTAGCGTTTTACATTGAGCTATATACTGTATACTGTATACTGTATATCAACAGTTCTATAAATATAATTGCTTATTTACTTGTGTTTCTAGTAGTATCTCAATGTTGCTGTCATTCTGTTAATCATCCATCTGTCAAGCTTATTTCATTTGAACAGTTTTACTTTTCTTTACCTGTAGGCATACTATGGATCTACAGTTTAAGTCGGAAGTTTACATACACCTTAGCCAAATACATTTAAACTCAGTTTTTCCACAATTCCTGACATTTAATCCTAGTAAAAATTCCCTGTTTTAGGTCAGTTAGGATCACCACTTTATTTACAGAATTTGAAATGTCAGAATAATAGTAGAGAGTGATTGATTTATTTCAGCTTTTATTTCTTTCATCACATTCCCAGTGGGTCAGAAGTTTACATACACTCAATTAGTATTTGGTAGCATTGCCTTTAAATTGTTTAACTTGAGTCAAATGTTTCGGGTAGCCTTCCACAAGCTTCCCACAATAAGTTTGGTGAATTTTGGCCCATTCCTCCTGGCAGGGCTGGTGTAACTGAGTCAGGTTTTGTAGGCCTCCTTGCTCACACACGCTTTTTCAGTTCTATCCACATATTTTCTATAGTGTTGAGGTCAGGGCTTTGTGATGGCCACTCCAATACCTTGACTTTGTTGTCCTTAGCCATTTTGCCAGAACTTTGGAAGTATACTTGGGGTCACTGTCCATTTGGAAGACCCATTTGCGACCAAGCTTTAACTTGAGATGTTGCTTCAATATATATCCACATAATTTTCCTTCCTCGTGATCTCACCTATTTTGTGAAGTGCACCACTCCCTCCTACAGCAAAGCACCCCCACAACATGATGCTGCCACCTCCGTGCTCCACGGTTGGGATGGTGTTCTTTGGCTTGCAAGCCTCCTCCTTTTTCATCCAAACATAATGATGGTCATTATGGCTAAACAGTTCTATTTTTGTTTCATCAGACCAGAGGACATTTCTTCAAGAAGTACGATCTTTGTCCCCATGTGCAGTTGCAAACTGTAGTCTGGCTTTTTTTATGGCGGTTTTGGAGCAGTGGCTTCTTCCTTGCTGAGCGGCCTTTCAGGTTATGTCGATATAGGACTGGTTTTACTGTGGATATAGATGGGCTTTGAAATACATCCACAGGTACACCTCCAATTGACTCAAATGATGTCAATTAGCCTATCAGAAGCTTCTAAGGCCTTGACATCATTTTCTGGAATTTTCCAAGCTTTTTAAAGGCACAGTCAACTTAGTGTATGTAAACTTCTGACCCACTGGAATTGTGATACAGTGAGTTATAAGTGAAATAATCTGTCTAAACAATTGTTGGAAAAATTGCTTGTATCATGCACAAAGTAGATGTCCTAACCGACTTGCCAAAACCACAGTTTGTTAACAGGAAATTTGTGGAGTGGTTGAAAAATGAGTTTTAATGACTCCAACCTTAGTGTATGTAAACTTCTGACTTCAACTGTATATATCCCTAACCTATATTGTACTATCCTATATCTGTTTCTTTTAGCATGCAGGGCTATTGTTGATGAGCTCAATTATTCAATCAGTCAGATTGATCCGAAGAAGACCATCAATGTGGGAGCCTTCAGACTCAAGCCTGATGGGAGCCTGACTGATAAAAAGGTAGCTACCTAAGTAAAAGCTTGTTGCCAAAGTGCACTCCACTGAAGCCAAACATCTCATAGTACACACACGGCTATTGATTGAACTTTCCTGGAAATAAAATATTTTATGAATTTAGAGATTGGATAGATGCATCATTCATATAGAATGCACATTTATACCTAAAATACTTGACAAAACTTAGGCTAGGCCTAGTGGTTTTATAGTAGTTCCTGGTTTCCTGTAGCCTCGCAAGCCACCTGATCTCGTGAGCTTACATGAATGTTCGCTGCACAGCGGTAATCATCTGGTAGTTACGTGGCTCGATTTCCTGGATCTCGTACCTTGAGAAATGGAATTTAGTGTATTGTGAAATATCCCGGCAGAAGAAAATAAGAAAAGTAACATCAGTATGTAACTTCATGTCAGTTTGTGTCATTGTAAGCATTGGTAAATGCTTTATCACCGTGTTTCACCTACATTTCTGAAATCAGAAGCTTTGCTTATTGGTTAACCCTCTGGAAATTCAAAACCACGGTCTTCTCCTCTTTTCCTAACCAAGCATTGTTGTAGTGTGAAGAGGTCAGACCTGGTGGTGTTCCAGTGTCATATCCCTAGTATCCAGGGACTGTGATTAGCTGGTCAGCTCACCTATTGATCTCAGGGGTTAATCCCCTTTTGATGGTAATTGATAGCTAATAACATGCTGTTTATTTACCTCGACTGCTTCATGTTTTCCTCTTCCCTTTAACTTAAACTATCAAGTAAAAGGGATTATGACATATTTCCTAATATGACAACTCAAGTTCTCTCATTCATATTGGTTTGAATGTAATCAAACATACTATTATAAACATTTGAGTTGTCTTGGTCTTCTCTTGCCATCAAGTTGTCTCATTCCTTCCTGTTCATTATGCTCAAACTATGGATCAACTGTGTATGTCATATTCACAGACTCTCATTAAGTGTTTTCTAAAAGAGGGTTCATTTGAAAAATGCTAATTACAGTTTGTATACCCATGTGAGTCTTGTTCATATTCCATTTTGTTTGCCCTCAAGCTGTGGGGGTGTGCCTCTGCATTACCCCTCTTGTTGTTAGTAGAGAGAGAGTGTATGAATGCAATGATATAGCGCAACTATAATTACTGAATCAAAATGAATGTTCGTAAGAGAAGAGTTAAGTAATGACTTAAGTAGTTTGGTATTACAGTGCTCTGAACAGTAAGCACACTGACTTTTAAAGGGGCAATCAGCAGTTGCTACATCCACTTTTGGACTTATAAATTAATGATATGTACCCATTTGATTCTTGAAAAATATAACATAAAAATGCCTCATGAGCTTAGTTGAACTGTCGTAACTCATCAGAACCCCAAATAAAAGCATGTTTTACTCCAATGTTTAGAAACAAAGTAAATGTAAGCAAACACTGTTTATTCTCAATATGGTTAAAACTATAATTTTGATATCATGGATGGTCAAACCTTGCATCCATAGCTCTGTGTATGAATTTGAGGGATTACATTTCTCCAGCCCCATCTCTGTTTTTTACTTAATCAGTGGTGGGGGTACGCTTTGTTATTGTTTCAACTGATGATTAGCCCTTTAAGTGAAACGGTCAACAGACAGTGATGGCTGATCAACTTCTGTACTAACGGCCCTATTGAAGTGTTGCGCTAATCAATGGCTTGTTTTGACTTCTGAGCATAAATCAAAGAAACCCTCCCCCACCCCACTGGCTTTTGACCCTATCTGAATCAAGGAGGGAGGGGTGTCCAAGCTTAGATTCCATCATATGAGATTAGCTGGTCTTAAGTCTCCTTTGCTCTCCAGCAACCAGTGGGGCTCCCTGAAGGCAAGGTTCACACCACAATGTTAAACCTACAACAATGAATCATTAAGCCAAAGACATTGAACTTAATTGAGTAAGTTGATGGAAGTTGTTAATGTCTTTCTTACCTTTGTCTTACCTTTTTCTGTACACACACACACACATATATATATATATATATATATATATTTGTTTTCTTCATTCATTTCTTCATTCTCAATTAATGGCTTTTAATGATTCTGGTTGGACCATAGAGAGAAATTGCTGTCACTCTTCATTAAATTCAATTTCTGGATTGTCATGATAAAGGTACATACTGTGGCAATCACTTTTCTGAAGACTATAACAACGTTACACATTGTTGTAAATGGTGGCATTAATAGGTTCTAGTTTTTATGAATTTGTGTTTTTCATTGGTCCATATTATTCTCACAAGAAATTGAAAGCCCCTTTCCTCAGTGTTACAATAATGGCTGGTTTTCAAATGGGAATTCAATGGAAGATAGCATCCCTGAGAAGCCTTTTCTCTGCCAGGCCTGCCTAGTCCCCTCCTCATTCTTCAGGAAATGTGTGATTGACTGGTCCCTTTCAAACCCCTCATACTAGTAAGGAAGGAATTTAATTCCACAACATTTTCAGGATTGCTTGATAAGGTTCTACTTTAGGTTGGATTTTTTAATACTGGACGTTTTTATTTATATCTTTTTTTTACATTTAAGGTAGATGTTTCTTTAACAACTAAGTCAAGATCCTATCATACATTTTCATAAAATTCACTAATGGTGTAAAATAAAAATATAGAAACTAAGAATATCAAAATTGCATGTTAGCATCTTTAGCCCAATAATTGCTGTTATGGTTGAATGCAGTGCACACTTGAAATTCCACTTTGTCTGGTTTTTGTTTTGCAATAACCTATTAGTTAACAGTTCAACATTAATGTTGAAGTCGTCAAGCCTTTGTTTTCTTTGATAGACCATCCTCAATATGAACTATTTATCTCTACATTCAAATAGCTTCCTGTCCTTTACATTGAAAAAGGAGAGATGTGTGGCAGGGCTCAGGCAGTTCCCTGAAACCTTTTTATCTTATTTGTGAGCAGATGGCAGTGAGCCATGGAAGCCCCTTTGTGTCACTAAGAGTCAGATATAAAAAAGGAGGAGGGGGAAATGCTTCTGTAATGTAATCAGTGGGTCCGGAAGGGTCCATACTGAGGATGAAAGGGGACAATAGGGTCAGGGATATATCTACATTGCACAAAATCCAGTTCATCTGCAATATGCCTCCCCCCTTCCCCTCACCCAGCATCTTTTGACCGGGATTGACAAGGAAAACTTCCTGCTTTGATCATTCGAGGGTGGAGAAGATGAACCACCAAAAGAGACCAAAGGATGAGACTGAACTGTTTACCCTGCACTTGGCTGCTGTTTTGGCCTCCCCCTGCTCCTTAACTCAGCCCCCCTCCCCGGCACTTTCACTGCACCCAGTCACCCTTTCCCCTCTCTCCTTCTGGGGAGGCCACGGGGGCGGGAGCATAGTGCACCTTGACCTGTCTAGACACTACTGCATGTTTTGTTCTGTTTCCAAGGGGAAGGGGTATACTTCTACAGGTTAAATGTCATAGTTCCAGCATAGGGGAAGTAGGGGTTGTTTGTGTGATGGGAATAGTAGTTAGGGGTCACCAACATGACCCAGACGGATTCTAAGCAACGTCATAGAACTGGACTCAATTAAGTTAAATTTAGATTAAACCTGATACATTTTTTTTATATATATACTTTTGTGTCTTTTTATCCACCAGGTCCCTCTTGCTAGATCTGAGACCAACTTGAGTGAGCTTCTGGATGGAGTTTGTGGTAGCATGAGTGACTATGCTCTTCATGTGGACCCAGACACCAAGAAAAAGCAATACAAAAGATTTGCTCCAAGAAGTTCTGATGCCGGGGATTTTCCTGATTTTAACAATTTCAAGTTTGATGGCCCAGAGGGATCCAATGCCCTACAATTTGCGGTTAGTTTGGCAATAATTTATTAATTTACTCACATATTAATGTATTTATTTTTATTTTCAGTCATGCTTTCATATAACATTCAGATTAGTATGTGATGAAGCTAAATTATTTCCTATGTTCTGCATGTCCACATACTTTTTCAAGTATTAGTCTTTCAAAAGTCTATTGAAATATTGGTAGCGGTGGGTAACTCTTATGTTTGGTTAACTGAGGTAAACTTCCATTTTAATTTTGAAAGCACAGAAGTCAATGTAATGCCTTGGTCGTTGATATCACAGCTTCATTTTAACGGAAAATCCAGTTCCGTTCTTACTAATTGGGCCTGTAACTTTTTAAACTGTACATTGATATTGTTTTTCCACTTTACTTTAGTTAAGGTATATTGCATGCACCGTAGTCTATAATATAGAAAGACAATAAATATCTGTAAATATGTGTATTAAAGCTTGCATTTTAAATGGTCATCAGTATGTTTATAATTTGTTTTACAGTTATTACAGTAACATTCAGTGTTGAAGTTTTTCATTCTGGAGACGTGCCAGGGGTTAACCCAAAATGCAGACGATAACGTATTTTCCTTTGTTCCTTTACAATTATCTTGAGCTCTTGCATGTAAATTGCACATATTTAAGATCAAGTTAGGCACCACAAGCAAGTAACCTTATGATGCGCAAAGATGTGTGTGTGTGTGGAATCGCTAACTTGGAATCGTGTTGCCTATCTATGTTACATGAGTCATCCAAGATGGCTGAACAGCATGGCGAGAGGAAAAATGGCAGTCTCACTCACTGCTGTGCCCACTATTGTGTGAAACTACATGCTTGTGAAGCTCTCATGTGCGGAGGACCTGGTGTGCTGTCTGTTGTGTGGTAACCTATCCCCTCTCTTCTGTTACAGTGTGAAAGCATTGTGGAGGAATTTGAAGATGATATCATCTCTCTTTTTGCCAAAGAGACAGACCATGTGGTCGACAAGTTATGCAATGAAGTATCAGGTACGGTTTCAGACATGTTGTGGTTTCTCACTCACCAGGCCTCCTGTTTGCCCCTTTCTACATAGATACTAACTAGAACTGTTATTACTCACATTATTACCCAAATGTATAACACCATTGGGTTTTGATTAGCTTTTTTATATGAATTTATTTAAATGACTTACAATGATTATTTGTTCATAGAAAATAGTATCTGGGTGTTTGGGCTTTGGAGAGCTTTGATTTGTAAAGAATAGAGTACAGATGCCCTGCGAATACTCAATTTGGTTATCGTAACATTTTAATATCGCAATTTTTCATGGCGCTACCCATAACATGTTTAGATGAGTACCGTGTGTGCCTACCAGGGAATACAATCATGACCACTTGTTTATTATGCATCCTAAAATAGAATATGAAAATGGATACATACAGATAATTACCATTTAAAACAGCTCTATTTGTTGTGTCATGATTTCCCCCTTACGTAACTATCGTCTTTGATCCGCCATTTTGTTTCAACCCTGTTAACTGAGGGTTCTGAAACAGAGCAGCGTAACATTTTTAACAGTTTGTTTTTGAATCGGTATAGAGTCACGGAGGATGATGTTGTGGATTTATATGACACTGATACTCTATTAGATGAGCAAAATAGCCATTTTTGTTTAACAAGATTGCGGTTGTAGGCCGATAGTTTGAATGTGCTACGTGAAGTATGAGTTATTTGGAATGTATCATCCAAATAGAAACCATCGCTCCTATCTCGTATGTTTGTCAATATGATGTAGTTTGTTTTTCTGCGAGTGTCATTGCAGTAAATGGTGTGTCACCTACTGGATGTCTGCAAATATTGATAGTTATTTTCAGCAGGCCAACTGACAAGATGGCGGTCTAATTTTTGTCAATATTTCATTTTCAGATCACTGTAAAGGCACAAAATTCCAGAGTGACGAACTATAGTTTTACATGCGTCTCTGCTGCGGGTGATTGAACCAGTTTAGATATATATTTCAAATGAAGAAATAATGCTTGAAGGATATTGTATCAATCAAGTTGCATTCTTTTAAATAAAGTTTTATATTTTAAATGGGGATGCTGGTATAATGTTGTCAGATACACAGAATTGTATCATGAGATAGAAAGTCAGGTTTGTTTCTTTAGGTAATCCTAGTAGGCCTAATTTCTTAAAAATGCAGGAGGAAGAAGTGGCACTCAAAATAATAACATGGGTGTAAAAAACGAAAAAGCTAAGTTTGAATGTGCTGTACTCAGCTGTGAGAGACTGAGGAGGCCGCCATGTCAAAAAAGATGGCGTGGCAACCTACAGACAATGTCAAAGTGAGCTGGATAAGCAATTTTTGTCTATTTAAAAAATAAATACATTTTTTTTAAATATTTTTTTTAAATCACCTTCATCAGCTGAACAGTTCTAGAATTGTTTGTAATGTTATAGAATTCCGACTGTCTTGATTATCCAGACCTGTTCTTGGTCCAGAAGTCAACCGTTGGAGATGGTGGATTTCTGCATGGCAGGTTGCATTTGATTTGCACGGTGAATTCTTAGATGAAGGAGGGAGTTGATTCTTGATTTTGAAATGAGCAGTCCCTTTACGTCCCGTCATCTGCAACAATTGAATTCGTCGTGGTATCATTTTAAACCTTTGTGAGCTTTAAAATCTGTGGGAGTATGTCAAATGTTATAACAATTTATCCTAAAAAATGTATCCTCCCCCAAAAAATACACCTGTTTGCTTGATCTTATTTTTAGATGTATTGTTTTGTATTTTGTTATTTGAACTTTATGTTTGATGTTATGACCCATTTTTTAAGGATATAGATCAGAATAGACCTGGGATGTTCTATTTATCGTTATCACATAAATTCAGGCAATTTATCACAATATGAATTTCTGTCCATATTGCCCAGCTTTAGAAAAATGAATCCAACGGGATCTCCCTCTATCAGTGAATTTGCAATGTTACCAAATGTTTGCAGTGGGGGGAAAAAACCTACATGAGAGCCTTAATAGTTATACATTGGCCTGATATAACCACCTCCCTATAACACAAGTCTAAGTGCCTAAATCAAGTAAATTATCATCCCAATTGTGATAACACTCATATCTCAGAGCACACCGGTTGTAAATTCACATACAGATTGAACACTTCCTCCAGAGGAGATTTCTTTGTGCTATATATGCCAGGAAAAAGCTCAACTTCATGGACAATGTTCAATTTTCATATAATGACCCTCACAGCTTCATCATATAATGACAAATAATCACAAGTATTTTGGGGTGTTTATGATCTAAATATTTTAATTTCAAGGGAAATAATTTATCATTTTGGTACAGTTTTACACAAAATGTATCTACACTTCTTTGTGGAAATATTTGGGTCAGTTTTCGAAAAACATGTCAGACCTTTGGCCAAAGAACAAATGCATGGGTCAAGCTTTCACTGGCTACATGTGACAAATGAAACCCTATGTCCCAGACTAGTTGAATACAAACAATATACAATATATCATTTTCATTACCATCAGGAATTACAGCATTTTCCCCATACTGCACTTCCAGTTCTTTCAAAACAAAAGTCTTCAACTTGTTGCATTTTCCTTTAAATTGTGTGTTGGGAGTTTGTTCTGGTTTAAGAAAGTGTAAGCTTTTCTTTGTGTGTATAGCTGTCTCTGGGTGTCTAGGGCTTGAGCTTAACTTCATGATAGATCAAGGGCTACCAAGGTGCTGTTGGCAAGGGGCTCAAAGTGGCAGGACAAACTGGACCACTAAATGCTCATTTTTTTTATGCATGTTAGTTCCTTTGCAGTATGCTGAGTGGACTGCTGGAGGGGGTTTCTCAGATGAAATGCAACCCTCACACAGGTAATGAGAACTATATGATAAACTATTTGTACAATTTCTCAAATGTAATTTCAATGGTCCAGGAAGACCATCTCATTCAGAAATGTTGTGAAAGTGAATCTTTCCCTTTGTCTCTATAAAGTTCAGTCACTGAGCTGCGGCATTAACTTGTATTCTAACAAGATTAAAATATATTTGTCCTGGAGATTAGCATACTTAAGTCCTCTTTTGCCTTTTTGGTAGTGGCAGCGTGCTTTGATCTGTGTTGCGTGGCAAGAGCCTAGCTTGGGCCCGGCCATCCAAGTGCCAAGTGTGAAATTGGCCTGATGTCATCCCTATTCTTCACCATATACATCTTTCACCAGCTTAATTATATTTCCGCCACAAAGCCCTAGCTCTTCATTCCATATTCAAGTTTGACTAGGAAGCGTTTAAAAACTATGGATGAATAACTCAGTGGGGGGAAGGGACAGGATGGGTCTTTTGTTTGAGAGACACACGAGGCATCCAATACTTTTCTGATATGTATGTTCTTTTTGAATCAGACTGCCCTTTGCCTCTGCCAATTGGAAGAGGTTAAATTTTATGGCACAGGATATGTGAACTTATGATAACTAACACGTAGGGCAAGTTATTTATTTATTTATTTATTTGTCTTTGGGCATTTGAATGTGGACCTTTTTTAAGGTCTTGTGACTAGTGGTGGCTGGAGTGGTCAAATCATTTTCAGATCGAGGCAGGCAATGAAAATGTGTTAGAACTTACTATCCAAACTTTAACTTTCATCAACATGAAGAGTTCTCCATGGACTTGTTGTGTACTTGATTTGTCCTGTTGAAGACAAAAATAATATTTCAAAAGATTATTCTCTAATACTACTAACCACCTAGCAATTTTATGAATTTGGCTTTAGCTAGCACATATATGTTCCCAATCTACCAAAACAGAAGTCTTCAACTTGTTGCAATTTCCTAGAAATTGTGTGTTGGGAGTTTATTCTGGTTTAAGAAAGTGTCAGCTTTATGTGTATAGCTGTCTCTGGGTGTCTAGGGCTTGAGCTTAACTTCATGACAGATCAAGGGTTACCAAGGTGCTGTTGGCAAGGGGCTCAAAATGGCTGGACAAACTGGACCACTAAATGCTAATTTCCTATGCATGTTAGTTCCTTTGCAGTATGCTGAGTGGACTCCTGGAGGGGGTTTCTCAGAGGAAATGCAACCCTCACACAGGTTATAAGGACTATGATAAACTATTTCTCAAATGTAATTTCAATGGTCCAGGAAGACTATCTAATTCAGAAATGATTTGACCACTTGTATGTTGTTGATGCTCAGTTGTGTTGTTGATGCTCAGATGCAGAGGTGTCATGCCCATAGGGGGCACGTGCTCCCTCAGATTGGTCCTGTTGTAATACTACTAGCCATCTAGCCGTTTTATGAAGTTGGCTTTACCTAAGACATCTAGGTTCCCAAACTCATGACTAGCTACCAAGAAGCCATTTCAGGCTATCAATGCTGTTAGAATAGCTAACTTGTTTCGTGGTACGTGCCCCAGCATAATGCAAAGGAACTATCTTAGCTCTCATGACTCACATTCCTTTCAATATTTTACCCACATTAGTGCAGAGATATAAGAAGCATATTTAATTCTACAAAAAAATGTAACTACCAGTCAGGAGGATACAGAAAAATATGCTGAAAAATACACCTTTTTTGACAGATCTTAATTTTAGCCAGTTTGCTACATCAACAAAATAATCCTGCAGCGACAGGAAATGTGGATGAAAATTAATGGACATTTTTTGTAAGGGTTGATGTATTTTTTGTTAGGGCAAATCAATTCTGACACTTTTAAAGTGGAAATTACACACTTTAGAAGCCTTTTTAAACTTTGAATACACTACAATTTTGCATTTACTGATGTACAAGAAAATTCTCAGCATCAAAATAGTAATCAAACATCTACATCTGTAGAATCAAGCATAATGATTATGGCTCTAGATTTCAGTAAAAAATGTACTGCTAAATTCTCACATTTTGGACTGGGGTGGGGAGGGGCTAGCGTAATTTGTTCCCCATTATTTTTGAGGTGCTCAATAGACATCATTCATCACTGTTATCGAGAGTTGAGGTACAAGCTTATTGAGGATGGATTTTTTTAGAACATTTAGATATTTACATAATTTTATGAGAATCCTTTTTAGGGACATTTTGAATTCTGATGTGTAGAAGAAGTGATGGGTTAAAGGAAATGAGCCTCCTGCAGCTGTGACCGAAGGCTTTGACCTTCATCGGGCTCCCGGCCACAGACTCCATTGAGGAACCAACCAAGTTGCTCAGCTCAGCGTCTGAGAGGCACCAGCTTTTCTCAACCCAGAGAGCTCATCAAGTCAGTGACCGTTGGGTGTTACTTCCACATACAAGCTGGGAAAGAATAGAAATGCAGATGAGGTTCTGGGGCAGGTCAATACTGCGAATGGTCCGCACAGATAATTCTCCCTTTTGTGTTTGGATCCTTTTCTATTCTTTTTTTTTTAAAGCATCAGGTAATACTGAGACCGCAGAGTGTTGTAACCTGTATTGGTGACTGAAGTTCAGTCATATTTGATTGCGTTTGAATTGCTTGGTTATGTATGGCAGTTTTGAAATCAACATGAGTATAGTGTATTATGATCATATTGAAAAGGTGTCATTGTGATCTGGATTTGACCAACCTTACTTGGTTGATGTATGTTAGGGGAAAGTGATCTTGTTGATAAGAGACTCCGTTACAGGCAGAAACTGGGGATGGGATAGCTCTCAACATTCTGGGTTATTAACTTCTCTGTTTCCAAACAACACAGAAAAGTCTCAATGTTAATTTAATGAGGATATGTATCCTATTGAACCTACTAGTTTGAATGTTTCCATAAGCTTTTAATTTCCACTTTGTTATCTGCTGTGGACATGTCTGACAGAGCAAATTATTTCAAGGTAAATGTTATTTGTAGCAACTGAGTGAAGATGCTGTTATGGGATTCCTACAACACTTCGAGATCCTTAAAGAGTTTTGGCACATTTAAGCAATTTCTGGGATACAGAAATAATGTGTACAACTGTACTACATTTTGCTGTTGAGATGCTGGGTCTTCATGTTAGGCTCCTAAGCTCTATTCATGACTACTAAGTATAGGTGGCTTGCATTCAGCATAGTGCACCATTGACTTGAGAAATGGAAATCTGTATTTTGACTTCGCTATGACTTGTGGGGTGGTCACCCGACTACAATTAGGTATACTATGCTGCATATCACTTAGGCTGTCTATAACATCATCGTGCGCCTTGGTGCAAGTTCATGTGTAACTTTTTTTGTGGTCAACATTTCAGTAGTAGTTTTCATTTAGTAAATACATTTTAGACTGTTTGCCTGGTGAAACTAACAGTCATATTTTCCATTGTCATTGGGGACAAGATACTTTCTCTATATACCATGTTTGGATTCTGTTCATTTTGAACAATTAAACTTTTTTTTAAGGAACTTGAACTCTGCAAGTAGCCCTATTACAGTAGGCCATTACTAGCATTTAATGTCTATGTAAACACCACTTTAATTGCAGACTGTGAAATAAAGTATAACCATAATGTTGATGCATGAAATAATGTATTCTTTCAAGGTTTATTTAGCTGAGGACCACCTGCAAATAGCCAATTACACAATGCTGTTTACTCTTTATGAGAAAACAAGTCCACATATGTCTATTGAGAGCTAGCCCATCCAACTAGCCCAACAGTGAACTCGCATCATGGTAAGTTTTTGGAATATACTAACTGCTTATTAGAGGAAAATATTTTGAAGTTGCCCTATTGCCCACATTTTGTTCTGTACTGTTTAGCAGAATGAAATTTCCCTTGCTGTCTCATTAACCTTCAAGACAGGCCAGTAATTGTTATGCTAATTGATATTACGTTGTTTCAACACACATGTGACCTGGCCATATCACATTTATGCCTCAGAAATTATTCCCAGAGTGGATGTTTCTGAATTAACAGTAGGCTATTAGTCAGCCTGTATTTTTAGAGTACTGATTATGTTGTTTATTGTTTATAAGCACAAAAGAAAATAAAGGATTTAAAATTGTGTTAGTATTCTTGTGGTTTATTTACTTACAGTTAAATACACAGTTATGATACAAATTATTTACATTTGTCTGATATCAAAGAATACTGGGGGGGGGAACACAACCAAAACTTTGTCCTTCTTTATACAGGTTTCAAAATGTTGTAAATTCACGTTGTATACCATCTGTAATGGTAATAGCCCATTCCTGATAGAAACATGTAATGTGTTAGTTCTTTGTAGCACAGTACTCATAAGAAAAGTTCATTTACGGAACTTTTAAGGCAAAGTGTGTTTTAAGTTTGGATTTTAATTTACACACACTTTAATATTGACAATGAAAGAAATTCACATCATAAGACCACAATTTGGTATGGATACAGCAACGTTTGTCTCACATGATATACAGGTGACAGATTGCAGCTTTCATGCAAAGGCCTCTAAACGTTTCATTCACAAAAACAAGGTATTGCAAGATAAATAAGTTATGTAAACATTCCAGAAGTCTCTTTTCGAGAAACATGACCACTTAGACTATGAGTATTGTTCATAAATATGAATGTTATGTTATTTGCAAATAATATGGATGTCATACTATAGAACGCATGGACTATTTGATATAGATAGATGCGGTAAAGGATTCAATGGAACGCAGACCAGATTGGCGCACATTCAACAGATCTGCTCTAACAAAGTGGATTTTCTTTAAATCCGTCATATATTGTAACAGGCCCACAATGTGGTTACTTAAGTCCGATTTTGGATATATTTGGCTGTTTTCGCTGCATAACATGTAGAAGTTGTCCCTTTTCAGGTTTAGAAGAAGTGACTGCTAAATGCTAACTCCTGCTCGTATAAACTGGTTAGCATAGCTAGCGTACAGAAATCGGTGGTGGTAGTAAAATTCGTTTGTAACTGTAATGCAGTTGATTGGTAACGATTACATGAACATGTGTTTGTGTGGACATCCATACACGCATTTTACTCCGAGTTTTACCTCAACATAGTGTGAAATACACATATAAACAATAGCCTAAATTTAGGCTACTTTTGCTGGGGGACAATGAGACTCGGGATCTTGACCCCATGGCCCTTTCCCCTAATCGTTTCCATGGCAATTCCAGTGATTTGGTCGAGTTCGATTGACCTCTTTACCGTATCTATTGCCTACATTATTTGTACAGTAAACCTATATATGACGCCCGTTGGCGTTACTTCATCCCTGAAGTTGTTAATAAAACTATAATGATTGAAATGAAGACATACAGTCCGTATAGGCTTCACTTGGCACTGAAATCCTGATTTGAGCCGGGGTAAAAATGTATTTTGTTGGTAGTGGAACTGACCCAAAACGATTGCATTTCCATGATCATTTCAAAATGGATATCTGTTCAATTCCAGTTGTTGCCATCCACCACTCCTCCCTATTTAAAACCCATTGGATATGAGCTAAGCGCGCATGACTTAAACTTTTGGTTGCATCGTAGCATTGTTAACCAATGGAAGTTTGTGATATACGCTTGCATACCAGACACATATTTCGGTTTATATAATACTGTTTTGTTTTTCTTACAATATGCTATCTATTTCAACAGAGGTCCTTTTGTGAAAGTTAAGTTAGGTTACATTCATTTTAAGCCTCAACTCATTTCTATAGTTTGGGTCAAGTTTAAAGTAACGTATAGGCCTGTTGAATATATTTATTTTTTATCAAATCTGTCTCATATCAATAGCCTATAAGTAGTCTAGGCCTACCCAAAGCGGAATTATTTTGCTGAAATAATTCAAATGTAATGCTCACGAGAACTATAGCCTAGCTAATGCAGAATTCGAATATAAAAAGACATTCTTATCAGATAATACGCATAATTCAATGCGTATGGTCCCTCCATATCAACTCAGAAAGGCTGTATTTTTTACACAAAACAATGGAAACCTCAAATAAACATCAAAATACAACGAAACAGTTTGATACAAATTAAAATCACAGATAAACACAATTTAGGCTGTTTAAATTCACAGTTTGTAAAATGCAGCAGAAAAAATCTTTGGACTTCAGCCTGTTTTCATTATTTCGTTAAACGTGTCCACAAAGTCAAGTACGCCTACCAACAAAAAAAAGAACAACTTGCTAAAAACCCAACAAAAACCCAACAAACTTTAATGATGATGAAGCATTCTAAAGTTTCAGGGAGTACATGGCAAGTGTTACAACACAAAATGGTTTAGTCCCTATATACTGTATATAGGCTACAGAAAATTGCAAAATCCTGTCTCATTCATGTTTAAATATCTGCTGGTATTATGTACACTGGCCCTTTAAAGTTATTTATTGCATTGTTTATTTTTCTTCAATCGCTGTCTGATTTTTCATCCTTAGATGATGTGGCATGATTGTATAGTCCTTGTGCCATCAGGTGCAAGGCTAAAGAGTTTTTATTTCCAGTAGCCTTCTTTATTTTGGCCCTCTTGTTTTGAAACCAGATTTTAATTTGAGATTCGTTGAGGCCGAGTTCTTGTGCCAGACTTTGTCTTCTCTGTTCGGTCAGGTACCGATTAGTCTGAAACTCCGTTTTTAGTCTCTGGAGCTGTTCTGCTGTGAAGGCCGTTCTTGGACGCTTGTCATCCTTGCTTGGTGTCGTTGTCGTGGTCGACTTCTTTGGTTTTCGAGATCTTGGCCCTGTAGATTAGAATACATTCAATGACCAAACTTTGAAACGAAAAAAAGTATACCTTCATCGTCCTCAATAACATGATCACTAATGTCAGACTAATTAATATGATGATCATCAGAACCTAGTAACATGCAAGAATAGGCCTAGTTGTAGGCCTAGTAGCCAAGGAGGCCTGGTAGGCCATATGGGCATTTAGTAGCAGGCTAGTAGAATAAGTATTGTGTTGGTATTAATATGAGCCACATTTCCAATATAGGCACAATAAACTATAGGCCTAAATGTCATTAGAATTTAGTGTAGCCTATTCTAAAAGGGTGCGGGGTTTTGTGTGCATAGTAGACGATGATGGTGTTGATTGGGGTGGGGTTAGAGGGAGGCGGTATAGGCGCCCCTTTCTCACTGTTACCATAGGAACTACATTTATACGCTTGCATTTTCATAAATGTGTAATGAATATTGTAAACATTTATTGAAACTCTGCTGTTTGGAGTAGGCTAGTTCTACACCAAATAAGAGATCGATTCGCAGCTACACGTGTATTGGCTTCACAATATATCATTTGAATATTATTATGATCAATTGGCCCATCTTCCATCGAAGCATATTTTTTTCGTACTGCAAAATACCCTCCGTTTTCTGGAATGGTTTTTATTCCGTTTATTTCGTGAAATGCACGCCTATGCTATTTAAGACTAAGATTAAACAGTGGGAACGTTTTTTGTTTAGTAGCATAATGAAACTTTCTTTTGTTTGCCTATTATTTTTGAATTGTTCGGAGAAGTTAATGTATTCATTCCATTATGCATAATATAGGGACTATAGGCAACATGTTATACGACAATGGGATATTAACAATATTAACTTTGTTAGTGCTTCTAAAGCTAAATTAATAGTCCAATATGACAATTCCTAAGTTTAATAAACGATGCTAGTAACTAGAAATTAAATGAAAATGGCCAACTATAATAGTTGCTCTGATACACTTCTGAAGTTGAAGAAAAAATAAATAAAACAAACATTCGGCTATAGGCCATAATGGAAGATTGACATTAATAATCACAACCAGCAGCTAGGCCTAGACCTAATATGAGAATAGTTTGAGAATATTATGACATCATCACAGCGGGCTCAAGCACAAGAATAACTGCACACGGTGGTTATGCATGTGGACGGAATACACTTTTTGCCTCTCTCCATTGTAAACAAAATTCAAATTATATTTTTTTCTAAAGACTACTGAGGAACAATGGTGTAAACGTTTCACTACTGCTTTAAAAGTTACTTTGAAACTTTACTACTTCGATATTTTTAATATTTCGATAGATTCAATCCTTTTTTCTCCAAAAATGATTTACTTCTATTTTTTCTTCTTAATTTTCTTTTTCTCTCTCTTTATAATTCAACTGGAATTGTCAGCTTGATAATAATTGCATGACTAGCCAAATATTTGTATGGTGACAATAGACTTATAATAGGCTAACAGTAAAAATAAAATGTATTGCCTGATATATAGGCTATTTGGTTTGTAACCGCCAATATTATCCAATCAGAATTCCTAGGATAATCGAGGTCTTCTGTAGTTATGGATAAATTCGGAATATTTTTCATTAATTGGCAGGTAAAAAAAAGAGATGTAGAATATTATTTTATTAATTTCCTAAAAGTTCAGGACAAAGCCTTGAAAATATGTTACACAAAGGGATACTTTAAATGCTTGTATTATGTGGCTGCAGGATGTGGTTTCAGGTTTATTTTTCGACATATTTAGTTCACCAAGTCAGTTTATATTGCACTCAAGCGATCCAATGGCTCATAGTATTCATATTCGTACTAAATACTACGGCAATAAAAATACTAGACGTTACCTGATGATGGTCGGTCCGAATATCTTGTACAATACACCCAGGCTGGCCAGAGCATAGGTTTCGACGAAGGTGCAGAATTGGCATGAGAACTTTCCGAGTCGGAGCTCAGGCACTGATCTCCAATTTCTTCTGCGGGCTTGAGAAGCGTATCTGCAACAATATCTGCTTTTTTTGGCTCACTGACTGAACGAGAATTCGATGTTCCTTCCCCTGACACCGTCCCACCGAACTGCCCAGATTTTGGGGGAAGGCCAGGACTATTCTCTCGTCCATTGAGGTGATTCTCATCATAATTAAAAGTCCCATCTTTCCTCCGTCCAAAGTCTGGTCGTAAAATATTATCAATATAAAAGTTGGTGATCCTGTGCGGTTGCTGGTTCCCAGGTGCTTGGAGAAGAGGAAGAATAGCTCTGTTGGACTCTTCGCCCGAATCTTGATGCTCTCTATTGCCATTAGAATTTTCTTCCATAGTGAAATACTCAATGTCCAATTGTGGCACTTTTCTCGCTCTCCCACACAAAAGTATAAATATGAATTTATAAGGTTTCTAGTTTATTCCTCGTCCAATGCGTTTTTCAATAAAACGGAATAGGAAATAAAAACTAGTTCAGTTTTTTTCAGTATCTAGTTGTGGTAGTAGGCCTACTGAAAATCCACCTCTTGCCTTTTTCACAAAGAAAAAACATACTTTAAAATGTATTTCTCCGCCTGGCTATGGTTGATATTTGTTGAGAAAGTAGCCTACCATATAAAATGCTGAGTTGTAGTGGTTCCCTTTTAGGACAAATCCAACATTAATGCTTCAACTTCTAAACTACGAGTAGATAGAGGTGCTAACTGCTCCTGAAATACTTCCACTATGGATTTTGGTTCTTATTTTTAATAGGCTACGAGTCCCCCCAGTGACGTTGCCGTCCGGTATCCAAGACACGTGCCTTGGACCAATAGAGTTCCTGAAATGTTACCACATGACCGATGACTCTACACTTGACAGCACCCATACTCCCAATTCCCCAAACTCTAGTATTAAAAAAACATAAACAAGTAGGACACTATTTCCGATTCAGTCAGCCATCCCAGGTAATTTTTTTATAATCAAAACCAAAGTATTTTCTGCAGAGTTTTGTGTAAGGCTATAGAGAAATCATTTCGTTGGTTTCTCGGTTCAAAGAGCACTAGGCATGCTCATGAAAAGGGGTATCCCCGAATGGGGGTGGGGTGTGAACCTCAAATAGGCCTATGTTTTTCGACTTGAAAATAGTTGCATCATATTGATGGAGACGATTACCAAACATAGCCAGCACTCGCTAAACGCTTTAGCAGTCCCCAACATTACCGAATAAGTTCCCAGTGGTGTTTCCCGACTAGGTGCACATGATGGGTGGTTCACTTGCGAGGCTACTCGTTTTTTCGGCTATTGCACTTGAAATAGTCCTATATGAAATTCCCCATGTAATTTGAAATATTCGCCTATGGTGTCAAAGTACCCTAATCAAAGATGGTGCATAATAGTCATCCGTCGTTGGTGTCTGGTTATCTAATTAACTGATTGGCTACAATTCTACATAAAGATTGTTGCCCTAGTGGACGCTGACTATCTGTTTGGTCTTTAAGTCAATTCATGATCCAAAATTGGGTTGCGCTTAAAAAGGACCGTGGCGCTTTAAATATTGGCGATGCAACACAATGCTGTGATTTCACATGTTGCAGTTAAGAATTGAAGCCTAGTCTTCTCTCAGTGGCCTAAGCCATGGGTGATGTCCTCAGGTCCAGTCTTTAGGTAAAATGCAGCCATTAGCCCAAACAGGATAGCCTATAGGCTAATGAATAATCATGAATGTTCATTCAAGGTTTGTGGTGAGGTATTTTTCAGAGCAGCATAGCCTAGGCTAGCCCACATAGGCCAACTCGTTCTCTCTTAAGTGGGATGCAAATTTGTTTCAGCAATGTCTGTTATTATTTTTTAAAGACAAGCCTAAATCCTTTATGGCCAAATAACTATATCTTATGATTATTTGCAAAAGTCCCACATGGCATTTTTGACTGTATAGTGAGTGGGTCTATATACTGTCTAACTGTCATATATGCTTACAATCGAAGTGGGTCATTT
The DNA here is from genome assembly GCF_057628025.1 of Oncorhynchus mykiss. NCBI lineage: Eukaryota > Metazoa > Chordata > Actinopteri > Salmoniformes > Salmonidae > Oncorhynchus > Oncorhynchus mykiss. Next base: position 20,466,085 of record NC_143049.1, read on the forward strand.
CGACATATTGCCGAGCGAAATTAACTCCTGTCAACAAGAGCGCATCTTGCGCTTCAAAATTGGTGCACTGTAGGTGTGCAGTAGGTTATACTAATACAGCCGTATTGAGCGCATCGTTATTTTCTATTTTTGATAACTATGGCCTATAGCATCACCAAAAAACTCGATGTAGCCTATTGTTGGAAGAGGTCATATACCTGAATCCATATTTTGTGTTTGTTGGCCTATAGTTGAGGGATGTAGAAGACAGAAGTTACTCCAAATGTTAAATGATCCGCAAAAGATTACTGTACAAAAATAATGCACGAGAATAGCCTATTGATAATGATGACCTAAGGCTGTCGTGTTTTGATGGGAGTGCTTGTAAGTCCAACTAATACGAAAATATATGTTTTCGACTGCTACTTTTAAAATATGAAATGTACAAAACTGGCTGCTGTTTGAGAATATTGAGTTGGATTGAGCTGATCTATTTTCCCCTTTTCATTGTCTTTATAGAAGGATGTAGAGGTTACGGGTTTATACATCACGAATAGAAAACCTTTGCATATAGGTCTATCAAAAACAGGTGGGAAAAAAAAATGTGTTCACGAAATAGTGTCAAATCTTTGCGTTATACGGCTGTATTAAATCATAAAAGGTTTTGAAAAATTTCTGCCCCCCCCCCCCCCCCCCCAAAAAAAAAATGTAATTCAGCAAAATATTGGCCTATTGTTTTGTAGACCTAGTGTCTCAATATATGTTTGTGATTAGTTTTGTTTAGGGTACTTCTGTCGTGATACAGGCTATTATGCCTATGTTTGCAGATCATATGGATGCCATATTGATTAAGGTAAAAAAGTGCACCTGCACCAAACATTAAATGCAACATTTAATAGCACTTAAAAGGACAACGTGCTTTGCTTTTGAAACGCTCACTTTTATCATGGAGGTATAGGCTACATGTGACGAAGCAAACACGGAAATTCCAATTGGCTGAAAAACTTTTTGGGGAATACTGCATTCGTGTTCCAATTGAAACTGATGTGCCGCAGACGTGTTGACGTTATTTGAAATGATTTACGCTGTTCTACAATGCTTATTTGCACATTTACCAGAACTCATTGGCGAAGTCGGAGCCTGTAATCGAAAAGACAGCTTGAAGTTGTCAGAGGTCCAAGCAGATGTCAGATGGGTTTTGTTGAGCCTGTATTATGGCTACTCCATTATTCGAAATGTCGTTTAACCTGCTTTGAACTTCTCAGGCAAAACAAGGATCCTAGAAGGACATTCTATAGGCCTAGCCTACTTTTCCGTCATTTAAATCAGGGCAGGTGATAGAAAGTAGATCCTCCCTTCAATTACCTTTTATTTAACCGCTTTCCCGAGGATTTACAGTCAAAAGTCCAAATACTTACTTCACTTTTGAGCAGTAACTTTAGCTAATTAATAAACCACAACAAGGGTGTAATGTTTATTTTATATTAAGCTCATGCAGATTCGATAGCCTACTGAAGTGGTGACTATGCCTTGTGTAATTGAGCAAAACCTTATGTTATATAACCTAATATTGCAATTGAAGTGCAAAGATGAACAAATGTGCAGAGATAGCCATTGAAATAGATTTCATGGACATTTCTGTGCTTCATGGTGACATCCTCAACTCTCACAATCTGCAAATCTGTCTGTAAAACAGAAATACAATTAGGCGTAGGCTATTGATTGCAAATGTGCAATCCGTCCCTTTACAGAGTTGGTCTTAGGCCAACTCATATTTTTCTCAAAATGATAATTAACTGCTCATATTTAAAACATCGCAGTTCAACCAACCTCTATGCACCTTTTCCTTAAACACTTTTCTGTATAGGCTATTATTATTATTCAACTCAATAAATAAAAAATCTGCATCATGACTTAGCCTAAACAGTTGGGAAAATATTGCCTTATGAGTCTAATAATTCTAGTCTAGCCTATTTGAACGGAATAATCTCCAGCCATATTTATTAGGCCTACCTGATGCCCATTTTCGTTACTTCCATCCTAGCTCTCCTAGCCCAGCCAAAACATTCTATTCGGGTAAATGTATCTTTCTATTTGGTTTATCTTCCCCTTCAGAAAGGGTTATACGCTAGAGGGTCAGAGGGATTTGTGAATGAACGCTAAAGCGTTGGCTGCAGCTCACAGATCATAGTCTCAGATCAGCAGCACACAGATGTGCTCTATTGAATGGCTGTGATATCTGCTCTGTAACAATGCAGGGGTCATGTGGGATACTGCTGCTTCCTGTTGGCCTTTGAAAAACAAACGGAGGGAGAAAACACTAAGGGGGTCCCCGAGGATGCGGATAAAGGTTAGGCTACTGACCACTTCCTATTTAGTCTGGAAAGCTGTTGGTGAAAATTGTGCGGCACACTGGTCTCAACTCTGATAAGGTTTTTCTGGCCAGGACATATCCAACTTTCATAGTGTTTTCCTTTAGGTTAGATTATGTAGATCTGTTTAACATACTGTATATGCCTAATAACTAAATCTTCCCGACACATTTTATCAGTTGACCAAGGTTTCCCAAAGTCGGTCCTAGGCCCCTCCCGTGCACGTTTTGTTTTTTTGCCCTAGCACTACACAGCTGAATCAAATAGCCAACTCATCATCAAGCTTTGATTATTTGAATCAGCTGCGTAGTGCTAGGGAAAAAAACAAAACGTTCACCCGGTGTGGGGTGGGGGTGCTCGTCGTGGACACGTCGTTCAATATTATTTTCCATAAAACGCATAGCCCCTCGTTGATTATCCCTTATATAACCCATTAATGTACAACGATGTTACATCACATAATGTCATATCCCAGGGAAATTAATCGTGAATAACGGTCAAATAAATCCGTTACAAAACTCAATTGCTTGTTGTCAAGGATGTCATTTTAATATAGGTATAGGCTACGTGTCATTTACACGTGTATTTGTCCATAAACATGTAACTTATTGGAGAAATAGAGTGAAACTAGTTTAGGACATGCTGGTTATCTACTTATAGCCTAGATCAGAGGTACTCAACTCTTACCCTAAGAGGTCCGGAGCTTGCTGGTTTTCTGTTCTATCTGATAATTAATTGCACACATCTGGTGTCCCAGGTCTAAACAAATCCTTGATTAAAGGGGAACAATGAAAAAATGCAGTGGAGCTGGTTTCGAGGTCCGGAGTTGAGTTTGAGGGGCCTAGATTATTGATCTGTCCCACTGTCCGCACTTTCCTTTAAAGTGGCCAAGTCTCCTTGACCAGTGACGAGACGTTGAAAGGGCCAAGTGAACGATTGCTTTTGGGGTTTAATTACTGGTTACTGGTTCATCACCCTGATCGCCCTGGCGTGGACAAATCCCATCTGAATAGGCGTTTGAAACTGAGCCAGTCTGGGTTTCTCCAGTCAACTCCACTCCAGTCTTTTCCTTTGCTTTTTGGGGTACCGTGGTTGCAGCAACTACCAGGCTACAGCGACAAAAGAGGGTTTTGGTCCATTGCATTTTAATTTCGGTCAGTTCAGTAAAGACATTATGGCGTAATTCAGTGAAATAGAGTACTTGATCAATTCTTATAGGCCTATATAATGATTTGGATCTTTAATTTAATGGAATTTAACTGACACCAGCCGTGCAATTTAGGACCACTTGATAATGCTAAGCAAAAGTGTCTTGATCCATTTACAGACAAGGATTGTGTTCTCATGTGCATAATACGAATTTAGTGGACTTTTACTTGTCTTCAGTAGTCTATGATACAGTATATTAAGTTTGAGTCATTGATCATAATTGAAAGTTAAACAATAATACAGTCTTATTCTAAGATGATTTAACCCGTAAACTCACATTTTACACTAATTTAGCCCTGTAGAAATACGCACGTACATTCAATAGTGAATTTACAATATGCACAACTGTTATGTGACATCTTTTTATGGCTCATGTGAGACATTTGATAAAATACCTGGCCTCCCATTATAATGCATTTTGTCAAGAATACTTCATGAAGAGCTTCACACTCAGAGCTAGACAAGGAAATATGAAAAAGGGTGGAAAGCAGAACTGTTTGAACCTTGGTGGCAAAATTGGTTCATTCGAAGTGCAGTAAATGCATTTGCTTGATGTTAAATATTATTTAACAAATAATCTATGTCCTGAGGACTTTAATCATTTGTCAGCATGGAGGTCAACAATAGCCTATACTGTACTCCGTTCAAAGACGCAAGTCACGAAATGCATTGACTTAGAAATATTGAACTTTTGAAAGACTCAGACCACTGTGTTGTGCTTGGTGTAACTGGCTTGAATATCCAGCATTATAATTGACCATGAAATAACATATGTTTGTTTTCAATTACTTCTCATAATATGCATTGATAACTTAAGACCTTGACCTAATGTAGAATAACATTTAGAAGCTATCTCCTTGACAGTACCTGAGTGATGTGTTATTTCATCGACCAAATAGTATTGTTCTGATAGATTATCAGGGAACAATGCCCCAATTAAAAAATGTGTTGCTCCCTTTTATTAATCTGATACCACTGATTGAATCCCTGTGTAAGTACTAGTGTATATGGACCCCCAGGGATATTTTATTAGACATGTTGGCTCTTTCCCTTTTCGCTCCAGCAGGTCATTTTCAGGATTTCAATTAACAGAATGTTATCAAAATGTAATAGTCCTGATAATATTTCACTATTTCTTTAGAGAATATTTCCATAATTTAATTTATGTTACCCCCATGTTGAAATTAACAATAGGTAGCCTATGCTGTACCATAAAAGTTGATGGTTTTTATTTTTATTTATTTTATTTTACCTTTATTTAACCAGGCAAGTCAGTTAAGAACAAATTCTTATTTTCAATGACGGCCTGGGAACAGTGGGTTAACTGCCTGTTCAGGGGCAGAACGACAGATTTGTACCTTGTCAGCTCGGGGGTTTGAACTCACAACCTTCCGGTTACTAGTCCAACGCTCTAACCACTAGGCTACCCTGCCTTGACCTATTGGCCCTAGAAAATGTTTGAAAGTGCCTTGAAGTGTGTGCACAATGCACATGCGTTTGTGTGAGTGATCTTCTGTGATTTCAAAAAGAAAGTAGTTATTGAATTTCTTTTCACGGGCAAAATAAGTAATAATATCTCTTTCCACCAGGGGTCTCTGCTTTCCATTATCCAGAGTTATTCTGATAACCAGCCGGCATATAAGCAGAAAGCGTAAACAGTGCTATCTAGTGGTGCATTTGGGTTAAGATATTTGGGATACACATGGGATTTTATAACATTTCTTTCAGTTGATTTTCCAACTGTAATCTAAGAACATTTTGGCATATCAGATACTTTTTTTTGTTTTACCATGTTAACATGCTAAACTAAAAACCTGGTTTATGGTAATTGTCCAAACAATCTGTTATGTAAATAGGTCCATAAAATTAATAATTGTCATTACAAAATGATCAACATAGGCCACATGTGAGCCATGATTCATGGATGGAATACACACGTATCTTCATGACCCGAGGCACAGCTCGTATAAGAAACAGAACCGTTACCATGGAGTTGATCCAGAGAGGAAATGTTGGCCCTGCTCCCAGAAATTTCTGGGCGGAAGGCTGACTGTCAGTACCCCACCAGGACTGTATAAGAAGCTGTCTCAGAAGGGAAGGGACTGATACTGGATGGTTGCTGCTGGTGAGCCTGGTGGCAGACCTGTTAGTGAGAAAATAGACGTATCAGTGTAATTCAAATTAAAAACTCAAATAAAATATAGACTACAAGGTCTACTTGTGATGCTTAGTGGCAGCTTGTTGTAGTCCTGGGAAAAACATTCAGTGAATACAAAGAAGATGGATTATTTAAATGGATAGTTCACCCAAATTTACCTCATAGAAAGTAATCTATGGAACCAGAGAATCAGTGGCCCAACAATTGGGTTTGTTTATGTGCTCTATGAATGATCAGATGTTTCTGATGTCGAAAATATATGAAACATTTTCACTGTCCAAAATGTTTCCAAGGACCTCGGAACAGCATGTTAGCTGTTGCTTCAAGATGGACTCCCTGTCATGAAATCATAGAGCCATAATGCTCACTACACTTAATTTATGAACTGACATGATGTGTTTGCAATTGAACAGGTACTTACCTCAATAGTCATGCTTGATTAATATAATCCTCTTGAGCATGCTATACCTGTAAAGGAGAAAGACAATATGCTTGCATGGGTAAAATGTACTTTAATGAAACTGCTTCACCTTGTCAAACACTTCAGATAAAGGATGTCAAATTCTAACTCTGAGGTCACAAGGTCACATTTTCATATGTAATGTAGCTGTCAATTAAGTGATCCCATTACAGATTTAATTGGATGCATTTCAGAGTTTGTCAAGGTCTTTTCACACGGATGTCCATAATTCACTATGGCTATTTAACTATAGGCTATTTCATACACACCCGCTGTGGCCAGTTTGACAGGACTTCAATTTGACACCTTCTAATTAATGAAGTAATTAGGCCAATTAGCTAAGAACTGTGGAGGAATTATTTCCAGAGTAGAAGATATCTCTGAAAATGTGAATTACACATGTTTGAAATATAGGGAAACCATGTTACGGTCTCAAGAATATAGAAAAGAACCGTCTTTATCAGTCCTACAGTCAGTGGTGTAGTGGAGGGTAAACGCAAGTAAACACAGTTTACTCACCTTTTTTTATAGAAAATAACTGTCTTTATCAGTCCTACTGTCAGTGGTGTAGTGGAGGGTAAACGCAAGTAAACACAGTTTACTCACCTTTTTTATAGAAAACAACTTTCTTTATCAGTCCTACAGTCAGTGGTGTAGTGCAGGGTAAATGCAAGTAAACACAGTTTACCCACCTTTTTTTGTTGCCCATCACAATCCAACATACACATTATTACCCTTAAAGATGAATATAGTACGTTTATATACATTTTATTCATGGGGGGCAAGGCCTTTAAAACATTCTGCCTTTGTTTGCATGATCTGTCTTTGTTTGCATGACTTGCCTCATTATATCATAAATTGTGACTGCTACAGTCTGATAATATGGCTCTTTTCCTGCTCTGCCACAGCTAGGCTAAATAAAAGGCCATCGTCACTACATCTGCATCAAGCGCTGTCTAGGAGCTGCCTGCCTTTTTCTTTTTCCACATTTTGTTGTGTTACAAAGTGAGATTAAAATGGATTTAATTGTCGTTTTGTGTCAACGATTTTTGTGAGAAAAAATAAATAAAATAAAAAATAAAACACTTAATCAGATAAGTGTTTAACCCCCTGAGTCAATACATGTTATAATCACCTTTGGCAGCGATGACAGCTATGTGACTTTCTGGGTAAGCCTCTAATATTTGACATCGATTTTCAAGCGATTCAATGTCATCTTGGTAAGCAACTCCAGTGTTGCCTTGTGCTTCGGGTTATTGTCCTGCTGAAAGGTGAATTTGTCTCCCAGTATCTGTTGGAAACCAGACTGAAGCATGTTTTCCTCTAGGATTTTGCATGTGCTTAGCTCTCTTTCGTTTTATTTTTTTAAATCATAAAACAGCCCTTAGTCCATGCCGGTGACAAGCATACCCATAACATCATGCAGTCACCCCCATGCTTGAAAATGTGAAGTGTAGTACTCAGTGATGTGTTGGATTGGCCCCATACATGCTTTGTATTCAGGACATAAAGGTTATTTTTTTGCCAAATTGTTTTGCTGTTTTACTTTAGTTCCTTATTACAAACAGGATGCATGTTTTGGAATTTTTGTATTCTGCAGAAGCTTACTTGTTTTCACTCTGTCAATTATTGTGGAGTAAGTACAACGTTGTTGATCCATCTTCAGTTTTCTCCTATCACAGCCATTCAACTCTGTAACTGTTTTAAAGTAACTTAATTGTTGTCCCTGTGCGCCCCTTTTGAATCAAGAATGTTATTCTGTCCCACTCCCCTCATCGTCACATCCTCCGGTCCATGGCGCGCGCACAGTGAGATTTGGCGCTAGTGTTGCCTTGAGATGAACATTTGCAGTGGAATAACTTTTTCATGTCCTTTAACTTGCTAGTTATCTTGTTTTACATATACCGATTAGCATTTTATGGATAGTAATGTCGGGCGAAGAACCGAAGGTCCCAGAAGAGCTCTTCAAAGATGTTAAATTCTACGTGGTCGGAGACATTGACCAAAAGGTGAAGAGCTCAACGTTAGCTAGCTAACCAATGTTTACCGATAGCCGTTTAGCTTAACGAAAAGCTAACGACCAGTCTACTGTTCCAATTTCACCTCAAATTGATCATTTGTAACCTGAATGGATTGCGGATGTACCGTTTGAATTAATGCATTTATTGCGATTTACAAATAGATATGTAGTTGTCATTGATCCAGATGAGGTTACCGAACTACCATAGCCAGCTGGATGCTAGCGAGCTAGTTTTGATAGCTACCTAGCTTGCTAACCATTACCCTGGCATTCTAGGGACTTTGTTATTCAATGAAGCTAGCTAGCAAAACAAAAACACAGAAATGCCCTAATGTTTGAATTGTATGTGTATGGATTACCATAGAACGAGATGGATTGACAATATATTGAGGTGAGAGCCCATCGTCCGCTTGCTGAATTGTGCGCCTGACATTGCGCATGTGCGAGGACATGCCCGCCATTGTAGAGCTACAAGTTCTAAATTCCTGCCAAATAATGGCTTAAATTTACTCTCTTGTAACTCCTGTAATTTGATCAATCGTGTACATAGGGTATATTAAAAATCAATTACGTCTTGAAAAATGTAATTGTTTCTCGATTGAGCTTTTGTTTGCAATTGTTTTTTTGTTGTCATTTACTAATACAGCTGCAATCAACAGTATCTTCTATTGATAATGTCCATTTCAGGCCACCCCATGATTTATGAATAACATCTTGGAAACCTACTGGCTTATATTATCACACTTTGGTTTGTAACAGGATTTTACACATGGACATATGATGTGCCTATAACTGGTGCAATCGACCCCAGGTGTTCTGTTTTGTTTCATTGGTGTGATTTCATGTGCAATATAGGTTGTCCAGCTCCTAAAAGCGGGGAAAGGAAAAGAGGTCTCATACAATGCCTTGGCTACACACATCATAGCAGAGGATGGGGATAACCCAGAGGTTGGGGAGTCACGAGAAGTCTTTGACCTTCCAGTTGTCAAGGTATGGGTGTGAATTGTAGATCCCTTTTATATAGTCAATTCACTAACAAACCTGTAGCCTTGTTGGTGCGAAGGGAAGAGGAACAGTTCAACCATTAAACTCTGTTTTCTTTGTTTTTCAGCCGTCTTGGGTGACTTTGTCCGTAAGATGTGGAGACCTGCTACCGTAACCTTTCTTTTTACGAGCAATTGATTTGTGTTTCTGATTTGATATTCTGACACTTAAGCTGAACGAATAGCCTAACACTTGAGTTGAATGACTTCCTTGACAAAAGATAATACAGAGTTACAGGATTCTCCCCAGAGTCGGGACAAATATTCTTCGGTGTCACGGCATGTCTGCCAAAGGTATGTGCCTTTACATATTACCTTTTAACTATTGTGCACATATCTATGAAATGGTTTATGGATTCATATGATGAGTATTTTAAAGAATGTTAACATCTTTCTCATGCATTTCTTTGTTTAGCTACCAGAAGATCTCAACACTCTTTGGGCCTTGGTCACTTTTTATGGCGGTGACTGTCAACTCAACCTAAACAAGAAATGCACTCACCTGATTGTTCCAGAGCCAAAAGGGGTAATTATTTTTCAATTCTATAAGAGCCATAAAAAGTTGCTTTGTCATTCTTGTGTTATGGAATAAGTGTTTTTTTCATGTAAAATAATTCCAATGCTCCCCTGACTCAAAGGCAAATATAGGGGTGAAAACATGGAGCACATGGACAAATTGGTGAATTGAACAGTCTTTTGAGAAAGAATGTCTGCATGTTGCTATTTTTAGGATATTTTGAGGCACCTGCTGAAGCCTTCCTTGTGTTGGATATTTTATTAGCCTTGCTTTGGCTTGTTTTACTGCTGTCTTTGTGCTCAGGCACCAGGAGGTAGAGCTTGTATGTGGGTTGTCTAGTCCTTGCTTAACCACTGGACACAACACATCTTTATTACTTCAGGTTGTATTCTAATAAAACGATTAATCTTGACATCTGCAATATTGATAGCAGTACTCTGTTGGTCAGATGACACCACAACACCAATTTTGCAGTAAGTTACACAGTAAAATATTGTACACCGGAAGTGTATGTCTGTAGATCCATGGTGTAAATTGTGTGTTCCAGGAAAAGTATGAGGTCGCCCTGAAGCACAGCAGCATCAAAATCGTCACGCCGGAGTGGATCACACACTCGGCGTTGGACAAGAGCCGGAAGGACGAGGCTCTGTACCACCCCCGGTTGACCTACCAGGAGGTGGAAGAGGATGAGGAGAGTGAGTATGAGTCGCTCTCCGAGGGCAGCTACAGCCCTCCAGGCCGCAGGCGCCCAGGCCCCAGGTCCCGGAGATCCAGCTCCTCCTCAAGAGACGACTCCCCTGCTAGTGGCCGAGGAGGGACCTCGCCCAAAGCCGAGCGACGAGACGAGCTCATGTTCGATGACTCGGATGACTCTTCCACGGAGAAGGAGGAACGGAACCTGAACTGGACCCCAGTAGAGATTACCGGGCCACCCCCGGGTCCCAAACGCAGACTGCAGCCAGGGAAGGACTCTGGCCTGATCAACCTCTGTGCCAGCGTGCCCCTTGTGCCGGGCAGTGCAGGGCCACCAGACACCCGGGCTGCCCTGGGACCCAGTGGTGCCCAGCTTGGGGCAGAGAGGCCAGAGGGCATGGCAGGCTGGAGCCCAGCGGCCAGGACGCTACGGAACATTACCAACAACTCTGACATCCAGCAGACCACCAGACCCTCCAACGTTGCACATGTAAGAATACTGTCCTTTAATGTGCTCAAAAGCTTTATTTCTTGCTTGGTTTCTTTTGCTTTAGTGGTATAAAATACTTGGATGTCAAAATTTCCTAGTCCATTTCTAAAAGCAGTGCTAAAATGTAAATTATTTGGTTTCTTACCACGGATCCTACAGAGTCTCTCTGCCTCAACGAAGACATTGGAGCAGCAGCAGCAGCAAACGAACCAGGGCCAGCCCAACACCCAACCCAACCCGCTCCTGTTCAACCAAGTGAAGCCCCAAGGTCAGCAGCAGCTCACAGCCGAAGCACAGCAGCAGTTACTGCAGCAGCAGCCCCACCAGGTCCCCCAACAGCCACAACAACACCCACCTCAGCAGCTGCCACAGCAACAGCACCCCATGCTGCAGCATATTCCACCACAGCAACTCATGCAGTTGCACCACCAGCAGCAACAGCAACCGCAGGTTCCTCAGCAAGGTTTCCCTCCTCAGTTGTCACAACAACCGGCCCATCAGTTCATCCAGCAGAAGCAGCTGCACCAACAGCAGATCCACCAACAACAGATCTTCCCCCAGCAACAACAACAGCAACCGCCACGTGCATTCTCGCAGCAACAACTGCGACCACAGCAGCTCCCCCGGCCGCCCATACAGCAGCAGCAGCTCCAACAACAGCAGCAGCAGCATGCTTTACAACAGCAGTTACAGCAGTTCCAGCAGCACAGGCTCCAGTTACAGCTCCAACAGCAGCAGAACCAGCAGCAGCAACTCCATCAACAACACCTCCAACAGCAGCAGCATTTCCTGCAGCAACAGATGCAGCAGCAGCACATGCAGCAGCTTCAACAGCAGCAGCAGCAGCAGCATCTCCAGAGCCAGCAGCAGTCGCTGCAGCAGCATCCGAGCCAGCAGCAGCAAGGGTCACTACAGCCTCAGCTTCCTCAAGTGCTCCAGTTGTTTGGCCACGAGCCAGGCCAAGAGAGTAAGTTCACTCTTACTGACATATATATCAGTCAGTTTCACCTTCTGTTTCAGTTCATTACAAAACATCTATTAGAAAAATACATAAAAATACATGAAACATTTGTGATCGGATGAAATACAGCCAACGATCATCATTATGTTTTTAATGGTTGTGATTATTATTTTTTTGACTAACCAATCTTTCTATTTGCTGCTGTAGTTCCAGAAGATGGCTTCTTGGTGGGCTGTGTGTTTGCTATCGCTGACTACCCAGAGCAGATGGCAGACAAGCAGCTCCTAGCCACGTGGAAGAGAGTAAGAGAGAGACTTTCAGTCTTTTCACGGCCTTATCTTGTATCTGAGCAAACAGCATTATAACTGCATTTGTTCAACTACTATCTTGCCCCTTGCATTGCTGAGTTGTATTTTGTTAATCACAGATTATCCAGGCCTATGGTGGAATTGTGGACTCCTCTCTCAGCAACCGCTGCACTCACCTGCTCTGTGAAACTCAAGTCAGCAGCATGTATGTCCAGGTAAGCATCACTAAATCGTTTTCATTCATCTCAGCTAAAGGGCTCCCGAGTGGCGCAGCGGTCTAAGGCACTGCATCTCAGTGCAAAAGGCGTCACTATCACATCCGGCCGTGATAGGGAGTCCCATAGCGCGGCAAACAATTGGCCCGGGGGAGGCCGTCATTGTAAATAAGAATTTTTCTTAACTGACTTGCCTAGTTAAATAAAAAATTAAAAGGCCTGCTTGAAAGCCAAAATCTGTTTGTGTGTCTGTATGTCAGTTAGATTAGGTTTTAAATGTAATCTCTCTTGTTGCTGTACCTCAGGCCCTACGAGAGGGGAGGCGCTGTGTCACTGCCCACTGGCTGAACACCATCCTGAAGAAAAAGAAGATGGTTCCTCCTCACAGAACCCTACACCTCCCCTTCGCCTTCCCACCAGGAGCCAAGCCCTGCTCACAACACGTACGCATCACTTCCTTTTTATCGCACCCCATTAAAAACATCTAACATGGGTTGCGGTCGTATGTTTTTAATTTGAAACAATGGTACAATGATACATTATGCTTTGGTGTATCATGAGGTAATGACTAGACTTGCAAGCCTATGACTCATAAATGGCGCTTATAGCTTAGCTTCCATACTAAGTCATTGACATTGCTATCATTCTCTCCTCAGATCATCTCCGTAACTGGCTTTGTGGACTCAGAACGCGACGACCTGAAGCTGATGGCCTACCTGGCAGGAGCCAGATACACAGGCTACCTCTGTCGTAGTAACACTGTGCTCATCTGTAAAGAGTAAGAGATGACCTTGATATGTTCTCACCTATTATGAATGGCATGTAAATGTTTTTGGCACAATCAAGTCATTGGCGTATTCATGTTTGTGTGGATGGGTGTCAGGTTGAATTAATGTGTGTGTTAATGCTTGTATCATGTCCGTTTTGCTCTACTGTATTAAACCCATCTATTAACCCTTTCTCCCTCCCTGTCTCATTAGGCCCAGTGGTCTGAAGTATGAGAAGGCCAAGGAGTGGAGGATCCCCTGCGTCAACGCCCAGTGGCTCTGTGACATTCTCCTGGGGAACTTTGAAGTCCTCCGGCAGGTCCAGCACAGCAGATACTCCAACTTCAACCTGCAGGAACCACTCATCCCCAACCAGCATCTGGTTCAGAACCTACTGGGTACAGGGTTCAGAAGTCTTACAGTGGGGGCAAGGGGACTTGAAATGGACATTTTTGTTAAGCTGGACAGCCATCTGTTAAACATAGGTGTGAATATAATTACTTTTTCTCCTTTTGGACTTAATTTTAGGTGCTTGGCGGGCTCCTGTGAAGGTTTCGCCTGACGCATTGGCGGCATTGCAGTTGCAACAAAAGCAGAAACAGTCTGAGTCGAACTCCCAGCATCCAAATAAGAAACCACGGTGAGACTCCATCACCCTAGTTTCCAGTGGTGTGTAGCATGGTATGAAGATGAGTTAGACAATCTGCAGAATTTGTTTGTAATAATATTTGTTTCTAAAAATACATCTTTGTATATAGGGATATGTGACTTTCATTGATCATATGATCTAATCAACTAACTGTTTTAATTGTTATAATTGTTATAAAAAATTAACTCTTACCGTTGATACATTTGAGAAACTTTTCTCACAGTAATCATATACTTTGTACACGAACTGCTGTCCGTTTGGAGTAAGAAATCATGAATGTATTTACGTGTGAATGCCTTCGTTCGCTGTGGATCTCTTTCGGAACCAGCCCTCCCTAGGAAGGGTGATGGGCCTTTCAGCGGCACGCTTGTAAGGCTCTGATTGTCCAAAAGGGGTCTCCTCCTACTGTTGTTCACTCTGGAAGATGCCCCTTGGAAGCTAGGCTAGCCAGCCGTGTCGACGGGTTCCCATTGGGTGATGAGAGTAGTGTACTACAGTGATTTGAGGAGAGTAGTAGAGTGGTCCCACTTAAATTCGCTTTTCTAGATACATTTCTTAGGACAGCTAATTAGCTGTACCAGTAATTGTCTGAGAGGGGAGTTTTCTTCTCCAAATCGTGTTGATATTCAGAGTTCGACCACTTTGGGCGTGTGCTGCAGCATACACGCCTCTCTTGTCTAAATGTTAATTTCCTTACCAATCCTTTTATGTACTCTAGTCGAAGGGGACGGTTCTGTCAGGCTCACGCTTTCTGACCTCACTCGGAGCGTGGCTACTTACTGTGCAACATTTTCTAGGAGAAAAATGATCTCATGACTCCTAAAATTGCGTTCGGGTCTTATTTCATATACAATGTAGAGGATGGAGACTTCGTACATGTACTGTTATTTCCTTTATAACATTTTTAATGACATCACAAAATATCAACCCATATGACATTAGTTTTCTATAGATCACCACTGACCATTCCCCACATTCTTATTCAAATATTTTTCCACTATTCACTTTTTGAACGTGTTAGTTTCGTCGGGGAAGGTCTGTTAACGAAGACTATCCTTTGGTTAATACTGGCGAGGGAGACCCTAGATCTCCTCTCCTTTAATTTAAGACAGGGTGTGAGCTGTCAACCCGGCGGCAGCTCCCTCCTCCCCCCTCTGTGGGTGGGAGAAGGTCTGGTTACTGTCAGCCATTGCCAAGCTGATCTGACCCATTCGGATCCTCACAGGACAGTCATGACAGATACAACTCAAAGTTTATCTCCCAATGACCCAAGTATTCTCTCAATTGTAGACTTGAGGAGATCGAAGCCCCAACCAAGAAGCTTCCACCAGAATCCACACCGTACATTTTCTTCACTGGCTTTGAGCCAACACAGGTCCAACAATTCATGAAGGTAATTGTTATTTCTATGTTTGTGCACAGCTGAGCAAGAGTCTGCAGGAAACAGCCTTTGTTGTGAATTACTGTTGGCAAGAATATCAATCACCGATATTTAGGTAAACGTTTTTACAGGCTCACATCCGATTCGCAGCACTCTCTGCCTCTAACAATGCATCCGATGTCCCTTTCTGTCTGTTCAGAGGCTGTACAACCTTGGAGGGGAGATCGCAAAGAGTGCTCAAAAGTGCACCCATCTGGTGGCCAACAAGGTGACGAGGACTGTGAAGTTCCTCACGGCGATTTCCATTGTCGAGCACATCGTCACCCCTGAGTGGTTAGAAGAGAGCTGGAAGAGCCAGAAGTTTGTTGGTACTTTAAAGCGAGAATCCTTAATCGAAACAATGACAAAGTGGTCACCCCGACTCTGCTTTAGTAAAAAAAAAGCTTAGGGATATGCCTGAAGAAATGTAACCACTCTCAAATTCGCAGACCGAGCTATTGATGCAAGGACAAATAATATAGTTTTAACCATGTTTTAAGGCTATATGATAGTTGACCTAAGCTCATAAGGCATATTTATAAGTTATGTTGTTCAAGAATCAATGGGTACATATCATAAAGTCCAAAAATGTATGTAGCAACTAAGGATTCTTGCTTTAAGTTGGCATTCAGTTATTAGATAATGGATCTGTGGGAGGGAGTTTCATGTTGCGGGATACTGTCGCGAGGTCATCCTTTTTGTGTGTATGTTCTTAGAGGGAGTCTGTTTGGCTTTAGAGTATGTGTGTGTTTGTTCATTCAGATGAGCAGAACTACATGCTAAAAGATGCAGAGGCAGAGGTGCTGTTCGGCTTCAGTCTGGAAGAGTCACTGAAGAGGGCCCACGCTGCACCACTCTTCAAGGTTAGTGATCCCACACACTTGTGGAATCTATCCCCAATATCCATCTGCCTGGTTAGTGGACACCCATGTGTGGATATTTGGAAATATTTAATTGTTCTGTTGAGTCAGATTGTGATGAGTCCATTTGTCTGATTGGATGCATTAGATTCCCAATTCAACATGTTTTCTTCTCCCTCCCTAGGGCAAGTATTTCTATATTACCCCTGGGATCTGTCCCAGCCTTACCACTATGAAAGCCATCATAGAGAGCGCAGGAGGCAAGGTGCTCCCCAAGCAGCCCTCCTTCCGCAAAATAATGGAGCACAAGCAGAATAAGGTACTGGTCATCTCCATGTAGTCACAGAACTGTTATAACTGTGTACTTGAAGAATGACGGAGGTGATCTTCTATTACTGAACTCATGGAATGTTTTCTGTTATTTTCAGAACCTTCCTGAGATCATTCTGATATCCTGTGAGAATGATCTTCATCTATGTAGAGAGTACTTCTTGAAGAACATTGGTAAGAGGAACCTGTCAATGTGGACATGTGCTATGAATATGGCTGGTTGTTATGGCATCCTGTTTTGACTCGAGGCTAAACCTGCCTCTTGTCTCCCCTGTTTCTTCCTTACAGATGTTCACAATGCTGAGTTTATATTGACTGGAGTATTGACACAGAACTTGGATTATGAATCATATCCTTTTAAATGCAAGAGAAGGAACGGTCTCCCACTGTGATAAGTACCTATCAGCAGTGAGATTCTGTGTTTTTCATGCCTTTCGGATTCCACCGAGCACAGCCAAAAACAAGAGTGTCAATTGATTGTAATTATTCTTATTGTGATTAATTGAAACCATAACAAAGTGGCCACCCCGCCTCTTCTGAGTGATGGGCTTGGTAAAATTTTACCACCTTCAATTTCAGGACTGACCCTCCATGAGGTCAAAATGATCATTTTAACCATGTTTTGAGGCTATACGGCAGGGGTAGGCCACTAGATTCAGGGGTAGGCCACTAGATTCAGGGGTAGGCCACTAGATTCAGTGGTAGGCCACTAGATTCAGTGGTAGGCCACTAGATTCGGGGGTAGGCCACTAGATTCAGTGGTAGGCCACTAGATTCGGGGGTAGGTCACTAGATTCAGGGGTAGGCCCCTAGATTCAGCTGCGGGACAATTTTTGTCCGGGGGGACAGAAAAAAATTATAATTTGTAGACTGCAAATTGACAACAACTAATCCCAAAAATAGTGTTTTTTTTTTTCAAAAACAATAATGTCATACTTTGATTATATTGGCATGATCACATAACGCCTTTTTTTTGTGGGAATACTTGAACGGATTTCTTAAATTTAACAAATGTTTTACTGAATTCCCTGTGATTTTAGTATTTTATTTACCATTGGAGTAAAACAAGTTTATATTTTGCTTTCCGATGAGGTACGACAGTTGAACTAACCTCATGAGGCATTTCTAAGTTCTATTCTTCAAGAATCAATCGATATATATCTTTAATTTACAAGTCAAAAAAATGCATGTAGCCATTAAGGATTCTAGATTTAAAGCCCTGCTCACCACTTTCCTTAACAATCTCACAAATAAATTCACATGATGGCAAAGACCAAGGAGGAGAAGACTAGAAGAAGTCCGGTGAAGATGAGGGTTTTAGTGAAGTGCATTTTTCCATTGACTGAGGTCCTGTACTGGAGGAAACAATGAAGACGACTGAAACAAGTTGCAATGTACAGTCACACTGCTGTACAGTCACACTGCTGTACAGTCACACTGCTCTTGATATTTTGCAAGATTTTGTACCCTGTGAATAGATAATCGTTGTTTTGTAGGTTTTTGTAACAATCGCTAATAATGCATACATAAATTGATGTTATTTTTGTGGACTGAATGTTTAAATTATGGATTGGTTTTAATTTTTTTAAATTGTATTAAGGTTTCTAGCAATTATTCAACACTTTTGGAATAAAATCAGAAGTTTGTTGTCAAAATGAATCTTAGATTTCTTTGCTTTCTCACAAATATACCTCTTTAGATATTCATGGAACAGTGCTGAAACTCTTATGCAAGTGGCAAATTCACAATCTCAAAACTAGAAGCGGAGTTTGTTCGTTTCATGTATTGAACCAAACAGCACTGACTACCAAAACCACTGCACTGACCAGCTTTCCCTGTTTTCACTGACATATTCAGTCAGCCTGAATGACTACAGTGCTGCATCGCTCACCTCGGTCATCATGAAAACCTTTGAGCATCTCTTCCTGTCCCATCTCAAAACCACCATCGACACCCTCCTTGACCCCATGCAGTTCGTCTATAGAGCCAATAGATCTGTCTGTAGATGACGCTGTCCCAAGGACATGCAAGAAGATATTGTTTGTGGACTTTAGCTCAGCCTTCAACACAGTCATTCTGGACTTGCTACAGCACAAACTCCCCCAGCTGAATGTATCGGACTCCTATCTGCTCGTGGATCACTGACTTCCTGACCAACAGGACACCGCACGTTAAGATGGGACAACATTTCAGAATCCCTATCAGCACAGGGTTGCATATGCTCTCCACCCTCTACTCCAATGACTGCACCTCCAACGACCCATCTGTCAAAACACTCAAGTTTGCTGATGACGTAAACCTGGTCATCCAAGTAGAAAGGTTGGTGGCCTGGTGCAGTCTCAACAACCTAGAACTCGACATAGTCAAAACCGTGGAGATGGTGGTACACTTCAGGAAATGCCCCCCCCCCCACACCATCTCTCCCCTTTCGAGATTGATTGCTCAGCTGTCAGCACAGCCAAGTCATATTTAAATTCCTGGGGACCATCATCTCTCAACCTCAACTGGGAGGACAACATCACAGTGGTGACCAAGAAGGCTCGACCGAGGATGTACTGTCTGCGACAGCTGAGGAAACTCAAACTCTTGGACAATTCTGGTTCGGATCTATACGTCCATCATTGTCAATCCTCATCTCTTCTATCACCATCTGGTTTGGGTCTGCCTGCTGCAAGTGCAAACTGCAGCGCATTGTTCGGTCTGCGGAGAAGTTCGTAGGCTGTCACCTGCCCACCATCAAGGACCTGCAGAGCTCCAGGACTAGGAAGCATGCAGGTACGATCATTTCCTACCCTGCCCATTCCAGACCCCCCATCTTTCAAAGACTCCTCTCTGGCAGACAGGTTAGGCCAATCATGACCAATACCGCCCTCCCCCTGAACAGTTTCTTCCCTGCTGTGGCCCTCATCAACCAGGCTCATGGGGATTAAGTGACTGCATTGGGACGATTACTGCACCTTGTCATCAATGACCTCAAATACCAATCTGCACTATACTTCATTTTCATTATGTACACCTCTGGTCTTCCTCACAACGCTGTATATGCACTGTGTAAAATCCCTCTGTTTATATAGATATATATTCCCACTGCGATCAGCCTAAACTCCAGTGTTATGTTTACTGTACCGATACTGTATATGCTGTATGATGTTTATGTGGACTTGTGTCTATTTTGTTTGTATATTGTCTATTGCTGGCAGCATCTTCACAATGAAGCAAATTCTGCGTAAATGTACAGTACTTGGTGAATACAGGTGATTCTGAAAATGAACATGGTCTTTATTCTTGATCTTACTTTTAAGACATAATTCCTCAAAGACTTGATTTAATTAATTGTTAATGAAGTATTAAAGTAGTTAATGGTGATAGAAAATTGCTTGCTGTCAGACTGTGCCTGGAGTTATCTCTTGGCCCCTCTGGTGAGTGAATAGCCTGAGGTGATGCCCTCAAAAACACTCAATTGAATTAGTGCCTCAGCCAAGGTCGTGTGCCAGAAACGCTTTTGGGGAGCTGAGCATGTATAGTAAAAAAAATTCCAAAGAAGTTGAAGTTTGGGGATCTGGAACCAAGTAATTATTGGTGCATTGTTGATTTTATGTTTTGGTTTATAAATATGGTTTGTGTCATATTAGATATCATGTACTGCACACAATGGTATTATCTTCTACTGACTATATAGTTTTCTTTTGAATAACCTTCATTTTTTCATACTTGTATAATAATAACCTTGATATGCCTGTGGTCTGGACCCATGTGTAACTATGGACAGGAGACCCTCTTTCTTGAGACCCTTGGGTTTGAAGAAATCTTGCACTGTACAGGGATTCATAGTAATCTAAAAATAAACCTAGCTCTAATCGCACAAAGGATGTACCAAATCAGTAATAACGGAATTAGGCTACAAGAGGAAAGTCCATTGAATAAAGAAAAGAACAAAGACAGAGGGTACCTACAGTTTGATGAATAGTTAGTAGCTATTATTGAACTAAAATACATGTCTCTATATGCCAGAGCTTACCATCAGTGCCCTCCTGAAATGAATTGCATAAAGCCTCTGGACTTATATTGAAGTATATTGCACACACTTTCATTATTGATTCAAGTCATCAGGTGTCGTGGCACATCTGTGTATGAGGGTACTGTACTATGGTCATTTTGATAACTAACCACAACAAATGTTATTGGGTTGTTGCTGCATGTGTTCTGGAATGAAAAAAATTGGTTTGGTTAGTATGACCTTACTGTAGTGTATGTGTGTGTACAGGTTTCTTAGATGGGGTGGCCCGTTGAAAATCATGAAAAACCGACATACTATGAAACCTTGCACTAGAATGTTAAGGCTGTCATTCTGTCAATTATAATTTAACAATCTAGCTTTTGGTACTAGAATGAATAGTAGACTGTTTTAAAATGTGATAACCATTCATGTAAACAGCTTTTATATTTTATGACATTTAGATTGATAGTACTGTCTCGCTTCCCCTGAATGGTGTTACACTAGTGGGACAGGGACCTTTTCAAGCTATAAAAATTCACAAAATAAACCTTTAATCATTTTAAATGTAATTTCCTTCATTAGATATTCTAAAGTACTGTACATTGAATTATATTGTTTTAGTTGTTCATAACATTTCAAAATTGAGTCTAAATAACACATAAACCGCATAGGATGACAGTGGAAGGAAATAACAAGGGTAGGAAAGGAAGGACACTGAATGTAAGAAACTTAGGATAGAAAATATGCTCAATTTGTGAAAGGGGACAGCATTTAGGGAATAATAGAGGTGTTTCAGGATCAAGTAAAATCTGTGCAGACTCCTTTAGTTATGTTTTCATCAGGAGCTTGGAATGTTCCCAAAATTGTAAAAACACTGTGTTATCTATAAAACTCTACAAAATCTCATTGATACTTTAATGTGCCAGGTGACGTGGGACACTAATGTATTTCTAACGAGAAAATAGTGCCCCACTTTATCTACCCACTACAATTTAGTGTCACTTACTTTAGTGTCACTTAAATTATTATTTGTTTGCTCTCTGCAGTACTGGTGTGTAATCATTAGTCCAAACAGTTGTGTTTTGCAACTAAAACGAGAGTTTATATTGGAAATATTTGTCACATTTGCTTCCTTTTTAAGAAACGTCTTGCAAAAGTATCTGCATAATGAATATCTAAAGGCTCTATTTAATCTGCATCGCTTAAACATTTCAGATTGTGCTATAGAAATGTATATGTCATTTCCGATTGAGCCAAGATATGCACCGTTTACCGTGAATTCAGTCTCTGATAACGCGGGAATATTGCCTTTAAATTTCAATCACGCTGTAATGCTGAACTTCCGCGATATGGATTTATACCAAAAAAGGCCACCACTCACGTGATGCACTTCTATTGATTTAGGGCAACAGTGTTAAAAATGAAGACAATAGATTTGAACACATTCTACCCTAATCTATTTTTAGCCACAATAATAGATGGTGGCCATTGACTGTGACCGACCATAGGAAACATTTCTTTACACAACACTGGTCACCAACACTTGTCCTGGGGAGCTACAGGGTCATATGTAGACTTCTGTTCCTGCCAAAGAGCAATACTTTAACATTTTCCTTCATTCCACTAATGATCAAGCCCTTGATGATTGGAATTAAAGCCTGTACACGCCAGGACCAGGGTTGGTGTCCACTGCTCTATGGTGTGATTTAATAGGCTAATTGTCATTCTTGGCAGTACTGGATATGTTGGTATTTGTAAATACAGATTCTTACTGGGTTAACAGCTTGACTTCTCCTCTATCATGCCTTCTACCATTGCTGAAGATCTAACAACATGGCAAACTAATTCACAATTCTAGTATTACAAGCCACTTTACTTACAGAAAACTACTTGGCTAATTTGGCAAGCATACTAATTCACACCCTCATTACAGTAATTCCAATTAGAAATGCAAATTAGGGAGCCACATCTTTGATTAACTGACAGAAAGTTCCTTGTTGGTTTGTGGATGTCCTCCTAGACTTGTGCTGTTGATGTAGCTCTACCATAATGCATTGGGAGATATAATAATTAACCCTATGATGCTAAAATGAGTTATTTTTAATTACCAGCCATCCCTCCCTCTGAGTTGCATCTCACAATCTGGACTCTCTTCAACTTTCCTGTGTTAAATATGATGCAGAATGATGATATGCTAATTACAGTAGATGGGCATTGGGATTCATTATGTCTGGAATTTACATATGAGCTAATTATCATTTAATGAAACTAATTACTAATAATTTACTAATTAAAAGGATGAGATATCTCATTATGTTTCTTTCCCTCTGTGATAAATGTGTTAATGACATTCTCTCAGATATTTGTCAAGTCTAAATGTGTTTTTATGTAATGTTTATTTCTTTGTCAGAGCAATATCCATGACCTAATCAGAGACCATATTTAAGATCTATTGTTTCAGCTCTTTTAGAATTTCACACATTTATTTTGGACTTGAAGCAAATTATTGCTTCAAAATCTGTTTGAAATCTGTATTACATTTACGTATAGTTATTTTATGTAAATGATTCTGAACATTGGAAAAATACTGCTACGCAAAAGCTGTCTGGCTGCCCTCTTTCCTGTGTAAAATTGCATGTGTACATTGCCCTCTGTTGGGCAATAATAGGAAGTGCAAACTTATTTTGCATCAATACCTACGCCAGTAAACATATTTTCATACAATTATACAAATGAATATAACATGAACAAATAGAAGCATACAGCAAATCACTAACAGAAAGCCCTTTATTAGTTTTTCAAACTCACAAGTATTTAATTCCACAATACATTTTTACAACATGGTTTACAGCTTTACAAAATCAGAGAACACTAAATAGGAGTTGTGCAAACACAATAGTTCTCTAATATTACAGATAAATATGTCAAATCTCTATAATGTACTTGTATGTAAACACCAGTTACTGATATGAATATAAGAGTATCACAGTAAGCTATTTGGTTAAAATAAGTTGGTGCCATCCAAAAGGAAAACATTACAACATCCACACAGTGCATGTCTTAGATACATGGTCTGTAAAACCAAATACTTTGGCATTTACCACATCTACTGCCATAAAAGTCCTCTAAACATCACTTTGATTGTACAGTAGCTATCTTGTTAGCTCAAACAATTTGGCAATGCATAGGAAGCTTAAGAAATCACCAAGCTCTTTTTTTCCTTAAAGTTCCACTCACACTCTACACATCTAAGATCATTGCATAGATGACAAGTGAATGACAGATGCTAGATGAAATATACTATATCTATCCCCAAAATCATTTGATTTCCTTATATAATAAATTGTTATTTTAGATCAAATCTGCATATTATCTGTCACTCAAATTCTTATAAAATATACATTATATTCAACACCATCAATTAAACCAAAGATTTCTCACATCAATAAAAATAAAATCCAGATTTCCAGCACCACTAAACTGCATTAGCATTAATTCTAGAATGTTTGCACCTTTTTGTGTTGATCATTTGTAATGCAAAGTAGTTATCTTGTTAATATGGTTATCATCATACAAAAGCCGAGGCAGAAATAAAAAGGTCCTCTTGCTCAAAGTGAGTGTTGAATGAAAACCAGGTCAATGTATTTTCTTTTTCAAACTGTTCATTATCAAAAACGTATGGAAGGGATCGAGAGAAACAAGACTGCCCTGCAATTGGATTATGTTTCCATGAAAACAGCATTTCCCTCCACTGTAATTTAAATAGATATAAAAAGATCATGATATGTCCTTGGATAAAGAAGCTGCTGGTGTTTGTGTGGTTTTGCTGCTGTGTCCACATTGCATCTTGTGACCGGTGAAGCTGGGTATATGTGCAATGCGGTGGATACTCCTTGCACCTTGACTCATGGCAGTCGGGGAGGGGAGGGAGGGGAGGATGAGGTGGAGGACGTGGATGTGGGGGACAAAGAGGATGAGTTGGAAGAGGGGGAGTTGGAGGAGGAAGAGGAAGATGAGCAGTAAGAGAAATGGCTGGGTTGGCCATTTTGGGTTTGAGACGAGAGGGAAAGATTTTGACGTCTGTCATTGAGAGACGGGCTAGGAGGGACGAGACGACTCAGATTAAGAGACGGGATGAAAGACTTGTGTGAGGAGGATGGGAAGGATGAAGGTGATTTAATAGGGTTAGGCACAGAGTTAGGATCTGGGGATGACGTGTTTTTTCCAGAGCTATGACAAAAGGCTGGGATCTTAGAAGCAGGTAAAGCAAGGAAAGAATGGTTACTATCCCCACCTGCTTTCTTAGTACTTCTGATGGCCTGCGAAACAAAGATGGCAGGAGACATGGAATGTCAAGAAAGGCAAAATAAGTGTTATTATACAAAGATAAATAAACAATGTTACAAAGCATGATGGCACTAAAATACACAAAAAATAGATGATTAATTGAAAATATAAACAACCACAGTAAAACAGATGAAGTCAGGAAATGATCTAAAGGGTTAATGGTGCCCACTAATGAACCAATTAAATGCACTTACTCATCAAGCACACGCAATGTTTATGACATAAATATCATGCTACTCAGGGTGAGATGAAGAGGGTTAAAGAATACTTGGATAGCTGACAGAGGGTGAATTTAGATGGATCATTTGAGTTGCTTTAGTTTAAGTTTAGAGAATCGCATTTGTTTGCAAAAAATGAAAATGCTTAATTCAAGGAGATCTTCAAAAAGTGAAGAGAATATATCCTTGGCAATCTTCTATCCTTGTCTCCATCTCCAAGGGACTGAAAGTTACATGCTGAGCATGCTCATGGAGCATATAGAGGTGAAGAGGGTACATATGGTAAGTCAAAAGGTCTTGAAGACATAGGAGAACAAGACAGAGAACGCATGGATTCAACAAACATCTTATAATTGTACAGTTTCCAATGCTTTACATGAACGCACTTCTCTACATCATGAAAGTGGTTGCTCCAATACTTCCTGACACAGGCCATCTTATAGTAAAACTACCTGTCGAAACTGCTTCTGATTGCCCTGGAGCTTCTGAGCTTTTCCTCCTGGTTTGTCAGCTGACCCGGCTGGTTGCTGCCAGGACTTTGCAGATGCAGAACGTGACATCTGACTTGAAGAAGGAGAGCCACTGGTATTCTGTAAATATTCAAACAGACAAAAATAAACACAAAAATGATAGTGTATTTTAGGGACGGATTATGAAAACACCTAAGAGCCGAAGCAACAACAAAGAAAAACCTGTATCCAGAAATAAGATTCCAGCATGCTTACAGTAGGTTTGTGTTTCCCAAACTGGGGTACAAGCAGGGGTAGCTCTAGGGCATAGCCTGAGACATTATCTGTAATGGTGGATTTTGTGTTCACCTGTATTTTATTTTGTATATGTAGGGAGCTGGTGGGTCAAGTTATGGGTACACAACTTTTTTCCAAGTTTGGGAACCACTGACCAACCTGCAACAACTCTGAGAGCAGAGCATGCACAACAGAACCACAAGTACAGTATAAAGCCAGTCATTTTAAAGCCTGTCACTTTGACCCAGACAAAGTTAACTGTTCAAAGTTCACAAAAACACATCATAGCAACCCAGTTCCCAAGGGACAACAATCATGTCAGCTGACACCACAAAGACAGCTTATAAGCAGAGGTTGTATCCCCAGCAACACCTGAAAAACATGTTAATCTTTATTGGTTAGAGGTTGGAAATCTACCAGGGACCCAGCCACCAGTGCAGTTAGAGGGAAGCAACTTTAAGAGAGACCTGTTTATTGGAGCTGCTCGTGATGGACGGTCTGGGAAGCTGTGGAAGTTGTGGTTTGGACTTCTTACTCTGAGGATTAAGGGACTTAAAGACCTGAGGAGGGGCAGACCTCTTGGAGGGACTGCCCTCCCTCTCTCGTTTGAGTTTCATAGTGGATGGAGACTCTTCACAGGAGTCTATCTTAAGCGCAGAGGGGCTTATATTATCCATGATGATCTCCCGCTTTTTAATGGTCTCATCTAAACTGTTTCTGGACTCGTAGGTGTTCTTACAGATCGCCTCTGTTCTGTGTTTAGAGTTTGACCAGGTGAGAGTGCTTGATGACATTACGTTATTCACAGTGGTGAGGGGACTGGAGTTAGTTTGGGGTTTGCTGCTGCTGTTGATCTCAAACCTCTTGGTCTCCTTCATGTGTCCGTCCTCCCCGTCCTCATAGACCACCACCTGGAGCGTCTTCTTGCTTGTTTTGGTCCTAGTGCGAATCGCTTGGCTGATGGCCGCCATCTTTTTTGTTGGGAACTTGAATTTGAACTTATTTTTGGACTCTGGTTTGCTGCCATTTGAGGACTCTGTTTTAGACTGTTCTGGTGATGAGCACTCTGATGTACTTGTCTGTTGCACAACCACAGCAGGAGTATTACTGTGACCGTTTGCAGTGTTTTCTGTCACTGCTGTCTTGTTTGCCTGTTGGAGATCAGTGTTAGGCTTTACCTGAGGTACATTCTTCTCTGCTTCCTCGTTCTCCTCTTCGATGCTCTTCTGGTGCAGCATCACATCCAGCTCCTCCTCACACTCAAAGATGGTGGACATACGCTTGTAGGCCGACCGGATGTCCATGGGCTCGTCGAATATGATGATCACAGGCTTCCTATCGAAGCCACAGTGCTCCTCCTGGCTGACGCTGGTGGTGTCGTTCCCCACCTTGACGGTCTGAACCTCGGACCCGTTGGTCCTACTTACTATCTCCTGGTACTGCCTGGTGGACAGAGCCTGCACTCTGTTGCTGGTAATCATCATGAAGGAGATGTTCTCAGGGGGAGGAGAGCCCTCCTCGTCGGGGAGGTCAGGGCTCAGGCTGCTGCTCTCCTCTACATACCGTGGTGCTCTGCCTCTGGATGACCTAAATACTACCTGCTGGCTCTGGCTGTCATCCAGGTTCACACTCTCTACTGGTGGAGGAGACACTGGACTACCTGAACCCTCCTGAGCTATAACAGTCATAGACTGATTTACTGGTACTGGTGGAGATGATGGTATACTGTTAGCAGGATGAGTGCTCAATTCGGTAGGTGCAGGTAAGTCCTTCTTCTCTGCAGGTATTGTAGAACACACAGGTTCAGCCACCTCCTCTTTCTGACTCTCAACAGGATCCTTCAGGTCATTCTCATCTATGAGGCTCGCCTTCTCACTATCTTCTCCAACTGCTATCTTTTGTGTTTCAAGAGGACAATCTTCGCACTCCACCACTAGAGGTGACTCATCTGCTGTTAGTAACTCTAGCTGCTGGGAGTCAAGCATATTTGTGTTTGCCACCTGTGAGGGGGACACTGTTCCCTCTCTCCCTTCCGATTGGTCTGTTCTTCCCGATGGAGGCTTTTCATTGGATATCTGTCCCATAACATAATACATGACCTGGGAAAAAAGGAGGGAAATATCTATTATCATTAAAAAAATATACAGGTAACTGCCAAAATAAAGGAAACACTGAGTAATTTAGGAATAAAACGTATATTGAAAGCAGGTGCTTCCACATACAGTGCCTTGCGAAAGTGTTCGGCCCCCTTGAACTTTGCGACCTTTTGCCACATTTCAGGCTTCAAACATAAAGATAAAAAACTGTATTTTTTTGTGAAGAATCAACAACAAGTGGGACACAATCATGAAGTGGAATGACATTTATTGGATATTTCAAACTTTTTTAACAAATCAAAAACAGAAAAATTGGGCGTGCAAAATTATTCAGCCCCCTTAAGTCGCTTGGGGTATGTCTCTATCAGTTTTGCACATCGAGAGACTGACATTTTTCCCATTCCTCCTTGCAAAACAGCTCGAGCTCAGTGAGGTTGGATGGAGAGCATTTGTGAACAGCAGTTTTCAGTTCTTTCCACAGATTCTCGATTGGATTCAGGTCTGGACTTTGACTTGGCCATTCTAACACCTGGATATGTTTATTTTTGAACCATTCCATTGTAGATTTTGCTTTATGTTTTGGATCATTGTCTTGTTGGAAGACAAATCTCCGTCCCAGTCTCAGGTCTTTTGCAGACTCCATCAGGTTTTCTTCCAGAATGGTCCTGTATTTGGCTCCATCCATCTTCCCATCAATTTTAACCATCTTCCCTGTCCCTGCTGAAGAAAAGCAGGCCCAAACCATGATGCTGCCACCACCATGTTTGACAGTGGGGATGGTGTGTTTAGCTGTGTTGCTTTTACGCCAAACATAACGTTTTGCATTGTTGCCAAAAAGTTCAATTTTGGTTTCTTCTGACCAGAGCACCTTCTTCCACATGTTTGGTGTGTCTCCCAGGTGGCTTGTGGCAAACTTTAAACTACACTTTTTATGGATATCTTTAAGAAATGACTTTCTTCTTGCCACTCTTCCATAAAGGCCAGATTTGTGCAATATACGACTGATTGTTGTCCTATGGACAGAGTCTCCCACCTCAGCTGTAGATCTCTGCAGTTCATCCAGAGTGATCATGGGCCTCTTGGCTGCATCTCTGATCAGTCTTCTCCTTGTATGAGCTGAAAGTTTAGAGGGACGGCCAGGTCTTGGTAGATTTGCAGTGGTCTGATACTCCTTCCATTTCAATATTATCGCTTGCACAGTGCTCCTTGGGATGTTTAAAGCTTGGGAAATCTTTTTGGATCCAAATCCGGCTTTAAACTTCTTCACAACAGTATCTCGGACCTGCCTGGTGTGTTCCTTGTTCTTCATGATGCTCTCTGCGCTTTTAACGGACCTCTGAGAATATCACAGTGCAGGTGCATTTATACGGAGACTTGATTACACACAGGTGGATTGTATTTATCATCATTAGTCATTTAGGTCAACATTGGATCATTCAGAGATCCTCACTGAACTTCTGGAGAGAGTTTGCTGCACTGAAAGTAAAGGGGCTGAATAATTTTATATCTTTATGTTTGAAGCCTGAAATGTGGCAAAAGTTCGCAAAGTTCAAGGGGGCCGAATACTTTCGCAAGGCACTGTAGGTGTGGTTCCTGAGTTAATTAAACAAATAAAACATCCCATCATGCTTAGGGTCAGTTGACCATTATTTTGGCTACCATGGCTAGAAGAAGAGATCTCAGTGACTTTGAAAGAGGGGTCTCAAAGGAGCATAGAGGGTTTAAAGGGTGTTTGTGTGTCTCAGTCACCAGATCTCAACCCAAATGAACACTTATGGGAGATTATGGAGCGGTTCCCGCTGCAATGTTTTCCACAACCACTATAAACAAAACACCAAATGATGGAATTTCTAATGGAAGAATGGTGTCGCATCCCTCCAATATAGTTCCAGACACTTGTATAAACTATGCCAAGGCACATTGAAGCTGTTCTGGCCACTCGTGGTGGCCCAACGCCCTATTAAGACACTTGATGTTGGTGTTTCCTTTATTTTGGCAGTTACCTGTATATACTGTATTCAGACTGAGGAACATAGGTAATATGGGAATGAAAGACTTACCCTGGGACTCTTTGGTACAGTGTCAAATCTGTTTTCATCGGTGTTGAGCACACTTTTTTCTTTACCCTGGTTCTCCTGACTCTCCTAGGACAGTTTAGGGGATAACATCATTGCACAACAGCTCTTTGAATTCAGTTTACACTTTCATTTACAGTGACGAGACCAGCCATGGCAGCCAAGAGAGCATGCGTAGAACACTAAGGGAAATAGAGTCAAGCACAATGTGATAAGGGAACAAAATATCAGATGCAGATTCATTCACAAAGCCAGGCAAGAACACTGCACAGTGTGAATGATTAGTCCGTAATCTCAAAGTGGAAGGGAACTGGAAATCAAGAGAAAATATTTTCCAACACCAAGAGACACCGTACATCTTTTATATGAGACATCAGTCAATTCTTTGAAAAGCAGAGATAACATTTTCATGAGAAGAAAACATAAGAAACACCAAACCTCCGCCCCCCAGGCCATTCCAGCAGCAATAGCAAAACACAGCACTGAGTGGCAGTCAGACCAGTATTCAGAAGCACATTCAATCACAAGCAAGCTCTAGATCCAAGCTTAGACCAGATTCAGAGGCTGATGAAGCTGAAAGCACAGACAGTCAGGCCCCAGATCAAATTAGTGTTAGAGGCCTAGATAAGCATTGAATTAAAAATCCAACCTTATTTACATAAGTATTCAGACCTTTTGCTATGACAATCGAAATTGAGCTCAGGTGCATCCCGTTTCAATTCAACATCCTTGAGATGTTTCTACAACTTGATTGGAGTCCACCTGTGGTACATTCAATTGATTGGACAATATTTGGAAAGGCACACACCTGTCTACAGTTGACAGTGCATGTCAGAGCAAAAACCAAGCCATGAGGTCGAAGGAATTGTCCGTAGAGCTCTGAGACAGGGTTGTGTCGAGGCACAGATCTGGGGAAGTGTACCAGAACATTTCTGCAGCATTGAAAGTCCCCAATAACCCAGGGGCCTCCATCATTCTTAAATGGAAGAAGTTCGGAACCACCAAGACTCTTCCTAGAGCTGTCCGCCTGGCCAAACTATGCAATCGGGAGAGAAGAGCCTTGGTCTAGCCTTGGTCTAGGTTAGACTACTGCAATGCTCTACTTTCCGGCTACCCGGATAAAGCACTAAATAAACTTCAGTTAGTGCTAAATACGTCTGCTAGAATCCTGAATAGAACCAATTTTTTTTATCATATTACTCCAGTGCTAGCCTCCCTACACTGGCTTCCTGTTAAGGCACGGGCTGATTTCAAGGTTTTACTGCTAACCTACAAAGCATTACATGGGCTTGCTCCTACCTATCTATCTGATTTGGTCCTGCCGTACATACCTACACGTACACTACGGTCACAAGACGCAGGCCTCCTAATTGTCCCTAGAATTTCTAAGCAAACAGCTGGAGGCAGGGCTTTCTCCTATAGAGCTCCATTTTTATGGAATGGTCTGCCTACCCATGTGAGAGACGCAGACTCGGTATCAACCTTTAAGTCTTTACTGAAGACTCATCTCTTCAGTGGGTCATATGATTGAGTGTAGTCTGGCCCAGGAGTGTGAAGGTGAACGGAAAGGCTCTGGAGCAACGAACCGCCCTTGCTGTCTCTGCCAGGCCGGTTCCCCTCTTTCCACTGGGATTCTCTGCCTCTAACCCTATTACAGGGGCCGAGTCACTGGTTTATTGGTGCTCTTCCATACCATCCCTAGGAGGGGTGCGTCACTTGAGTGGGTTGAGTCACTGATGTGATCTTCCTGTCTGGGTTGGCGCCCCCCTTGGGTTGTGCCGTGGCGGAGATCTTTGTGGGCTATACTCAGCCTTGTCTCAGGATGGTAAGTTGGTGGTTGAAAATATCCCTCTAGTGGTGTTGGGGCTGTGCTTTGGCAAAGTGGGTGGGGTTATATCCTTCCTGTTTGGCCCTGTCCGGGGGTATCATCGGATGGGGCCACAGTGTCTCCTGACCCCTCCTGTCTCAGGCTCCAGTATTTATGCTGCAGTAGTTTATGTGTCGGGGGGCTAGGGTCAGTTTGTTATATCTGGAGTACTTCTCCTGTCTTATCCGGTGTCCTGTGTGAATTTAAGTATGCTCTCTAAGTATTCTATCTTTCTCGCTCTCTTTCTTTCTCTCTCTCGGAGGACCTGAGCCCTAGGACCATGCCTCAGGACTACCTGGCATGATGACTCCTTGCTGTCCTCAGTCCACCTGGCCGTGCTGCTGCTCCAGTTTAAACTGTTCTGCCTGTGATTATTATTATTTGCTGGTCATGTATGAACATTTGAACATCTTGGCCATGTTCTGTTATAATCTCCACCCGGCACAGACAGAAGAGGACTGGCCAACCCTCATAGCCTGGTTCCTCTCTAGGTTTTTTCCTAGGTTTTGGCCTTTCTTGGGAGTTTTTCCTAGCCTCCGTGCTTCTACACCTGCATTGCTTGCTGTTTGGGGTTTTAGGCTGGGTTTCTCACAGCACTTTGAGATATCAGCTGATGTACGAAGGGCTATATAAATACATTTGATTTGATTTGATTTTGGTCAGGGAGGTGACCAAAAACCCGATGGTCACTCTGATAGAGCTCCAGAATTCTTCTTTGGAGATGGGAGAATCTTCCAGAAGGACAACCATCTCTATATCACTCAACAAATCAGGCCTTTATGGTAGAGTGGCCAGACGGAAGCCACTCCTCAGTACCCAAGAAGACTTGAGGTTGTAATCACTGCCAAAGATGCTTCAACAAAGAACTGAGTAAATGGTCTGAATACTTATGTAAATGTGATATTTCAGTTCAGAATTTTTTTTATACATTTGCTAAAATAAAAAACACAATGTTTTTGCTTTGTGATTATGGGGAATTGTGTGTAGATTGATGAGGAAAAATAACAATTGACTCAATTTTAGAATAAGGCTGTAGCGTAATCAAGAGGTCTGAATACTTTCCGAATGCACTATATAAGCAATGAGCGCAGGCCTCAGGTCAGACCATAAGCACACCACACACAGGGGGTTAGTAATAAGGCATCTGTTACCTTAGGGACTTTGGGTGAAAGGGAGAGCTCTGGTTCTATCTGTCTGACTTGTGATGCAGTGCTTGTGAGGTCTACAACACACTTTGTGCCTACATCTCTAAGAGTGCACTTCTGAAACACCTGAGGAGGTTAAAGTGCACTGATTAGATCACAGATTCCAGATTGCATGACAAGGGCTCTGTACAACAAATGCTGAGTTAAATATCACACTATCTGATGTATTTGGCTATTCTTGTTCACACAGACATTCCTCCATTGAACAACAGAAGGTGACATTCATGTAAAGTGTTGGTCCCATGTTTCATGAGCTGAAATGAAAGATCCCAGGAATTTTTCATATGCACGAAAAGCTCATTTATCTAAAATGTTGTGCTCAAATTAGTTTACATCCTTGTTAGTGAGCATTTCTCCTTCGCTAAAATAATCCATCTACCTGACAGGTGTGGCATGTCAAGAAGCTGATTAAACAGAATGATCATTACACAAGTGCACCTTGTGCTGAGGACAATAAAAGGCCAATTTTAAACATGTAGTTTTGTCACACAACACAATGCCACAGATGTCTCAAGTCTTGAGGGAGTGTGCATTTGACATGAATTTAGTGTTAATTTATCTACTATAAGCCGCCTCCAACGTCGTTTTAGAAAATGTGGCTGTACGTCCAACCGGCCTCACAACCGCAGACCACGTGTAACCACGCCAGCCCAGGACTTCCACATCAAGGCTTCTACACCTGCGGGATTGTCGCTAACCCAGACAGCTGATGAAACTGTGGGTTTGCACAACCAAAGACTTTCTGCACAAACTGTCAGAAACCGGCTCAGGGAAGCTTATCTGTGTGCTCGTCATCCTCACCAGGGTTTTGATCTGACTGCAGTTTGGCGTCGTAACCAACTTCAGTGGGCAAATGCTCACCTTCGATGGCCATTAGCATGCTGAAGAAGTGTGCTCTTTATGGATGAATTGCGGTTTCAACTGTACCGGGCAGATGGCAGACGTATGGCGTCATGTGGGCGAGCGGTTTGCTGATATCAACATTGTGAACAGTGTCCCATGGTGGTGTTATGGCATGGGCAGTCCTAAGCTACGGACCACGAACACAATTGCATTTTATCGATGGCAAATTGAATGCACAGAGATACTGTGAAGAGATCCTGAGGCCCATTGTCATGCCATCCCGCTGTCATCATCTCATGTTTCAGCATGATAATGCACGGCCCCATGTGGAAAGGATCTGTACACAATTTTTGGAAGCTGAAAATGTCCCAGATCTTCCATGGCCCCAATACTCACCAGACATGTCACCCATTGAGCATGTTTGGGATGTTCTGGATCGACATGTACGACAGCGTGTTCCAGTTCCCACCAATATCCAGCAACTACGCACAGGGATCGAAGAGCAGTGGGACAACATTCCACAGGCCGGCCTCCCGGATGGAGCAGTGGTTAAGGGCGCTGTACTGCAGTGCCAGCTGTGCCATCAGAGTCCCTGGGTTCGCGCCCAGGCTCTGCCGCGACCGGGAGGTCCGTGGGACGAAGCACAATTGGCCTAGCGTCATTCGGGTTAGGGAGGGCTTGGTCGGTAGGGATGTCCTTGTCTCATCGCGCACCAGCGACTCCTGTGGCGGGCCGGGCGCAGTGCGCGCTAACCAAGGTTGCCGACACATTGGTGCGGCTGGCTTCCGGGTTGGATGCGCGCTGTGTTAAGAAGCAGTGCGGCTGGTTGGGTTGTGTATCGGAGGACGCATGACTTTCAACCTTCGTCTCTCCCGAGCCCGTACGGGAGTTGTAGCGATAAGACAAGATAGTAGCTACTACAACAATTGGATACCACTAAATTGGGGAGAAAAAAGGGGTACACATTTTTTTTTTAAATAAAAAAAAAACAAACATTCCACAGGCCACAATCAACAGCCTGATCAACTTCATGCAAAGGAGATGTGTCGCTCTGCATGAAGTATCTGTGAGCAACAGATACAGATCTGTATTCCCGGTCATGTGAAATCCATAGGTCAGGGCCTAATGAATTTATTTAAATTGACTCAGTACCTTATATGAACTGTAACTGGGGCGGCGGGTAGCCTAGTGGTTAAGAGCGTTGGGCCAGTAACCGAAAAGTTGCTAGATCGAATTCCTGAACTGACAAAGAAAAAATCTGTCATTCTGCCCCTGAACAAAGCAGTTAACCCACTGTCCCTAGGCCGTCATTGTGAATAAGAATTGGTTCTAGACTGGCTTGCCTAGTTAAATAAAGGATAAAGAAATATAGAAGGAAAGATTGCAACATGCAAATTGTTGCATTTCTATTTTTGTTCAGTGTAGTAATGCATGTACACTAGTGTTAATGTTTATGTTAAAAATATCCAAAATGGACAAATGCTTTGTACATACACTATATAGACAAAAGTATGTGGATAACCCTTCAAATTAGTAGATTGTACGACAGCGTCTGCTATTTCAGCCACACCCATATCTGACAAGTGTATGAAATCCATAGACAAACATTGTCAGTAGAATGGCCCGTACTGAAGAGCTCAGTGACTTTAAACATGGAATCGTCATGGAATCGTCATAGGATGCCACCTTTCCAACAAGTCAGTTTGTTAAATTTCTGCCCTGCTAGAGCTGCCCCAGTCAACTGTAAGTGCTGTTATTATGAAGTGGGAACATCTAGGAGCAACAATGGCTCAGCCCGAAAAGTGGTAGGCCACACAAGCTCACAGAATGGGACCGTGCTGAAATGTGTAGTGCATAAAAATTGTATGTCCTCGGTTGCAACACTCACTACAGAGTTCCAAACTACCTCTGGAAGCAACGTCAGCACAATAACTATTTGTCAGGAGGTTCATGAAATGGGTTTCCTTGGCCGGGCAGCCTAAGATCACCATGCGCAATACCAAGCGTCGGCTGGAGTGGTGTAAAGCTCGCCGCCATTGGACTCTGGAGCAGTGGAAATGCGTTCTCTGGAGTGATGAATCACGCTCACCATCTGGCAGTCCAACAGACAAATCTGGGTGTGGCGGATGCCAGGAGAACGCTACCCGTCCAAATGCATAGTGCCAACTGTAAAGTTGGGTGGAAGAGGAATAATGGTCTGGGGCTATTTTTCATGGTTCCGGCTAGGCCCCTTAGTTCCAGTGAAGGGAAATCTTAACACTACAGCATACAATAACATTCTAGACGATGCTGTGCTTCCAACTTTTTGGCAACAGTTTGGGGAAGGCCCTTTCCTGTTTCAGCATGACAATGCCCCTTTGTTGAGATCGGTGTGGAAGAGCTTGACTGGCTTGAAGAGAGCCCTGACCTTAAGCCCATCGGACACCTTTGGGATGAATTGGAACGCTGACTGCGAGCCAAACCTAAATGCCCAACATCAATGCCCGACCTCCCCAATGCTCTTGTGGCTGAATGGAAGCAAGTCCCAGAATGGAAGCAAGTCCCTGCAGCAATGTTCCAACATCTACTGGAAAGCCTTCCCAGAAGAGTGGAGGCTGTTATAGCAGCAAAGGAGGGACCAACTCCATATTAATGCCCATGAATTTGGAATTAGATATTCGACGAGCAGGTGTCCACATACTTTTGGTCATGTAGTGTATTTGTGGTATGTACAGTTGAAGTCGGAAGTTTACATACACTTAGGTTGGAGTCATTAAAACTAGTTTCAAACACTCCACACATTTCTTGTTAACAAACTATAGTTTTGGCAAGTCGGTTAGGACATCTACTTTGTGCATGACACAAGTCATTTTTCCAACAATTGTTTACAGACAGATTATTTCATTTATAACTCACTGTATCACAATTCCAGTGGGTCAGAAGTTTAATACACTAAGTTGACTGTGCCTTTAAATAGCTTGGAAAATTCCCAAAAATGATGTCATGGCTTTAGAAGCTTCTGATAGGCTAATTTACATAATTTGAGTCAATTGGAGGTGTACCTGTGGATGTATTTCAAGGCCTACCTTCAAACTCAGTGCCTTTTTGCTTGACATCATGGGAAAATCAAAAGAAATCAGCCAAGACCTCAGAAAAAAATGGTAGACCTCCACAAGATTGATTCATCCTTGGGAGCAATTTCCAAATGCCTGAAGGTACCACGTTCATCTGTACAAACAATAGTACGGAGGTATAAACCACATTGGACCACGCAGCCATCTTACCGCTCAGGAAGGATGTAATGTACTTTGGTGCGAAAAGTGCAAATCAATCCCAAAACAACAACAAAGGACCTTGTTAAGATGCTGGAGGAAACAGGTACAAAAGTATCTATATCCATAGTAAAAGAAGTCCTATATCAACATAACCTGAAAGGCCGCTCAGCGAGGAAGAAGCCACTGCTCCAAAACTGCCATAAAAAAGCCAGGTTACCGTTTCCAACTGCACATGGGGACAAAGATTGTACTTTTTGGAAAAATATAATCTGGTCTGATGAAACAAAAATAGAACTGTTTGGCCATAATGACCATTGTTATGTTTGGAGGAAATAGGGGGAGGCTTGCAAGCCAAAGAACACCATCCCAACTGTGAAGCACGGGGCGGGGGTGGCAGCATCATGTTGTGGGGGTGCTTTGCTGCAGGAGGGACTGGTGCACTTCACAAAACAGATGGCATCATGAGGCAGGGAAATTCTGTGGATGTATTGAAGCAACATCTCAAGACATCAGTCAGGAAGTTAAAGCTTGGTCGCAAATTGCTCTTTCAAATGGACAATGACCCCGAGCATACTTCCAAAGTTGTGGCAAAATGGCTTAAGGACAACAAAGTCAATGTATTGGAGTGGCCATCACAAAGCCCTGACCTCAATCCTATAGACAATTTGTGGGCAGAACTGAAAAAGCGTGTGCGAGTAAGGAGGCCTGCCAACCTGACTCAGTTACATCAGCTCTGTCTGGAGGAATGGGCCAAAATTCACCCAACTTATTGTGGGAAGCTTGTGGAAGGCTACCCGAAACGTTTGATCAAGGTTAAACAAATTAAAGGCAATGCTACCAAATACTAATTGAGTATATAAACTTCTGGCCCACTGAGAATGTGAAGAAAGAAATAAAAGCTGAAATAAATAATTTTCTCTACTATTATTCCGACATTTCACATTCGTAAAATAAAGTGGTGATCCTCACTGACCTAAGACCGGGAATTTTTACTAGGATTAAATGTCATGAAATGTCACTCTGTATCTGACAGAGTGTTTATTTACCTGTAGTTCCTTCATGAATGTATCCTCCTCCTCATCCTCTTCTTCATCCTCCTCTTCCTCTGGCTCAGCTGAGGCTGTGATAACAGATGTGGTTTGGGGCTTGGGCTTGACCTCTGGGGGCTGTCTGGTGGGTTTGGGACTGGGTTGAAGGAATACCGCCTCTTCATCGTCCTGAAGGGGATAGTAAAACACTTGAAAACTGTCTTGAATAAATTGACACTCTATCCCCCACTAGGTCATATGTGCATAGTCTGCATACTAAAGATTCCGAATAATTTTGCACGCCCAAATGTTCAGTTTTTGATTTGTTAAAAAAGTTTGAAATATCCAATAAATGTCGTTCCACTTCATGATTGTGTCCCACTTGTTGTTGATTCTTCACAAAAAAATACAGTTTTATATCTTTATGTTTAAAGATGGAAATGTGGCAAAAGGTCGCAAAGTTCAAGGGGGCCGAATACTTTCGCAAGGCACTGTATATGAATGTTGGGTCACATGTTGAATGTTTATTTCTAGACACTGAGGTTATCCTTTTGAAGACAAATGTCTTGGAATGCTGATTGACTAGGGAAACTGCCAAACAAATTAGTCACACACCCGTGTGGTGGCAGCTTCGTTCCTGGTAGTAAAGACGACTTCTCCAGACCTCCCTGTGGTCAGCCCTGGGCTTGATGGTGAGGTGAAGAACCTCCGTGGTGGGGGCGGTGGAGGGGACTTCCCTGCTTTCTCTGGGCTGTTCCTCATCTCTCTCTCCACACTGGGCCTGCGAGGCTTCTCAACCATAGGCCTGTGTGGTCGCTCAGGGCTGCCCTGAATAGTCATCTCAGAAGCCACATTAGCTGGCTGAGTGGGTTCTGTCAGACGACGACACACAGACACAGACAAAAGTACACTGTATAGAATGTACTGTACTTTACAAAACAGAAAATAATATTAATATATCTTCGCATTTAGTCAAGATACTAATCCTAAACTGAACCCAAATAAAACAGAACACATGTCCTTCCATAGTTTCCAACATTTTAATGGATCTATTAACTTCCAAAGTTTCTTACCTGGAAGAGATGCCTCAGTAGGTTCAGGAACATCCATCTTGTCTAGCAGTGGAGTGTTGAGGGGCATCTTTGGTTCTGGGAGGGTCTGGGGGAGAGATGGCTGGTCTGGAGCTAGGGGTGGATTGGGAGACTGAGACTCACTCCTCCCCGTCTCGGTCAACTCTAAGTCAGGGATGGCCATCATTAGGCTGGCCTGGGCCTCCTGGAGAATCTGATCAAACTGACTCCCAGCAGAGGTTGCTGATCTCTGTGGTGGCCTCCCCTCCTCCAGGTCCCCCTCTCTCTCTGCAGCCTATGTGGTGGGAGAGAGAGGCCCAGACATCTCAACTCATACCAATCTGAAATTTAGACGCACTTTGCTGAGATTACTTTCTGAGAGAACTGGCAGAAGCCTATGATTAATCAGTTATACTATGCTCTATGATTATATTACACAGTAAGTAACAGACCACTGTGGTTTATAGACACTCTCCAGTTCAACCTAAGACACATTGTCTCATTAAAGTCAATTAGATAATTGCTGAGAATATATATCAGACGGATGACTACCTCAATGTCCATTACTTTGCTTTTGATGCTGCCCCTGTTGGTTTGGTTCTCCGCTGAGCCAGGTGGTTGTGTGGTGGTCTCAGTGCTGCTAGCCGTGGGGGCCGGTCCATCTCCGCACCAGGTGATCATTCTCTTCTGCAGGGCCGGGCTGTTCTCCCGGCTGCGGGGACTGACCTTGGCCACGGTGGGGGAGTCTCGGCCATGGGTGGGGGTCAGCGGGGGGCTGGGGTGGTGGTGGTGCGGCAGGGCCACTGAGTGCTG
Organism: Oncorhynchus mykiss; assembly: GCF_057628025.1. Taxonomy (NCBI): domain Eukaryota; kingdom Metazoa; phylum Chordata; class Actinopteri; order Salmoniformes; family Salmonidae; genus Oncorhynchus; species Oncorhynchus mykiss. Next base: position 20,506,095 of record NC_143049.1, read on the forward strand.
ACACGGTTGCATATCGACGGGAGAGCTCTTTACACGGTGGATGACGACAGGAGACGTGGGGGCCATGTCTGGCCTGACTGCGGGGTTCTGGCCCTGGAGCTGGGGTAGGGGCGGTCTGACAGAGGACCTGGGCTGGGGATTGGGGGACTCCACGGTGGGGCGATTCCTCAGTGGGGGATCGGACTGGGCAATGGCAGGCTCTACAGCCCCCTCTATGAATGCTTTGGCTGCTCCAGGCTCGGGATCGTGAGGATGATTCTCTGTGACACATCTGAAGGGAACGCAACATGACTTTATTCGACTACTCAGATCATCAATCATCCTCTTACATGTTATGGAGGATATACAGGGGCAGCATGTACCTTCTGAGACCGCTGAGAGCTTCTGTCAAGGCTTTAACCCTCTTAAGCATGCTGTCCATCTTGTGAGGCTCCTCCTTCAGAAAGTGCAGTGCCTCTACCTCCCCACGCAGAACCCTCCGCATCTTCCCCTGGAGGCTAGGAAACTCACCTGACGAAGGGAGGGAGGGAGAGGGGGAGGAGGTAGTTGGGCCATCAATCCAAATGTTGTCACACATTCAAAGAGGCATCAGCTAACCCTTACCTTAAAACATGACATAACTGGCTGTGAATAACTATTGGATTTGATTAATGCTGCTACTGTGGCTGTGGAATAACTTCTGCTATTGGTAACTCTGCTTGCACAACATTGCTTGCACAACATCTTCTACCTGTGGTCAGTGATGTGCTAACCTCTAGCTGCAGCCCCAGACAGTGCTCACCTTTAAGCCCAGCCAAGACCTCTCCCACCCTCCTGAGGTTGACAGCTCCCTCCTCCACATCCCTGAGGGTGACTGACAGCTGACCTGGGCAAGAGGACAAGTCTCTTCTCAGACAGTCTACGTACTCCTCCAGCTCCCTGAGAGACATAGGTTAGGTTACACATCTGGCCATTACATTACAGTAAAAACAATTGTCATGCTTGGAATGACAAGGAAAGACATTGGAGATTGGCCTGGCCCTATGCTGTGATTGTGTTCACTGCGCAACAAATAAATTGTTCAGTTTTTCACTTCTCATAGCCTCCGTAGTTTTTGCATGGTGATTTCTCCTAATATAATAACCAGCAATAGACAAGATGGCAGAAAACATTGAGTTCATGACATGCAATTGATTTCAAACTTTTGCAGTATAATGTTATAGATAAGATCATGTTTAAAAACCTAAGCTTCCCATTACCCTTCGATACAGTTTTAAGCTAGCCCTGATGTTATGGCAGGAGGGAAGTTCAAACATAAAGATACAGTGTTGCTGACAGAGTAGAAACCTGTTTGACATGCTCAGTCAGAAGCTGTTTGTTGACTACAGTCTGACAATCTCTGTGTCAGCTGCTGCAATCAAAATACTCAAAACAGGTGTTTAACAACCAGATGCAGAACAATGACCATGACTAATGTAAACTTATTTTAGTCAATTAAATTCCTGCTGAAATGAATGGTCAAATGTAAAATGACCATAACGGTTGGATTCTTCTGAAGCAACAATGCTTCATCCAAAGTCACACAGCAAGTACATGCATGTCTGGACCTAAACGGGACTCACTATCCAAAATAACTACGGTAAGCGTGAGAAAGTGTGACAAATAGCTGTTTCCCAATATCTGTTTTCCCATCCAAACAGTGCTCTCAATATTACATAACAGCTACATACAGTATATGATAACAGTTGTTCAACAGGTTTTTTCTAACGCCCCCCGTGAGCCTATCTCTAACATTAATTTAGTCCAATGAGCTGACATTAACTCCATTATTTATCTCTCCTATCACAGTCTGTAACACAGTCCCCCCTGATCACAAGGGAAACAGCCTCACTTGCATATTTAAACATTGTGCAACATTATTAGACATTTTTGGCAGAACACCAATGACTCATTCCATAGCTGGGATACTGTATGTACCACATTCCGGGCCAGAGGAGGCTGGTGGGAGGAGCTATAGGAGGATGACTCATTTTTGCATAACATTTGTTATATCACTGGAAACCGATTGCATAACCACAGTTGATTTATTAATCCCACTTTAGCTGAAACTAATTGCGTAATTATATTACTTCACATTTCAACATGAGATAACGCAGTTAGTTCACAATGTTAGTTTCAGCAGCTGCAGTTTTGCCACATAAAAAAAAACAAATATGGCATCTGGAGCAGATGACTATCGTCTGATTACTGTTTATTGTTCCAATTGTGAATGTTGAAAGGCTACCATAGCACATCAAATTAGAATTCTGATCCAATGCTTTAAAATCATCATATTTAAGTATGCAAGGTAGCATTTGGTTGGACGGTGTATACCATGTGTATCCTGTACATACGACTAATAACACTTGAAACTCGAACTTGGAAACTAAGATCATATTATTTACTCTTTTTTGACTAGCACCAAAGAGTATGCAAAAGTAAGATAGGCAAAATAAAGTCAATGCCCTCATTAAATGTCTATCCTGTCAATCAGTTTGTGGGGCTCTACAATACTTCCAAACCCTTACCTGAGCTGGGCTAGTACTCTCTCCTCCATGGCCAGGTACTTGTGTCTCTCCTCATCCACTGTGGTCCTCTGTCTCTGGGCAGGCTCTGTCTCATGCTGCTGTCTTTGTAAGGTCTCAGACATAACCCCAGTCAGCTCCTGCTCCGCTCTCTTCAGCATCACCCTCACACTGTCTTGGTTCTGCATCTGTGGATGGATCATCACACCCACTGGTCTCAGGACTCTCAGTGGTATTACAAACAGTATATCTAATGACTTATATACAGCTATTTGATGGACGAATGTGATGAATGTAATGGCTGAACTTGTTTTTGGAGGACGACATAAAAACCTAATTAAGATGTACTGTATATATGCAGATTTGGATGATCGTGATGTGTGGCTTGAGTACCCAAATCTGTTGATCACATACAAAAATACACCTCATAAAAATATGCACATGTACAGGTAACTGACAAAATAATGGAAACACTTGAATAAACAAGGGATAGAACGTCTATTCAAAGCAGGTTCTTCCAAACAGGTGTGGTTCCTGAGTTAATTAAGCAATTAATATCCTATCGTGCTCAGGGTCATGTATAAAAATGCTGGGCAGGCCATTATTTTGGCTACCATGGCTATGCCCCCATACAATGACAAGGACTTCATCCACAGGGCACGAGTGGTCACTGAATGGTTTGATGAACATGAAAACGATGTTAACCATATGCCATCGCCGTCTCAGTCACCAGATCTCAACCCAATTGAACACTTATAGGAGATTCTGGACTGGCGCCTGAGACAGCGTTTTCAACCACCATCAAAAAAACACCAAATGATGGTGGAATAATGGAGTCACATCCCTCCAATAGAGTTCCAGATACTTGTAGAATCTATGCTAAGGTGCATTGAAGCTGTTCTGTCACTTCATCAAGGCACTTTATTTTGGAGTTCCCTTTATTTTGGCAGAGTTTCCTGTACATTGTATCTATGCAGATAACGGATTAATGTAATGTGCAGGTGGCTTGACTACCTGTAGCTGTCTGAGATGGTGCAGCTGCTGTCGCAGATCAGTGACGTTCCTCCTGACAGTGGTCAGTGTGACCTGCAGGGCGGGGTCAGGGGGATGGGCCTGAGAGACTAGAGCACTGGCGGCGTCTGCCAGGAGGGCAGGGCTTCTGGCTGCAGGAACTGGTGACACTCCTACATATCAGATCAGTTAGACACAACTCTATGAGTAACTGTAATGTGGGATTAAAATAGGGAAGGTACAAAATAACTTTCATTAACCATGTATGGAACAAAAAAAAAAACGAATACAACACTGACTTTGTAACACTAATATAGTTGTGTAATAACAGTTACCTGCACTGTTGTTTGCATGGAAAGGAGAAGCAGTCCTCCCATCTCTCTCAGCTGGCCCAATAAAAAGTGCATGCTGAACAAGGCCAGCAAGACTGGCGATCTGTTGTTCCATGGCCTTCATTCGCTCACTGCCAAAAAACAATACATGTTTGGCCCAAAACAATACGGTGCTACCTACGTAGTTCCCAATACTGTGCTATGTAATTATTATTATTTTTTAAATATTTATTTAACCTTTATTCAACTAGGCAACTACGTAGTTCACAATACTGTGCTATGTAATTATTATAATGTTCTTATTTTTTATTTAACCTTTATTCAACTAGGCAAATCAGTTAAGAACAAATTAGTATTTACAATGATGGCCTAGGGACAGTGGGTTAACTGCCTTTTTCAGGGGCAGAACAACAGATTTTTACCATGTCAGCTCTGGGATTAGAGCCAGCAACCTTTCGGTTACTGGTCCAACGCTCTAACCACTTGGCTAACTGCCCCCCCAAACAATACATTGTTAACAATACAGCGCTATTTACTTCACAATACAGTGCTATGTAGTTCATAATACTGTGTTGTGTCGTTAGTTCACAATACAGTGCTATGTAGTTCATAATACTGTGTTGTGTAGTTAGTTCACAATACAGTGCTATGTAGTTCATAATACTGTGTTGTGTCGTTAGTTCACAATACAGTGCTATGTAGTTCATAATACTGTGTTGTGTCGTTAGTTCACAATACAGTGCTATGTAGTTCATAATACTGTGTTGTGTCGTTAGTTCACAATACAGTGCTATGTAGTTCATAATACTGTGTTGTGTCGTTAGTTCACAATACAGTGCTATGTAGTTCATAATACTGTGTTGTGTCGTTAGTTCACAATACAGTGCTATGTAGTTCATAATACTGTGTTGTGTCGTTAGTTCACAATACAGTGCTATGTAGTTCATAATACTGTGCTATGTAGTTCATAATACTGTGTTGTGTCGTTAGTTCACAATACTGTGCTATGTAGTTCATAATACTGTGCTTAGTAGTTCACAATACAGCGCTATGTAGTTCATAATACTGTGCTATGTAGTTCACAATACTGTGTTGTGTCGTTAGTTCACAATACTGTGCTATGTAGTTCATAATACTGTGCTATGTAGTTCATAATACTGTGTTGTGTCGTTAGTTCACAATACTGTGCTATGTAGTTCATAATACTGTGCTATGTAGTTCACAATACAGCGCTATGTAGTTCATAATAATGTGCTATGTAGTTCATAATACTGTGCTATGTAGTTCACAATACAGCGCTATGTAGTTCATAATACTGTGCTATGTAGTTCATAATACTGTGCTAGTGTATAACAATATTGTGTTATGTAGTACTGTGCTATGTGCTATGTTCATAAAACCCCAAGTTCAAGTGGTAGTTTGCCTCAGACTGCCCAGCCCTTCTCTCTGTTTTTTGTCTCACCTGGTCTGAGGGTCATTGGGGGTGAGGTGACCCTGGGACAATTTGTCGCCATGGTGCCCTGGGGGGAACTCCAGGAACACAGGAGAGGACACAGAGGACACACCACCCCTGGTCCTGTTCACCACCTCCACAGTATTACTATTACTCTCCCTCCGCAGGGACCGGCGAATAGGAGACCCTCTCTCCGGGGCCACAGGGCCATGGTTGTCAATCATCCTGACCTCATTCACTCTGTGAGGGGAAGGTGGTGGGGTTTTGGTGCCGAACGGCGGTAGTCCCTGGTTTTCACCATACCTCCGGCACTTCTGCCTGTAGAGGGAGTGCTGCTGCTCTGGGTTCTCTGAATAGGAGGCTGTGGACTTGCCCGAAGCCCAGAGGAGGCCACCACCCATGTCGACCACGTCCCCCGTGTGGCTGCCCCCCTGTGAGGAGGCGATACTCAGCCGGCCCTCCTGGACAGCGTAGGGGTCAGTGACGTTGACATACAACCCGTCGGCACGCACCAGCGCCATACTCTTACTGCTCAGGTCCTCATCAGGTTTGACATCTCTTCTCTCCAGGATGGCGCTGGGGCAGGGGGTGACAGACCTGCTGGGTGGCCCGCTGGACATGCTGGCCCTGGGGAGGGTGGCACTGCCTGGCACCCCTCCCCCAGCCTGGTGACCATAGGGGATCCTGGAGGGGGAGGAGGGCATGGAGCGGGCCATGGGGGGAGACATAGACCCCTGAATGGCGTGGACAGGAATGCGGGTGGATTGTAAAGTGTGGACAGGGCTATGACTTCCATACAGTATCTCTCTTGGTATCTGTAGACAGGAGGAAATTCAGAGAACATATCATCTTAAAGTCAATGGAAAGAGACTAGAAAAGCCTGCTAATACAAAACTTGATGAGCTATGCAGAGAGATTCTCAATCATTAGGTTAGCGGTATGTCTGTGTCCTCAACAATTAATCTATAAAAAACATCTTCTGTTGTCCCTCCCTGACTGTCATACATGTCAAAATATTACCTTCAAAATGACAAATCGCAGACAGAACGAGTATCTGTTCTGACAAAGGCCATATACAGAGTGAGAGAGAAACAGAGAGGAAAATCACATCCACAAAGGTTGAATGGTACCATAGCTAAACAACACTGTCATGCCTCGCCATGTACAGAGCAGACACAGAGTGTTTGTTGTGTTCACTATGAGTGCAGGACAAGATCAATATGCAGTATGAGGAACTCCTAACATGACCGTTGCATTGACATATAATTCTCCCTGATCTGCCTCTTTGTCTGTACTCACTTCCGAACCTTTTCACAACAACATTCCAAAAAGATTGTTTACATCATCATACTGTCAAATAAAATGGACTCGTTTCCGTGAAACAGTCAATTAATGTTGATGTTTAAACATACAGCACGGCTTTACGATGACCTTTTTTACAAGGAGCAAGTGTGTGCCAAAGTTGAAAAATGTAAGAGCACACAGTAATCTTTGTAGTAATGGTGCAAGCATGGCAATCATGAATCTGCGCTCAGTGTATTCTCCATGGCACTCACGGGCTGCGGTACAGTGAAGTAATCATTGTAACAATTATCATCTGGGTGATTTTTAAATGGTTGCACTGTAGAGCCCTCTGCAGCTAATCTTTTATTTTTTTACCTCCAATTTCATGGTATCCAATTGTTAGTAGTTACTGTCTTGTCTCATCGGTACAACTCCCGTACGGGCTCAGGAGAGACGAAGGTCGAGAGCCATACTTCCTCCGAAACACAACCCAACCAAGCTGCACTGCTTCTTAACACAGCGTGCATCCAACCCGGAAGCCAGCCACACCAACCTAGCGACCTGGTCAGCGTGCACTGCGCCCGGCCCACCACAGGAGTCACTAGTGCGCAATGAGACAATGATATCCCTACCGGCCAAACCCTCCCTAACCCAGACGACGCTAGGCCAATTGTGCGTCGCCCCATGGACCTCCCAGCCGCGGCCGACTGCAACAGAGTCTGGGCTAGAACCCAGAATCTCTGGTGGCACAGCTAGCACTGCAGTGCCTTAGACCACTGTGCCACCCGGGAGTACTTACTGCAGATAATCTAAGCAAATGTAGGCTAATAATTGAGGAATCATTTTTTTTTGTACACTCTTAGAAAAAAGGGTTTCAAAAGGGTTCTTCGGTAGATACCTTTTTGGTTCCAGGTAGAACTCTTTTAGGTTGTATGTATATAGAACCCTCTGTGGAAAGGATTAAACCTGGAACCAAAAATGGTTCTTCAAAGGGTTCTCATATGGGGACAGCCGAAAAAACCCTTTTAGGTTCTATATAGCACCTTTTTTAAAGAGTGTACATACACTTCAGATCACGTACTGTAGCAAATCTAAGCAAAAGTACAGTAGCCTGATAGTTGACTGTAGTCTCAAGAATATACTTCTTATAGTACTCACACTCTTCTTAGTCCTCGTGCTACATGCTTTACCTTCAGCAGTTCAGCAGATTTGAACAGTGATAAGAGAGTTCTACAATGGTTGCATGATGCAAGAGAGGTGTGGGCTAACTTGGCTCTCTGCTATTTCATAGGGATTGTTTATTCCCCCTTCATAAGGCGGCGTGTCATAGCAGATACAACTGCAATTTGAATATTCCAGTATTAACCCTAGAGTCAAAGAGGTGACCTCATTTACAACGACCGCAAATAAAGTGAAATAGAGTATTAAACCGATTGTATTTTTATGCAAATAAGAGAGCAGCTCATTCATACACAACAAGCCATCTGCTATGTTTGCTATAGTTATAGTATTTTGTGCATAATTCTAGCAGAATTATCTTCATGACCTTTTGAGCTTAACATTGATACCACAATATTTCCACAACAAAGCACACATACATAGACAATTAACATACACTCTTATAAAAAAAAAAGGGTTCCAAAAGGGTTCCGCGGTTGTCCCCATAGGAGAACCCTGTTTGGTTCCAGGTAGAACTCTTTTGGGTTCCATGTAGAGGGTTCTACCTGGAACTAAAAAAGGGTTCTTCTAATGGTTCTCCTACGGGGACAGCTGAAAAACCCTGTAGGCCTGCTACAATGGAAATATTTTCTTGTTTCCCCCCATTAACCTTTGCTCATCCTGTGATAAAACAACAACAATATTTTTAGAGCAAGGCATTATCAATGTTATCTGCTCAGAAATACCCCAAAACACATACCCCATATATGGAACAACATGCTGGGACCACCAGTGGGTACAGTAATAAACTTAAACAAAGCCACATTTTCAAGCTGCGATGCATTCCAGACCAGTGCAAAAGTGAGATCATCTTTCATCCATGGGGCCTAACGGTCTCTGTCTATCTATATCTGAGGTGATCTCTCATAGGAGAGGAAGATCTGCGCTACCACTAAACTCACATAAATACTCTGATCATACAGTGAGGTGAGCCTGATTTAAGGTGCGAGTTAAATCAAGTAGATCGGAGGATCAATCTGAGGATGGTCAGGCAGGCTCTTCCTCTGGTGGAGGTTCGACGCGGTACGTCTATCCATCAATCTAACAGGACGCTCTGGAAACAACAGAGCAACAGGACATCGGATCCCTAGGCATTACTTCTCCTCAGACCACAAAACAACGTGCTGAAAACAACACCCACCGAAGGAATTTGAGCGCTTTCCCAGTAGGATTACATGCCTCCCAATCCCTCATGGCACCCTGGCTCTGTGATAAAGCTGATAGTTGGAAAAGAAAGACTCTTCTCAAGCCTCTACGGCCCCATCCAGTGCCCAGTCCCTGACAGCTGCTGAGAAATATGATGCAAATATGCCATTGTGTAATGCAGCAGGATATGAATAACACACGGTACTCTTTGTCAGACATATCCAAACACAGCTTCAAATCGAATCAAATCAAATTGTATTTGTCACATACACCGAATACAACAGTGGAATGCTTACTTACAAGCCCTTAACCAACAATGCAGTTTTAAGAAAAATACCTAAAAAACCTAAGAAATAAAAGTAACAAATAATTAAAGAGCAGCAGTAAGGTAACAATAGCGAGGCTATATACAGGGGGTACCGGTACAGAGTCAATGTGCAGGGGCACCGGTTAGTTGAGGTAATTGAGGTAATATGTACATATGGACTATGTCACTATATTGTAGACAGCCACTATCTGGAGAAAGAAACAAGATACAATATCATATGACTTTCAACAGTTTGTTGAGACATATCTTATGTGGCTATGGTATTACTTTCCTCTGGTTTTCTTTCTATATGACATTAACTAAATCAGTGGCGGTCAATAATATCCTAATGTTGACATTTTGTTGCTGTAATAGAAGTACAGACAATTCTACTGTAAATACTTGTCATTTCTAATCCAGAATGGGAGCTTGCCTCGAAAGGATCAACGTAGTAGATATTACATTAGTACATGTAGCATGGTTTCAAATCAGTCCAATGTAGTGATCCTATAACATGGCTAATGTGATTATTGGATAAAAGACAGTTACGAGAAGAGTGAGTTTATCATATTATCAGGATCATGGTATACTGACTGGTACTACAGGGGATTCCTGTCATGTGAGAGAGGAGTTCCTGAAAACAGAAAGCTTGATCGTGTTACCTCAGAGAAAAACGAAAAAAATGCTAATAGTAAAAAGACTGACATTTCCTAAAAAGGATAAAATTTAATCAAGATCGTCTGCCCAGTGGATTCTAGAGGCTCCAGGATATTGGTTCCTTTGACTAGGAATCTCAACATCAGCAGGAAACCAATGCAGAGGGGCATCATAACTGCTTATTAGGGTATACCCAAACACAGAAGAAAAACCCTGCTTCTGATCCTGCTTCTGCTACAGTCGAGAATAAACAAGGCTGCTTTTATCCCTGTGCGTCTCAGCATGTTGAGCTACGGGCCCCTGCAGAGGTGCAAAGAAGAATTACTTTGAAGTACTACTTACTGTAAGTAGTTCTTTGGGGTGTCTGTACTTTACTAGTTATATTTCTGACAACTTTTACTTCTACTTCAATACATTCCTATATAAATGAATGTACATTTTCCTCCATACATTTTCCCTGACACCCAAAAGTACTTGTTATAATTTGAATGCTTTAGAAGGACAGGAAAATAGTCCAATTAATGCCCTTATTAAGAGAACATCCCTGGTCATCCCTACTGCCTCTGCATGTGTTTAAACACACGCTTCATTTGTAAATAATGTCTGAGTGTTGGAGTGTGCCATTGCCTATCCATAATAAAAAATAAAATGGTGCCATCTGATTTGCTTAAAATAAGGAATTTGAAATGATTTAGACTTTTACTTTTGAAACGTACACTACCGTTCAAAAGTTTGGGGTCACCTACACATTTTTTTGTCCATTAAAATAACATAAAATTGATCATAAATACAGTGTAGACATTGTTAATGTTTTAAATGACTATTATAGCTGGAAACAGCAGATTTTTTATGGAATATCTATATAGGCGTACAGAGGCCCATTATCAGCAACCATCACTCCTGTGTTCCAATGGCACGTTGCTAATCCAAGTTTATCATTTTAAAAGCCTAACTGATCATTAGAAAACCCTTTTAAAATGATATTAGAACAGCTGAAAACTGTTGTGCTAATTAAAGAAGCAATAAAACTGGACTTCTTTAGACTAGTTGAGTATCTGGAGCATCAGAATTTGTGTGTTTGATTACAGGCTCAAAATGGCCAGAAACAAAGACCTTTCTTCTGAAACTCATCAGTCTATTCTTGTTCTGAGAAATGAAGGCAAGAGGACAAGTACATTAGAGTGTCTAGTTTGAGAACAGACGCCTCACAAGTCCTCAACTGGCAGCTTCCTTAAATAATACCCACAAAACACCAGTCTCAATGTCAACAGTGAAGAGGCGACTGCGGGATGCTGGCTTTCTAGGCAGAGTTCCTCTGTCCAGTGTCTGTGTTCTTTTGCCCATCTTAATCTTTTATTTTTATTGGCTAGTCTGAGATATGGCTTTATCTTTGCAACTCTGCCTAGGAGGACAGCATCCCGGAGTCGCCTCTTCACTGTTGACGTTGAGATTGGTGTTTTGCAGATACTACTTAATGAAGCTGCCAGTTTAGGACTTGTGAGGCGTCTGTTTCTCAAACTAGACACTCTAATGTACTTGTCTTCCAATACTTTTAGACTTTTACTCAAGTAATATTTTACTGGGTGACTTTCACTTTTACTTGAGTCATTTTCTATTAAGGTATCTTTACTTTTACTCAAGTATAACAATTGGGTACTTTTTCCACCACTGTCCCCTGGTTAGGGATTTAGGAGCGGAAGCTTCCTTGATGTCAAACATATTGCACTAGACAGCTAGATTTAGGCGACTTAGGGGAGTTTGTGCGCTTGGCTGTGTTGCCGTGCAAGGTCAGGCTTCACTAACCCTGCCGTCGGCATTGTTGGACCTTGCGTTGCTGCGATTGAAGGCGTGTGCAGGGTCTTTGTGGTACACCTTCAGACAGCAGCCAGGTGTGATATTTCTGGAAAGAAGAAAGACACGTCAAAGTTACACTGGTTGAAGTAAACACAGGTCGTCGCCGTCTAACAGCCTAACAGTGAACTCCGCTCCACTGAATAACTGGAAACCCTTCCGGTACTATATTCATCAGTCTACTGTAGTGTCTGTGCAGATTAGGGTGTGGTCAAGACAGACACCCTGTTATCAGCAGCACACGCTCAGACATTGGCCTCCTCTCTAATTTCCTCAACAATACCACGTTTAATGCCTCCCTGCCTAAACTGAAAGGTGGAGTATTATTCATGCAGCGCTTTGGACGCTGAAATGAACTCACCTGACATCAGTTAGCTCGTAGTATATATTTCTTGTGTCATCCTTGATGTAGACGGCCACACTGGGAGACTCCAGCATCTTTATGGTGAGCTGATGGGGGAAGGCACTCACAAACAGAGCCCTGACGGTGTCTCCACTGGTGATTTCATTGGGCATCCGGATCTGCTTGGTCTCCTCTGCGTACTGCAGGTACAGCACACCTGGAGAGGTGAGAGAGAGAGAGAGAGAGAGAGAGAGAGAGAGAGAGAGAGAGAGAGGGGGGGGGGGACAGAGACAGGGAGAGGGAACATGTGAGTGCTCAAGGAGAGTGATTGTGTGAGAAATTGAGTGATAGAGAAAGCATGTCATCACACACTGAGAGCCTGTGTGACACAGAGCTTGCAAGAAAGAAAAGTCCTGACAGCTCCATAGTACCTACCTAGTGATCTGTCCCTGGTCTGGTTGGCAGAGTGGACCACCGGCAGGCTGGCCCGTGCCCGACAGCCCCGGGTGAAGGCAGCAGGACCCTCTCCCTCTGACATGGTCTCCTTAGACTCCAGAGAGACCACGGAGAGGTGCTCCAGTTGCTCCCCTACACCGGGCGGGGGGCTGACAGAGTGCGGGGGGCTCCTGACCTGGAGAGGCAGAAGGAGAAATGAAAAATTGAGGAACAGTCACCAGCACACACTCACTAAAATCCTGTAGTCAAAGATGTGGTGTATTCAACCTTAAGCAATGTCTACTTCCACTGCATGACTGTGAAACATGCACACACACACAGTAAGTCTTTAAGTCAACTACAAATGTGTAATTCTCGCAAAAAAAACCAAAATATAATGGACTGGTGCTGTATGTTTCATGTCTTCAAAAGAAGGGACATGTTTGAGTTCAAAAGCCACCAACAACCCTTCAAAATTAGAAGAAAAAAACCCAGATGATTTTGCTACTATTTTGTGCCCAATCAATCACGTGTGATGTGAATGTGTCCCTGATGCATCCTGCATCTGTAGGGGGACTTTTGGGGACATCTGCAACCTGATACAAACACACACACACACACTGAGTCACTCACTGCATTTACATTTTAAGCTTGGCACTGACTGGGCTATGGTGACACACTGGTGAATAACCACCTCAGGCAGCTCTATGGATCAGAGCGCCCTGTCCACTTCACTTTGACTGGCATAATAATCATTACATTACAGAATTTGTTCTTGACTGACTTGCCTAGTTAAATAAAGGTTCCATTTTTTTTAAATAAAAAAGTGGGAGTAAAACCATGCACCACACATTATAACTACAGACAGGTACAGTGTAACTACAGTGTAATGACAGGTTCACATTGTGATAGTGCTTACAGCTTGTACAATAATGCAACAAAGTAAATGTAGCACATTGTAGCTAGTACATGTTAAAGCCAGTGTCACTAAAGTGGGACTCACCGATCTGACTATCAAAGCTTGTATTAAGGTCCCCTCTAGAAGGACCTTGCCATTTCTGAGGGGTGAAAACAAAAGTTCCACTTTGTTCAGCTACAAGCCTCTCAGACCAAGATGGACTCAGCCTGTCAAGAGTTCATTAGAACAAAAACACTTCCAAGTGTGCCCCCAAAACGTATGGACCCCATCTACAATTGCATACCTTTCCACCATAAGGTAGCACTCAGTTACTATTCAAGATGTTACTAATAGTGAAGTGAGGGGAGAGCGCAGCACAGTGAGCCCACTAGGGAAGAAAGCTGGGTCCAAGCATTAGTTTGCTCAAATGGCCCACTTTGATCTCCTCTAATCGCTGGCAGAAGCATGGGCTTCTGAGAGACCAGACCATGATCCATCTGCTTTGGTGAGATGCCAGGTCCTTGAACTCAATTGTACAAATGTTTTGTCCTCAACCACTCCCTTTTAGTGCAAACCATTAGAATGATCACACTGGGTAACAGGTGGATGGATGAGCATTTTACTCCCACAGCAATGTTGACATAACCACATAAGAGGAGGGCTATGGTTACACTGCTCAATTTTTGGACTTTATGATATGTACCCATTGACTCTTGAACATAATTTATAAATGTGCCTTATGAGCTTAGTTCAACTGTCGTACCTGTTTTACTCCAATGTTTGTAAACAAAGCAAATATAGACAAACAAGACTCAAAACATGGTTAAAACTATAATTAGTATATCACGGATGGTCAGTCCTTGCATCCATAGCTCTGTCTATTAACGTAAGAGCGGGTACAGCCCCATCCCTCAGCTTTTAACGAAACAATGGCGGGCAGCCAATCAGCAGCTGAAACAATTAATGAAAATATACAGTGATGTGCTTGGGGTGTATTTGTAGTTATTATGGATCCCCATTAGCTGCTGCTACTCTTCCTGGGGTCCAGCAAAATTAAGGCAGTTATACAATACAGGCGCTAGACTAAATTGAAATGGGGGAAAAACACAAAATACAAAAGAATAGATCTAACGTTACTGGTAGCATAGGCTACACTGACTAGGAAATGTGTAGGGCAGGCCATTGCGGGTATCTGCTATCCTTATAGCGAACAAGTTAACGTTAATCTGCAAACCACCAACAAGTTATCACTAGCCTACTGTAAAAACATATGCACTATACCTACTATAATTGCACAACTAATAGTAAAGTAGGTAAAGTAGTCTTATGTAATTTCATTGATAAATTACCTGAACGTAAATATCAAAGCCTCATTCGGAAAAGATTAACATCCATCTTTAAAATGTCGACTCTGATTTGAAATGCGTCAAGGTGAGAGCGAGCTACATGCGATGCGCCCTTCTACTTAATCCCGAACAAAATAGGAGGCTTATTTCGCAATGACTCCAACAAAACGGCGTTCGTTTGTAAAATGAGCTCTCCTTGAACTTGCACTTCCATGAAGTGGCCATGGAAACAAACCCCACCTAGCCCACATGCGGGTCTGGACTTACCCGTCAAACTTGCAGAACAGTCAAAGTTTATTTTTACCACATGGGAGAGTGCATGTCCACACTTCTAGCATAAGCGCGCGCACGGCACCTCCCCCCCTGACGCGGCAACGGTTATGTATACAGACAGAGCGCCTGCTATTTCAGGTAGGATGGACAATAGGCTAATCCTATGGTCCATTCTTTATGCTGTTTATGCTGTCAGTACTGAGAATGTTTATTCACCTGTCTATTTCCATAAGTTACATTAGGCTATTCTCCAGGACACTATGCAGGGAAATCAGAACCAACAAATTATTATTTTTAAACATATTCACTTACATCTCTGAGGCGGTCCTGATGGCCCATGAGGTGGTCCTGATGGCCCATGATGACAGCAGCATGGTGAGGATACCTCTGCTTCAGGTGCTCCAGGAACACCTCTTTCTTCCTCTCTATGTCAGCGTGCTGCATGGTCAGGGGGTCCCTGGTGCTGCGGTGCCCTTGCCCTCCGATAGTGTACCTCCTGGGGACAGTGCTAGGGGAGTGTGGCTCAGAGTGGTGGTTCTGGTTCTCTAGGTTCTGATGTCTGTGGAGGCGCTTTACATCCTCAGGTGATGACAGTCTTGGGTTGTTGTTTCCTGACTCTATTGGTAAAACAGATATTAATTATTAAGATATCTGGATTCAAACACACCAAACACATTATGTTGTTATGAAGTAAAAAACAACATCAACCATTCTTACATGGATTCTGACACATGCTCACTAATATATCTACCCCTGGATTGTTAATTGGACTCATTCTGTGATTTCTTGATTTCCTGTTTCGATTTTTGATTATTTGTGTATTTGTGAGCCATTCTACTGTTGGAGCTAGTAGCATAAGCATTTCACTGCACTTGCTATAACACCTGCAAATCTGTGTAACCAACCAATTAACTTTCATTTGATTTTGATGATCATGCATGATGTGTACAACAGTATTTAACATGATGAGTAATCATAGCTGTCTTGTTCCATGAACCTTCAGAAAGTTGTTTTGTCCTGAACAATTCAATGGGTGACAGTCTAAGCTGCACTCATCTCCGGTCATGAGTTCAAAACTCAGCACATTTGTTTATTCATGCAGCGAGCACACGAATACAAAAGCAACATTAACTGTCCCTGTATACTGTATTCAAAGATGCAGTACAGACCACTTCAGCATTGGTATGTATATATGTTACCTAAATTACCTCCATCAGCAAGAAGCCTGAAGATGCACAACACACAACTCTGAACTCAGGCATGTGCCTTACTACGTATGTTGTAAATCCAGAATCCAGAAATGTGGATAGAAAAAGAAAACATTTGACTATGTATGGCTTAAGAATGATAAGGCTACCATGGAGTTTGATTTTATGAAAGGTGTTATCACCTAAACATCATGAATAGGAGGGCTTAGAATCTCAAAGCAGGCAGACCCAATGAGAGAGCAGTGCTAATCCACTTTATTCATTATATCACTCAGTGTTGATTTAGTCTGGAGTCAGACTGTCTGTAGGCAGAGCCCCACCTGTTTTGCAAGTTATTTCAGCATTCATTTGTGTCACATATCGGTTTGCAAACAATGTAAAACAAAAATAAAATCCTTGAGTTAATAAAGCCGCATACAAATGTGGTCTTTCGTGAGTAAGGTAGCTCCAAAATGCAGGTGTTTCAGCCTAGCTCAGTGCTTTTTGTGGTAAAAGGGCAGCCAGCCAAAATACATAGCAGAGGCGTTGATAATCTTCTCTAGTTGCGCCGTGATTGGCTCAGTGTTCTGTCACTCATGGGGACAAAACGTTACCGCAGAAACTACAGGGCAAGCTAGGCAGTTCAAGCACTCTTGGGTGCTGCCATAGATTTACATTAGAAGTGCCCATCCAGGAAGGCTCAAGGTCATTGGCCACAGATAATATTACCTCAAATCACATTATATCTACCATAGCTTTGATTGGACTGATCATGTCAACATCATACTTTCACAATCTTAGCTAGCAAGCTAAACAAGCAATTATCATCATGAATCACATTGACAATCTACTGGCAAATCATTTTCAATCCTTGTCAGATGAGAAGTTATGAGTAAAATGTATCGGTGCTTATTGTCCATTGGACATAAACATTACACAAGTCGGAAATCGCAAATTCAACAATGAAGGGTTTGGAAGGAAACAATGGCTAACTGCAAGCAATCACTATATTGCTTCCCCTGCTTGCTATTTGGTGGAGAGGGTATGTGGTCCAAGTCTGGGTTTAAGGATTTAAAACGTGTCTGAAAGGGTCTCTTTTCCAAGCTTAAAAGGATAAACATTCACACGCAGCATTCAAAACAACTGAAAACTCTGAACTGGGAAATCTTAGACTTCAGTGCTTTCAAGACAACTGTGAACTAAAAAAAAAGAAGAACTTGGACTGGGAAAATTCCGTCTCGGAATTCCAAGTCGGGAACTCTGTTCTCTTTCTAGAGCTCCGATCTGAAGATCACTGACGTCATGGTTCGACTTTGTTTTTTTCCGAGTTCCCAGTTGTCTTGAAAGCACCAGATAATCTAAGACTTTGATGACAAAGTTTGCACACAAGAAGGACCGCCGCGCCACTTTCAACTGAGCACAGCACAACAACGGTGAGTCCAAAAATATGTGTTGTATTCTGCTAAATGAATTATGCCAGGGGGATCAGTAGCTAATAAAGAAAGACTAAGTGTATGTTGTGTAGCAAGCTGTTAGCAACCCATGTGTCTTAACCTAAGAATTTGGTCCCTTTCCCCCTCAGAATTTATCCTACGGTTTTGTCTTGGTGTACAGGGAGAATACAGTAAGAATAGCATGTGTTATCAATTTTGTCGCTGTACATTTAAAAAGTGCTGAACAAGTAGTTATATCGACCGCTCGCTCATTAAAGTTTTGATCTAAATGACGGTTTATTAAATTACGGCCTTATGCCGTGGTTTGTACATCTCAATTGTTACAGTGCCTTCGGAAAGTATTCAGACCCATTGACTTTTTCAACATTTTGTTTATTTACAGCCTTATTCTAAAATGGATTCATCAATCTACACACAATACTCTATAATGACAAAGTGAAAACACATTTTTAGAAAGAAAAAACAGAAAAAAAACAGAAATACCTTATTTACATAAGTATTCAGACCTTTTGCTATGAGACTCAAAAATGTATCTTAGGTGCATCCTATTTCCATAGATTATTCTTAAGATGCTTCTACAACTTGATTGGAGTCCACCTGTGGTAAATTCAATTGATTGGACATGATTTGGAAAGACCTGTCTGTATAAGGTCCCACAGTTGACAGTGCATGTCAGAGCAAAAACCAAGCCATGAGGTTGAAGGAATTGTCCGTAGAGCTCCGAGACAGGATTGTGTTGAGGCAAAGATCTGGGGAAGGGTACCAAAACATTTCTGCAGCTTTGAAGATCCCCAAAAACACAGTGGCCTCCATAATTCTTAAATGGAAGAAGTTTGGAACCACCAAGACTCATCCTAGAGCTGGCCGCCTAGACAAACTGAGCAATCGGGGGTGAAGGGCCTTGATCAGGGAGGTGACCAAGAACCCAATGGTCACTCTGGCAGAGCTCTAGTTTTTCTCTGTGGATATTGGAGAACCTTCCAGAAGGACAACCATCTCTGCAGCACTCCACAAAAATCTCTGCAGCACTCCACAGCACTCCACAGTATTCTGATATGCAATGGTCAATATGCCACGTTCATTGGTTGTGAGTTGACAAAATGTGAATGCAATAGGTCAATAGCAAATATCCTTCTTATGATTGAGTAAAAACTGAACACTTGCCCTACATCAGGCATTCGACTTTGGAACCTCTCTAGAGAGGTTATTGTAAGGTAGATAACATTTTATGACATTCTGTTCCGTACAGATTGCAGGCTGTGTAGGTGAGCAGTTTGACAAAATTATAAAGATACTTACAATGCTTTAAATGCTTTAATCAGAACATTCAAAAGCTGTGTTTACTTCATCCTGACTAATGACTAATGCCCTGTCCACATTATTGTGTAGTATTTAGCACAACTTCAGGCAAAGAATGCTGTGAAACATTGAAGTTGACATTTTAAGTGGACCTAAAGGTATGCCTTTGATGAAGGCCATTTTGGTTAAGCAGAAATGACTTTTAGAATTCTGCTAGAAGGGCGGAATGTGCGTGCGCGGGTTGTACGGGAGATGATGTCACAGGAAACAAGTGGCATAGATTTACACAAAGCTGCAGTGTCGTAAGAACATACCTGTTGTAGTATAATTGCAAATCTTATGTAGGAAAGAATTCAATGATGGGACAAAAGCATCACCAAGAGAAGACTCTTATAGGTTATGTTCAACATATATTTCCTTCCTGCTCTAAACAATGCCTATCCCACGAGAAAGCCATCCCTCGTTGGTTAAGGCTCTGCTGGAAAACAGACTCCCATCTGCTTGTGATGTTTGCTGGGAGACGATTGCTATCTTTCCAATCTAACACAGGCAGCCCTAAATCAGTAATCAGCCAAGTCCGGAGCAAATCCGGAAATGGTCCCCTAACCTTTTCAGATTTTAAACAAAGGGGATACAAGCAGCATAGCCCAGAGGATGTCCTCAACCCAGCATGGAGGAAAAATACGTCAACAAAGGGTGTGACACAGACTAAGTTCAAGGAGGGTCCTTCTTTGATTCCAGAGGAAAGCTGGGCTTGTAACCAGAATATAGCTAATTCAGGTCCTCTCTACAACAGCTTTTCTAATTTCAACCCAGTTAGATATCAACTGTGTGTGAGTTGAAATCAGCAAGACGTCCTATTATACTCAGGTTATAAAGGAAGAAAGCATGAGACAGGAGGCAGAGACAGTGGCATGTCAGAGACCCATGTACACGTACGAGTCCTGTTGTAGTGAAGCTGGACTATTTACCTTACTGGAATTAGGTAAGAGGAGCCAAGGGCGAGAGGGAACCCATTCTGGCATGTGCAATGTGCTGTGAAGCCTCCTCAGGAGGAGGGTGGGGAAGGCAGGGATGCACATGTACACAGCTGTTGAGAATTTCACCCAAGTGCGTCTATCTTGGATTTGAAACCTATTCATTGTTGATTTATCATAACCAGTTAAATAGGCAGGAATATTTTTTTTCTGCTGTATCATTTGAGTGCACAGTAGCTCCTAAACCCAAAATAGACCCTAGGTCAGTTGGTATCAAGTTATTCACCTGTTATTCACTAGGGGTGTGTGCTGTATCAAATCTCAGCTCACATGATGTTATTACTTCGATGTGCAGCTGCTTGAAGAAACAAAATACGATACAGAAAGTCCACACATAGCCTAATATAATCTGACACTATAGTGTATAGTGTGTAATTCTGGATTATAGCCCAGACCTACAGTTAATCATGATGTAGTCATAGTTGTCAGGAAATATGCTTAGTGTTTGTTGTAAGACTTAAACACTTCAGAGTTCAGACATCTTCTCTGCTTATCAAAGTTGCTGACTAATTGATGAGTTTACGAGAAATGGGTTTGTAATCCATTTATGTAATACCGTTTTGTATAGTAATACCACTCGAGAACCTTGTCCTCCCCCTTGTCTTTTATCCTGTTTCAAATATTTAAGCTTAGCGGTCCCCACTTGAGAGTGTTTAATTAGGCTAAAACCGGGTGTTAGTCAGCTAATACTGGGAATATTATTAAGTATCTCTATAACTATAGCAACCTCTGGCTGCTGCTTTTGTTCAGGTTTAGTTTACTGGTGATTCCACAATGACACATTGGATAATTATTCCCTAACATGACAGTGAGAGTATCAAAACACATCCACCAGAAGAATACTGCACAGACCACACGCAGCAAGAGACGAATCAGCAGAGAAAGTAAAATCATGAAAATAACATTTAGTCTTCACTAAGATTATATTACGCTATGGCCTTACCTCTTCTCCCTCTCCAGTAATGTTTGATGTCATGATACTCCATTACTTTGTGCCGAATTCTCTTAAACAATATGAACTCTACATTGACAGAGCACACGGTGTTCAGGTCTTTCTGTTGTGTAAGTTCATACATGGAAAGTTATGGTTAAAACGTGTCTCTGTGTGTTCCTGAGGAAGCTCCATTGTAAAGCTGTCCTCACTTTTTCCAGACACCTTTTTTTCCAGCCCTTGCCTGCGTGTTGGGGAATACTTGGCTGAACCAATTAATAAACATATAGAGTTGAAGTCGGAAGTTTACATACACTTAGGTTGGACCACTCCACAAATTTCTTGTTAACAATCTATAGTTTTGGCAAGTCGGTTAGGACATCTACTTTGCGCCTGGCACAAGTAATTTTCCAACAATTGTTTACAGACAGATTATTTCACTTATAATTCACAGTATCACAATTCCAGTGGGTCAGAAGATTACATACACTAAGTTGACTGTGCCTTCCGAAAAATGATGTCATGGCTTTAGAAGCTTCTGATAGGCTAATTGACATAATTTGAGTCAATTGGAGGTGTACCTGTGGGTGTATTTCAAGGCCTACCTTCAAAATCAGTGCTTCTTTGCTTGACATCATGGGAAAATCTAAATTGTAGACCTCCAAAAGTCTGGTTCATCCTTGGGAGCAATTTCCAAACGCCTGAAGGTACCACATTCATATGTACAAACAATAGTACGCAAGCATAAACACCATGGGACCATGCAGCTGTCATACCGCTCAGGAAGGAGACATGTTCTGTCTCCTAAAGATGAACGTACTTTGGTGCGAAAAGTGCAAATCAATCCCAGAACAACAGCAAAGGACCTTGTGAAGATGCTGGAGGAAACAGGTACAAAAGTAGCTATATCCACAGTAAAACGAGTCCTGTATCGACATAACCTGAAAGGCCGCTCAGCAAGGAAGAAGCCACTGCTCCAAAACCTCCATAAAAAAGCCAGACTACGGTTTGCATTTGTACATGAGGACAAAGATCACACTTTTTGGATAAATGTCCTCTGGTCTGATGAAACAAAAATAGAACTGTTTGGCCATAATGACCATTGTTATGTTTGGAGGAAAAGGGGGAGGCTTGCAAGCCGAAGAACACCATCGCAACCGTGAAGCACTGGGGTGGCAGCATCATGTTGTGGGGGTGCTTTGCTGCAGGAGGGACTGTACCACTCATTCACACACTTATCAAGAGAACATCCCTAGTCATCCTTACTTCCTCTGATCTGGCGGACTCAGTAAACACAAATGCTTTGATTGTAAACTATATCTGAGTGTTGGAGTTTGTCCCTGGCTATTCGTAAATTTAAAAAACAGGAATATCTTGCCATCTGATTTGCTTAATATAGAAGGAATTTGAAATTATTTATACTTTTACTTTGGATTCTTAAGTATACAGTGCATTCAGAAATTATTCAGACCTCTTGACCTTTACTTTTTCATGACAAAGCAAAAACAGGTTATCAGAAAATGTTGCTAATATATAAAAAATATAAAATATCACATTTACACAAGTCCTCAGACACTTAACTCAGTACTTTGTTGAAGCACCTTTGTCAGTGATTCCAGCCTCGACTCTTCTTGGGTAAGACGCTACAAGCTTGGCACACCTGTATTTGGGGAGTTTCTCCCATTCTTCTCTGCAGATCCTCTCAAGCTCTGTCAGGTTGGATGTGGACTGTCGCTGCTCAGTTATTTTCAGGTCTCTCCAGAGATGTTTGATCGGGTTCAAGTCTGAGCTCTGGCTGGGCCACACAAGGACATTCAGAGACTTGTCCCGAAGCCTCTCCTGCGTTGTCTTGTCTGTGTGCTTAGGGTCGTTGTCCTGTTGGAAGGTGAACCTTCACCCTAGTCTGAGTGCTCTGGAGAAGGTTTTCATCAAGGATCTCTCTGTACTTTGCTCCGTTCATCTTTCCCTCGATCCTAACTAGTCTCCCAGTCCCTGCCGCTGAAAAACATCCCCACAGCATGATGCTGCCACCACCATGCTCCACCGTAGGGATGGTGCCAGGTTTCCTCCAGAATTGACACTTGGCATTCAGGCCAAAGTGTTCAATCTTGGTTTCATCAGACCAGAGAATCTTGCTTCTCATTGTCTAAGAGCCCTTTAGGTGCCTTTTAGCTAACTCCATGCGGGCTGTGCCTTTACTGGGGCGGCAGGGTAGCCTAGTGGTTAGAGCGTTGGACTAGTAACCGGAAGGTTGTGAGTTCAAACCCCCGAGCTGACAAGGTACAAATCTGTCGTTCTGCCCCTGAACAGGCAGTTAACCCACTGTTCCCAGGCCGTCATTGAAAATAAGAATTTGTTCTTAACTGACTTGCCTGGTTAAATAAAGGTAAAATAAAAATAAAAATAAAAAATAAAATACTGAGGAGTGGCTTCCATCTGGCCACCATAAATGCCTGATTGGTGGAGTGCTGCAGTGATGGTTGTCCTTCTGGAAGGTAATTCCATCTCCACAGATGAATTCTGGAGCTCTCTCAGAGTGATCATACTCAAATCCCTGACCAAGGACCTTCTCCCCCGATTGCTCAGTTTGGCTGTGTGGCCAGCTCTAGGAAGAGTCTTGGTGGTTGTAAACCTCTTCTATTTAAGAATGATGGAGGCCACTGTGTTCTTGGGGACCTTTGATGCTGCAGAAATGTTTTGGTAACCTTCCCCAGATCTTTGCCTTGACACAATCCTGTCTCGGAACTCTACGTACAATTCCTTCAACCTCATGGCTTGCTTTTTGCTCTGACATGAACTGTCAACTGTGTGTGCCTTTCCAAATCATGTCCAATCAATTGAATTTACCGCAGGTGGACTCCAATCAAGTTGCAGAAACATTTCAAGGATGATCAATGGAAACAGAATGCACCTGAGCTCAATTACGTGTCACATAGCAAAGGGTCTGAATACTTATGTAAATACGTTTTTTCAGTTTTTTTATTTTAATACATTTGCAAAAATGTCTAAAAACCTGTTTTCGCTTTGTCATTATGGGTTATTGTGTGTAGATTGATGCATTTAAAAAAATACATTTTTTACAGTAAGGCTGTAATGTAACAAAATGTGGAAAAAGTCAAGGGATCTGAATACTTCCCGAATACACTGTATTTTAACAATTACATTTACGTTTGATACTTAAGTATATTTAAAACCAAATACTTTTCGACTTTTACTCAAGTAGTATTTTACTGGGTGACTTTCACTTTTACTTGAGTCATTTTCTAGTAAGGTATCTTTGCTTTTACTCAAGTATGACCATTGGGTACTTTTTCCACCACTGAGCATCAGGCTATGATATTTGATGTGTCACATTTAATATTTGACTGTTCATAAGAACAGAACAAAATTTGACATTATAAAATTACAATTTCATATAGTGATGCTTTTGCATGGTGCACTAGCTTACATACGTGTGCACTGTATTAGGTTATTTAAAAAGCTCAAATTACTATAATCACATCATCATGATGATTGGAAATGTAGCCTATATGTTCAGAAATAATATTTAATTCTCCTATAGCAGAACATCTGACATTTCAGCTAACACATTCTGTATAGGGTAACTATACGGTTTAGTTTTTCAGTCAATCCCCCCCCCCCCCCCCCCCCCAAAAAAAAACGGACACATTTTGTTCAGCAGTTGAATTGATTCAACATGAAAAGCCTGCCAAGTGAATGTGTCACTTAAGGTCCACTGTGTGACAGTCCGCACAAGTGGAGATAGGCAGAGACAGAGAGGGAGGGAGGGAGAGAGAGAGAGAGACAGAGAGAGAGCGAGAGAGGGAGAGAGAGAGAGAGAGAGAGAGAGAGATGTAAGGGAAGCAGCAGATAAAGCTGCAAAGAAGAGAGGAAGCCTAGTCTTTCGCTCTCCTTTTGACAAAGCATAGCTGATTGATCTAGTTCACTTCAGCCCCGAAGGTGGATCTCTGGTCTGCCATGCTGCATTGGTTCACTGACTACACTCTGCACTGCCAGCAAGCGAATGCTTCAGCTTCAACTACATATCGCTTTGTACAATGCTGGAAAATGCCACTATGGTTATAAGGAGGATTTTTTTCTGGGTGGGTTTTTGTATCCTTATCTTAGGGTTGTGTTGCACAACCATGAACATTCTGAGATTTGCATCTCAATGCCAGTGGCGTACTGCATTTTTTTTTGTGGGGCCCCTATTAGGCTTGAACATACTAGAGGGGCTATGTCATAAACCCTCGAAGCAGAGGCGTCATGCCCATAGGGGGCACAGAGGCAGTTCATGCTTAACAAATATTTGTATTTATTTTATTTGTTTTAATTTAATTTCAGTTTTTGTTGTTTCTCTGTAATACTACTAGCCACCTAGCAATGTTATGAAGTTATCTTTAGCTAGCCCAGATAGGTTCAGAATCTCCAAATCTCATAACAAGCTACCAAGAAGCCTGTAATATGTGTTTTGGATGGGATGTTAAATGGGTGTCCTGACTCTCTGTGGTCACTAAAGATGGTACTTACCGTACAAGTAGAGGTGTTTACTCCACTGTCTGGCTAAATTCCCAATCTGGCCCTCATGCCACCTAATCATCCTCAGTTTCCAAATGGCTCATTTATCACCCCCCCCCTTGTAACTTCCCCAGGTTGTTGCTGTAAATGAGAATGTTTTCTCAGTTAACTTAGCTGGTTAAATAAGGGTAAAATCAAAAATGTAACACATAAATAAAATAAGTAATTTCAGGCTATCCATCAAGTTAGAGCAGCTAGCTGGCATGCCTGCTGGCAAGGTTAATAGACCATAGAAAAGCAAGCAATAACTAGATGTACTGAATAAGACTCACAGTCCTTTCAATCCTTTACCCAGATTTTAGCTGAGTTGCAGAGAAGCATATTTAGTTTCTTTAAAAAAAGAACCACCAGTCAAGAGGATACTGACAGCTCAAGATGTATGCTTAGATACGCAGAAAAATATACTGTACATTTTTGTTTAACGTATAATTGATTAAACATAATGATTATGGCTCTAGATTGCATTTAAAAGGCTGTTTCAGGGGTTAGAAGTCTAGCCCCCCTGCAGACCATCCTCATGTAGTTTGTGCCCCCTCAGATTTTTTCATCGAAGTTCCAGAATGGGGTGAAAATGGGAGCCATATTGGTCAGGGAGAAATATAATCAGTCTAATTGGAATAATTGGCAGTAGAGGCATAACCCTGATTCTACTTACGCAGGAAAATACAACAAAAGCATGTGATATATCAGAACTGATGAAATACATTTAATGTAACCTAAAAGATTGTCATATAATCATAAATACAGTTTATGCGGGTTTAATAAACATTTTCTCTATAGCCTCTAAAATATATGCAAACAGACCATAATGTCAACATTTTTGTTTTCTTGGAAGGCTGAGAATGCTATTATATGATACAATATCAGTATTAATTGCTTTTACAACTTGTCTAAGTCCTGATTTCAGCCAGTGTATGACTGTGGATTGACAGCATTGTTTGAATAGAATGTTGGCACATTGGCAGATAATTAGAAAAAGGTATGGAATGTTTCCTCTAAAACTGCCTGGCTAGCTAGCTAACAAACATACAGTACAGATAAATTATTCAAATTCATTATTTTAACGCAATATTTTATCACAGCACTGGCAAACCATTGGGTGGGCGCCCCCAGAGCCTGTGGCCGCCCCTGCACAATATGAGATGGTTTGCTCTGGCAAAAGACCCCTTTTGCTGGGCCAGAAGTACACAGATTTTCGTAAAAGTAACTCTCAATGTATTTATCATTGAGTAGCATGTCACATTCCAAGACAATAACACATGGACACTTCACTCACAAATGTGGACTTCCAAACGAAATAAATCCAAGGTAAAAATGAAAAAGCACTCTAAACATTAGAGGGTATAACGACAATCAGAGTTGGAGGTGGTGATAAAAGTGTCCATTCTAGAGGAGGAAGACCACACATTGTTGATGTTGTGAGACAGTTTTTTTTATATGATGCACTTCACGGAGTCGGAAGGCTGAGAAATTCAGCCTTGAAAACATGCTATGAAATGGTATGTGACAAGGTTCAAATGACCTCATGAGCTAGAAAAAAAAAATGTATGAGATGATTGTGAAAGAGTCCTGGGAGAGCAAAGCAATACTGTAATAATGTTTTACTCTCCATTTCTATCTGCTCCCAGACCCCTCATTTACTAGTCAAAGTAGTGCACTATGTAGGGAATAGGGTGCCATTTGGGACACTGCCTCACTCTGTCAAGAATACAGCCCTCCTGATCACTGACTCAATAACAGAAGTTATGTCGCCCCCCCCCCCCCCACCCACCTTTTGAAACTCCCGAAGGACGGTGGCGTGTCTGTTAAGAGCTGACACTGAAAATTCACTTATCTTTTAATTATCTAGATTGCCCAGCAACTTAATCAAAAAACCTAAACCCTGTATCCATCTCATGTGGGGAGGTACGCCTCACCCACTTGAAATCAAAACCTGTGTTCAAAGTCATTAACTTGACCCTTCAGTCAGTTTTGAAAGATGTTGAGAGGGTGGTGTTAATGTGCTGCCTGGTATAGCCTACTAGGCCTATATATAACACTGATGGCATCCTGTAGCAATAAAACACCTAATATCACAGACAGACACAATAATAGCTGCCTCACATGACAGCAACCTGTTGCTTGGTTCAGGGTACTATAAATAGAATGAAAGTCTAAACTGGTTATGTACTGTTTAATAATAAGACATACCCTATTATGCTCAATATCAGCTTTTATTAACTTCGCCAACAACCGTTTCCAAATGACCACTCTTCTTTTGCTGTGCTTTTGTTGCATATAAGGTCATTTGGCATGCTATCAAGAAGGATTAGGTTAATTACAATAGTTTCAGTAACCTTGTGTGAACTTGCCCCAACATGGCTTTAGGGTACACTAATCTAATGGGTTATTAGCATCAGCTCATACAGAATGCGCTCACGTCTTCTCCCCCTAGCTTAGACACCCTTGTTGCATGATTTACATCTCATATTATGCTACCAGCACTAATGTGCGGGGGAGTGTTTTCAAGAACTGGCTTGGTGGGGGCTGTCAAGCATGTGGCGTGCAACAGAACTTTACAACAACAATGAAAGCGCAGTACAATAATTCCCTCATATACTGTAAGAGGTTATGGACACCAAGAGGGGGCAGGGATTTTGTATTTTCTTTGCCTGTATGGCACGATTAGCCATAACATATAGCTACAGATAATGAAAGGCTGTGTCTATGATCCTCTATTGGCCTGTCAATCTACCAGAGGAAAGATAAACAAACGCCAAAGAAAACTTTCATTCAAAAGTGTTATTTTCAAGTTAAATAGGTACATATCTATCTGCAGGTTAGATGGGTAGCTACTGCAAATCAATCTGAGTCAACCATCAACTTGGAAGAGAGGAGACATAGTTCCAGTTATAAGTGCGTCGTTTGGAGAATTGAGGATGGGGATGTGGGAGAGCAGGAAATGGGAGAGCTGGAATTATTTATATTGTTTACGGGGACACTGGCGTCCATGATGCCAACTGTATGCATCTCATCCCAAGACTACACCAAAGCCACAGAAATAGCCATGTCATGCCAGTATCACCTAAATCATTCTCAACAAGGGATCAACATGAAGTCTAAATGGACTGAGCAGCTGTTTCAGATTTTGTGTTGTGTTCATCGAAGCACGCATCACAGTTTGTGACTATATAAAAGACAAATGTCATTGGACCTGTAGTGTAGAGGCTGTAGCAGCGGGAGGTGGGGGTTGGGACTGACGGGATAGGATGGGGCGGAATTCCGTCTGATCTGAAATCACGCAGCTGTCAGAGCAAATCAGGGACTGCTAGCTAGGCTGCTGCCTGCAATTAACATTTTTAACAATTTTGGAAGCACACTCACAAAGGTTACATAACTGAAAATGAAGTGACTTAGTCCAAATGAAAAAAGTCTGTTATGTCTAATTAGGCACAGATAAGTAATTTTGGGGGCAATAAGGTATACAATGTAATGACTTGCAGAAAATATTATTCACATCCTGCATCCATTTCTACCCCACATCATAAAAAACGTTCTTCATGTTTCCATTGACAGAGAGCATTTGGGTACAATTTCACAAGGTTTGCACATTATGTGGATCATTAATCTGATAGTGATACCATCAGATGTGGCCATCAATTTAATCTAGCCTACTGAATGTTTCTGTTTAAAAGCATACACTTTCAACACACGTCAATACTTAAAAACAGATCTCTATCTTTGGAAACAACGTGTTGATAAGGAGAACATCAACTTTATCTAAAAGAAATAGGCATCACTTTGAAGCTGAAACCTGTGAAAGAGTTTTGAGATCTGTTTTTGCTTTAATACTACAGTTTTGGGTGATCTTGTGGTTTAGAGATTCACTTAAACCCCCCTTTCTGACATCAGAAACATACACTTGAACTGCAGGAATGATTTCCACCAGACGGTGTCCACTGCAAGTCTTTGTGAGGCGCAAAAAAAAAGTACATTAAAAGTGAAAACGATAGCTATGATTATATACACCATTCACAGATTACTGGGAGTGTTGTGGCCGAACAAACAATTAGAAATGGGCAGGGACGAGCCTCAAGCCATCGTTTAGAGATACAATTACACTCTATGCTAACTCTAATAACCGTGAAACATCAAAAATCTATGACAATTAATCATACACACAAGAAACGCAACAGGTTATTTACTCCAAACTAAATAGCAAAATACCTTATCACTCACAATAGAAGACCAGTACTATTCTATTGTATCCTATTTTAACTCTACTGTATGTCATTTGCATTTCACAGCAAGTGTGAGAAGATGTGTGAGAATATTTAAGCCGAGGGCTCAGTGTGAGAAAGATAGTTCATCACAAAGTAAGGAGAAAGGGAAGACATTTCAAAAATAGGATGGTTTAAGGCAGTGGTCGCTACCCCCAGCGGTGGAACTGCATTGGGGTTGCCAAAATGTTTTTAAAAAATACAATATAGAAGTACATATAGATTATTGTATGAGTCAATATACAAACGTTTTGAGAAATATAATTGGAAAGATAGAATTTCACTGAGTAAAAATGATTGATGTAAAAATGAAAAATGACAGATTTTAAGGTTGTGTCATTAGATTTGCAGTGGGGTGAAATTATTGGGGGAAAAATGGGGTCCCCAGAAATTCTGGCAGAAAAAATGTAGTCCCCACTGAAAAAGTTTGAATAGCAATGGTTTAAGGGTGGTTTAGCGCAACAGTCTTGTATCATGTCCCGAGAGGAGTACAGAGGATTAGTGTTCAGATCTTTCTCCGAATGCATGGAGCCGCTGGTGTTAAGTCTGCCACTGGCAGCAGCTGACGATAGATAGACAGCCACAACAAATGTAATCTGTTAGTCATAGGACATGTATTGCAGCCATTATTCGTCAGCTCAAACGACCTAGGGAACCTGGGGAGTAGCCTCTCCGTGCATGAAGCCAGAATTAAATGTACTTGTAAAATACACTGAGAACTGGGCTTGGAAGTCCAGCAATATTTTCAGAACTCCAAGAGGAAGTTCCTTAAATGCTGAATTATGACATTGAGCGAGTTTTCCTATGACTTTGTTAGGATGTTTCTGGAACATCCCACTTGACTAAAAACATCCCAATAAAAAGCTGCAAAGAAAAGGAAAATAAAAAATGAAAGTGGAAAGCAAAAAGACTTTTCTACTTTTCTACTTCTATGAGTGTGAATAGGCCACATGCACCTGTGAGTTGAATTCTCTCACACCCTCATTTGTACCCTGGATAGTGTGAGAAATGTTTTTTTATCTTTGTGACTGATTCCAGCTGCAGAGTTGGCAAAGTCAAATTCAATTTGCAACCAGACGGTCTGCTGCAGCAGTTGCTTTTGAACAGGGGCAGGAGATTAGCTCAACTCTACTGAAAGGGAATGTGATGATAAGAGGGCAAATGTAACTAATCAGCACAATGAGAGCTACAAGGATTGACCCGAGGGCTTAATCCACTGGCCGCTGAGGGGGCCTAGGCAGAACAATGTGGTCAGACTCATGTGCTTCACACAGGAATGCATGACAATACAAAATGACCATCTGACAGGGTGATCTAAGCTATCTGCATACAGTACAGTAATTGTGTGTGTGCGTGTGTGTGTGTGTGTGTGTGTGTGTGTGTGTGTGTGCGTGTGTGTGTGTGTGTGTGTGTGTGCGTGTGTGTGTGTGTGTGTGTGTGTGTGTGTGTGTGTGTGTGTGTGTGTGTGTGTGTGTGTGTGTGGCTGTGGCTGTGTGTGTGGCTGTGTGTGTGTGTGTGTGTGAATGAAACGGGGAAGGGGGGGGGGGGGGGTATGACTGCTACGGCACATTGTCATGTACAGTCGTGACCAAAAGTTTTGAGAATGACACAAATATTAATTTTCACAAAGTCCACTGCTTCAGTGTCTTTAGATATTTTTGTCAGATGTTGCTATGGAATACAGAAGTATAATTACGAAGAATTTCATAAGTGTCAAAGGCTTTAATTGACAATTACATTAAGTTGATTTAAAGAGTCAATATTTGCAGTGTTGACCCTTCCTTTTCAAGACCTCTGCAATCCACCCTGGCATGCTGTCAATTAACTTCTGGGCCACATCCTGATTGATGGCAGCCCATTCTTGCATAATCAATGCTTGGAGTTTGTCAGAATATGTGGGTTTTTGTTTGTCCACCCGCTTCTTGAGGATTGACCACAAATTCTCAATGGGATTAAGGTCTGTGGAGTTTCCTGGCCATGGACCCAAAATATCAATGTTTTGTTCCCCGAGCCACTTAGTTATCACTTTTGCCTTATGGCAAGGTGCTCCATCATGCTGGAAAAGGCATGTTCGTCACCAAACTGTTCCTGGATGGTTGGGAGAAGTTGTTCCCAGAGGATGTGTTGGTACCATGCTTTATTCATGGCTGTGTTCTTAGGCAAAATTGTGAGTGAGCCCACTCCCTTGGCTGAGAAGTAACCCCACACATGAACGTTCTCAGAATGCTTTACTGTTGGCATGACACATGACTGATGGTAGCGCTCACCTTGTCTTCTCCGGGCAAGCTTTTTTCCGGATGCCCCAAACAATCGGAAAGGGGATTCATCAGAGAAAATGACTTTACCCCAGTCCTCAGCAGTCCGATCCCTGTACCTGTTGCAGAATATCAGTCTGTCCCTGATGCTTTTGCTGGAGAGAAGTGGCATCTTTTCTGCCCTTCTTGACACCATGTCATCCTCCAAAAGTCTTTGCCTCACTGTGCGTGCAGATGCACTCACACCTGCCTGCTGCCATTGCTGAGCAAGCTCTGTACTGGTGGTGCCCAGATCCCACAGCTGAATCAACTTTAGGAGACGGTCCTGGCGCTTGCTGGACTTTCTTGGGCACCCTGAAGCCTTCATCACAACAATTTAACCGCTCTCCTTGAAGTTCTTGATGATCCAATAAATGGTTGATTTAAGTCCAATCTTACTGGCAGCAATATCCTTGCTGTGAAGCCCTTTTTGTGCAAAGAAATGATGACGGCATGTGCTTCCTTGCAGGCAACCATCGTTGACAGAGGAAGAACAATGATTCCAAGCACCACTCTCCTTTTGAAGCTTCCAGTCTGTTATTCGAACTCAATCAGTATGACAGTGTGATCTCCAGCCTTGTCCTCGTCAACACTCACACCTGTATTAACGAGAGAATCACTGACATGATGTCAGCTGGTCCTTTTGTGACAGGGCTGAAATGCAGTGGAAATGTTTTTGGGGGATTCAGGGACTTTGCAATTCATCTGATCACTCTTCATAACATTCTGAGGCAGCAGTCTTTGTGAAAATTCATATTTGTGCCATTCTCAAAACTTTTGGCCACGACTGTACTGTCGGCTATCGTAGCACTGTAACACTGGCTGTACATCATCAGATCTATTATTCATTTGTGGTGCAGAGAAAGTTCTACAGAACTTCGATACAGCATCCTATGACTGATACAGTACATCAACAGAAAACAAAGAGTTAGTAAATTGCCACTAAAGGCTTGCAATACAGCAGTGACCGCCTTAGACTACATGCTGAGTATTACAAAACATTAAGAACACCTGCTTTTTCCATGACATAGACTGACCAGGTGAATCCAAGGGAAAGTTATGATCCCTCATTGATGTCACTTGTTAAATCCACTACAATAAATGTAGATGAAGAGTAGGAGACAGGTTAAATATGTTTTTTTAAGCCTTGAGACAATTGAGACATGGATTGTGTATGTGTGCCATTCAGAGGGTAAACGTGCAAGACAAAAAATGTAAGTGCCTTTGAACAGAGTATGGCATTAGGTGCCAGGTGCTCTAGTTTGTGTCAAGAACCAGAACGCTGTTGGGTTTTTCACACTCAACAGTTTCCTGTGTGTATCAAGAATGGTCCACCACACAAAGACATTCAGCCAACCTGACACAACTGTGGGAAGTATTGGAGTCAACATGGGTCAGCATTCCTGTGGAACGCTTTCGACACCATGTAGAGTCCTTGCCCTGACGAATTGAGGCTGAGGGCAAAAAGGGGTGTTTGTCCGGTATGTGTTTGGTATACTCAGTTTAAGTCTATAGACATTAAAGGACCAGTGCAGTTTTATATATATACAATACCATTCAAAGGTTTGGGGTCACTTAGAAATGTCCTTGTTTTTGAAAGAAAAGCACATTTTTTTGTCCATTAAAATAACATCAAATTGATCAGAAATACAGTGTTGACATTGTTAATGTTGTTAATGACTATTATAGCTGGAAACGTCAGATCTTTAATGGAACATCTACATAGGCGTACAGAGGCCCATTATCCGCAACCATCACTCCTGTCTTCCAATGGTGCGTTGTGTTAGCTAATCCAAGTTTATAATTTTAAAAGGCTAACTGATCACTAGAAAACCCTTATGCAATTATGTTAGCACAGCTGAAAACTCTGGAGCTGATTAAGGAAGCTGTCACGTCCTGACCATAGAGAGCCCTTATTTTCTATGGTAGAATAGGTCAGGGCGTGACTGGGGGGTTTTAGTTATTATTTTCTATGTGGGGTTCTAGTTTAGTTTTTCTATGTTGGTGTTTGGTATAATTCCCAAATAGAGGCAGCTGGCTATCATTGTCTCTAATTGGGGATCATATTTAAGCAGCATTTTTTCCACCTGTGTTTTATGGGATATTGTTTAGAGTTAGTGTATGTTACACCTCTTTGTTACGGTTTGTTGTTTGTTTCGTTCTTTCTTTGTTGTTGTTTTCTGCGTTTCTAACAAATAATATGAGGAAACCATATCGCGCTGCAACTTGGTCTGATAATTATTCAGACGACTGTGACAGAAGCAATAAAGCTGGCCTTCTTAAGACTAGTTTAGTATCTGGAGCATCAGCATTTGTGGGTTTGATTACAGGCTCAAAATGGCCTGAAACAATCATTTTCTTCTGAAACTCGTCAGTCTATTCTTGTTCTGAGAAATTAAGGCTATTCCATGTGAGAAATTGGCAAGAAACTGAAGATCTTGTACAATGCTGTGTACTACTCCTTTCACAGAACAGCGCAAATTGGCACTAACCAGAATAGAAAGATGAGTGGGAGGCCCCGGTGCACAACTGAGCAAGAGGACAAGTACATTAGAGTGTCTATATTGAGAAACAGACGCCTTACAAGTCCTCAACTTCATTAAATAGTACCCGCAGAACACCAGTCTCAACGTCAACAGTGAAGAGGTGACTCCGGGATGCTGGCCTCCTAGGCAGAGTTGCAAAGAAAAAGCCATATCTCAGACTGGCCAATAAAAAGAAAAGATTAAGATAAACAAAAGAACACAGACACTGGACAGAGGAACTCTGCCTTGAAGGCCAGCAATCTCTTCACTGTTGACGTTGAAACTGGTGTTTTGAGGGTACTATTTAATGAAGCTGCCAGTTGAGGACTTGTGAGGCGTCTATTTCTCAAACTAGACACTCTAATGTATTTGTCCTCTTGCTCAGTTGTGCACCGGTGCATCCCACTCCTCCTTCTATTCTGGTTAGAGCCAGTTTGCAAACCAACAAATGCTGATGCTCCAGATACTCAACTAGTCTAAAGAAGGCCAGTTTTATTGTTTCGTTAATCAACACAACAGTTTTCAGCTGTGCTAACATAATTGGAAAAGGGTT
The DNA here is from genome assembly GCF_057628025.1 of Oncorhynchus mykiss. Taxonomy (NCBI): domain Eukaryota; kingdom Metazoa; phylum Chordata; class Actinopteri; order Salmoniformes; family Salmonidae; genus Oncorhynchus; species Oncorhynchus mykiss. The sequence goes on from NC_143049.1 coordinate 20,541,309, forward strand.
TTCTAATGATCAATTAGCCTTTTAAAATTATAAACTTGTCCTAGCTAAAACAATGTGCCATTGGAACACAGGAGTGATGGTTGTTGATAATGGGCCTCTGTACACCTATGTAGATATTCCATAAACAATATCCCGGTTCCAGCTACAATAGTCAGTTACAACATTAACAATGTCTACATTGTATTTTTGATCAATTTGATGTAATTTTAATGGACAAAAACAAGGACATTTCTAAGTGACTCCAAACTTTTGAACGGTAGTGTTTGTGTAATACTTTTTTTTCTCCATTTTTGGTGGAATGGAGTTTTAACCTCCACGGTGACATCTCCAGGTGGTAAATGAGTTCATAGAACAATAAGTAAGAGAGTTCCAAACCTTTTCTGCCAATAAGTTTTCCCCTCCCCACACAGACCGCTCCCAGAAAGTTGAACAAAATTCTTGCTTGAGAAAACGCTTTTTACTAAGAAGTTATTTTTGTTTTAATTGAAATTTTAATTGAAAATAATCACAGTAAGGAATTGAATTGTTAGCCAAAAATGTTTTGTTCTTGAAATAAAATCAGCTGCATTGGACCTTTAAGACTTCCTACCTTTGGCTGTGATGGAGCCGGACTTTTGGTGTCCCCCCTCCAGTGGTGTCTGCTGGGCGGGTTTGGGTCTCACAGCATGTAGGTTCCCCTCACTCCCAGCCCTCATAAGCCTCTCCCCGACCCGCAGCATACAGGAGCGATTACCTGCCGGGCAATCCTTCCTCTGAGAGGGCTGCTTGGACCCTGCCGAGGAGGGTCTGCCCTGCCTGGATGACTTGGATGTCATCTTTCCACCGGTCAGATACTCCAGGGCGTCTTGTATATCCCTCCGGCTTGCTCCTCTCTCACACACTTCTGTCAGTCAGTCAATTCAGTTGGTAATCAAACTCTCCGGGTGAGTGTCAAGTATTGACTGGACACGAAAGCTGAGCTGTCTGTCGCCTACAAGAAAAATGTATTTTAAGATAAAGCCCAGCTCCTTAGTTAGATAGACTGTGGTTCATCAGCTGAGAGTCGATTCCACGTGTGCACTCTGCCGCGCTGTGCTGTGCCTTGCAGTACAGTCTGCATTGGGAGAGTCACAAGCCCCCTCTCTCTCTCTCTCTCTCTCTCTCTCTCTCTCTCTCTCTCTCTCTCTCTCTCTCTCTCTCTCTCTCTCTCTCTCTCCCTCTCTCTCTCTCTCTCTCTGTTAATCTCTTCACATGCTTATAGTAAACGATCCTTAAATGATCTCACACTGTTGACAAATGACCCCTAATCTAGTCAAACGGCTGCCAGGGGTAAAAGTTAAACCCATCATTAATATGAAGGTAATCTCAGAGCAGAATGTTTAGCCTACACCATATTAATTCATAAGGCTGCAAACAGCACAGATGATTACAGTTGACAGTTGTAATGCTTCTGCTGGGAAGGCATGGATTCCAGCGCAGGCAGGCAGCTACAGCCTCACTAACAGAGAGGCAGATATATTCTGTAGAGTAGTGAGCTCTGCTCTCTGATAGGCTGCCTCTTGGACATCTGCATGCCCTCCCCAGCTGCTGATTAGTGAAGCGATGTATTAAAGAGATTGAGTGGAAAATGTGTGTTCTGCTGAGTGTGACTCTCTATAGAAGCTTTCATGTCATGATATTCAGATGGATTTTGAGATGTGCACAACTTTTGGGGAGCTGTTTTGGCTCGTGAGCTCTACTTTCAAAACAACTGGCCAAAATGATATTACAGATATACAGGTGTACTGACAGACAAACTAACAGATAAGCCTAGTTGTAATTTAAGATAATGGTAGGCTACCTAGATGCAACAGGGATTTGGTTCATTGTTAGAATATCTCTGAATAATTCATGGATTCTTTGGACAAAATCCAAACAGTTGATGTGTGTTTAGATGACAGGAGAGATTGGATGTGTTAGAAAATGCCATGGCAGAAAACAGTAACAACTAAAATATAGGTGGATACAAATAAATATAAGATATTACAATGACAGAAACAGGGTAAATAAAATAGCTGGGTATGGATAAAATAAAACACCATACTGTAGCGTAGCATGTGCATGTCAAAATCCATCTGAATAACATGACATGAAAGCTTCTACAGAGAGTCACACCCAGCAGAACACACTTACCCAGACACTGAAACGTGCCAGACACTGTCCTGATTCAGAGGGGTTGGGTTAAATGTGGAAGACACATTTCAGTTGAATGCATTCAGTTGTACAACTGACTAGGTATCCCCCTTTCCCTTTCCTTTCTCCTCCCTCATGTTGAAGAGTCGGGAGAATTCAGGAAGTATTACTGACCCAATGATGCTCCCAGTATCCGATGCTCTCAGACTCCAACGCTCATAGCCTCCATTGCCTCAAGAGGATTAGGATGTGATATGTGTCAATCAGATAAAGAGAGCCAGGAAATCACAAATGAAAGCCATCATGTCAACTAAACACCCTTTCCCTAAGCCTTTCTTTGTGGGCACATTTAGAATCTTACGTATGTAATGATTTCTCCTTAAAGGCTGGCTGGGGCTGTTTTTTTTTAAACATAATAATAGATTATGTTTGTATATAATCCCTTCTATTAAAAGAGTACACATAGGGTATTGTGGTGAAATTCATCTGTCTGTGTTGCTGCTTGGAACTAACCTCATTCTTATAGCCATAGAAACCCACAGTACAGGTTCTCCAACAGTTAAATGTGGGGTAATGGAATGTGGTTCAGCTTCTCACTAAACCACTGATCTCCACTCTCCCTATCCTACTAGACCTCCAGGAGTTAAACTAAATGATCTGTATTACAATCCTCTATTAAGTCCTGGCCGCCTCACAGTTAAATGACCCAGTTCAATCCTATGGTATAAGGGACCAATTCTCTCTGTAGTGATGGAGGACGAAGACTCTTCCATTGGACTGTTCCCTCACCATGATACTGACACAGGATGGTAAAACTTCGTCACCATGGGAACAGCCCTGAGGGGTTCCATGGTATTTGTTAATGAGGAGTTTTTGCACTGATCACAGAAGTCCCTGAATATTGGTGAATTAACATTTGTATGGCACTGAAACATTGAGAAGAAGTCCTGTCATAATCATTTCTGCAGGGTGAAACTTTGGCTTGCTGAAATTCTGACCTTGAAGTTGTAGGCTTAACAATGCCTTGGAGACTGTTCTTGTCTTCAATAGAGTAGACCCCCAAACGATCTAAAACACATCCAAATAAATAAATAAAATGTTTATTCAGAAAAGGACATTCACAATCTAATAAGACAGCTAAGTATATTATTTTACTTACAGAACATTTCAAATGTAGAACATGTTTATTGTTCAAATCAATGCCCCCAAAAAGAGCCATCATGCAAATTTCCGGAGACCAATTTAAATGTAGCTCAGTCAGTAGAGCATGGCTCTTAGTGGATTCGATTCCCCATGGAACATTAATGAAACATTAATGAAACATTAATGCACGCATGACTGTAAGTCGCTTTGTATAAAAGCGTCTGCTAAAAAGCGTCGGTATACATGACATTATGGGCCACAACGTGCTAAAGCACTATGTTCTTAACTGTACAGACAGTATATGCATACAGAGGCATAGGAGTGTGTAGATTAGATGCATCATTAACTGTCATCATCCTTATGGCCGGAGAACCGTAACCATTTTGGGGGATTTGTTTTTTATTTGGGGGGAAATCAGCTAACTTACTGCATTCCAGACTAAGATATGGCTAAGATACGTGTTTTGCAGTTACAAAGCTAATTTTCTTCTTCTGTTTTATAGCTCATCTCATGTTTTTGTTCATATCATTCACATTGTGCTATCATATGCTATTTGGGGGCCCCAACCCTCCCAAAATATACAGTATATATTATTTTTTTGCGTTGGGGGCCCCCTGGAGATTGGGGGCCTGGGGCACATGCCCTGCGTGTCCATTTGGTAACCCGGCCCTGGTCATCATAATGATTAAGATCACTGTCCTGGCTCTCTGTATCATATATGGGAGTGTGGTCTATTTGCAGGCTACTGTCCAAAAATATCTCCCCACCACATGTTCAAGGGGGAGACAGTTTCTGCTGTCATGATTCTCTGAAGCATAAAAAAATGGCTTTAATAGGGGTTTATTTTAAGAAGCTCTACTCTGCTCTGTCCCTTCATGTCCTGAGAAAGGGCCTGGCCAAGGGGGTTTCCCTAGCCCTGAGAAATAGCACACAGACACAGGCAAGGAAGCACACAGAGGTCCCTAGCTATGCTTCAGGGTTATGGGAATATGACCTGGCACAAGCAGTATGACCAGTATTTAGTGGGCACTTGAGAGGGCACTGTTTTACAGTGGGGTAAATTGATCAATTCCAGATTAAAGCCTTGCAGAGAAACACCAGTAACTTAGAGGAAATGCTTGAAGATATACACCACTGATTAACGGGGACTGCGCTAGCTACAAGATTGTTTTCCTCTAAGACTCTCACAAGCTAGTCGTTAGAAGGTAATGGGTTCCTCAACATAGAAGATCATTGGAAATCCTAGGACATACAGTAGTGTCTATAATACTATAATAAGCTCACATAGTTTCTGTGACAAACTCCAAACTCCACACAGTTGTCACTGACTAGTTGGATATTCATTTCCCAGTGAGCAAACACTTCCTGTACTGACATCATTCTTATAAATTCATTTTTATCAGGTTTTTCTTTGGTGGACCTTATTTTTTTGATTGTCAATAAAACTCATGAATGCAACTGTTTATGTCGAATTGTTTTGTGTTCTACTTGTATCCCTGGTTGTCCTGAAAAGAAAATGGTCAAACACTTCATTGTGAGGCGAAATATGCAGTGCTTTCAGAAAGTATTCACACACCTCGACTTTTTCCACATTATGTTGCGTTACAAGGTGGGATCAAAATGTATTGTCATTTTTTTGTCAGCGATTTACACAAAATACTCGGTATTGTCAAAGTGGAAGAAAAATTCTAACATTTGTAAACAAATCCAAAAAAGAAAACACTTATATATCTTGATTACATAAGTAGAGTTAGAATCACATTTGGCAGAGATTACAGCTGGGTAAGTGTACAATATTTTTACGTTATTCTTTTTAAAATTCTTCAAGCTCTGTCAAGTTGATTGTTGATCATTGCTAGACAGCCATTTTCAAGTCTTGCCATAGATTTTCAAGAAAATGTAAGTCAAAACTGTAACTAGGCCACTCAGGAATATCCAATGTCGTCTTGGTAAGCAACTCCAGTGTAGATTTGCCCTTGTGTTTTAGGTTATTGTCCTGCTGAAAGGTGAATTGGTCTCCCCGTGTCTGTTGGAAAGCAGGCTGAACCAGGTTTTCCTCTAGGATTTTGCCTGTGCTTAGCTATATTCCATTTATTTTTTATTTACAATCCCTAGTCCTTGCCAATGACAAGCATACAGCCACCACAATGCCTGGAACATGAAGGGTGGTTCTCTGTGATGTGGATTTGCACCAAACATAACGATGTTTATTCAAGATAGGAAGTACATTTCTTCATCAATTCTTTTGCAGTTTTACTTTAGTGCTTTATTGCAAACAGGATGCATGTTTTAGAATGTTAGTATTCTGTAGGCATCCTTCTTTTCACTCTGTCATTGTTATTGTTGTGGCGTAACTAGAATGTTGTTGATCCATCCTTAGTTTTCTCCTATCACAGTCATTAAACTCTGTAACTGTTTTAAAGTCACCATTGGCTGGGTGTATTGATGCACCATCTAAAGTGTAATTAATAACTGCACCATGCTCAAAGGGATATTCAATGTCTGCTTTTTTGTATTTTTACCCATCTACCAATACGTGCCCCTCTTTGCGAGGCATTGGAATACCTCCCTGGTTTTTGTTTTTGAATCTGTGTTTTAAATGTACTCCTCAACTGAGGAACCTTACAGATAATTGTATGTGTGGGGTACAGCGATGAGGTAGACATAACTGATAGGGTTGAACATCACCTTTATGTAGCTAATAGCCAATGACAGGTGCTTTTCTGTGCTTTTCACAGCACAGGCTATAGGGTGAATTTTTCGATGTATTGAATGTCAATACTGTATTCTTCTTTAATATCCCAAATGTATTGTGTATAACCAGATAATTGTAGCTGTACTTTGGTGCTGTTATTGATACTGAATGATGACTTATTTAAATGTTTGGAACAAGGTGAAGGAACAAGTGTCTTCTCAGAGCTCTCTCTGACGCCCTCGTGTGGCCATACATGGATATCATATTTGGGAACATTTTCAGGCCCTGATTCGTTAAACTTAAAAAAAAAAAAAAAACGTTTTTTACTGTAGAGTAAGTCATATACTATGCTTCATCAGTCAATGTAACATAACATTTTAAGTACCAGAACATCACATGACATTCAACATTAAAAAACACAAGCAATGTTTGCTTCATGTTTCTGAATGAAGCAAATATTGCAGCTCATTTCAGCAGGGCTCAGAGAGGGCCCTTTATACCTGCTTCTCTGAGTGAGTTATCAGGAAATGTGATTTTGTCATGTTAATTTAGTTGTGCTTCCCTGAAGGCAGCAGAAGAGGAACGTGAAAGGACAATCTTGTGTACTTTGGCTGAACTGATATAGAACATCCAATGAGAGGTGAATAAGAGAGGTTTGCCAAGTGACTTATGGTTTATTGATTTTATTGCCACTCTTGGCCACAGAAACTGATGGAGAGTTTACCATCACAGAGAAATGACAGAGAAAATTACTAAAATATCCTTGTAGGCCTTCAAGTGTTTCCTCTCCATTAGGCCCTGATATAAAAGTGTTGCCAATTCACACACGGTTGGCATGAAATATGACAGTCATTATCTCCACAGACTGGGCATAAAGTGGTTGTGTGTCATAATCATAAAGGAGCCATTCTAGTTTTTACTGTTATTGAAGCACATTGTAATGGTCTCGACTAGGACGGGATATAATATGGCTGAGGCTCCTCTCCTCAAAAGGCTTGTGACCATTAGAGATGCTATTTCTATGCGTGTGATGTCATCACATAAGAGATCAGAGATGATGTTGGTGGGAACAGATGATAATATTATGGAAGTAAAATATCTGTAATCTGAATAATATACAATTAGTGTTCTGGCCGCTAAAATCGGTTTAAAACCTTTTGTATTACAACACTTCTCTGCTCCCACAAACAAACCATATGTCTGATTAAACCTCAAAGTGTCAGATGCTACTAAACCTCTGAGTAATTAATTACTTTATTTATTTGCATATGTAGGCGTCGCAGTTCGGATTATTTCAGTATGGGACGCCATTTGTTCCAAATATTCAAGTTTCCTCTGCGTGATGTTATTGTTGTTGGCTGTCCTGGGTGGGTTGGCCTATAAGAGCTTTGTTTAGATTTTTTTCCTGTCCAATCTGGCTCTCTCTGTGTGTGGACCATGTTGTGATCCCATGGGGTTAATTTGCTGACTCTGTCTGTCCCCTTAACAAGTCGCCTGCTGTGGGCTCTGGCTGCCTCTGAATGATTGCGTCATGTGCTGCCAGGCTTAATCTATTTTGTGGCCAGGGTATTTAGTGATTTCATCAGGCCTTGGCTTCCCCCACGTGAGCTATAACTTCTATTTTAGAAGCTACAGATATGTGAGGTGATATTTTGGACGTTACAGATATAGTGGGCTGAAAGCAAGATGATGCTTGATTCTGATTAAATCCTTTAGCAATAAATGAAAAATATTATAATATAACTTTACATTTCTTAGAATGTTGTCTTTTTTTGTGAATCAAAATTAAATACGCATGCTATGTGTATGCTGCTTGCAGATTATATGGAGTCTACATTATGGCAACAGCCTGTTGAATAATTGCCTGAGTGCCCAATGCTGCCTTGGTTGGGTGATTAAAAAACAACAGCTTTGCTGACCTGATTACCCCAAAGTACTAATAATATTAATTACTGGGGTACTGCATTACAAATGCCATTTGAACTATTGTGGTTATTACCAGTGCCGTCATTCAGGGCAGGTGTTTCAGCCTAGCTCAGTGCTTTCTGTGGCAGAGGGGCAGCCAGTGGAACATCCAGAGCGTAGGGGTTAGGTAGTGTTCTCTAGTTGTGCTGTAATTGGCTCAGTGTTCTGTCACTCATGGGGACACTACACCACCGCCAAATCTAAGGGTAGAGCTCGAAAATTCAAGCCCCTTGGTTGCTGCCAAAGAGTTACATTAGAAGTGCCCATACAAGAAGGCTCAAGATCATTGGCCACAGATAAAATTACGTCAAATCACGTTATATCTGCAGTAGCTTTGATTGGACTTTCAAAATCTTCAGTTAGCAGTCATAATCATGAATGAAGTTGACAATCTAATCTAATCTACTGTCAAATCCTTTTAAATAAATCCTTGTCATATGAAGAGAAATAATGAAGATAAATCATTGACAAAATGTACAGTATCAGTGCTCATTGGCCATTGGACATAAACATTACGTAACAAGTTGTAAATCACAAATTCAGCAATGAGTGGTTTGGAAGGAATCAGTGGCTAACTGCAAGCATCGCAAAGCATTCACTAACCTGATATTCAGTGGAGTGGGTGTGTGGTCCCAAGTCTGGATTTAAGGGTCTCTTTTCCAAGCTTAAAATGATTAACATTCAACATTGGCCATGCTGTCAATCCAGCAAGATGTATGCCATTCTCAAAACAACTGTTAACCCGGAACTGGGAAATCTGACTTCAGTGAGTTCAAGACAACTGGGAACTCTGGGAAGAAACGAGCTCCGACTGGGAAAAATAGTCTTGAACGGTAATCCAACTCAGAATTTTAAGTTGGGAACTCAGGCCTCTTTCTAGAGCATCGACCTGAAGATTACTGACGTCATCATGATTCAACCTCGTTTTTTTTTAGAGCTCCCAGTTGTATTGAATGAACCATAAATCCAGAGAATGCCAGGTTTGATGAAAAAGTTTGATGACACATTCTTTCCCACGAAGGACCTTCCTGTTCAAGTGAGTACAGTACAACAAGGTGTGTCAAAAAAATGTATTGTATGCTGCTACATAAATGATGTAATATGCCAGGGAGATATGTATACTGTAGCTAAGAAAGTAATACTAAGTATATGTTGTGTAGTAAGCTGTTAGTAGCCCATGAGCCTCACCCTAGTCATTTGGTCTATTTTCCCCTCTTAATTTAGCCTACTCTTCTGAAGTTGGTAGTGCACATGTAGCCTATATCCTGTTTTAGAGAAATGTAATCATCTACTATTGTAAGCGCTTTCATTGTCTGCTTATATGACCCCTTTATTTATCCTATGGTTCTGACTTGGTGTACAGGGAGAATACTGTAAGAATGGCCCATGTTCTGAATTCTGTCACTGTACATCTCAAAAGTGCTGAACAAATAGTACATTGAATACATCTGTCCTAGCTCACCTATTAATGTCTTAATCGAAATTACGGATTGCCTCTTATCCGCTTGTCGTCCCCTTAATGCTAAATTGTAATTATTTTGCCTCTATGACCTATTTATTGCCTACCTCCCTACTCTTCTACATTTGCACACACTGTACATAGATTTTTCTATTGTGTTATTGACTGTACGTTTGTTTATGTGTAACTCTGTGTTTTTTTTTTTGTCGAACTGCTTTACTTTATCTTGGCCAGGTCGCAGTTGTGAATGAGAACTTGTTCTCAACTGGCCTACCTGGTTAAATTAAGGTAAAAAAAATACAAAAAAATAAAATTTAAAATATGCCGTAGTTTGTACATCTCAATTGTCAGTAGGAACCACATTTGTTTAAGCAAATTATATGTTTTTTAAGGCAGTAAATGAGTCTGAATTAACTGTTTCGCTGCGAGACAATGTTTTCTGATAGCAGGTGTATCAGTGGTAAGGTATTGGGACTGCTGTTGGGACTCTGCTGTTGGGACAGCTTTAGGCCCTAACAGTATATTGTCACCGTTATAGTGCAATTAATGTATTGTTTAGTGTTGTGTTGTGCAGTGGCTTTGCTGTCATACATCCCCCCAAAATTTATGGTTTAACCTACCAAGATTTACACACTAAAATAGCCTCTGGTTATTACCATTACAAATGTGTTACATAGGCCTCCAGCTCAGGGTTGTAAAATTAGATACACAATGTAACATTACTGCAATTAGCCTGCATCAACAGATTGACTCATGTGGCCTTTCCCTAAAATATGAATGTGATCGATGGGCAGTTTATCACTGCATGATCTAATTCCCCAAAGAGGCACTATCCTATTACCACCAGAGGGCAATGTGTATCCTACAACTCTGCACCATGACATCATTGTGGGAAATTGTCCTCAATTCCTTGCGTCCTCAGGTTCGTCCTCTTTCATTTCATACAAGCACATTAGTTTCCTCTCCTCTCCTTGCTTCCGATTACCCTTGACCTTTTTCAAAATGAGGCGAGGATATGCCGGAGCATCCTCTGCCGGAGGAGAGGAGCAAATTCCTCTGTTCAAATTGACACTCATATATGGCGACCACTAATCTGGATTAACCAGAAGTAAAAGTGAATCTGTCCATGAGGGTTTAGGTGATCACTTCTCTGCTTTTTCCGGGTCTCGGAGAGGAGGATGTAGGAGTCGAGTAGAGGACCGACTTTTCCAATTGAGAATCTCACAAAATATCAGTCATTCATGACATAGACCTAACCGATTTAAATTCCATGAAAATGGAAAGGTAAACAACAACACAATGGAAAGACCACAGTACAATCTTTCTCCCCTGCATAATCAACCAATACAACTGAAATGTAAGCCTATTGACAATGTTGTTTATTTTTTGTATAATGTGTTAAGTTGCTGACACTTCTGGCCTATGAATAAACTTGACTATAACACATAGGCTATTAATGGCATTGCAACAGGGCCTATGCAAAGGCCAAACAACATCTTTACGTCTTTAAACTTTCAATTGCAATTAAAGCATTTAAACTGCAGTGAACATGCTTTTCTTACATGCCTCGGAATGACATTAGAAACAATTATATCAATTAGAGACAAAGTGTTCACAATGTCTTGCGTTTTCTCTATTGAAGAAACACACTTCCAAAATACTCCACAAGGGCCCTTCAGCTCTAGCCCTGTTCCACTGGTGCACTAATTTGTGACAGTCAACAAATCAAATGACTGGTACAGCTCTCTCCACTAAATGCACTATGGGTAACCTATGTGCTTCATCAATAGAAATCGCCAGCTTTACTGAAGAAGCTGATGGGATGAAGGCTGTTCAACATGTATTTGATAGAGCAATGAGATATATTGATGCATGCACTATCTAACCTGTGAGGTTTAGATCACGTTTTTTATATCCATTATTTTCAAACATTGACAAATGTGTTCCAAAATTCATAATTTGATCAAAACATTTTTTTTAGCACAAAGTCTTGCTTGAAATAATTATTACTTTTTTAATCTCCAATGTATGGTGACAAATGCTAGAATGAGACACTCATATTTCCAGTCGTAGTCGTTAACCAGTGTTACTGAACAGTGACCCCTGTGTTTCTCTTCCTTAAAAATGTGACATTGTTCTTGCCTGCAGATGTCCTATTGTTCTCACCCAGTATGGTCAGGACAAATGGACTCTGACAAGTTGCCCCTCAAAACCAACTGTCTGAAAAAACAATAGTTTAAGTTCTGTTTAAGTTAGTTCAACTTCCAAATACGCAAACAACCATGAATGAACAAGATGATTTCTGTATACACACACACTCCTCTGAATCTCCACGGCAGTTAGGATAGATCCCTATTGATGTGTGTGGTATTGATCTTCAGCGTGTCTCCATTCCGGAACGACAAGGCTGTGAGTGAGGCACTGCATACAGAATATCTCATACAAATAGGATTATATTCACTAGTGAAGACAGAAAAAAATAAAATAACATCACCTTCCGTTTATTGGACTAAACTGTTTTTTTTATTAATTAAAGTGACATATTGCCTTGGCCCTCAGGGCAGACTCAGAAGTACAGAAAGCAACGCTGTGCAAAGGGGGGAGGGGAGGGAACATACCTAGTCTGCTGCCTCCGTGACTGGCTATGATGAGGCTTTACCAGGGGAATACATTTCAGATTTAGGGATTATGTTGCTCAATCAGACTAAGAGATTATGCTATTTAGACAGACTATTTTAATAGTTTTCACATTGCGGGAAAACAATCAGCTTTGTGATTAGAGGCATCAAAGAACAACACAGATGTAAAGCGATCCCTTTTGAGATAAACCTTTTTCACTAATCTTAGGTCCATTAAATGTCAAATGTGTACAATGTAATTGGCCCATTTTGCCCCGATTTCAATCATCCAAATACAATATGACAAGCTCAAATCCCTAACAGTGAAGCCTGTCTGAATCAATGCAGTCATCATACATATGCACATCATCTGAAAGTTGCAGTTTCAAATATGACTATTTTTATAATGCCACGCTGTTAAGAGCAGTTGGTTGATATGAAAAAAAAATATATAGAGAGCGTTGGGCCAGTAACCGAAAGGTTGCTAGATCAAATTCCTGAGCTGACAAGGTAAAAATCTGTCATTCTGCCCCCGAACAAGGCAGTTAACCCACTGTTCCTAGGCCATCATTGTAAATAAGAATTTGTTCTTAACTGACTTGCCTAGTTAAATAAAGGTTCAATTTAAAACATGTTTTTTAAAAAGAACAAATTCTTATTTACAATGACGGCCTACACCGGCCAAACCCAGACGGCACAGGGCCAATTGTGCGCTGCCCTATGGAACTCCCAATCACAGCCAGATGTGATACAGCCTGGAATCAAACCAGGGACTGTAGTGACACCTATTGCACTGAGATGCAGTGCCTTAGGCCGCTGTGCCACTCGAGAGCCCTCCATAAAGGTAGGTTACTTTGTACATTGCTTGCATAATAACATAACTTTGTTTCTCCATACAATAGCTACATTCACATGTTATATTACAAAATAGATTTATACAATTTAAAGGTTTCTCTTTTCAAACAACTCCAATTATTAGTCTTGTGCTTTTTGTCTTAGATACAAAACACTACAATAAGACCCGCACCAAATAATGTGAAATGACTGACTGAAACTTGTGCATTCCTCTACATTTGCACAGTGATTAAATTCACTCAGTATCCCCTTTCATCTCATTAGTTAAAAAATTCTATAACTTTAGGCCTAAATGCATGGGTCTTATATCTGGCCCAGTCCCCGCAGAGAGGGCATATGGAGGCTTTGTTGTGGGGACGAGAGTGTTAGAAAGGGAGCAGCAAGGACTAACCTTGCCTGCAGAGTTAAGCAAATTGATTGGCACACTAGAAAATTTGTGGAGTACTCAACCTTCAAAATTTGAAAGTGATACCAATTCAACAAAGTAGGAACCAAAACGAAGTAGTTACTTCAGCAGCTAGCCTGGTATCATAGACTAGACGTAACTAGGACACTTTGTTAAGACCCGGTTATGAACTCGAGAAACAGTCACTTAGCAAACTGTGCCACTAATAGTCGGCAGAACCCATAAAATGAGGCAGACACAGCAGTACTTGAGACGGTGTTTTAATAAAGTAAAAAGGAAAGTTCTTCAGGCAAAAATATAAATCCACAACGTCAAAAGTAATTCCAAGAGAAAAAGGTAATCCTCCAAGTCAAAAGGTAAATCCACAAGGTGGTAGGTACAGCAGGAAAAAGCCTCTAAAGATAATCAAAAATAAATAAACGAGAACAAAACCAGAGTACCACAAGAGAGTCCAATTGGCGCAACAAATGTTCACAGCATCGCTGGGTGCTAACATTCAAACACAGAGCAAAGAACTGAGGAAAACTAAAGGTTTAAATACATTCAAGGGAAACGAGGCACAGGTGCAAATAATAACTGGAAACAAGGGAAAACAAAAGGGTCAAAAAGCACAATGGGGCATCTACTGGCCAAAACCGGAAAAATCCTGGCCAAATCCTGACACACTCAAATGAGTTGATATGTTACATTTGGTATGGTTACATCAGACAGAACATTATTTAAAGCAAAAATGAAGAGGGTGGTTAGTCGTGGTGGATGGGTGGGCATATATCACAGAATCTAGCAACCCAAAGGTTGCGTTTTTGAATCTCATCACAGACAACTGTATCTAATTAGTAACTTTGCACCTCCTAACTACTTTTTTAGTACCTTGCAACTACTTAGCATGTTAGTTAACCCTTACCCTTTCCCCTAGCCCTTTTAGCTAACCCTTCCCCTAACCTTAACCCTTTAACCTAACTTCTAACCTTAACCCTAAGCACCAAACCTAACCCCTAGTCTAGCTAATGTTAGCCAGCTGGGTATCTTGGATTTACGTACAGAATAATACGAAATGCTCTAAGACCAGGTTTCAGCCAGTAGCTGATTTAGTCTGACTATGCTAGCAGCTCAGTTAGATGCATGTCCCTTTAGTTTGACAAGAGCACAGTCTTGATGTGCATTTTGTATTTTAAAGTTAAAGGCTATAATATGTAAGAACATTTCATTATTTGGGGAGGCCTATTCGATTTATGCGATATGTCAACTAAACAACATTTAGTTTACAGTATAAGAAGAACAATAATGCTAGATGCAGTTCAGTTGATGAATTGTGCTTGAATGTACTTCTGCTCAACATGTCTACATGTCTCCCCCTTTGCTTGTTACGATATAGATACCCTGAAAAAAGAGATTGTTTTGAAAATGACGTTCATACAGGCACACAATGAGCCCAGGCTTCAGCAAGAGGCAGAGTCCTTGTAGGCTATACCAGAATCAACGACAGCAGTGAAGAGTTTGGTGAATCATCATAAGGACGTGAGAGATATTGATTCATTTTTCAAATGTATTTTGTTATATAAATAATGACCATGTTCTGAAGAAAATATACTGAACACAAATATAAACGCAACAGCCAACAATTTCAACAATTTTGCTGAGTTACAGTTCATATAAGGAAATCAGTCAATTGAAATAAATTCATTAGGTCCTAATCTATGGGTTTCACATGACTGGGCAGGGTATAGGCCCGCCCACCGGGAGCCAGGCCCAGCCAATCAAAATGAGTTTTTCCCCACAAAGGTCTTTATTACAGAGAGAAATAGTCATCAGATTCATCAGCTGTCCAGGTGGCTGGTCTCAGATGATCACGCAGGTGAAAAAGCCGGATGTGGAGGTCCTGGGCTGGCGTGATTACACGTGGTCTACAGATGTGAGGCCGGTTGGATGTACAGTACTGCCAAAATCTTTCATCAGCTTCTTGAAATGCCACACCTGTCAGGTAGATGGATTATCTGGACAAATGAGAAATGCTCACTAACAGGGATGTAAACAAACTTGTGCAAACCATTTGAGAGAAATAAGCTTTTTTGTGCATATGGAAAATGTATGGAATATTTTATTTCAGCTCATGGGACCAACATGTTGCGTTAACATTTTTGTTCATTGCATTCGGAAAGTAATCAGACCCTTTGACTTTTTTTCACATTTTGTTATGTTATAGCCTTATTCTAAAAAGGATTAAAACATTTCATCAATCTACACACAATACCCCATAATGACAAAGCTAAAAACTGAAATATTATATTTACGTACACATACAGACCCTTTACTCAGTACCTTGTTGAAGCACATTTGGCAGAGATTACAGCCTTCGACTGTTCTTGGGTGTGAGTTTCTCCCATTCTTCTCTGCAGATCCTCTCAAGCACTGTCAGGTTGGATTTGGAGCGTCGCTGCACAGCTATTTACAGATCTCTCCAGAGATGTTCGATTAGGTTCTCATCCAGGCTCTGGCAGGGCCCCGCAAGGACATTCAGAGACATCTCCCGAAGCCACTCCTGCGTTGTCTTGGCTGTGTGCTTAGGGTCGTTGTTTTGTTGGAAGGTGAACCTTCGCCCCAGTCTGAGGTCCTGATCGCTCTAGAGCAGGTTTTCATCAAGGATCTCTCTGTACTTTGCTCCGTACATCTTTCCCTCGATCCTGTCTAGTCTCCCAGTCCCTACTGCTGAATTACATCCCCACAGCATGATGCCACCACCATGCTTCACCGTAAGGATGGTGCCAGGTTTCCTCCAGACGTGGCGCTTAGCATTTAGGCCAAAGAGTTCAATCTTGGTTTCATCAAACTAGAGAATCTTGCTTCTCATTGCCTGAGAGTCCTTTAGGTGCCTTGTAGCAAACTCCATGCGGGCTGTGCCTTTTACTGAGGAGTGGCTTCTGTCTGGCCACTCTACCATAAAGGCTTGATTGGTGGAGTGCTGCATAGACGTTTGTCCTTCTGGAAGGCCTGTCGTGACATTTTTTAGCCAACATGTACTTTACTTGCATAAAAACATTGGATGTAGACCTGGTTATAAATGCAATCCATGTAGTCAGAGCCATCTACAAGGTGGACACAGTCTGTGTGTCCCTAGTCTGTGTTACAACCTTTCAGTGTGCATTCATTCCCAGCCATCACCATGTCTTGAGACATCTTGAGACATCTGAAGGCATGCCTTAGAAAATGGAGATGTCTTTAAGACCGTATATATACACGTCTCGAACATACCAATGTCTTGAGACATCCGTCTTGAGACACTTTATAATTTATGGTTGTTTTTATTTTTTATAAGTTATGAATATAATAATAATTCACTCTACAATCATTCACTCTTGGAAGAAATGAATGTCAATGTCAGTTGACTAAAGAATGTTCCATGAATTTTAAATGTTCAACATTCCAAAATTCTAAACATGGTCATGGTACAATTTTACATTAATGTCTCGAGACATGTCTTAAAGACACACATAACATGTCTGAAAACAGTGTCTCACCTCGAGACATGTCTTAAAGACACACATAACATGTCTGAAAACAGTGTCTCATCTCGAGACATGTCTTAAAGACACACATAACATGTCTGAAAACAGTGTCTCACCTCGAGACATGTCTTAAAGACACACATAACATGTCTGAAAACAGTGTCTCATCTCGAGACATGTCTTAAAGACACACATAACATGTCTGAAAACAGTGTCTCATCTCGAGACATGTCTTAAAGACACACATAACATGTCGAAAACAGTGTCTCACCTCGAGACATGTCTTAAAGACACACATAACATGTCTGAAAACAGTGTCTCACCTCGAGACATGTCTTAAAGACACACATAACATGTCTGAAAACAGTGTCTCACCTCGAGACATGTCTTAAAGACACACATAACATGTCTGAAAACAGTGTCTCACCTCGAGACATGTCTTAAAGAGACACATAACATGTCTGAAAACAGTGTCTCACCTCGAGACATGTCTTAAAGACACACATAACATGTCTGAAAACAGTGTCTCACCTCGAGACATGTCTTAAAGACACACATAACATGTCTGAAAACTGTGTCTCACCTCGAGACATGTCTTAAAGACACACATAACATGTCTGAAAACAGTGTCTCACCTCGAGACATGTCTTAAAGAGACACATAACATGTCTGAAAACAGTGTCTCACCTCGAGACATGTCTTAAAGACACACATAACATGTCTGAAAACAGTGTCTCATCTCGAGACATGTCTTAAAGACACACATAACATGTCGAAAACAGTGTCTCACCTCGAGACATGTCTTAAAGACACACATAACATGTCTGAAAACAGTGTCTCACCTCGAGACATGTCTTAAAGACACACATAACATGTCGAAAACAGTGTCTCACCTCGAGACATGTCTTAAAGACACACATAACATGTCTGAAAACAGTGTCTCACCTCGAGACATGTCTTCAAAATGTTTGATAAGACGTCTTGAGACGTCTCAATTGTATGCCACAAGACGTCACAAGACGTGCTAAAACAAAGGTGATGGCTGGGCATGTTGTCATCACTCTTGTTGTACACCAAATATGAAAGAGCACTGTGTGTGCATGTCACTATGATGCTTTTGAAATATATTGACTGTGTATGGTTTTATTTCAGGATAACTACCTTAAAAAACACGTTGTAGCTTTTGCCAGTGACACAGGGAGTCTGAAAGATCTGAGGAATGAGATCCAAGAGAAGAACTTCAAGATCGAGTGTATGAGTGAACAGCGGAGGGAATATGAGAAGAAAATCTTCACAAAGGTAGGATCAGAATGTTCTTCACTTTACCCACTTAGTGTAGTGATGCAAATCACATATTTAACTTTGTCTTATAATATGGCTAATAATATTTGAAATGAAGAATGTTCAAAGCTGAAGAATATTCAAGAATATTTCAAGTTTCACCTAGAGCTGCCGGTGGTGAACAATAAGATTGTAGTTACTCATGGTTAGATTAAAATGCCTTCCAGAGAGGGGCGGTGATATAGACACCTCTTGTTTTACCAAAAGCTATTCATTTCTTATCACTCCTTCATCCCTCATACCTTTTATGTGGTGAGTGACACCCCCCAGAAATCAACATTAATGAGATATTTAGTGTTAAAAGGTGAGGTGCAGTCCCATAATTGCCTTGTTTTAATGAGCCCAGGCAGCCACTCATTCTATCTCCCTAAGTCCTCTCTTGGCCCTCAGTGTTTGAGTTTTGTCCAACCCAAGTGGGACTCTACTGTAGGCAGATGGCGGGGAGAGCAGTCACACAAAACCAGCCTCTCAAAGTGAAACGGATGACTGCAGCTCTGGAGAATCGCTCCTTTGTTCTTTGTGCTAATGAGACTGGTCACGGCCATGGGAGAACCGCATGGCTAATCACCCGTAGTTACCACTCTACGGCAGATGGTGGAGCCAGAGGTAAAGGAAGTAGCGTTTCTTCTTCCATCCCAGAGGAAACAGTCCCAGTCAGACATGCAGTGTTCTGAGTTTTAGATACAGTTGTTTAGAGAGAAACAGAGACAGAGGGAGCCTCCATAAAACAGGAAAAACGTGTGTCTATGGCTGTCACTCATAATTAGTAGACATGGTCTTAGATGGGCGAGGGAGAAGAAGGGATGGATGGTGTTTGGTGGTGCATGGAGAGGTGATCATCTGTTGATGTCGGTCGGGTTGGGGCTGTGCCAGGGTAGATGGAACGGTGCCCACAGTGATTACAGAGAGGACCAACTGGGTAATCCTCTGTGGCATGACATGCAGTCTAGCCTAACGCAGTGTCAAAACTGCAGTGTCACACGCAACGCAAGCACTCCTAACCTTGTAATCCCTCTAAATTGTTTATTCATCATTTGATTAACTCGGATACAGCAAAATTGGCTAGTCCGTAGAAAGCATGCAGTTATGAAGCATGACTTTAACTATCTGTGTTCCGTTTTGCATTCTAATGTGGCTTTTGGCAACCTGAATGTATTGGGTGGGTCTCTGTTACAAAAATCTATTGAATTCACACAGTTTTGGACTTATTCCAAACGAAACAAAAAGGCATTCAAATGATTTTAAAAAGTGAGATTTCTTTACTCAAATATGACCGCTCTTCACAAAAGTACTGTCTTCTTTCATTCTAAAAGAAGAGGAGGAAACAAAACAAGGGAAAAGGAGGGTGGGGGGGGACCTTGAAGCTTTGAAAGCCATTGAACGCCGGCACACTGCACAGTCCTAAGTGTGACAGGCATGCAAAAGCCCTGTTAATGTCCAGGGCATGAATGGTGACTGCAGCACAAAGTGGAGGGCCAATTGCGTGGATATCACAGGAACCTGATGGGCTCCATGCGGCTCCCAGTCTGCAAACTTCACTGCTCTGACATGTGATGTGATCCTGGTGACACTGGCAGCGCTGCCACTGAGGGAAGGCACAAAGGCAACAAGCCCCCCCCCTGGAAGCTGTGCACTCTGCAAACCCCCTGGTGTTGCACAGGCATACTACCCCCAGTCTCTCCCTTCAGCCCTGCCTAGTTACAGGCAGCGGTTGTTAGAGACCAGGGCAAAGACCGTGGATGGAAAGGCCCAGCTGCCTCTTTGGACTTCCAGAATAAATTGACCTGAATGACAGGGGCACACAAACAGTATGATGTGTATTATCCCTGTCAATAAAAATGTCCCCATTAATTATGGTCTTTGTATATAATGTACTGCCTTCTTTCTTCCGGGCAAAGAGGGGAGAGAAAAAACCTAATGGCCAGAGTTTTTTTGTGTGTGTGTGTCTCAGCTTTTTATTATTCAGGGGGAAATCGTAGGAGGCAGAAAGTTGTACGATTGCTTTGTCTCTGAATAGGACTCATATTTGCCACGCAGCTTGAGCTGTGTGCCTTTTGTTTTGCAGATTAAAGAAAAAAACGAAAAAAGGAGTTGTCATTTTTTTCTTCAGATCAGCTCTGAGGGTGTGGAGGACTGAGACAAGAGAGTGAAAAGCTAAAAGATGACATTGACTCCATGCAAATTGTCATGGAGCAGGTCTGCAATTCTTTGGAGGCTAAAGAGAAGCGGTTGGAAGACTAAGGTATTGTGTGGATGTTTTTCTTTTTGGTAACAAATCCTATTCCCTGCAGTTATTTTAAGCAATGCTTATTACAATTTTATAGGATTTAAGATGTTAAGTCATATAGTATGGGCCATAAAATCCATATTGATGTAATTCTGTGAATCTGTTTAGTGTAACTGATAAATCTTTACTTTTAAACCCCATATGCAATACTTCATATGCCCCCTGGAGCAGATATTGTCTGGAAACATGAGCTAAGGACTCACAGTTAGGCAGCCATTGGTCAGATTGTAATGTTTGACGACACTTGTCAGATTGGCCATCTAGTCCACAGTGTGGGAGTCCTTCAAGAGAAAGTAAACAGTGCACAGGTGTATTTTCATGGATCAGTGCTTTATCTATCTAAATGTTTGATGTTCATTCATTGCTTATGTAACTTAGGTAACCATCTGAATATGTCCCCCCGAGTGTATAGACTCAAATGGAGCACAAACATATCTCGCCAGATAAATTGTGATAGCGCCAATGCCTCAGTTGACTCCTACATGTTATAATTCATATCAGATGGGGTTTTGAAGAGAGGGCATACCTCATTAATATGACGTTAACCATATTCTTTGAATGTGGTGTGTGGTGTTTGCCCAAGAGCATCTCCTCTTTTATATGCCCTTCATTAAAATACAATAAAGAACCACCTGCTAAAGGGTTTTGTATAGGCTGTGACTAACATTAAGAGCTTTATCTGAAGGAGTTGGGTGCAAAGTTTGCAAACCCAACTTGGCCCTTGAACTTAGCGGTTTTAGGTCAGACCAGAGGAACAGTGGGTGGTAGGCCAAGCTCATCAAGGGCGGAATTCCAGGTCAGAACCTTGTCAGGAACCAGGCCACACTGGTTTCAAGTGGACTTTCTCTGACCACCACTGTAGCATAATGGAATGTGGATGGTCATGTTATACGACTCTCTCAAACTCCAACAAAGACGTCTCTTAGGCCTACTCTCCCCCTCCGCCCTATTCCTCTGATAGCCCAAAACCAGGTGAAAGTGGAAGTGTTTCCTGTCTCTTGCTATTCATTAAAATAACCAAAGTGCTCTTTCTACTTGTTTCAGCCCATGATCTAACTGATGTGAAAGCAAAGTTAGAGAGTGAGAAGAAATGCCCTTCAAAAGGTAAATGCAACAATGGTTGTTTTGCAATAAAGCAAATGTAAATGTAAGGCAAAACAATTCAGCAATTCATGCATTGTTTTGTATAGAGTGGAGTGATTTAGGATAAATGGTGATCCCCCATTTGAATTCTAGAAGACCATTGACTATGAATATCTGAAAGTAAAACTCAACACTGAGGACACCACAAGAAAGAAGGTAAGTATTCTTTCTCTTGTCACCAGTCTTTACAACCAGGACGGCTCTGACTTAGAATACGTGGACAACTACAAATACCTAGGTGTCTGGTTAGACTGTAAACTCTCCTTCCAGACCCACATCAAACATCTCCAATCCAAAGTTAAAACTAGAATTGGCTTCCTATTTCGCAACAAAGCATCCTTCACTCATGCTGCCAAACATACCATTGTAAAACTGCCAATACTCGACTTCAGCGATGTCATTTACAAAATAGCCTCCAACACCGTACTCAACAAATTGGATGCAGTCTATCACAGTGCCATCCGTTTTGTCACCAAAGCCCATATACTACCCACCATTGCGACCTATACGCTCTCGTTGGCTGGCCCTCGCTTCATACTCGTCGCCAAACCCACTGGCTCCATGTCATCTACAAGACCCTGCTAGGTAAAGTCCACCCTTATCTAAGCTCGCTGGTCACCATAGCATCACCCACCTGTAGCACACGCTCCAGCAGGTATATCTCTCTGGTCACCCCCAAAACCAATTCTTTCTTTGGCGGCCTCTCCTTCCAGTTCTCTGCTGCCAATGACTGGAACGAACTACAAAAATCTCTGAAACTGGAAACACTTATCTCCCTCACTAGCTTTAAGCACCAACTGTCAGAGCAGCTCACAGATTACTGCACCTGTACATAGCCCACCTATAATTTAGCCCAAACAACTACCTCTTTCCCTACTGTATTTATTTTATTGTATTTATATATTTATTTTGCTCCTTTGCACCCCATTATTTTTATTTCTACTTTGCACATTCTTCCACTGCAAATCTACCATTCCAGTGTTTTACTTGCTATATTGTATTTCCTTTGCCACCATGGCCTTTTTTTGCCTTTACCTCCCTTATCTCACGTCATTTGCTCACATCGTATATAGACTTGTTTCTACTGTATTATTGACTGTATGTTTGTTTTACTCCATGTGTAACTCTGTGTCGTTGTATGTGTCGAACTGCTTTGCTTTATCTTGGCCAAGTCGCAATTGTAAATGAGAACTTGTTCTCAACTTGCCTACCTGGTTAAATAAAGGTGAAATAAAAATTATTTTTTTTAAAAACTCGAAGTGCATCCATGTTGTATTTGGCTGGTGAGAAAACTATGTTTACAAAAACATGCCTCGAAGCTCTCCACCTTCCACCTTGCCCAGGCTGAGCTGCTGTTCTGTCCACATTACACAGCCTGGAATTACACATTACACTTCTACCTGGAAGTGTTTGCAGTCCACTAACATAGAGTGTGTGTGTGTGTGTGGGGGGGGGGGGGGGGCATATGCCATGTCAATATAAGACAAGAGCCCTGTATTCTGATAGATTTCAGTGCAGGTGATTGTCCTGCTAGTTTTGTCATCAAAATGAAGGATGCCAACAGATTGCTCCGTTTCTCTTACTGTAAAGCAACTGGTAAGTGGAGGCAGACAATCTAAATGATTTTATGACGTACTATCAAGCTTTCACTGAGAAAACCAAGGTTAATATTTGACACGGGACAGGGGTTCCATTGGCAAAACATTTGGCAAATAGGCCTAGAGGGTCGTGCTTGAATGTGCTGGATTAGGATTATTTATCATGCTTTATTGATACCGTAAAGATATATAATCTCTTTAATAGCTGTATGAGGTGTTAAGAATGTAATTCTGACAGATCATTTTACTGAATTGTGCTAGAAATTCTACAAATTGTGCCTATCAACTCTTTTGTTGATAGGCACCCCTACAGTATATATTTCTTCATTATTGACAGGACCTACCAGGTGTCCTATTGATTTGACCAAATTGAAAAATATATATTTTTTTGACAAAACAACTGCCCCTTAGCTTTTGTTTTTTTCATTTACAAAAGGTAGTAATCATCGCCCAAAGACATTACATGGATTGTTGGTAAAGAAAATATACCAGTCATAATTGTTTTGACAGCCCCCTTCTCTTCTCACCCTAAATACTAACCGGCAGCGGGAGAATCAAAAAGCTGACAATTCCTGTGTTACTCAAGCACTTTTGCCACTTCTAACACACTATATTGAATGTGCTGCCCTGACCCTGTATCGTTGCTAGGATACATAATGCTGACATCATTTTAACCTAATTTAACTTTCGGATTAAGATTCACCTCATTGCATTCCAAATTTGTATCAATTGATCAATACATCAATTATATTGTATTAGGCATACATTGTTAGTTAATTTGTCACATAATACTTAAAATTTACTGCAGGCCTACTCCTCCCTCCAATCATAGGTTTCTTTGGAAATGCAAAACAATTGTCCATCTAAAGGATGCGTTCATTATTAGTATCCAACAATAGCCTAGGTCATTTTGGGCGATGTGGTTGAAACGGTCAAAATAAGAGTGAACATCACAGAAAGCACTCAACACATCAGTTGAAAGGAATCTGAACTTAGATACTGAGCGTCGTCATAACCAAAACAACACTAATTGGCAATCTTGGTGAGAGGACGATCACCATTAGAAATTCAACAAAAACATATTGGTTGGAGATCAAAAGTGTGGCTTGTTGATAGACCCCACTCTCGTCACTTCAATAAACACAAAACAGCCAGGGATGAGTAGAGGTTAATGGTGTGTGGAGCAGATGGTGTGACAGAATCACCCCCAGAATCACCCCCTCCTTAGAAGGTGTCTAAACAGCTTCTAAAGAGCAGCTTTAGTTAAAGACTACTAATAAACACGTCCTTAATATCATTTCAATCATCAGTCAAAAGGATTATCCATATTTAGTGTAACAATTCAGATCCCTCTCTTCTCAAATGTCTTTGTTGCCTGGCCTTTTGTACCCGTCCTGTGACAGACAAACTCAATGTTAACTTCTACTATAATGTTTATACATAAAAATGGAAAATGGGGCGAAAAGGTTTTTCATGTTCTTTTGGTGACTTTAATCAATGAAGCAGAAAATGTGATTCCATAGCTGTAAGCCACCGATGGAGAGACTTCCAATGGGAGTCCAAAGAGTAGCCACTGAAAGCCCAGCTGGGTGTAAGCTTAGCTACCCATCTCAAAGGATCCCTGAATGTCACAATCACATAGAACACCAACGTTGGCTTGCATCAAGGATGAATTATGCATCTGTACTTGTAAGAATATAAATGTATGTTCAGCTATAGGGTGACATTTTTACCATGGTGGGGAGATGTGCGTGTTACACCACTGCTTATAACTATAAACAAACTATCCAAGATGTGCCAAATAAATTATCTTCAGCTCAGGGCTCCAGCTATGCATTTGGATGGCTAACTTGCTAACTAAGTGGCTAGATTGCAAGATCAAGCTTCTTGGTTACAGCAGAGACAATCAACCTCTCCTGGATCAAGATTCCTGCCGACCTAAATTTATTTTGTGTATTCCCCTGCCCTCAAAAATACAAATTCAAGGGTTTTTCTTTATTTTTCCTATTTTCTATATTGTAGAATAGTAGTGAAGACATTAAAACTATGAGATAACACATATGGAATCATGTAGTAACCAAAAAAGTGTTTAACAAATCAAAATATATTTGATATTTGAGATTCTTCAAAGTAGCCACCCTTTGCCTTGATGACAGCTTTGCACACTCTTGGCATTCTCTCCAGCTTCACCTGGAACGCTTTTCTAACGGTCTTGAAGGAATTCCCACATATGCTCAGCACTTGTTGGCTGCTTTTCCTTCACTTTGTGGTCCACCTCATCCCAAACCATCTCAATTGGGTTGCGATCGGGTGATTGTGGAGGCCAGGTCATCTGATGCAGCACTCCATCACTCTCCTTCTTGGTCAAATAGCCCTTACACAGCCTGAATATGTGTTGGGTCATTGTCCTGTTGAAAAACAAATGATAGTCCCGCTAAGCACAAACCAGATGGCATATTGCTGCAGAATGCTGTGGTAGCCATGCTGGTTAAGTGTGCCTTGAATTCTAAATAAATCACTGACAGTGTTACCAGCAAAGCACCCCCACACCATCACACCACCTCCTCCATGCTTCATGGTGGGATCTACACATGCGGAGATCACCCGTTCACCTACTCTGCGTCTCACAATGACACAGTGGTTGGAATCTAAAATCTCAAATTTGGACAGATTTCCAAAGGACACATTTATTTTGCTCGTGTTTCTTGCCCCAAGTAAGTGTTCTTCTTATTGGTGTCCTTTAGTAGTGGTGTCCTTTAGTAATTTCTTTGCAGCAATTCAACCATGAAGCACTGGTACATGCAGTCTCCTCTGAACAGTTGATGTTGAGATGTGTCTGTTACTTGAACTCTGTGAAGCATTTTGGAAAGAAACAGCACCCCTTGTGTACACTGCCGGTAATACCATATACATGTTATATGTTATAGGAACGGTATGAAGGTATGAAAATCTGGATAAAGCCCAACCCTAGGCTTAGATTGTTGACAACATGTAAACTTAGTCTCCAAATGTTTATTGAAAAAATACATACATTTGCACATTTTTTTATTTTATTTATTTATCTATTTTATTTAACCTTTATTTAACCAGGTAGGCTAGTTGAGAACAAGTTCTCATTCACAACTTCGACCTGGCCAAGATAAAGCATAGCAGTGTGAACAGACAACAACACAGAGTTACACATGGAGTAAACGATAAACAAGTCAATAACACAGTAGAATAAAAAGAAAGAGTCTATATACATTGTGTGCAAAAGGCATGAGGAGGTAGGCGAATAATTACAATTTAGCAGATTAACACTGGAGTGATAAATTATCAGATGGTCATGTGCAGGTAGAGATACTGGTGTGCAAAAGAGCAGAAAAGTAGGTAGGTCAATTGGGTGGGCTATTTACAGATGGACTATGTACAGCTGCAGCGATCGGTTAGCTGCTCAGATAGCAGATGTTTAAAGTTGGTGAGGGAGATAAAAGTCTCCAACTTCAGAGATTTTTGCAATTCGTTCCAGTCACAGGCAGCAGAGAACTGGAAGGAAAGGCGGCCAAATGAGGTGCTGGCTTTAGGGATGATCAGTGAGATACACCTGCTGGGGCGCGTGCTATGGGTGGGTGTTGCCATCGTGACCAGTGAACTGAGATAAGGCAGAGCTTTACCTAGCATGGACTTGTAGATGACCTGGAGCCAGTGGGTCTGGCAACAAATATGTAGCGAGGGCCAGCCGACTAGGTCACAGTGGTGGGTGGTATAAGGTGCTTTAGTAACAAAACGGATGGCACTATGATAAACTGCATCCAGTTTACTCTACGTCTGCGTAGAGGTGGATTAGGGAATCACCCTCAGCAAGAGCAACATCATTGATATATACAGAGAAAAGAGTCGGCCAGAGAATTGAACCTTGTGGCACCCCCATAGAGACTGCCAGAGGACCGTACAACATGCCCTTCGATTAGACACACTGAACTCTGTCTGCAAAGTAGTTGGTGAACCAGGCAAGGCAGTCATTAGAAAAACCGAAGCTACTGAGTCTGCCGATAAGAATATGATGATTGACAGAGTCGAAAGCTTTGGCCAGGTCGATGAAGACGGCTGCACAGTACTGTCTTTTATCGATGGCGGTTATGATATCGTTTAGTACTGTTGGCCGAGGTTGGAGTAGCCAGGAGGAAGGCATGGCCAGCCGTTGAGAAATGCTTGTTGAAGTTTTCGATTATCATGGATTTATCGGTGGTGACCGTGTTACCTAGCCTCAGTGCAGTGGGCAGCTGGGAGGAGGTGCTCTTGTTCTCCATGGACTTTACAGTGTCCCAGAACGTTTTGGAATTAGAGCTACAGGATGCACATTTCTGCTTGAAAAAGATGGCCTTTGCATTCCTGACTGACTGTGTGTATTGGTTCCTGACTTCCCTGAGCAGTTGCATATCGCGGGGACTATTCGATGCTATTGCAGTCCGCCACAGGATGTTTTTGTGCTGGTCGAGGGCAGTCAGGTCTGGGTGAACCAAGGGCTATATATGTTCTTAGTTCTGCATTTTTTGAACGGAGCATGATTATCTAGGATGGTGAAGAAGTTACTTTTAAAGAATGACCAGGCATCCTCAACTGGCGGGATGAGGTCAATATCCTTCCAGGATACCCGGGCCAGGTCGATTAGAAAGGCCTGCTCGCAGAAGTGTTTTAGGGAGCGTTTGACACTGATGTGGTCGTTTGACCGCGGACCCGTAGCGGATACAGGCAATGAGGCAGTGATCGCTGAGATCCTGATTGAAGACAGCGGAGGTGTATTTGGAGGGCCAGTTGGTCAGGATAATGTCTATGAGGGTGCCCATGTTTACAGATTTAGGGTTGTGCCTGGTGGCTTCCTTCATGATTTGTGTGAGATTGAGGGCATCTAGCTTAGATTGTAGGACTGCCGGGGTGTTAAGCATATCCCAGTTTAGGTCACCTAACAGAACAAACTCTGAAGCTAGATGGGGGGCGATCAATTCACAAATGGTGTCCAGGGCACAGCTGGGAGCTGAGGGCGGTCGGTAACAGGCGGCAACAGTGAGAGACTTATTTCCGGAGAGAGTAATTTTTAAAATTAGTAGTTTGAACTGTTTGGGTATGGACCTGGAATGTATGGCAGTACTTTGCAGGCTATCTCTGCAGTAGACTGCAACTCCTCCCCCTTTGGCAGTTCTATATTGACGGAAAATGTTATAGTTGGGTATGGAAGTCTCAAAATTTTCTAGGCCAGGATTCAATGAACACTTGTTGTCTCTCAAAGACATTGTTACAGTTGTTGGTTAGTCAGCTAGTGAATTTTTGTCATATTAGCATATAACATTAGTCAAAAAAAGACATGGTATCAAGAACAAGATAAAGGTAGTTAAAACGAGACACCTACGATTCCCCACATAGCAGCTTATTGTCATTGTTTTGCGGGTACTATTTAATGAAGCTGCCAGTTGAGAGCTTGTGAGGCGTCTGTTTCTCAAACTTGACACTCTAATGTACTTGTCCTCTTGCTCAGTTGTGCACCGGGGCCTCCCACTCCTCTTTCTATTCTGGTTAGAGCCAGTTCGCGCTGTTCTGTGAAGGTAGTAGGACACAGCATTGTACGAGATCTTCAGTTTCTTGACAATTTCTCGCATGGAATAGCCTTCCTTTCTCAGAACAAGAATAGACTGACGAGTTTCAGAAGAAATGTCTTTGTTTCTCGCCATTTTGAGCCTGCAATCGAACCCACAAATGCTGATGCTCTAGATACTCAACTAATCTAAAGAATGGCAGTTTTATTGCTTCTTTAATCAGACAACAGTTTTCAGCTGTGCTAACATAATTGCAAAAGGGTTTTCTAATGATCACTTAGACTTTTAAAATGATAAACTTGGATTAGCTAACACAGCGTGCCATTGGAACACAGGAGTGATGGTTGCTGATAATGGGCCTCTGTATGCCTATGTAGATATTCCATAAGAAATCAGCCATTTCCAGCTACAATAGTCATTTACAACATTAACAATGTCTACACTGTATTTCTGATAAACTTTATGTTATTTAAAAAAGTTTTTTTCTGAATTTGACCCCTTTTTCTCCCCAATTTTGTGGTATCCAATTGTTTAGTAGCTACTATCTTGTCTCATCGCTACAACTCCCGTACGGGCTCGGGAGAGATGAAGGTTGAAAGTCATGCGTCCTCCGATACACAACCCAACCAAACCGCACTGCTTCTTAACACAGCGCCGTTGGAGGAAACACAGTGCACCTGGCAACCTTGGTTAGTGCGCATTGCGCCCAGCCCGCCACAGGAGTCGCTGGTGCGCGATGAGACAAGGATTTCCCTACCGGCCAAACCCTCCTTAACCCAGACGACGCTAGGTCAATTGTGCGTCGCCCCACGGACCTCCCGGTCACGGCCGGTTACAACAGAGCCTGGGCGCGAACCCAGAGTCTCTGGTGGCACAGCTCGCTAGCTGTACAGCGCCATTAACCACTGCGCCACCCGGGAGGCCCAACTTTATGTTATTTTAATGGGAAAAAAAATGTTTTTCTTTCAAAAACAAGGACATTTATAAGCGACCCCAAACTTTTGAACGGTAGTGTATTTACAGTGACTTGCGAAAGTATTCGGCCCCCTTGAACTTTGCGACCTTCTGCCACATTTCAGGCTTCAAACATAAAGATATAAAACTGTATTTTTTTGTGAAGAATCAACAACAAGTGGGACACAATCATGAAGTGGAACGACATTTATTGGATATTTCAAACTTTTTTAACAAATCAAAAACTGAAAAATTGGGCGTGCAAAATTATTCAGCCCCCTTAAGTTAATACTTTGTAGCGCCACCTTTTGCTGCGATTACAGCTGTAAGTCGCTTGGGGTATGTCTCTATCAGTTTTGCACATCGAGAGACTGAAATTTTTTCCCATTCCTCCTTGCAAAACAGCTCGAGCTCAGTGAGGTTGGATGGAGAGCATTTGTGAACAGCAGTTTTCAGTTCTTTCCACAGATTCTCGATTGGATTCAGGTCTGGACTTTGACTTGGCCATTCTAACACCTGGATATGTTTATTTTTTAACCATTCCATTGTATATTTTGCTTTATGTTTTGGATCATTGTCTTGTTGGAAGACAAATCTCCGTCCCAGTCTCAGGTCTTTTGCAGACTCCATCAGGTTTTCTACCAGAATGGTCCTGTATTTGGCTCCATCCATCTTCCCATCAATTTTAACCATCTTCCCTGTCCCTGCTGAAGAAAAGCAGGCCCAAACCATGATGCTGCCACCACCATGTTTGACAGTGGGGATGGTGTGTTCAGCTGTGTTGCTTTTACGCCAAACATAACGTTTTGCATTGTTGCCAAAAAGTTCAATTTTGGTTTCATCTGACCAGAGCACCTTCTTCCACATGTTTGGTGTGTCTCCCAGGTGGCTTGTGGCAAACTTTAAACGACACTTTTTATGAATATCTTTAAGAAATGGCTTTCTTCTTGCCACTCTTCCATAAAGGCCAGATTTGTGCAATATACGACTGATTGTTGTCCTATGGACAGAGTCTCCCACCTCAGCTGTAGATCTCTGCAGTTCATCCAGAGTGATCATGGGCCGCTTGGCTGCATCTCTGATCAGTCTTCTCCTTGTATGAGCTGAAAGTTTAGAGGGACGGCCAGGTCTTGGTAGATTTGCAGTGGTCTGATACTCCTTCCATTTCAATATTATCGCTTGCACAGTGCTCCTTGGGATGTTTAAAGCTTGGGAAATCTTTTTGTATCCAAATCCGGCTTTAAACTTCTTCACAACAGTATCTCGGACCTGCCTGGTGTGTTCCTTGTTCTTCATGATGCTCTCTGCGCTTTTAACGGACCTCTGAGACTATCACAGTGCAGGTGCATTTATATGGAGACTTGATTACACACAGGTGGATTGTATTTATCATCATTAGTCATTTAGGTCAACATTGGATCATTCAGAGATCCTCACTGAACTTCTGGAGAGAGTTTGCTGCACTGAAAGTAAAGGGGCTGAATAATTTTGCACGCCCAATTTTTCAGTTTTTGATTTGTTAAAAAAGTTTGAAATATCCAATAAATGTCGTTCCACTTCATGATTGTGTCCCACTTGTTTTTGATTCTTCACAAAAAAATACAGTTTTATATCTTTATGTTTGAAGCCTGAAATGTGGCAAAAGGTCGCAAAGTTCAAGGGGGCTGAATACTCTCGCAAGGCACTGTTTATGGGATGCTGCACCAGTTAGGCTGGGTGAGGTCAGTCATGAAATCAGGATGAAGTTAGGTCCATCATTCAGACAGGTGCAGCCTGGCATCTTGCTAACCCTGTAGGTTCTGTCTTCCTTTACACAAATTATTATTATGGTGGATTGTGTGTCTTTAGTGGGCTCTTCAGTCAATGCAACTGAAGAAACGTACAGTACCAGTCAAAAATTTGGACACACCTACTCATTCCAGGGTTTTTCTTTATTTTTTAAAACTATTTTCTACATTGTAGAATAATAGTGAAGGCATCATAACTATGAAATAACACATATGGAATCGTGTAGGAAGCTGATGACAGCTTTCTCTGTAAGAGCCTTGTTTATTCATTTCACAGATGAAGTCGCTGGAACAAGAGCTGGCAAAAGATATACAAAGCATTGACATTTTCCGCCAGAGTGAAGTAATTGACATGGCGTGCTAGCGTTTTGCTACACCCGCAATAACATCTGCTAAACATGTGTATGGGACCAATCCAATTGGATTTGATTTCAATTTGATTTGCAAACGTTTTGTGTGTCGTGGAGGCCACCATTATATTTCCAACACTCTACAGGTAGGAACGTGCCACGGTCAAGTGCTGCTATCTGCGTTAGGATTTGAGAGATCCAGAAGTCTCTCCAGTGAAAGACAGTTAGTTCGTCATACCAGACATTAGGCTCATAAAGCAAAGAGACAGGATAATGTGCTGGGATAGTGTGTTGACTCTGTCCTATTGATATTAACCATGGGAGTTGGGTTAGAATACAACCTGTTCCACATAAATCAACAGTGAAGTGCTGAATATTGTAACTTTAAAGTCCTGCCGCCTCATAGCATATCACCATATTGCTTCTGTCCTCACATTACCCAGCTGGATTTATTGAAGCACAAAAGATATACTTTGTTATAATTGCCCTAGCATATTTTTTATTATACACATTTTATGATTGTTTTAACACCTAGCCTTGATAACCCCCCCCCCCACATATCACCTCACCTCCACCACTATATTGACTCTATACAGTTTACTCTATCAACAATAAAGCTGCAGCACTTCAGCTACATATCGCTCTCAGTCTTGCTTATTCATCCCTTGGTCCGGGGGGAGGATAGGGGGTTGGGGGTGTTTCTGTCAACACACTGACCACATAGAGACCGACAGCCCCTGTGCTGAGAGAGAGAGACAGACGGGGACGGGGGACGGGGGGACGGGGGTAGAAAGAGAGGAGAGACAGGGAGAGACAGAGAGAGAGCGGAATGCAGTGTGCAGCTGACACAACACACTGATGGCTGGAGTGGATGGGCTAGCCTGATTAATGGGCCTCCACAATGAGGGGAGTTGAAAGTCCACTTCATAAAGAATGACTTAACAATACAGGGAGCATAGTGCCTGACCATTATGGATCTGTGGAGTTTTTGAATGGACAATGCGTACTGTCTCATCCTACTTAGGGCCATGGTCTTATTTAACACGTGCCCCTTGTACAGAAAGTCTCTAACCCAACCAGTTGACACGTTTCCTTTGGTTCCTGTTATTTGTCAGTGCAATGGGCTCAGTTGTCTATTGTTTCGGCATCTATGTGAGGCAACAAAGGTCTTCCTACATGCGAGACGATTTTGCTGGGATGTTTTCTTTTTTTTGGCCTTTCTAGGGAGTTTTTCTTAGCCACCGTGCTTCTACACCTGCATTGCTTGCTGTTTGGGGTTTTAGGCTGGGTTTCTGTACAGCACTTTGAGATATCAGCTGATGTACGAAGGGCTATATAAATAAATTTGATTTGATTTGATTTTCTCGGTACCTAAATTGTTAAGAAAAAGAAAAAAAAAACAATGATGATCAAACTGGAAAATTGTATGTATTTATAGGGTAACATATTCTTGTTATGGCCTGGTGCTTTATCCAAGCTGATGAGACTGGCTGTAGGCTACATCCTATTGATGCGGATAAACACCTATGCATTTTCTCCCTTTCTAAAGACAATGAGCCATCCTTTCTTTTATTCTCAAACTGAGACGAAACAAAACCCCATCCTGACATCCTTCGCTTAACTAGACTAACAACACAGGTACTGTTTAATATTCCCACCACTCACCATGGCAAGTCTTCGTCTGTCCCTATTCATTCATTTCCACATAGGAACCAACTCGCTCTCCATCTCAAGCCTTTACAATGAAGACCTGCGTTACTCCCTCAGATTATGGGAACATACAATATGTAACATTTCCTGCTGTTTAATGGGCATTTCAATTCATGATAGGGTATTCATTGATTATTGAATAATATAACTAAGAATAAATCTATGATTTCATGAGCATACATTTCCCCAGCCCCACCTCTCTTCTTACCAAACAAACAACGTGTCATGGTTAGGCTATTGATGTTACAGATGCATTTAAGACATTTTCATACAACAGACACCCAGATCTGTCTTGAGAATCAGAATTTGTCCTTTGAGGTCTCTTACTTGATGGAGGTCCTCTTAAGAAAAGAGGATGTCCAGCAGTGACCTGAGTTGACCTGACCCTCACACGCCCCAGACCATGTGCACTAAATCAGCTAACATGGCCATTCACAATGCTGGCTTAGGTTCTGATTATAATGGTCACTAGTTTGTTTAAAAGTAACCATTGTTAGACCTGAGTTAGTGGGATGGCACAAAACATAAGACCCCCTATTTAAATAGAGTTTGAAAATTGATAAAACACCACTGGCTAACAATGTGAGTTCCCAGAACTGTTTCAGTAGCCATGTTTTAATTTCTGAAAGAAGCGGAGGAGAAATTGAGTGCAGAGAAGTAGAAACAAAACAGAGGAGTTATGCTTCCCCAGGAGGCCATTTTAAAAGGTCAAGCAGCAGTAAAACAGCCTGTGGTAAGATTTGTTCTCTTCAATATCCATGGACATGCATGACATGATTTAAATTAACAAAACAGTAGAAGGAAACCGCTGAATAGATTCATCACTTATTTCTTTCTCTACGTCCAGGTTGTTGAAGGGGGGAAGGAGTTGATCCAACAACTCGATGAGCTGAAAAAGACGACCATACAGAAAAAATAAACAGAGAAGTATGTATCTAATGCATACAATCTCATTCATGTTGGATTGTAAAGAAGAGAGACATGAATAGGTCAGACAATAATATGGTATAATGCATTATCTGGTACTAGTATTACAGTGGTGATGAGTTGGCCTATATGCCACTATCACTCTTCAGTGCAGCGTCAAAGATCAACCTTTGTCATGTATTGTCATGTTGTGTCTTTCTGTCCTTTCCTTTCACCCTGTCTCCCTCTGCTGGTCGTATTAGGTTACCTTTTCTCCCCCGCTTTCCCCCAGCTGTTCCTTGTCTCCTCTTGACTACCTCGTCACCCCTTCTCCCACCTGTTCCCCTTTTCCCTCTGATTAGTCCCCTATATCTCTCTCTGTTTTTGTTCCTGTCCTTGTCGGATTCTTGTTTGTTGTGTTTCATGCCTGAGCCAGACTATCGTCATGTTTGCTGTAACCTTGTCCTGTCCTGTCGGAATCTGCCGGTCTATCTGAGCCTACCTATGTTTGGTTATTAAAGAAGCTCTGTTTAAGTTAGTTCGCTTTTGGGTCCTCATTCACTCACCGTAACAGAAGAATCCGACCAAGAATGGACCCAGCGACTTCGGATCCTCTCCACTCAGCCGTCGAGATCCAGGGAGCGATGCTAGGCAGACACGAGCAGGAATTGTCTGCTGCTCGACATGCCGTTGAGACCCTGGCCACCCAAGTCTCCAACCTCACAGAACAGGTTCACCATCTCCGCCTCGATCCACCGGCCACTTCCAGGGCTTTCGAATCTCCGGAGCCCAGAATCAATAACCCGCCGTGTTACTCTGGGGAGCCCACTGAATGCCGCTCGTTCCTCACCCAGTGTGATATTGTGTTTTCTCTCCAGCCCAACACTTACTCCAGGAGCACTGCTCGTGTCGCCTACGTCATATCTCTCCTTGTTGGACGGGCTCGTGAGTGGGGCACGGCAATCTGGGAGGCAAGGGCTGAGTGTACTAACCAGTATCAGGACTTTAAGGAGGAGATGATACGGGTTTTTGATCGATCTGTTTTTGGGGAGGAGGCTTCCAGGGCCCTGTCTTCCCTATGTCAAGGTAATCGATCCATAACAGACTACTCTATTGAGTTTCGCACTCTTGCTGCCTCCAGTGGCTGGAACGAGCCGGCTTTGCTCGCTCGTTTTCTGGAGGGTCTCCGCGCAGAGGTAAAGGATGAGATTCTCTCCCGGGAGGTCCCTTCCAGCGTGGATTCCCTGATTGAACTCGCTATTCGCATTGAGCGACGGGTTGATCTTCGTCACCGAGCTCGTGGAAAGGAGCTCGCGTTCTCCGTTGCCCCCCTCTCCGCATCACTACCATCTTCCTCTGCCGGCTCGGGAGCTGAGCCTATGCAGCTGGGAGGTATCCGCATCTCGACTAAGGAGAGGGAACGGAGAATCACCAACCGCCTCTGTCTCTATTGCGGTTCTGCTGGTCATTTTGTCACTTCATGTCCAGTAAAAGCCAGAGCTCATCAGTAAGCGGAGGGCTACTGGTGAGCGCTACTACTCCTGTCTCTCCTTCAAGAT
The DNA here is from genome assembly GCF_057628025.1 of Oncorhynchus mykiss. NCBI lineage: Eukaryota > Metazoa > Chordata > Actinopteri > Salmoniformes > Salmonidae > Oncorhynchus > Oncorhynchus mykiss. The sequence continues at coordinate 20,577,309 of NC_143049.1, forward strand.
CCTGCACTACCTTGTCGGTCCATCTACGCTGGACCGGTTCGTCAGCTTCCTGCAGTGCCTTAATAGACTCTGGGGCGGAGGGCTGTTTTATGGACGAGACCTGGGCTCGGGAACATGACATTCCTCTCAGACAGTTAAGGGAGTCCACGGCCTTGTTCGCCCTGGATGGTAGTCCTCTCCCCAGGATTCAGCGTGAGACGCTACCTTTAACCCTCACTGTTTCTGGTAATCATAGCGAAACCATTTCTTTTTTGATTTTTCGTTCACCTTTTACACCTGTTGTTTTGGGCCATCCCTGGCTAGTTTGTCATAATCCTTCCATTAATTGGTCTAGTAATTCTATCCTCTCCTGGAACGTCTCTTGTCATGTGAAATGTTTAATGTCTGCTATCCCTCCTGTTTCCTCTGTCTCTTCTTCACAGGAGGAGCCTGGTGATTTGACAGGGGTGCCGGAGGAATATCACGATCTGCGCACGGTGTTCAGTCGGTCCAGGGCCACCTCTCTTCCTCCACACCGGTCGTATGATTGTAGTATTGATCTCCTTCCGGGAACCACTCCCCCCCGGGGTAGACTATACTCTCTGTCGGCTCCCGAACGTAAGGCTCTCGAGGATTATTTGTCTGTAGCTCTTGACGCCGGTACCATAGTCCCCTCCTCCTCTCCCGCCGGAGCGGGGTTTTTTTTTGTCAAGAAGAAGGACGGGTCTCTGCGCCCCTGCATAGATTATCGAGGGCTGAATGACATAACAGTTAAGAATCGTTATCCGCTTCCTCTTATGTCTTCAGCCTTCGAGATCCTGCAGGGAGCCAGGTTTTTCACTAAGTTGGACCTTCGTAACGCTTATCATCTCGTGCGCATCAGGGAGGGGGACGAGTGGAAGACGGCGTTTAACACTCCGTTAGGGCACTTTGAATACCGGGTTCTTCCTTTCGGCCTCGCTAACGCTCCAGCTGTCTTTCAGGCATTAGTCAATGATGTCCTGAGAGACATGCTGAACATCTTTGTTTTCGTTTACCTTGACGATATCCTGATTTTTTCACCGTCACTCCAGATTCATCTTCAGCACGTTCGACGTGTCCTCCAGCGCCTTTTAGAGAATTGTCTTTTTGTGAAGGCTGAGAAGTGCACTTTTCATGCCTCCTCCGTCACATTTCTCGGTTCTGTTATTTCCGCTGAAGGCATTAAGATGGATCCCGCTAAGGTCCAAGCTGTCATTGATTGGCCCGCCCCTAAGTCACGCGTCGAGCTGCAGCGCTTTCTCGGCTTCGCGAACTTCTATCGTCGTTTCATCCGTAATTTCGGTCAGGTGGCAGCTCCTCTCACAGCCCTTACTTCTGTAAGGGTATGTCAAGACGTGCTTTAAGTGGTCCGTTTCCGCCCAGGGAGCTTTTGATCTCCTCAAGAATCGTTTTACATCCGCTCCTATCCTTGTTACACCTGACGTCTCTAGACAGTTCGTTGTCGAGGTTGACGCGTCAGAGGTGGGCGTGGGAGCCATTCTTTCTCAGCGCTCCCTCTCTGACGACAAGGTCCACCCATGCGCGTATTTTTCTCATCGCCTGTCGCCGTCGGAACGTAACTATGATGTGGGAAACCGCGAACTGCTCGCCATCCGGTTAGCCCTAGGCGAATGGCGACAGTGGTTGGAGGGGGCGACCGTTCCTTTTGTCGTTTGGACTGACCATAGGAACCTTGAGTACATCCGTTCTGCCAAACGACTTAATGCGCGTCAGGCGCGTTGGGCGCTGTTTTTCGCTCGTTTCGAGTTCGTGATTTCTTATCGTCCGGGCTCTAAGAACACCAAGCCTGATGCTTTATCTCATCTCTTCAGTTCTTCAGTAGCCTCCACTGACCCCGAGGGGATTCTCCCTGAGGGGCGTGTTGTCGGGTTGACTGTCTGGGGAATTGAGAGGCAGGTAAAGCAAGCGCTCACTCACACTCCGTCGCCGCGCGCTTGTCCTAGGAACCTTCTTTTCGTTCCCGTTCCTACTCGTCTGGCCGTTCTTCAGTGGGCTCACTCTGCCAAGTTAGCCGGCCACCCTGGCGTTCGGGGTACGCTTGCTTCCATTCGCCAGCGTTTTTGGTGGCCCACCCGGGAGCATGACACGCGTCGTTTCGTGGCTGCTTGTTCGGTCTGCGCGCAGACTAAGTCCGGTAACTCCCCTCCTGCCGGCCGTCTCAGGCCGCTTCCCATTCCCTCTCGACCGTGGTCTCACATCGCCTTAGATTTTGTCACCGGACTGCCTTCGTCAGCGGGGAAGACTGTTATTCTTACGGTTGTCGATAGGTTCTCTAAGGCGGCTCATTTCATTCCCCTTGCTAAGCTTCCTTCTGCTAAAGAGACGGCACAAATCATCATCGAGAATGTTTTCAGAATTCATGGCCTTCCGTAAGACGTTGTTTCGGACAGAGGTCCGCAATTCACGTCTCAATTTTGGAGGGAGTTTTGCCGTTTGATTGGGGCTTCCGTCAGTCTCTCTTCCGGCTTTCACCCCCAGTCTAACGGTCAAGCAGAACGGGCCAATCAGACTATTGGTCGCATCTTACGCAGTCTTTCTTTTCGCAACCCTGCGTCTTGGTCAGAACAGCTCCCCTGGGCAGAATACGCCCACAACTCGCTTCCTTCGTCTGCGACCGGGCTATCTCCTTTTCAGAGTAGCCTCGGGTACCAGCCTCCGCTGTTCTCATCTCAGTTCGCCGAGTCCAGCGTCCCCTCCGCTCAGGCTTTTGTCCAACGTTGCGAGCGCACCTGGAAGAGGGTCAGGTCTGCACTTTGCCGTTATAGGACGCAGACTGTGAGGGCTGCTAATAAGCGTAGAACTAAGAGTCCTAGATATTGTCGCGGTCAGAGAGTTTGGCTCTCCACTCAGAACCTTCCCCTTAAGACGGCTTCTCGCAAGTTGACCCCGCGGTTCATTGGTCCGTTCCGTATTTCTCGGGTCATTAATCCTGTCGCAGTTCGACTTCTTCTTCCGCGATACCTTCGTCGCGTCCACCCGGTCTTCCATGTCTCCTGTATTAAGCCCGTTCTTCGCGCCCCCGCTCGTCTTCCCCCCCCCCCCCATCCTTGTCGAGGGCGCACCCATCTACAGGGTCCGCAGGATTTTGGACATGCGTCCTCGGGGCCGTGGTCACCAGTACCTCGTTGATTGGGAGGGGTACGGTCCTGAGGAGAGGAGTTGGGTTCCCTCTCGGGACGTGCTGGACCGTGCGCTGATCGAGGATTTCCTCCGTTGCCGCCAGTTTTCCTCCTCGAGTGCGCCAGGAGGCGCTCGGTGAGTGGGGGGGTACTGTCATGTATTGTCATGTTGTGTCTTTCTGTCCTTTCCTTTCACCCTGTCTCCCTCTGCTGGTCGTATTAGGTTACCTTTTCTCCCCCGCTTTCCCCCAGCTGTTCCTTGTCTCCTCTTGACTACCTCGTCACCCCTTCTCCCACCTGTTCCCCTTTTCCCTCTGATTAGTCCCCTATATCTCTCTCTGTTTTTGTTCCTGTCCTTGTCGGATTCTTGTTTGTTGTGTTTCATGCCTGAGCCAGACTATCGTCATGTTTGCTGTAACCTTGTCCTGTCCTGTCGGAATCTGCCGGTCTATCTGAGCCTACCTATGTTTGGTTATTAAAGAAGCTCTGTTTAAGTTAGTTCGCTTTTGGGTCCTCATTCACTCACCGTAACAACCTTGCTATAACAAAAGAATCTATAATAACACATATAATTCTAATCTCAGTGCGTCAGACTCGTAGGGTGCATTGCAACCAAGTGGCAGAATGTAGCGCTGGGCTATATATTACCACTGGATTTCTTAAAAACGCCACTAACAGGAGATTACCTGCATCTGCGTGTTAAAGCAAACTTGCTTGCAACTAAAAACCCACAAGATGAAATCAGCAGATCAGTTGGTCTCTCATTGTTACTGTGTCAAGTGATTATGATACTAGACAGCTGCGTGCGTCTAGGTTCTCTACTCCTGCCCCCAATGAAATATGGATACTAAATACTTAATAGAGTATAAGTAGTAGGCCTAAATTTCGTTCAAACGTTTCACCTTAAATGGCAAAATAATATAACATATGCACATTTGAAATAAACATTTTTTAGCCTATATTTTCATTCAAGAAAATGTAGATGATATAACTAAATCATGATTGATTAAGTTGCACACCTCAAATATGGACAGTCCAATGATATTTTACCCCCGGTCTTGATAAGAAATGACCATACCAGACAATTTTATTTTAAAGACAGTTGTATTTAATCGATATCATAAATTGGAAACATAAAATAGAAGAGTAGACTACACCAACACTACTTTTCCATTCATACAACGTGTTGGATAAATTGCCACAGTAGACTTTCCGTGGTAAACAAGGAAATACATGATTTCAGTTGTATGCAATGATTGCCAAATAATGGGGGAATCAGCTAACTTCAACACATCTTTCCATGGTGCAGAGAGAAAAATGTGCAGTTATATAATGCTATTCTACACATTTTGTCATGAGGTTAAGAGAAAATGTTGCAGTTTTAAAGCTAATTTCTTGCAATTCCATACTTTTTGCCATGGGGCAAAATAATAAATATGTTATTTTATAGCTCATCTCATGCTATTCTACACATTTTGCCATGAGGCTGAGAGAAAATGTTGCAGTTTTAAAGTTAATTTCCTGCAATTCTACACATTTTTCTATCATATGCTATCTGAGTTGGGGCCCCGGTGCATTGAGTAATCTGGCCCTGGCAAGCAGGACTAAGGTAACACCAGCATCAGTGAAACCAACACCTGTGGAATACACACACGCACACACACACACACACACACACACACACACACACACACACACACACACACACACACACACACACACACACACACACACACACACACACACACACACACACACACACACACACACAGTCCTCATTACATGAGGCTTTTCCTTGTTTTTCAAATGGATACATAAGAGCACACATATCAGAGTTTAACAGGTGTTGCCCCATTGAGCCCCTCATATAGTCCTCAATTGGATGTTGTTTATGAAAATTCTAAGGTTTTTAGTTTTTTCCCCCCTCTTTTCCACATATGGCTGTTCTCCGTGAGCTCGGTATGCCACACGTCAATCATTAGGAAGACAATTAAGATGAAAACAGGGTGGTGTTAAGATCCTAATGCTATGCATGTGAGTTTCACAATGCTATACACTGATCAAGCATCAATGCAACCAATTGCAAATAGTTGGCTGCTCCAATTATAAAGATAGACAGAGCTTGTCATATCAATTTATTTTTTATTTCCTGTAGATGGACAGTCCCGGTTCTTACCAAAGTCCTGTGTACAATAGATTCAAAATGCTGAGCAGATATGCTTTTCTTTTGTTTGTACCAAAATAAAAAGACAAACATTGAAACTCAATTATTCTATGTTGGATTCTTCAACTAAAGTCGTCTCTGTGTCAGCCCAACATAGGTGGTTGTTTTCCGAAGATGGACAGGATAAGACTATGGACATCAGTGTGTTGAGTGGCAGAGGAACAAATTGTTCAGGTAAACAATTTAACCGACCATTAGGACCAAATCCTAACCAGAGACACACATGCATAGCTCAAAGCTTATCCTCCATTGTCATTGATGCAGGATTTGCATGAACGTTGAAGTACATGCTTTTAATCTTTGGTGTCGAATAAGAAATGATCTATTTCATATTTAGAAAAAAATCCAGGAATTGATTATTTCAATATCCCTGAAGGTGTCTTTTTGAGACACGGCTACAGTACGACCTATATGAAGAGACCTGTATCTACCGTCCTAACACATACAGTGTAACTTTCCTGATTTAAAAATCATTTTCCATATAGTTCATATACTGTACATGCATGTCCATTTGCCTTTGAAATTAGATTACCGTTGTCCAGGGTTAGGATCCCCTTGCTAACATGTAGTATCAGGAGTGAAGAAAACAAGAATTAACCTGACTAAGCTCTCTTCAATCTCTCTATTTGTGCACTATTGACCTTCTGATAATTGGGATCCCTGCTAATGAGCTTAGCAGACCTGACTAATTAATTAAGTAGGCTTAATTAATTCTGTCAATATGAAAGCTCTCTCTCAGACAGAACTATCTGATGCACAGAGGCCAAAAAATGTATCCGCTAGATTATCTCGGTCATCCTGCTGAAATTTGTAAACAATCCAATAACCGAAGACAATATAACAGTGTCATTAGGAATGGCTACTTCCTTTTTCCCCTTTAAAATGCTTTGATGTCACAGATATGATATTATTCACATTTTTACACCAGCCCACACTGTAGGTCACTTTTGGTTAAAGGTATCAATTCAAATTTGATGGCAAATATGGATATACATTTTATAGTTCATATATGATTACATGTAGAACTGTTAGTTGTAGTAGAGTTAATTCATGTTTTTGTGATCTTTATATCATGTACTTTATTTGTATGCTCTGTGAGGTTTTATAACTTGCTCTAGCCGTGTCCAAGTGTCCATTGATACAGATCTAGCTTTGTGTGAGAGATCTAAAGGGCCCTTGATGCAATAGCATAGAGTCAACAAGGCTGACAAGCAGCGTGGTGAAGGGTGACCAAGTTGAAAAGCCACTGGTCTTCAGACCGAGTGGTCCGTGGGCAGTGAACTCCACATTATGCAGCCAGCCCCTGACTAAACCATGGGAATTCAGCCCATAGATCACCATTGACACTCCATAATTGAAACATTGGAGATAAGGCACCAGCCAGCATACAAGTCCTGACACTTATAAGGAGTTGACTAACACTGTTGTCACACAGCATATTCTGATTATTCTGTGGGTCAGTAATCTAAGATGTTCGGAATGATTTTGGCCCTGTGTTGCATGCTTGTGCTCTTTGATTGCTGACCATTTGGATGGAAAGGATTCAGATACTGAGTGAGTGGTGGGCATCCACTGAGCAAGGGGCACATATTACATTACTAACAGACTAAGCTATAGGCAGTGATTTGAGAATGTATAAACTTATTTTTTGTCAGGGTCTTTCTATAAATTAGAGTAAAAGTGAGGATTTCTTACACCGGACAATGTTTTACAGCTGTTGATAAGTCATTGATAATAATCTGCCAATTGTTTTCATGTCATTACATGAAGATATAACGGGGGTTCATAGCTACAGTGCCTTGCGAAAGTATTCGGCCCCCTTGAACTTTGCGACCGTTTGCCACATTTCAGGCTTCAAACATAAAGATATAAAACTGTATTTTTTTGTGAAGAATCAACAACAAGTGGGACACAATCATGAAGTGGAACGACATTTATTGGATATTTCAAACTTTTTTAACAAATCAAAAACTGAAAAATTGGGTGTGCAAAATTATTCAGCCCCTTTACTTTCAGTGCAGCAAACTCTCTCCAGAAGTTCAGTGAGGATCTCTGAATGATCCAATGTTGACCTAAATGACTAATGATGATAAATACAATCCACCTGTGTGTAATCAAGTCTCCATATAAATGCACCTGCACTGTGATAGTCTCAGAGGTCCGTTAAAAGCGCAGAGAGCATCATGAAGAACAAGGAACACACCAGGCAGGTCCGAGATACTGTTGTGAAGAAGTTTAAAGCTGGATTTGGATACAAAAAGATTTCCCAAGCTTTAAACATCCCAAGGAGCACTGTGCAAGCGATAATATTGAAATGGAAGGAGTATCAGACCACTGCAAATCTACCAAGACCTGGCCGTCCCTCTAAACTTTCAGCTCATACAAGGAGAAGACTGATCAGAGATGCAGCCAAGCGGCCCATGATCACTCTGGATGAACTGCAGAGATCTACAGCTGAGGTGGGAGACTCTGTCCATAGGACAACAATCAGTCGTATATTGCACAAATCTGGCCTTTATGGAAGAGTGGCAAGACGAAAGCCATTTCTTAAAGATATCCATAAAAAGTGTTGTTTAAAGTTTGCCACAAGCCACCTGGGAGACACACCAAACATGTGGAAGAAGGTGCTCTGGTCAGATGAAACCAAAATTGAACTTTTTGGCAACAATGCAAAACGTTATGTTTGGCGTAAAAGCAACACAGCTGAACACACCATCCCCACTGTCAAACATGGTGGTGGCAGCATCATGGTTTGGGCCTGCTTTTCTTCAGCAGGGACAGGGAAGATGGTTAAAATTGATGGGAAGATGGATGGAGCCAAATACAGGACCATTCTGGAAGAAAACCTGATGGAGTCTGCAAAAGACCTGAGACTGGGACGGAGATTTGTCTTCCAACAAGACAATGATCCAAAACATAAAGCAAAATCTACAATGGAATGGTTCAAAAATAAACATATCCAGGTGTTAGAATGGCCAAGTCAAAGTCCAGACCTGAATCCAATCGAGAATCTGTGGAAAGAACTGAAAACTGCTGTTCACAAATGCTCTCCATCCAACCTCACTGAGCTCGAGCTGTTTTGCAAGGAGGAATGGGAAAAAAATTCAGTCTCTCGATGTGCAAAACTGATAGAGACATACCCCAAGCGACTTACAGCTGTAATCGCAGCAAAAGGTGGCGCTACAAAGTATTAATTTAAGGGGGCTGAATAATTTTGCACGCCCAATTTTTCAGTTTTTGATTTGTTAAAAAAGTTTGAAATATCCAATAAATGTCGTTCCACTTCATGATTGTGTCCCACTTGTTGTTGATTCTTCACAAAAAAATACAGTTTTATATCTTTATGTTTGAAGCCTGAAATGTGGCAAAAGGTCGCAAAGTTCAAGGGGGCCGAATACTTTCGCAAGGCACTGTATATTCAATATAATTCACGAGTTGATTAAAAACCTATGTTTTACCCTTTATCATGGTTGATGTCTTTGATGGATTTGTCCAAAATCTGTCCTTGCATTTATGGCAGTGTAAGTTGTCATTATATCATATATTAAGCATTAATCAGTTAAGTTATACAACTTGAATCCTGTAAGAATCCTGGATATAGCTGTCTGACAGTTTCTTGTATAGAGATCTCAGATATGCAGTGTAACTAGCTAACATTTCTGTCTCCTTATGTTATGGGGTGAAAACAGTTTCCATGAGCACACAAATCGAATGCTTCTAACCCGAATGTCACATTACCTTGATGCTCTAAACTTAAATTGATACTGTCATTAATGTGGTTCTTCAATAATTACGCATAATACTTGTTGGATGCACATTTGGTGTCCAGCTGATTAGTTATGCTGTGATATTTTCACACAGGATTTTTCCGATGACAGTCAAGTGAAGAACTGACTCACAGCAGGGTCTCCTTAAATTTAACAGAGAAAGTATCAAGGTAATGTGTTCCTGTTTTTGTGCCTTGAAGTGGACACTCAGTGTGCAATTGTGAACAGGATAGACTATTGCGCAACACCCAATGCAAGGGGATTGAAGTAGCCTACCTACTTGAACTTTAATTTTGAGCTCAGAAATTCAAGTACTGGAATAGATCTACCTTGAAACTCAGACTTTTCCTCAATTTGGTGCTTGAAAAGTCCTTATAATTATTGTTGCCAATTTCTAAGCTCTCCTGCTCCCATAAAAATGATCTGTGATTTAATCTTCTGAGAGATGTGGCCTCTTTTGTATGTTTCTCGCCTCTTCAATTGAAGGGTGTTGTGCTACTCTGTTGCGGTTAAAACCATGTGAGGGTATTATGAGTACCACAACATCTAATGTTGACTTTAACTTGGCTTTCCATACAATACAAAGGATCCCCCGTGGTTTTTGGTCACTTTCTCATTATAAAAACAGTGATGGGGAGATTCAAATGGTCAGATTAATGCTACCGCATTATTCATGGCCTTATTATGTGCGCCTGTGTCGGCCACTTAGGCTACAGAAAAATTGTCATGCATGCATCCAATCTATTTAGTAAGGCAATGTCCACATTATTCTCACATGTTTTGTAATGTAATGATACTATGAATATCAATGCATTGGCAAGGCCTAAAAAAGGCAGTATTCTTAAAGTGCTAATGACCTACTTTGACACTTTCTGCATGCTTAATTACAATTAATTGTTTGAAAAAGTCATTGAATTTGACTTGCCTATGTCTGTATGAACCCTGCTTAAATGATGTATGGTCCTAGTCCTATGTTGTTGTATAAAGTTGGTGGAGTTATTGGTCAATTTGCATATATTCACTTTTATTCCTCTAAATACACATGTGAAACTGCATGAAAATCCTTTTTAGTTTTGTTTCAAACCATTTAGAAATGTTGATCCCAATGTCACACATTGGCCCCATTATTTATAAAAAGAGCCTTAATTGTTTACAATTTTTGTTACAGATACATTTTAGATAACTATCGTTTTTCTTAATATATGCACATACTATTTATGCATATTGCTTTTCTCATCATAAGCAATAAGACCCATTGTTTGCTTTTAATCTATATAACATTCCAAGAAAAGTTTAATCTAAACAAGTTAATGCTATCTAAAAACAAAAAAATCAAAAGGGGACAAATGTTATATTTTTATGGCAAGCTGTTTAAAATGCTTTGATTTTATGCAAAAAAATGCCCTCAAAATATGTTGTTAGAAGAACATACAAGGTAATACATTTTGTCTGTCTTTGTCAGTGAATACGTCTGGACCCCATATGCTTCAGTACAAAGCTATGTGAATAAGGCATTTACAAACCCAGGCCTACCCCATTAAACACTATAACAATCTTTGTTCATGGTAAGTTATCAGCCTCAATTAATCAACTTCAACAATGGAAATTCTGATGTGTTCAAGCACCCTGAAAGCTCTGGGTCAGTAGAAGGGCACATCAGAGCCCCGTTCTCAATTCAGCATCCTTTTCAATTTATTGCATTTTTCAAGTCTTAAACATTGTTTTCCTATATAAATGTTTCATATTTGAACAACTACTAGAAAAAGAAGGAATAAAATAAACAAAAAAGAGAAAAAGATCAGAGAGCCTAAAATGTTATTTATTCATGGATTTCTAATTGATTAAAAGCCTCCTAGTCACTCCCAAAGGACCATGTCCTCTGTGCTACAATGTGAATGGCATTGTTATGGCCATTCCTCTGCTGTTCAAAGGAGGTAACCACTGGTTTGATTCAGTTACACGGTTTAGTAAAGTTCCCCTCCCACTGCTTTGGGGTCTATGGAGCATCCATGACCTGTTTAGTATTGGCCAGGGATATGTCGTGTCACCCCTCCCATGGGCATTACCCACATACATTTTTATTGGTATAGTGAAACCACTGCTTTCGAATCACAATTTATTGGACCGGACAAGAAAAATACACGCTGTAAAGGTGGGAATCAATCCACAAGGATGGAGCAATAGTCCAGACTGCAGTGTGTTCTTCAAAGTGGCAATGATCTTTGAATTAAGAAACTATACCAAACAAATGTATGTATAAGTTTGTAAAATGCATTTGCTGCACACATTGAGTTTGTTGCGAGATATTATACATGTCGTCAAGTAGGTTTCTAAAAACAATATCATAATGACAGTTTTAAAGGTCCAGTGTAGTCAAAAACGTGATTTCTCCCGATGTTATATATTCACACTATAAGTTTGGAATAATACTGTGAAATTGTGAAAATGATGATAATGCCATTTTACTGTAAGAGCTGTTTGAAAAGGCCGCCTGAAATTACAGCCTGTTTTGGTGGGATGGAGTTTTGACCTGCCTGGCGACATCATCAGATGGTATAATTTAATAGACCAATAACATAGAGTGTCAAACCTCTCTGCCAATAGCAGCTGGTTTTCAGGTTACATATCCCTCCCAGTAGACTCATCCAAGTATGCTTCTCAATAAGACCACTCCCACTAAGGTACCTTACTATAATTTATTATAATTTTTTTATTTATTAAAATGGTCAAAACGAAAGAAATTGCTTCTTAGCAAAGGGAAATTTCTCAAGCAAGAATTTTGCTAGGACTGTCTGGGACTGGTCTTATTGAGAGGCATTGGCACTTCCTTGCTACCCAGTTGCAATGGGCCTTTAGCTGTTTAACTTACAGCCCATGATGCCAATATAGTAATGCCACATTGATTTCATTCCATAATCCCAGATGAAATCAGCTCCCTCTCCCTCTGTCCCGTCAGGTAAACATCATCCCTCACATCTGCAATCTGCCCTCCCTCAAAATAAGATACCTATACCAACGTTTATGCTTTCCAGACAATTAAACCAATTAGAACGTTTCATTCCAGATGCATTTCAGTAGCCTCTTTGACCTTATTATTGGAATACACATGCAATCGAGTTGCCATAAACGGGTGTAGGTTTAGTTCCTCCTCTTTCCTGCATGTCTTTCAATTGAGAAAAACTAAGAATTAATGGACAATCATATTTGTCCCAACTAAAAAAAATACAAATACAACAACAGCATTGATATTTGTTCTTAGGAATAGGAATTTAAAAGAAAGTATTGGCATTCATTAACTCTCATTGATGTATTCACTGAGTGCTTCTCTGTTGCTGGAATGAGTTGTGGAAACCGTCCTAACTGCATGCAGTCGTTCGCCACAGAGTCGAGTGTGTCTTGTGGATATTCTTTAGCTTTCCGCATGCCTCGTACAGCACAAAACCTGTGGAATGCAAGGCTTTGGAGAGGCTCTCAATAGCTCTGCGGCCATACTCACAATGAGTGTTTTGGGGCTCTGATTCACATAAGCCTTTACATATTCCCTCAGTGAAATAGAAGGGTCAAAAAACATGCCTCAGAAAAGGGCCATCTGCTCTCCAATTCTCTATATAATCTGTTATACTTCGTATAATATATTGATGATACCAAGTCAATGTTGCTTTCCCTCCTGTGTAGATATATATTTAAGGTGGGAAAATTCCTAGCATACTTCAGCTGTTTGTCTTCCCTAATGTTTGGGTATGTATGGGTGGATGGTATCTTAGCTGTATGCTGCAACATTATAAGAAAATCCAGCCAGCCACGTCTCAATTTCCTCTCCCTTTTCCATGGCTGCATGCAGAAAAGGCCCCGCAGTCCTCTGCTGCAGGCCCCTTTCATGTCCATCCTCATGACGTTCAACGACAAGCTTATAATCAATTAGCAATTTCTCCTTCAATTAAACGTAATTTATTACTGATGATGGTTGGAATATGATGGTCTCTTTCACTGTGCCACAGTCCTCTTTATAGAGATTATGTGATTATGCATGGACTCTTTATTTTCAACAGTAGGTCATTTGGTGACTTTAATAAGACACTTTTACATTCTTGTCCGGCCTTCAGTAAAAAACACTATGGGCTGTAAGCTAACCATGTTGTCATAGAAACTGCTGGCATGTATATAATGTCTCTTAACAGTCTCAGGAGGGTTTCTTACTTGGGATGCTGCTTCCTCTTTCAGAGTTTCTGCATTGGTTGTGAAACAACAAAGTGGGGAAATTTTTGTTGGACTCGAAGTAATTGCTTTCATTAAATGCTGGATAAATAGCAATTGCTGGTATGGTGGAGTCCAGCAGAGTTTGAGCACACAGGGTTAATCAGAGTCAGTGCTGGCTGGAAACCTTCCCAGTATCATGGCTCTCAGCCAGTCACCAAAGCTTATAGTCACTTAGTACAAAACTTCTCAGATCAAGATGAATAGACCCACTGTCTGCAAGATACACAATCCCTACAAATTAGAATAATATATGCATTTGTCATTATTGATTTATTTGGATGTTCTTCTGCTGCACCAATCTATTAGCATAATTTAGTGAATATCTTTAGAAAGTAACTTTTGTAGATATATACAGATCTTCCATAAAACATTGTCAGAATGAAAACCCCATCATCTTGTCTTATTTAATTTAACAATTTTGTTTTCATATAAATCTGAATTTAAACTGAAACATTTGGTGTCACTTGACTTTCAGCTGCATTTGTCCTGCAAACACATCCCTGCTGCGCAATGCTTAGAATAGGAAAATAGATAATTTGGAAAGACAGCAGTGAAGTTCAAGCTAGCGAATAAGTGAAGGGCCTGTTTCATAGATTTACTTTTGTGAGTATTAAGATGGGACCTGGTGAAAAATGATGCATGCTTTTACTCTTCTGAAACCTGGCAACTGAGAGGAGAAAAAATCTTTGCAGAACTCCATCTTGAAGAACAAAAGAGCTGGACACATTTAGCTGGATTGCAGTGAGTTTTGTGTCCCAGGCACATGAAGTCTATCACGGAAACATATTGTATCGAAATAGTTTTGAGGAGAATACTGGGGATGAAAGAGAAAGGGTCTCTTTGATCAGGGCCCTGGGGTCCCCGGCTCCCCGAGCGCAGTCAGACTGGCTGCAAGGCGTTATTCACATTCAGCTAGACACACTTACATTGCCTGTGAATGAAATTAGCATATTTGTAATTTATCACATTTTTGTTGAACTTTTTTGTTTCGTTATGCAAGCTAAAAAGTTGACTAAATGAAAGTAGATCCATCATCATCGGAGAGAGTGTTGCGATCAACAGTTTCCCAAAAGGCAGAGAACGCGTTAATCAAAATCTCTGTTTTTGATGAGATGTGGAACAAATTAGTTCCTAGCATAACTTTTAAAACATACTTTCAAACGGTTTGTTGTGGAAATGTCCTAATATGCCTTTTATTTTATTTTTGAATGAGAAACCTTATGTTTGTAGACTAATCGCTTAATTACGTGTAACGGCATGACAATTATTGTAATGAATCTTTATAGGACATATGGCTGTAGAAAGATATATATATATATATATATGTGTATAATGTTTAAATTCAAATCCAAACGCGTTGTCTTGTGATTTTATGAACTCAGAACTTCCAACCCAAACTTTTACTGCATCCTTGACGTGAAAGAGCGTCAATGAAAGGACAGTAATATTTCATATGGGGCAAGCAAAAGCTGTGTACAATGCCTCATATTAAGCACGATATCCACTCCTCTTTCAGTCGAACAAAGGTCATAGCAAGACGTCTTTATGGCTAATTCAGTCAAAAGCCCATGTCCCATTCCCCCGTGGAAAGGTCAGTGTTGTTTTGTTTGGTCCACCAAGGGGGCTTTTCAAGCCAGCTGTCTGTCATTGCCCAGCTATTGGGTGAGCGCACACTCTCATGCTTGTTATATTGCTATATAGGGTTACTGATTAAAACATTCTGCAATAAAGAACTTAATTATTTACAATACTTGTGTAGCATATACAACAAAATCACCAACATAATTAAAATGGAGGTACAGTTTGAGTTCTTATTTCTACTAAATTAAACAATTCAAACAATGTTATTGGCCTGTAATAGAGGATACCACTCAGATATTCTATACTATTATCAAAAACTAAATATACAAAAGTATGTGGACACACCTTCAAATTAGTGGATTCGGCTATTTCAGCTACACCTGTTGCTGACAGGCAGGGGTGGAAAAATAATCCAATGTTAATTTTTTTTACATGTATTTATTTAACCTTTATTTAACCAGGTAGGCTAGTTGAGAACAAGTTCTCATTTGCAACTGCGACCTGGCCAAGATAAAGCAAAGCAGTGTGACACAGACAACAACACAGAGTTACACATGGAGTAAAAAAACTACTTAAGGGTCTCCCAAGCGGCGCTGTGGTCTAAGGCACTGCATCGCAGTGCTAGCTGTGCCTCTAGAGATCCCGGTTCAAGTCCAGGCTGCCGGCCGCGACTGGGAGACCCATGGGGCGGCACACAATTGGCCAGCAGGGATGTCCTTGTCCCATCGCGCTCTAGTTACTCCCGTGGCAGGCTGGGCGCATGCACGCTGAAACAGTCACCAGGTCTACTGTGTTTCCTCCGAGACATTGGTGTGGCTGGCTTCCGGGTGTGACTTTGTTGGGTCGTGTTTCGGGAGACGCATGGCTCTTGACCAAACATCGGCTGGAGTGGTGTAAAGCTTGCCGCCATTGGACTCTTGAGTAGAAACGCATTCTCTGGAGTGATGAATCATGCTTGATCATATGGCAGGTCGAAAGGACAAATCTGGATTTGGCGGATGCCAGGAGAACGCTACCTGCCCGAATGCATAGTGCCACCTGTAAAGTTTGGTGGAGGAGGAATAATGGTCTGGGGTTGTTTTTCATGGTTGTGCTAGGCCCCCTAGTTCCAGTGAAGGGAAATCTTAACGCTAAAGCATACAATGACATTCTAGATGATTCTGTGCTTCCAGCTTCGTAGCAACAGTTTGGGGAAGGCCCTTTCCTGTTTCATCATGACAATGCCCCCGTGCACAAAGTGAGGTCCATACAGAAATGATTTGTCGAGATCGGTGTTGAAGAACATGACAGACACAACCCTGACCCCATTGAACACCTTTGAGATGAATTGGAATGCCGACTGCGAGCCAGGCCTAATCGCCCAGCATCAGTGCCCAACCTCACTAATGCTCTTGTTGCTGAATGGAAGCAAGTCCCTGCAGCAATGTTCTAACATCTAGTGGAATGCCTTCCCAGAAGAGTGGAGGCTGTTATAGCAGCAGAGAGGGGGACCAATTTTGTTGTTACAGCCTGCATTTCAATGGATTACATTTAGATTGTTTTGTCACTGGCCTACACACAAACACCTAATATCTAATAATGTAAAAGTGGAATGATTATTTTTCCATTTTTTTTTACAAATGAATTACAAATTTAAAGCTGAAATGTATTGAGTCACTAAGTATTCAACCCTTTTTGTTATGGCAAAGTTACATAAGTTCAAGAGTAAAAATTTGCTAAACAAATCACATACAGTTGTATTCGGACGTTTACATACACTTAGGTTGGAGTCATTAAAACTTGTTTTTCAACCACTCCACAAATGTATTGTTAACAAACTATACTATTTTAGCAAGTCAGTTAGGACATATACTTTGTATATACATATACCCCCCCCTCGCAAGGGGCGCCACCTGGCGTCCTACCTGGGCACATACCTGGTTGAACGGGGTGCCGGTGTTAGAAATCAGCGATGAGGCATTGGTCCAGGATGTCCCTAGCAGGGACTCAGCACCTCTCCTCCAGGCCATAACCCTCCCAGTCAACCAGGAGACGCCTCACCATGTACGCTGGTTGTCCATCGATGAGACGGGGGAGAGTGGTGGGCCTGGAAACAGGAGACAGAGGGCTGTGAGCCATAGGTTTGATTTTAAACACATGAAAAGTGGGATGTATACGGAAGGTTACGGGGCAACAGAAGACTAACAGCAGAGGCGCTAATGACTTTGGAGATGGGGAAAGGACCAATTAACCGGGGGGAAAGTTTGCGAGATGATACCGGGGAGCCGGGGTCCGGTGGTGGTCCGCTTGTCATCAACACCTGGAGGTGGTCTTGAAAAGGGCCGACCGGGCTCTCTTCCAGGTATGATGACAGCGGTGAACAAACATCTGGGCCGAAGGTATGCCGACCTCTTTCTCAGGAAAGAGCGGGGGCTGATAGCCCAGGGAACACTCAAAGGGCAAGAGACCCATGGCAAAGCAAGGAAGAGTGTTGCGGTTGTATTCGACACTAGTTGCTGGCTTCAGGTGCTGGGGTTGGCGGAGACCAGGCAGCGAAGAGTCATTTCCAAGTCTTGGTTGGCTCACTCCGACTGTGTGTTGGACTGGGGTGGAGCCCGGAGGATGGGGTTGTTGCCATCAGATGGGTAGAGACCTGTGACAAAGTACAGGGCTATGTGAGACCAGGGATGGTGAGGAACAGGCAGAACTTGAAGGAGACCAGCCAGAGCTTGCCGTGGAGTCTTGTTCTGCGCACAGACCATGCATGCGGCGACAAATGCAGAGACGTCAGGAATAATGGTAGGCCACCAAAAGCATTGTCGCTCAAAGGCCAGGGTCTGACGGGAGCCCAGGTGGCAGGCAAGCCTGGAGGAGTGGGCCCCCTTCAGGACCGAGGAGCGGACCGCATCAGGAAGAAACATCCAGTTATCTGGGCCACCCTCAAGGTTCGGCTGGGAACACTGTGCCTCACAAACCAGCTTCCCTATCCCCCAGCTGAGTGCCGTCACCGGGCATGAGGTGGAAAGGATGTTCTCGGGATCCTGTGTTGTAGCCATGGGGCTATAGCAGTGTGACAGTGCATACTGCTTGACATTCTTGGATCCTGGTTGGTATGAGAGGGAGAAGTTGAACCGGGTAAAAAGCAGGCCCATCTAGCTTGCCTAGAATTGAGACGCTTGCGGAGATATTCCAGGTTCATGTGGTTGGTACCACACAATGAACGGATGTTCCGTCCCCTCTAGCCAGTGCCGCCACTCCTCCAACGCCATCTTCACCGCGAGATGCTCACGATTCCCCAGATCCTAGTTCCTCTCCGTGGCGTTGAGGCGATGGGAGAAGAAGGTGCAGGGAAGTAACTTGAGGTCAAAGGCAGAACGCTGGGACAGGACAGCCCCCACTCTGGCATCCAAAGCATCGGTCTCCGCCATGAACTGGCGGGACGGGTCAGGATGAACCAGGATGGGAGCTGTGGTGAAACGTTGTTTGAGTTCCCGGAATGCCCGGTCAGCAGCAGGCGACCACGTGAACGGAACCTTGGGAGAGGTGAGTGCAGACAGGGGCGAAGCCATGGTGCTGTAACTCTGGATAATGCGGCGATAAAAGTAGCCAAATCCCAGGAAACGTTGCAGCTGCACCCTGGACATAGGCTGAGGCCATTCCAACACCGATCTCACCTTCCCGGGATCCATCTGCACACTCCCTGCAGCGATGATGTAACCCAGGAAGTGGATGGTGAAGCGATGGAATTCACACTTCTCCGCTTTCACAAAAATCTGCATCTCCAAGAGGTGTTAGAGAACCTGTCGGACGTGGAGCATGTCTTCTTGGGCGGAGCGGGTGAATACAAGGATTTTGTCGAGGTAGACGAAGACGAACCAGTTCAACATGTCACAGAGAACATCATTGACCAGAGCCTGGAACACAGCAGGGGTTTTGGCAAGGCCAAATGGCATGACCAGATACTCATAGTGACCGCTGGCTGTGTTGAAGGCAGTCTTCCACTTGTCCCCTTCCCGTATCCGCACCAGGTGGTAGGTATTCCGTAGGGCCAGCATGGAGAACATGGTGTCCCCCTGAAGCGGTGCGAAGGCCGAGGAGATGAGTGGTAATGGGTAGCGGTTCTTCACCGTGATGACATTGAGACTCCGGTAGTCGATACATGGGTGCAGGTTTTTGCCCTTCTCCACAAAGAAGAACCCTGCGCTGGCGGAGGAGGCAGAAGGACGGATGAACCCTGCAGCTAGGAAGTCCTCAATGTTGGTCTCCATTGCCTAGATCTACGGATCCGACAGAGTACAGTCGTCCCCGGGGCAGAGTGTCTGGGAGAAAGTCAATCCTGCAGTCACAGGGTCGGTGTGGCTGAAGCGAAGTGGCCCAGGTCTTACTAAACACCTCCCGAAGGTCCTGGTACTCCGCAGGAATGGCGGAGAGGTCCGGGGTACCTTCCGAGCCCCCAGGAAGACGTCCCGGGGCAGGCTGCACTGACTTCAGGCACTGAGTGTGGCGGAACAGGCTCCAACCCATGATGGCACCAGCAGACCAATCAATAAGCGGATTGTGTCGCTGCAGTCAAGAGAATCCCAATACCACAGGAACCTGAGGAAACCTCTAGGCTACGTGGGACGCTACTGTCCCACCTGACCAACACTGGTGAAATGGCGGGGGCGCCAAATTCAAATTAAATGACTATAAATATTCAACTTTATGAAATCAAACATGCAATACAACCAAATTAAAGCTACACTTGTTGTTAATCCAGCCAACGTGTCAGATTTCAAAAAGGCTTTACGACGAAAGCAAACCATGCTATTTTCTGGAGGACAGCACCCCATCAAACAAACACAGACAATCATATTTCATCCCGCCAGGCGTGACACGAAACTCAGAAATAAAGATAGAATTAATGCCTTACCTTTGACGAGCTTCTTCTGTTGGCACTCCAATATGTCCAATAAACATCACAAATGGTCCTTTTGTTCGATTAATTCCATCATTATATATCCAAAATATCCATTTATTTGGCGCGTTTGATCCAGAAAAACACAGGTTCCAAATTGTTTAACATGACTACAAAATATCTCATAAATTACCTGTAATCTTTGTCCAAACATTTCAAACAACTTTCCTAATGCAACTTTAGATATTTTTTAACATAAATAATCAATCAAATTTAATACGGGATAAACAGTGTTCAATACCGGAGGAAAACAGGTCACGCACCTCTATCAAACAATACACTTCCCTCGAGCCTTGTTCTGAAGAGGGCTACTTCTTCATTTATCAAAGGAAAAACATCAACCAATTTCTAAGACTGTTGACATCCAGTGGAAGCGATAGGAACTGCAAGCAACTGCCTTAGAAATCTAGAATCCCAATGAAAAGTGAGTGAACTCAAAAATGTTTTTCCTGGATGGTTTGTCCTCAAGGTTTCCCCTGCCAAATAAGTTATGTCATACTCACAGACATCATTCAAACAGTTTTGAAAACTTCAGAGTGTTTTCTATCCAAATCTACTAATAATATTCATATCCTAGCTTCTGGGCCTGAGTATCAGGCAGTTTACTTTGAGCATGTTTTTCATCTGGACATGAAAAAATACTGCCCCCTATCCCAAAGAAGTTAATGAGCAGGAATTGGATTGTCTCGCTGTGGTTCCCTGACACCCATAGGTTGATGGGGTGGCATTATGGGTGACCTGGCCTATAGAGCGCCTGTCCAGCGCTCTAACATCCATGGGAATGGAGAGGGGCTGAGTGGGGATGCCTAGCTCGGACGACATGATAGTGTCCATTAAGCTCTCATTAGCCCCAAAGTCGATGAGTACCCGAAAAGATTTCAACTGGTTTCCCCACAGCAAAATGGCATGAAAAGGGATGCGAGTAAGGGGAGAGGAAAAGTGATCCTTATGACCCACCAGAGTGCACGCTCCTACCGGTGGCCCTGGTCTTTTAGTGGACAGGTGGTGACAAAATGGCCAGTAGTTCCGCAATACAGGCAACTCTTAGTGTGAATCATGTATAGTTGTTCGGCTGGAGACAGCCTAGCGCTGCCTAGTTGCATTGGCTTGGGAAGAGGTTAATCGGCAGCCTTCGGAGACTCGGGGGAACTCGGGGGAACTCGGGTAGCCTCGGGTTCTCTCGGCAACTGAGCTGTCGGGGACTTCCGGGATGCCTCAGAGGCGAGGTGGAATCCTTGGGTGAGCGAAATCAAATCTCCTCTCCTTCCTTCATTCCCGTAGTCGCCCATGGATGCGAATGGTGGTTCCCCGGCCGCAAGCTCGTCCTTTACTTCCTCCGATACTCTGTGCAGGAACATGTCGAACAGTGCTTCCAGGTTCCTAGGCACTCTCAGCTGCCAACGTGCGGAAATCCACCACATAGTCTGTCACACTGCGGGAGTCTTGTCGAAGCTGGAGTAATTTCCGGGCAGCCTCTCTCCCGGACAATGGAGTATCAAACTTTCTTTACCTCCACCACAAACTCCTCCAGACTGAAGCATATGCCGACTGCTGTTCCCATACTGCCCTGCCGTAGCCCAGGCGAGAGCCCTCCAGGACATCAGCGTGATGAGGTATGCCTATCTTAGAGCAGTCCGGGGGAAGGAGGAGGGCTGCAACTCGATAATGAGGGAAAACTGTGCGAGAAACGCCCGACAGGTGTCCGACTCACCATCAAAGTGTTCCGTGGGAGGTAAACAGGGTTCCTGGGAAACTGGGGTGGCTGATGTGGCGACGCTGCTAACAGCCGGGTTACTGAGGGGCTGGGAGGTTACCGTCATAGTAGGCTTCCTAACAGGCAACCCACAATGTGTTCAACGTTCGGTCATGGCGTTCGGCCAAGGCCTGGAACCATTCCATAAGACCATGAAGCATGAGTTGGCATGGCGGAGCTGGTCTACTGGGTCAGTCATGGCCAGTTCGTATCACGTTTTAGGGAATACCCAGATGCAGACAGTGTCGAAGTAACAAAAGTTTATTACTAGAACAGGGTCAGGCAAAACAACTGGTCAAGGGCAGGCAGAGGTCAGCAATCCAGGACAGTGTGACAAGGTACAGGGTCAAGGCAGGCAAAATGATCCAAACCAGGAAAACTACAACACAGGAATTATAGAAAGACAGGAGCAAGGGAAAAAACGCTGGTAGGCTTGACGGACAAAGCGAACTGGCAACAGACAAACAGAAAACACAGGTATAAATACACTGGGGATAATAGGGTAGGTGGGCGACACCTGGAGGGGGGTGGAGACAAGCACAAAGACAGGTGAAACAGATCAGGGTGTGACAGTACACGGGGGCGCCGCCTGGCGTCCTACCTGGGCGCATACCTGATTGACCGGACTGTTATAGTTATATTTCTATTTATGCCCTGTTTATCAAGTGTTGGAAAAAAAAAAAAAAAAACAACTGCCTGGCTTTCTTGATGCCTATAGTATCCTCTGATATGCAATCTGGTTCTGCTTCAGGTTTTTCACTGCAACATTAAAGGTCCTCAATGATGTCACCACTGGCCTTGATTCTAAGCAATGTTGTGTTGCTATTTTTATTGGCTTGGACAAAGATTTTGATACGGTAAACCATTCCATTCTTGTGGGCCGGCTAAGGGGTATAGGTGTCTCGGATAGGTCTTTGGCCTGGTTTGCTAACTATCTTTGAGAGAGATAGAGACCATCTCTCTCAAAGAGTGCAGTGTATAAAGTCAGAACATCTGCTGTCACAGACATTGCCCAAGGGAGTACCCCAAGGCTCAATCCTAACAAATGTTTGAATTTTTCTTCAACTTTGACATTAGAGTATTTTGTGTAGATCGTTGACAAAAAATGACATACAGTGTATAGTGCATTCAGATAGTATTCATAGCCCTTGACTTTTTCACTTTTTTTTTTACGTTACAGCCATATTTCAAAATTGATTAAATTGTTTTTCCCCCCTCATTAATCTACACACAATACCCCATAAAAAACTTTACTTCGCTCCATTCACCTTTCCTTCGATCATGACTTGTCTCCCAGTCCCTGCCGCTGAAAAACATACCCACAGCATGATGCTGCCACCACCAAGCTTCACCGTAGGGATGGTGCCATTTTTCCTCCATGCGTGACGCTTGGCATTCAGGCCAAAGAGTTCAATCTTGGTTTCATCAGACCAGAGAATATTGTTTATCATGGTCTGAAAGTCTTTAGGTGCCTTTTGGCAAACTCTAAACGGGCTGTCGTGTCTTTTACTGAGGAGTGGCTTCCGTCTGGCCACTCAACCATAAAGGCCTGATTGGTGGAGTGCTGCAGAGATGGTTGTCTTTCTGGAAGGTTCTCCCATCTCCACAGAGGAACGCACAGTGACCATCGGATTATTGGTCACCTCCCTGACGAAGGCCCTTCTCCCCAGATTGCCCAGTTTGGCCAGACGGCCAGCTCTAGGGAAGAGTCTTGGTGGTTCCAATCTTCTTCCATTTAACTATTATGGAGGCCACTGTGTTCTTGGGGACCTTCAATGCTGCAGACATTTTTTGGTACCCTTCCCCAGATCTGTGCCTCGACACAATCCTGTCTCGGAGCTAAATGGACTATTCCTTCGACCTCATGTCTTGGTTTATGCTCAGACATGCACTGTCAAATGTGGGACCTTATATAAACAGGTGTGTGCCTTTCCAAATCATGTCAAATCAATTGAATTGACGACAGGTGTACTCCAATCAAGTCATAGAAAAATCTCACTGATGATCAATAGAAACAGGATGCACCTGAGCTCAATTTCAAATCTCAAAGGGTCTGAATAGTATGTAAATAAGTTATTTCTGTTTTAAAATATATATATAAATTTGCAAAAATGTCTAAAAACCCGTTTTCGCTTTGTAATTGTGGGGTATTGTGTGTAGATTGATGAGAAAAATAATAATTGTATCAATTTTAGAATATGGCTGTTAATTAAGTAACAAAATGTGGAAAAAGTCGAGGGGTCTGAATACTTTCGAATATACTATATATAGTCTTCACCGCACTGGCTTGAGTATCCATTAAAGTTAAGACGTCCTTTCACTTTCACTCTGATCTCACGCTGCATCAAACATCACCCTCACTCATTTCACCCACCCAATGAGTCACTCACTCCTTCAACATTCAGCGTCTTTTCTCAGTACAATCTCACATCCAATGTTAATTTCTTGAGCGTGTCTTGGTTTAAATGTGGTTATAATTGGTTAAATAATGCTAAATTACGGTCGGCCAACAGGCTGTGGGGTGGTTTTAGATGGCTCTGATTGGTGCGCTCATCGTGCCAGACTATTTTACCTAATATCTGCATATGATTTTCATAATTTAAGATATGTGCGCGTAAACTTCAGTGCATTTTAAGATTCGACTATGGAACTATCCGTTACGCGTAAATGTATTGGATTTATATTTTTATTTAACCAACATAAACCCATAATGGCACGAACTGAACGACCAACCCTACATAATTTGAGGTCTTATTTGGTTATAGACATGAATAACGTGGTAACATTGACACTACTACTGCTGCATAGGAAATGTATGTTAGATAAATAAGCCTGTTCAAGTGAAATATTTAAGCGAACATGGACCAAGTACACGACCTGTGATGTGGGTACTTTAGTCTAGATTCAGAATTGGCAAAAAAGAACAGAGAAGCTCTCCATGCGCACCCTTACCTATCCATACACATCCGAGGATATGGCTCAATGCGCAAAACGGACGCAGAAGTTGGAGTATGTATGTCCTTCTCCTTGGGTCCACAATTACAATATTTTTCATCAATAACTGGTGTTCATTTTTCAAGGAGGGTTACAAATGTGTTGAAATTGCGAAATTACTCTTGTTTTATGCTCCAATTAAGAATATTGTCCTTTTTGAAAAACAACTTGCACCATATTGTACGCGCGCGCCTTGGGAACACTTGTTGCCATGATCGGTAAGGCTATTGAGAAGTTAATATCCCGTAAAACACAAGTTACCATATCGAGGGCTTCCCCAGTTCAAAAGACTGGTGCCTTAGCACCATATGCTTAATGGATTCAGCCATGGAGGCTTCAATAAAGGTAAAATGCGGTCTTTTAAAAGTTGGAAAGGGTCTTTTATTTAATTTAGATGGAGTACTTGCGCACAAACCAAAGCGCGCCCGGGCATTGACTCACCCTTTCTTTCAGGAAGCAAAGCGACCATCGTGTAGCGTGTTTCATTACAGCATAAGCTTTTCATCACCCTGCTTTGTCCTGAATGAAAGTAATGCTGTGAATTAAAGAAATGCCAATATTTTCTATCAGCTTGAACATCCAAGAGAAGGGCCCTCGAGCTTGGCAAAAATCAGGCACATCATTCATCATGTCATCCCGCACCTGTGGTCTTGCATTGAAAGTACACAAACCTATTCCTATTAACCTTAATTATTCAAAAACGCCACAATGGTTGAAATAGAGCAGGATGAAGTCTGTTTATTGGTCGTAAATGTTTTTCTGAAGATCTCCCCAACCTCTTTGTTAGTTCGGCGCAGAGTCCGCCTCTTTCTTTCAGACAGAATAGCCCTGGAGTTTTCCATTTTCAATCGTAACATCTGCTTAATCTTACGGATCAAAATATGGAGACAAAACATATGTAATGGAGGATTTGTGAAATCCTTGTAATGAGTTATTAACAGGAGAAAACAATGGGGCAGAATGGAAAGAGCCTTATGGTAACAAGAGTCGCCAAATGAAACGCCTGACAGTTTCCTTGTTGGTAAATGGAACCCGTTTGAACGCCAGGTGATGGTAAGAACATCAATGTCCTTATGAGCCAAGCCAGCTCTAAGTTCTTTTTTCTAATTGGAAAATTAGCAGACATAAATTTAATTGGCTTATCAAGGCCCAGCAAAAGGCCGCAGTAATTGCCTGCAGATAGACGGGGGGACACAACAAGATTGAATGTTTGCTGGCTCGTATTAAGGCTTTCAATCCAAGTGTATCATTGAACATGTTTTATTATAACAAAACGTCATGCTTTACAGTTCCCATATTGTATAGACAATGGTTAATGGAACATTAAAGACGAAAACCATGCCAACAGGTCTTGGAGACATTGTAAGGGCCTCTCTCTTTGCTTGTTTTAAGCAGCTGCTGTCCAGGACCCAGAAGCACAAAAAGAACAAGTTTGTAATACCAGGTGCATCCTAAAGAACCTCGACGGGGATGGATATGTTACAGCCTAGGACATGTGAGTAGCAATAAAGATAGGCCTATCATTTGGATTGTAAGGCGCCTCCACGCCCTGTAAAAGGAGAGGCGCCTGGGCAGTGCGTTCTCTGGCAACATCGCCCTCCCCTCCATGGGTCTCTCTGTACCCGTATCCCCGGGCCAAGTCCTAACACCTGTTGGCTAGCCAAGTGCTAACGTCCATACTAACACAATAATCTATTTTGAATTATCACATATAATTATTGAATAATATGTGCGTATATTTTTCAATAATCATTTTGCCCCATTTGAGCATTTTGGTGCTTGGTGCGAAGGATTTAAAAGGCTACTCGCGAGGGTCACACTGCCCCATGGACAGACTCAACTGGTGTTTGTTCAACCTCGCAGCTGGTACCCCGATGCCACAGTGGAGATACGTTAATGAAATCGCGGGAGTTCGGGGGATTTACAGACTCTGGGCCCATATTCTTATGCGCGATAATCCAAAGTATCAGCAGTTACTTACAGTTTATGAGAATCTTGTTAGGCGTCCTTCCCAGTGTTTACCATACGCTTATCTACGGATTATTATAGTATTAATGGATGACGCATTTAGCCATGTTACTTTCATCTGATTAATAGATATATGACTGAAATATGTTGGATATCATTAAGTAGAACTAGCATACCTTCATGAAATAGCCTAATGTTCTTAGAATTTGGTTTTCCAATACAGTCTAATTATTTGTTATTCTCACTGTTGTCATTATTAGCCTATCACAGCTTTTTGTTGTATATTTCTGCATATCTTTGATCTGTCTTCTACAATTTATGCGCAACAGTTATCCATTCTTTGGCTCTGAGTTGCATGCAAACTGATGCGCATTAGGGGTGCGCTTGTCATGAACAGCCTGGTGCGTCATTTTTTATTTGCAACAACTTTCAAATGGTAACAATAGGCTTGATATGTTAAAACCCACGAACACATTGGGAAAGGTGTCACTGTAATTGACAGTGCACAATGACATAGCACATCCATAAACCTCGTGTTTTTGTTTTTTGCCAAGTTGGCACAGGCCACTTGGGTCTAAATACGACTACCGCGCTAACATACGGCTGTTTTCTATGCCTTGTGACACATTTACTGACTATAAACTTGCCTTGCATGCCAAAGCAGTCAGCAACATGTAGTCAAAGGCTACTCGAATGCCATAGAGCATTGGACGCCATTTCAGTATCACTAACTTGTTATTAGCGTAATTGGAGCTTGGCATGGTTTTCCAATGTTTAGCCGGGTAAGAAAAGGAATAAAACCTGTCAGCCTGTAAATGGTGCTCTTTTAAGCCTTGCCAAGACCAAGCACAACAGTGACAAGATAGAGACCCAAGTGTTTGACTGCTTAAGCCTTTCCCTTCCGTTTGATTGGTATTGCACTAAAGGATGTTTTGAGGGGTTTTGTACTGTGTTTGCGCACAAAAACGCAAAATCTCAATAGCATTAGGTGTGACCAAACAACTATGCTATACTGTTGTTTTGATGTTCTCTGCCACTTCACCAAATTAAATAGAAATGTTGCCCCCGACAAAATAGATGAAGCCCAGCTACTTCCTGGGCCTTTTATTTCGTTTAAGGTTGACTTGCTGACATTTGACGCTCGAATGAATGTAATTAGATGACATGGTCTCTTGTGTCGTGTCTAGGACGCGCATAACTGTGCTGTTAATGTGGCGGTAATACAACAAGAGATGAAATTATAGGTCTACTGAGATTTCCAAAAAAGCAGATCCACGGAAAACTTGTAAAAATATTAACATCCAGTTTCAATTTAGAAAAAAAGCACAATCTCAGTCATCTTTAGCAACAAATTCGAGTACAGTAATAACAATAATAACCATAATAATATTATATAATACGATGTATCGTTATTATTAATAATAATATAGCAAGAAGTAAATAATCGAATTGCAAAGACTAATACAGAAAATGAACCTACCTTTCTTTTACCCCCATCCGAAATGCACGTGTTAACCCGAAATGCTCTTAGCCAGTTGGTTTTATGAATGTGTTTGCAAGTTTGGGCACAGGCATATATCTGGGCTACCACTACATAGATATGGGAGAGCTGACGTAAAAATGGCAAGGGAACAGGTTGAAAGGATGCCGCTACCACGGGAAGAGTTTTCCTTGAAGCACCTGCAGAACATTGAAGCTAACAGTTTTTACTGCAAGCCATCGGGTTTAATGTACATCTGATGTGCATACCTAATGTAGTTTTACATGAAGTGTGTGTTTGTTTAAGCTACAGAGCTAAGATCCATACAGGCCGCAGTTTCATAAAAAGTAGGCCCTGTGAAGGAGTTTTCAGACTCCATCAGATACCCAGTAGAATGAAGATAGTTGCTCATAGAGTATACGCACATGCATGGGTTGAGACCGAGGCCCAGTGTGCATTGCAATTCAACTAATAATGCTCGATATCACTTCAGTTCATTGATTTATGCACGGTTCTGCATGCGTATAACTTTCCTTTTATGGATATGTTATCTTCACAACTTGGATATTCAATGATACTTCTTAAATGTATGTAAGTATATTAGCCTATGAAGAAAAGTGGTATAGACCAGACAACACAAAGTATTCATAATTTAAGAGCATTTATCAGATTGCATATACATATACATTATTTTACAATTCAGTAGGCCTATAAAAATATTTTGGTTTTAGTATATTCATCAATATTCAATTAAAACATATTATCATGGAAACAATTAAATACATGTTGCTATACATGATGATTGCCATGCTGCCTGAATTAAGAATAGAGATCATTGCCATAGAAATATAATATTTACACTTAAATAATCAACGTTACATAAGAATCAACGTTAAGAGAACATTATATATTAACATGGATTTACCATGGGTGTATAACAATAGATACCTTTAGACATAAACATAAAATAATATTTATTGGACTGAGATTAAGGTTAAAGGAGGCTCGTTTTCAATGTTGGACAGGGAGGATTTCATGTGCAGTTTCCGTGGGTCCTCAGGTGTCCAGACTTTAGCGGTTCTGATTATGTTCTGGTCTTTCAGCTCTTTCTCATCTTTCCAGGACAGAGAGTGTCCGGCGAGGGGAGGCAGCCCGTAGTCAGGATCACTTGGAGATGGAGATCCTGAGAAGGGGACAAATGATTAGTAACGGACCAAGTCTTTAACAAATGAGTAACAATACAGTTCAAAGTTAAGTCATTATCATAGGCATTATCTAACCATATGAAATGTAGGCTACTTACTTGTTCCTCTGTGGCAAATTATAACTTTTTTGGATTGAGTCAGTGCGTCACCGTTGGAGTTTCGGATGCGCATATCGGACTGCACGAGCTCAGCGAGGAAGTTGATGTAGCCAATGGCCAGGCGCAGGGTATCGACTTTGGATAGCCTCTTTTCGTACGGTAGAGTGGGGATGTGAGTCCGGAGTCCCTCGAAAGCATCGTTAATTGACTGCATCCTCCGCCGCTCACGGATGTTGGCAGCCTGCCGTAATTGTTGCATCTCCATATCGGATCTCATCCGCCTCCGCCTTTTCAGCATCGGGCTATCTCCTCCCACCTGAGGCGACAGCTCTGAGGTGCTGTCAGTGCATTCATACGAGCAGGTAGACGAGGAGGAAGAGAAGGACAAGTTACTGATGTCACAATAGTCCCCATCGTGCGCTATCCTGCTGTCCTTATAGTAATCTTGGAAATGACTGGTGAGAAAGTTGACATCGTCATCCAGAAACTCGTCGGTGTCCAAGTGGTCCCTGGAGGACTGATCAGTAAAGAAATCATCGTCATCAAAATAAGGGGAGGAGAAGGAGTCCAGTCCAGTAAATGGATCCAAGACAGTGTCCATTTTTAGCTGTTGTTTTCGTGTTGCCCAGTAACAGCCAGTTTGCTCTTTGCGCTGTCTCTGGGTGCTCAAGAGTTAGTTCAGCTGAAGGCTGGCACGCGAGGACTCTTATAACTACATCCATAGTCGTGTGCCATTAACCAAAAAAAGCCAGCCAATCAGCGTTGAGTATACACTACGCTCGGCAGCTGAGGGTGCACCTAGAGATAATAATCTCTTTCCACTCAGCCCCCACCTTCCATTTATGGCGCAGCGTTTACCCCCCTCCTGCCCTACATGGAAAACTGAACATAGGGGAAACAAAGCATTAGAGGACCAATGACCTACTAAGTCTAAAACCTGCAGCCACCCTAACATTGTACCTTTTATTCAATACAGTTATTTTTAAGATGAACTCGCACACTGCTCTTGCACGGATCACCTTTTAATATTGTATTTACTTATTAAAGCTTAATTAACCTGTCGGCCTCATTCTTGGCCTTCATTAGAACTTTTGTGAACATCTGTATTTCAGCAAGAGCAGTGTGCAGGTTTCTCTTTTCTTTGAAGTACTCGCATTATTCCCATTCCTTTATTGAATTTTTGTTTCAATACAACCATTACATTATTTGCTTGCATCATAAGTGTCCACATCTGGTTGCACGTTTCCACAATAATATATTATTATTAGGCTGTTATATTGTAATACACATCAGAGTCCTTTCCGAGGCTCCACGGAGGCCCCACGTCTTAATTCTCGTATTGATCTTTTGTCAATGCAATCTAAATTGGTTTCCTCTTATTCAAAATCTCAATTTCGAGAACAGAAAAACTCTGCATTGAATAGGCTTATCTTGCATCTACTGCACGCTTGCATCCATTGGGACTAACCAATGTGTAAAGTGAACAAAAAATATGTAGTAATTAAAGGATCGGTCATATAACAATGATAACATCTCTGACACCTCATGAAGGCAGTCATCTTAAAGCAGGTACCTGCCCAATTCAATAGCCGACCACTCGTGCCCGCAGCAAGCTGTTAGAGTCCTTTGGTCTGAGCACTTCATTATTGGAGGAGTCCAATTTCTATTAGAACCCATAGAACGCAGAGTAAACATTTGTATGAGAATAATGTCATTGAAATGAGACGTAATTTCAGTGATAGACAGGCGAACATAATGATGTGTTCATCAGTCATAGGTTTTACGACGCTGCTCTGCCTACCCATTGGCTCTGCACAGTGGACACTCGCCTGTTCACTCCGCAACAATCAAAAGAGAATAGAGAGCACTTTACCGACAAAGCAGGGGCGTTTCTTGCCTCTCAATAGCGACATACCCTCTGTCACCGTAAACGAGTAATTTATGACAAGAAGTGCTCTTATCTTTAAAAAATGTGAAAAGGGCACAATGCAAAACAGCCACAAAACATTGAGAGCCCCTTGCAAGTGTGACTACAAAATCTGTAGCTCAAAAATAATATTAGGCTACAGCAAAACAATATATATGGAATTCCTCTTTGATAAACAGAATAGTTGGAAATAGGCCTACTTTTCCGATTGCCAACAGGGATGTTTTATTACGCGTCGTCATATATATGAGACCTTATGAAGTCCTATCATAATGTTACGATGTCTTAAAATATAGGGGAAAGGTTACAGACTGAGAATAGCTGTAGTTATAGTCATCATTGTGAGATTATATTACGATACAAAAATGGGTTATACATGCTTATGATTTGACAAAGAAAGCTTGTATAACTGCATCATACCTGTTGATTTGAATGAAACCTAGTGGGATGAGGGATTATCTGTGGATGATCATCTGTCTCGTGCAGAGTTGAAATGTATCCTATATCGCAGGCAATGCTCAAAATAAGTTATTCATTTAGTTTGATCTCAATCAAAGATAAGGATGCAATTATAGTGCAACACTTATAGTGCAACAGGTAGACTACCTGAAGGCGTAGTGAAATATGGGCGGGGTAGCCTATTAATATCAAAAGCAGCCACAAAATATCAGGCTAGCAAAATGTTCAAACTAAACTTGCATCATTTTAAAATCTCATTGACATTTTTGTTTCAGTTTTCACATTAAAGGTTGAATTCACCTGCCATTATCGAAAAGTAGTCTTTCTGGTCGTCTTGAAACCATGTGTGCTGAAGTTTAAAAAAAAAAAAAAAAAGAACCTTTATTTAACTAGGCAAGTCAGCTAAGAAAAGTGATTTACAATGACGGCCCCTGAACAGTGAGTTAACTGCCTGGTTCAGGGGCAGAACGACAGATTTTTACCTTGTCAGCTCGGGGATTCTATCTTGCAACCACTATTATTATAGTCATAATTGTACCCCAATGACAATTATATAAATTGTCTGATTAGGAAATATCTGACGATTTGTATCATGTGTTGGGCTAATATGTTGGATAGATGTCTGAAGAGGTTACAGGAGACGTAAATGTAAAAAGTGTCCCACTTTTTCTGAATTCACTCCTATAACAGTACTACAAGAAAACACGTAGTATTACAAGAACCAGAGCCTTGCATAACATAGGGGAACAAAAATGGTTGCTAAATATATTTTCAAACACCAATACATAGTATCTACATGTACATCCCAATTTGGCACAGTGCATTATTTATTATTTTATAACCTTAACATCAAAACAGAAAAAACGATGTCAATGATCTTACCATATGCGTCAGGGGATGAGCTTCCTGTTTGAAGCTTGCTCTGCCCCCCTCTATGATGTCACACCAATATGATTTTGATCATGTAGTTTCTCTGCAAGGACTAATTAACAGTAGGTTTGATTTTCTCTTGTCAGACCAAGATATAAATGCCTCGGGATTAAGCTTTCCTAGTTTATATGATGTCCCATTATCCTTCTTCACCCTAGTTTAGATTTTTAAGGGAGGTTTATTTGTGTTCCAAAATTATTTTTTTGATGTTTGCCTTTTTAATTGAGCTATTGTTCGTTTTTCTAGACTGCAGAATTGTGTAAAATAAGGATAAAGCTAGAAGTTAAGACAATATTGCTCAGTTACATTGGCTTATATCAATTAACATTTCATATAGTCGTATTCAAAACGAGTTATGAATGTGCGTAAAAATGTGCCCAACATTCTATGAATGCGATACCAAATAGTCCATACTATTTTAAGAAAACTCGACTTAAATCCTTCAGGTGTTCAGCACCATAATAAAAGTTATTAAGCCTAAGTGGTTCCATGAACATAAATAAATTCACCAGTAAAGAGACCGACACACTGACGACAGCAAGTATGTTTTTTTTATGGGGAAACTGGTGTCAGAGTAAAGGTAATGTGCCCTCACAGTGCGCGTCAGAGGGCGTTTACGCCGGTACCTGAAATGGTGACTGGTCGGAGTCTACGAAACTCCCATTCACTCCCATTCAGATTAAGATGGAGGGGGTCACTTTGTTAATCGAAGGAGAAAACAAGTCTTAAACTGTAGGCTCGCCGCAAGCTACAACATGAGGCATTGGAGGCACAGGCCGTGGGAATAACGCCACTTGCGCGGTGAGCCAGTCAATGCAACACGTCCCATAATAATGAGTGCTGATGCTGCTTTGCACCTTGCATGTGCATTTTGGTTTTCTTATAATAGGCCTACGTTTATGTTAGAAGAGCTAATACAACCTAATATAATATATTTCCACCTATCCTAGAACCTTTAAAGATATTTTGGAATTGGAAAGAATGCAATGAATCTGATAATAAACACATTTTCTTGATTCATACTGGCTTAAATGATACGTTCATGTTTACATGCAATAGATCCACAGGTCTGCATGATGGTTTATTGCACCAGTCTGGTGCCTGAGTGCTGACTGGTCGTTTATTTACAAATTGCTCGCAGACAGGACCGTGACTGTCAACGTCACACGATCAATTCACCAGTGTGACATACAGTATCTCAGTGCCAGCGGACGCTGCAAAGCGAGCGCCGGCATGGGAACAGCAACACTTGGGTTGCTTCAACAGACGGTATAATGGTGAACATTATAAATTAGGTGTATTACGAAGGTCATGGTGTATTACAATTCATGGTGACGGAGGGCCAGTGATGCATGATTCCAGGACTCAATAGCCTACGCCTATAGTTTAATTGTAGATTTTTCAAAGTAGCTTTACGCTCACTAAATCAAGTGATAAATTAACATATAGCCTACTTGGTGTCTGCTGTGCTCAAAACACATGGATATGGAAAATCTCTTTGTTAGAAAGTGAAAAGCCCAGTGCAAAAGGTGGCGGTAATCATCACAGAAATCCATCTTGTGTGTCCAAAATATTAGAGAGATGCAAGACAAAAATGCAAACTAAATGGTTTAAACAGATACAAAACGATTAAATAAATATTACACCTGGCTATGCAAGTTTACACGTGCTTTGGAGCGCACATGTAAACATAGTATCAAGTGGCAAGGTATTTTTGGGGTTAAGAAAATGTGCTATAAACATTTATGCCGAATATGAACGTTCTCAGGTGAACACTAGCCTATGGCCCTAATCATTCATAATAGCACCTGTAACTAATACATGTATAGGTAGTGCAATTTACCATAACGCGTCCACACAGAACGAATGATGACAGAAATCAAAATATTAAGACTCACAGGTTACCCAATGTAACCAGCATATCCTGTGGTGATGGAGTCAGCCCCCGCGCTATAGTCGCACGTCCAGCCTTGTGCCATTAAATTGCTTTTATTCTGCTCGCACGCTTTTCTTTTTATCTCACATTTTTGGTGACCTGGTACCTGAAAAGCTTGCTGGTAAAGTGCCATTGACTACCACAACCATGCGTTTTCATGGCCTGATTGAGGAGGTCAGAGTGTCAGCGCGAGGTGGATGAGCAAGCTGCCGAAACACTGGTGATTCCCTGGGAATCCCACCACATGCGCCGTGGCAACTGAAATAGCGCGCGGGGCGCTCGCTCTCCAGATTGCAAGACAAATTAGAACGGTGCTCATGGGGTCTGGAGAGTCTTGAGGCATTGATAGCAATGAATGCGCACGAAGTTCTTAAACCAATGTATTGTTTGAGGTATTGTCTTCTAATTTTCCACCGACACACTATTTAGGCATTCTCTGCTCACCAAGTGCAGCATCCATAACTTGTTAACTAAATGTTGAAGGCTCATAGGCACACAGCGCAGAGCAGAGTCTTGTGTTTATGATGTAGTGTAAATTATCATTACTTTGATCATTTCCAACAAGTCTGATGACTAGCCTATGATTCAAACAATTATTAAACATTTAATCAGCGCACTTCAACAGGTAGCAAAATAAATGACCCCACTAATCAAAGCTCCCAATGTCTCTCTCCCTCCACCCATATACCCCTCTTCAGTCGACAACATATTAACATTACAATTGCTTAAGTATATATATTATATAATATATATATATATATATATATATCCTCAGAGTTTAAGGAAGATTATTAATTCACTATTCCTTGGCCTGATTTTTAGCACTAATCTGAAAGTCTCGGACTGGAGCCCTGGGCGGTTAAGGCTGTTTCACGCAGAGAGATTAGGGTAGGGATATTCGAGCGTCATACACATTATAATACAACGCAGGAAACCTGGTGCTTCCTGTCTGGTTTGGTCTCGTTTACAAAATCTAATCTTTCGGTCTGTTTCCTAAGTAGCCAAAATAGCAGTTTAGTCAAGTGGCATTAAATGATCAGTGAATAACTAGCCCGACATATGGCTAACCATTCTGTATATGATACATCCATCTCGGGTTTCAAGGTGGCAATCTGGTGACCCGTGTTAACCTGTAGGTGGCCATTTACTGTTTCTCTCCCATTGCGTCAGAGCTCATAGCGTCAGACAGACAGACAGACAGACAGGCAAAATAAACACATAGGCCTACAATTTAAGTTGATTAGTTGGAATCAAGTGTGACATGGAATAAAATATGCGCTGCTGCATGGGACAAAAATACCCTGCAGTTCTATGGCTCGTGTCTTGTCTCACCTGCATATGTCGAAGAGGTAGCCTTGATTGCATTTTTTATCATTTAAGACCTTCCTTTTCAAACTGACTTTTGATTTTGAATATGATTATGATTTGCCATAGATAGGTGGTGTGTTAAGCACCTTTTGTGTGGGAAATGCGCTCTACAAATAAATACATTTAGCATTGGCTATATTATTTGATAGAATCTTGAGCAAATTGTTTTAATACTATTGTCACCTATCATTTTACTTACCGGCATGTAAATTGACACAATCTAGGCTAAAGCAATAACCTGAAGAAAAGTTGAAGGTAGAGTAAAGAGTTTCAATTAGCCAATTAGCCTAATAACTGGGAATTTGACACGATATAAGAAGTCAGGTTGAGAATCTCGCCGGGACACTGGGGTTAACTCAATTGGGATTAGTGTCGGGTTAGAGTTTTTAGCAGAGGATCTGTACAGAGTTCTCTGTACTGCCTGGGGCGTTTGGGTGTAAAGCGATAAGTTCCCCCTACTGTCAATTCAATACCATGCACTTCCAGCAGCATCTGGTCTCCCATCTAGGGATGGAGAGACCAACACTCTTGAGTATCAGATTGCCCTGGGGCAGGTTTAAATCCAGATCAAAATACTATTAGATTATTTTCCCGATATCCTCGGTTCATCCTCCTCCTTGTTCAAATGGAAACGGGAAAGTTAATTAATATTTCAACCAAATGTCATGGGATTATTAGCATGATCTTGATTATAAACTACAATGTGGTATCATCGGATGTAATCAAAAAGCAAGGAGGGACCAACATCATTTAAAATGGCACAGGGTTATTTTAACCCCCCCAAAATAAAGGTGAAAAGTTGATCCCTGATGTGAAATTTCACCCATCTGCTCTACCCTATCTTGAAAGGTAAATTATATGTTCATATGCATATGCATATCTGAATATGAATTATTGACAAACAACGGAATTTAACTTTTACACGAACATAGTTTTGATGCACAGTTCCTTTAAATGGAGTAATTTAATTCGAAATGTAATATACCATCAATGGGGTGCTCCTAATAAAGTTGCAGATAGAAATCTAATGTGTAGAGCTGACCATATTTACCCTACACTTAACGAAAAGTAGGTCCAAATGTGGAACCCTTTCACCACTAAAATGCTGTATAACCTTTTTCACCACCAAAGTGTTCTACCTGGAAACAAAAAGGGTTCTCCTATGGGGAAAACGAATAACCCTTTTCTGTTATATACACTCTTAGAAGTAAAGTAGGTCTGTGTCTGTTCTATGCAATACATTTTTTTTATCTGAACATTCTGTAACGTTTTCTAGGAAATGCCCCAGTTGTTTCTGGCCATTGAGGACGCCTGGTGGTCAACAATGATATTATCATAATGTGCAGGTATTAAACACGGCTTAACCATGTCAAAAGCATGCATACTGTAGCTTCTCCTCCTTTGTACATCTACATTTTGGGCATTTTTTAATTATACAATATGTTTCATTTATTTATGTCCCAATATTGAAGATATAATGCTGTTTTTTTGGTCAAGAAGTGGATCATAAATGGCGAGGCATCACATTGAAGAAAAAATGCTCACAACACATCAGAAAACAACTTTGGAGTAGGCCTATTTTAAATGAAATTATGGGCACAAAGACACATTCAACTCCATCGTTCATAGAATCAGATGGAGGATTCATCATAAAACCATTTGATGTTCCCAATTATTTGAATGATTCCTTCACTGGCAAAGTGGACAAATTTAGGCAGGAAATGCCAACAGTGAACAGTGAGCCATCATGCACATGCAACAAAATAAAAATAAAATAAAATCATTTGAATTTTGTAAAGTTAGTGTGGGGGAGATGGAAAAATTATTATTATCGATCAATAATGACAAACCTCCTAGCATTGACAACTTAGGTGAGATACCTACGTTAGATTTCAGTGCAGCCTTTGATATTATTGACCATAACCTTTTGTTGAGAAACCTTGTGTTATGGCTTTTCAAACTCCATATTATGGATGAAGCACTATCTAATTGAACTCAAAGGGTTTTCATGAATGGAAGCTTCTCTAATGTCAGACATGTAAAGTGTGGTGTACTGCAGGGCAGCACTCTACTCTTTTCTATGTTTACCAATGACCTGCCACTGGCATGAAACAAATCATGTGTGTCCATGTATGCTGATGATTCAACCATATATGCATCAACAACCACAGATAATGAAGTCACTGAAACCCTTAACAAAGAGTTACAGTCTGTTTAGGAATGTGTGGCCAGTAATAAACCGGTCCTGAACATCTCTAAAACTAGGAGCATTGTATTTGGTTCAAATCATTCCATAAATTCTAGGCCTCAGCTGAATCTGGTAATGAATGGTGTGGCTGTTGAACTAGTTGAGGAGACTAAATCACTTGGTGTTACCTTAGACTGTAAACTGTCATGGTCAAAACATACAGATTCAATGGTTATAAAGATGGGGAGAGGTCTGTCTGTAATAAAGAGATTTTTTGACACCACACTCCACAAAGCAAGTGCTGCAAAGACCTAGTTAAGCTGCAGCTGGCCCCAGAACAGAGCCGCACGTCTAGCTCTTCATTGTAATCAGAAGGCTAATATTAATACGATGCATTGCCAGTCTCTTGGATAAGAGTTGAGGAAAGACTGACTGCGTCACTTCTTGATTTTATAAGAAACATTAATGTGTCGGAAATTCCAAATGTTTTGTATAGTCAACTTACACACAGCACTGACAAACACACATACCCCACTCAACATGCCACCAGGGGTCTTTTCACAATCCCCAGGTCCAGAACAAATTCAAGGAAACATACAGTATTATACACATCTCATATAGAGCAAGTGAACAGCAAACCTGGTTCCAAAAAACAAATAAATCAAAACCTCACGGCACAATGCCTCTCCCTCATGTGACCTACTTGTTGTGTGTATGTACTGACATGTACAGTGCATTCGGAAAGTATTAAGACCCTTTGACTTTTTATTCTAAAACAAATTAAATAATTTAATCTTTTATTTTTTTTATTTAATAATAATTTTTCTCAATCTACACACACAACCCC
The DNA here is from genome assembly GCF_057628025.1 of Oncorhynchus mykiss. Classification (NCBI taxonomy): domain Eukaryota; kingdom Metazoa; phylum Chordata; class Actinopteri; order Salmoniformes; family Salmonidae; genus Oncorhynchus; species Oncorhynchus mykiss. The sequence goes on from NC_143049.1 coordinate 20,616,367, forward strand.
ATAATGACAAAGCAAAAACAGTTATGACATTTTTGCAAACGTATAAAAATAAAAAAAATAAAAACAGAAATACCTTATTTACATACAGTTGAAGTCGGAAGTTTACATACACTTAGGTCAAACTCGTTTTCCAACAACTCCACACGTTTCTTGTTAACAATCTATAGTTTTGGCAAGTCGGTTAGGACATCTACTTTGTGCATGACACGTAATTTTTCCAACAATTGTTTACAGACAGATTATTTCACGTATAATTCACTGTATCACAATTCCAGTCGGTCAGAAGTTTACATTGACTGTGCCATTAAACAGCTTGGAAAAGTCCAGAAAATGATGTCATGGCTTTAGAAGCTTCTGATAGGCTAATTGAAATCATTTGAGTCAATTGCAGGTGTACCTGTGGATCTATTTCAAAGCTTACCTTCAAACTCAGTGCCTCTTTGCTTGACATCATGGGAAAATCAATAAGAAATCAGCCAATACCAAAAAAAAAAAATGGTCTTCTTCATCCTTGTGAGCAATTTCCAAATGCCTGAAGGTACCATGTTCATCTGTACAAACAATAATACGTAAGTATAAACACCATGGAACCACGCAGCTGTCATACCACTCAGGAAGGAGACGTGTTCTGTCTCCTAGAGGTGGACATACTTTGGTGCGAAAATTGCAAATCATTCCCAGAACAACAGCAAAGGACCTTGAGAAGATGCTGGAGGAAACAGTACAAAAGTATCTATATCCACAGTCAAATGAGTCCTATATCGACATAACCTGAAAGGCCGCTCAGCAAGGAAGAAGACACTGCTCAAAAACCGCCATGAAAAAGTCAGGCTACGGTTTGCAACTGCACATGGGGACAAGATCATAATTTTGGAGAAATGTCCTCTGGTCTGGTGAAACAAAATAGATATGTTTGGACATAATGACCATCTTTATGTTTGGAGGAAAAAGGGGGAGGCTTGCAAGCCGAAGAACACCATCCCAACCGTGAAGCACAGGGATGGCAGCATCATGTTGTTGGGGGTGCTTTGCTACATGAGGGACTGGTGCACTTCACAAAATAGATGGCATCATGAGGAATTTAAAATTATGTGGATATATTGAAGCAACATCTCAAGACATCAGTTAAAGTTAAAGCTTGGTTACAAATGGGTCTTCCAAATGGACAATGACCCCAAGCATACTTCCAAAGTTGTGGCAAAATGGCTTAAGGGCAACAAAGTCAAGGTATTTGAGAGTCACAAAGCCCTGACCTCAATCCTATAGAACATTTGTGGGCAGAACTGAACAAATGTGTGCGAGCAAGGAGGCCTACAAAGCTGGCTCAGTTACACCAGCTCTGTCAGGAGGAATGGGCCAAAATCCACCCAACTTATTGTGGGAAGCTTGTGGAAGGCTACCTGAAATGTTTGACCCAAGTTAAACAATTTAAAGGCAATGCTACCAAATACTAATTGAGTGTATGTAAACTTCTGACCCACTGGGAATGTGATGAAAGAAATAAAAGCTGAAATAAATCATTCTCTCTACTATTATCTTGGCATTTCACATTCTTAAAATAAATCCTAACTGACCTAAGACAGGGAATTTTTACTTGGATCAAATGTCAGGAATTGTGAAAAACTGAGTTTAGATGTATTTGGCTGAGGTGTATGCAAACTTTCAACTTCAACTGTATGTTTTCAGACCCTTTGCTATGAGACCCAAAATTGAATTCAATTGATTGGACATAATTTGGAAAGGCACACATCTGTCTATATAAGGTCCCATAGTTGACAATGCATGTCAGAGCAAAAACCAAGCCATGGGGTCGAATAAATTGTCCATAGCGCTCCGAGACCGGTTTGTGTCAAGCCACAGACCTGGGGAAGGGTACCAAAACAATTCTGCAGCATTGAAGGTCCCCAAAAACACAGTGCCCTGCATCATTCTTAAATGGAAGACATTTGGAACCACCTAGACTTTCCCTAGAGCTGGCCTCCCAGACATAATGAGCAATCGGGGGAAAAATGCCTTGGTCAGGGGGGTGACCAAGAACCCAATGGCCACTTGGACAGAGCTCCAGAGTTCCTCTGTGGAGATGGGCAAACCTTCCAGAAGGACAACCATCTCTGTACGACTCCACCAATCAGGCCTTTATGGTGGAGTGGCCAGACGGAAGCCACTCATCTGTAAAAGGCACATGACAACACACTTGGAGTTTGCCAAAAGGCACCTAAACAACTCTCAGACCATAAGAAACAAAGATTCTCTAATCTGATGAAACCAAGATTGAACGCTTAGGCCTGAATGACAAGCGTCATGTCTGGAGGAAACCTTGCACCATCCCTGTATTTCAGTGGCATGGACTAGTCAGGATCGAGGGAAAGGTGAACGGAGCAAAGTACAGAAGGATCCTTGATGAAAACCTTCTCCAGAGCGCTCAGGACCTCAGACTGGGGTGAAGGTTTACCTCCCAACAGGACAACGATCCTAAGCACACAGCCAGACAAGGCAGGAGGGGCTTCGGGACAAGTCTCTGAATGTCCTTGAGTGGCCCAGCGAGAGCCCAGACTTGAACCCGATTGAACATCTCTGGAGATACCTGAAAATAGCTGTGCAGCGATGCTCCCCATCCAACCTGACAGAGCTTCAGAGGATCTGCAGAGAAGAATGGGAGAAACTCCCCAACTACAGGTGTGCCAAGCTTGTAGTGTCATACCCAAGAAGACTTAAGGCTGTAATCGCTGCCAAAGGTGCTTCAAAAATGTACTGCGTAAAGGGTCTAAATACTTGTGATATTTGTTAATTTTTTATAAATTAGCAAACATTTCTAAAAGCCTGTTTTTTCTTTGTCATTACGGGGCATTGTGTGTAGATTTGAGGGGAAAAAACAATGTAATCGATTTTAGAATAAGGCTATAACGTAACTGAATACTTTACGAATGCACTGTATGTGTGACTGATAGATGCACACACACTACATGTTAATGTTTTTAAAGATATGTAAATTGTAAAGTATTTCGTATTATCTTTTTCGTTATGTGTCGGACCCAAGTAAGACTAGCAGTCGCCATTGGGGTCGGCTAATGGGGATCCTAATAAATCAAATAAAAAAATGAAATCAGCGGCACCGATTGGTCAAGACAGAAAAATAACATCAGGCTGACTGAAAAATGGAATCAGTCAGTGCAAATTAATACATGGTCAAGACCCGGGAACAGAGTTCATAATTATTTTATTCTGTGTTCATATGTATGCACATATAATCCCTATACAATACAACATAAGATCAGAGTAGCATGACAGACCACTAAAACAGAATCCAAACAGTAAAAAAACTAAATCATCAATAAATAAATCGTTAAATAAATATACTAATACAAGTATAAATTAGGTATAGATTTTGTATTTCTAATATTGTCTGCATGCTTAAAGGAACATCCTCATGTATAATTTCTGTACAAACACACACATGGCTATTTTCAAGTACAAGTGTTGTTTTGACTATGTACATTATGTTCATGAGGCTACTTGACCGTATTGAAGAAAGGCCAACATATCAAACGAGGAAATTAGGAAGCACTTTAAGAGACACACACACACCTCTAAACACTGATGGACACAAACCGACACACACACAAACTGACACACACACACACACACACACACACACACACACACACACACGCACACACACACACACACACACACACACACACACACACACACACACACCACCAGCACTAGGAGACCCTGATTTGACAGACTGAATTTCCATCTCTTCCTGAGAAATAACAGAGCTAAGCCTGCTCAACCACAGTCACATGGCATTCCAGGAGTCCATTTGGGATTAAACTAACATACCAAGAAACAGTTTACTAATACAATTAAGCCACTGAACTTGCTACTGGAAAGACATTGTTAAGAAATGAAACAACTTGCATTCCAGAGATGTTTTTTAGTGTCCCTCTCTAAGTGTTTAGGGTATTTCATATTGGGTTGCTTATCACCACAAAGATCCTCACTTGTCATACAAATCTACATTAGACACCTGTCTGAATTTACAGAAGGGAAATCACCAGGATGAGTTAAGTTCAAAGAAAATTGTCTCTAGTTGTCCTTGTACCATTAATGATTAAAATGTTTTAAACAGATAGTGATTCTCTAGAATAAGCAACGATGTCTTTACAATTGACAGCATCAGCAGGCAAAACCAACAGAATTGGCTACAGAAAGGAAGGCATCCTCTTTATCTAAAATCTCTGATCTTTACAGATGGGACTTCAAAACCAAAGTGTTCAGTTGTTTTACACATTTACTTGATCTGATTTCAAATGAATATTGCTTTAGCATAATATACCCTGTTCGTTTGCCAATTATGTTACAATCCCCCCAAAAAATATTGAGAAGGTTGAATGGGGCATCAAGCAAGGGATTCTGTTTGGCCCATGCTTAGGTAAAAGTAAAAATAGCTAAAGAAACCAA